>NC_136065.1:133613425-134359675 GCF_964261635.1 Lissotriton helveticus
GCTGTATTGGGTGTTGTGATTCGTGCTGTGGTTTCTGAGATTACCCGCCTCAAAGGTTTGGGCTCTCTCTTTATTATATTAGTATGGATATATATCTTCTTCCTTCTCATTATCACTCCTTCTTTCTAAGCAGGATGAATTTGTGCATACAGGTTCCTGCTGGGAGGGTAGGTAGGCTGAAACACACTACACTAACTTACTGTCAGCACAGTGGCAAGTTACAAGCCTTACCACTGAAAACTGGTCCATAAGCCATAGAAGTTATTACTGCACTTTGTTACCCCTAGCAAGGACCTTGCAAGCCCTTGTCACAAGGGTAATGAGCACAGGAACAGTCCCTCTAATAGTTTCGCAGCAGCAGCATTGGAACCCTTGGAGTAAGAGTTGGGGACATAAGGTGGTGAGAGGAACAACTGGGGGGCAAGGCCCATGGCAAAAATGGTCATAAAGTGCTTTAGCAGACAAATGTAGTTGTCAAGAGCATGTCAAGATCTGGATGATTTGAACAAGCCTGAGGGGGATGTCAAAGCAGGGAATTATGCAAGGAGAAAGGGAGGAAATGGTAACCGCATGGTTAGGCCTGGGTACAACTTAGATCACAGTGGCGTAATATCATTTTGGAAATTTAGGGGCATATTAGCAAGGGCGTTATTGCCGCTTTAGAGGCACTTTTTGCCGATAAAGCGGCATTTTTTTTATCGCCCAATTACCGAGCTCTTGCTAACAGCAGTTAGCGACAGCTTCCAGGCGATAGCGACCGGTTTGGGTCCCGCTTTGCATGTCAGCTATATTTATCGCTAATGACATGCAAGGTCGGCGTACCCAAACTGGTAGCTAACACAGCTATCACCTATTAGCAATACCCGTGACGCGATAAAAAAACGCACGCTAACCGCGATTAGCGCCAGGATTTTCCACCTGGTAAAAACCTGACAGCCATAGAATCCACCTCCCAGAGACTATTATGGCTAAGTCCCCACCTGCCTTTTAGCAAGATTTTCCTTAGCGATAGGATTTTTATTGCTAGAAATCTCACGTTATAAATGGGATTCACCGATATCGCTGGATTTTTTATCGCCTAGAAAAAATCGCACTAAGCGTGGTTTGCGATAATTGTCGCACGTTGTTGCTAATATGCCCCTTGTTTTATGCTTGATATGTGAAATTTCTGAAATTAAAACATTCAACGACACTGTGTAGTTATGTCGCTTTAACCACGCAATCAAGCAGAATATGAGCAGATATTACTTAGAACAATTTTGTTTTTTGAGCAAATTTTTTAGCACAAAATAAGTCCTAGCATTCAAATCTAAAGTAAGGATGCATTTATAATTGACACAAGGACTCATTCTGCACTAAAATGTCACACTAAGTGACCGGTTTACATTTTGTGTAACTTCACATAATCTTCCTGCAATTTCGCGTAATCACACAGAAGTAAATTACATGAATTACGCACACCCCTAGTGACGGAGTAGGTCCATCATGGTTCACCCCAGTAGGGAGTTTTTCCCTCCGCTCATGTGAGCAGTCCGAACACAGGTGGTGATGGAAGGTCCGATTGTAGACAGATCGAAAAGTGGAAAGCACCTTGAGTAAGAAATAAAGGCAAAATGTATCTTGAAAGATTGCAAATGTGATGCTAAGCTCGACAGCAGGCGATGTCTTGCCTAAATGAATGCGTACGAATTTGTGTTGACATTCAGCACATATAGTAATAGCTCGGATATTATTTAGGTCTTGTTTACAAAGGATTGCTACTATAGAGCACTATAATTAATGAGTGTTGATACAACCCCAACCCAATTAACTTTTAAATCAATAAAAGTATGGTACATTTTTATGTCGGGTCATCCTGGACTCAAAGAGGTTGCACAATGTGCTCAGAAATGTGTCCTTAACTTACTGATTTCTTCTGTTTGACAAGTATCTCATTTGCAGCCCAATAAGGGAGATATGTTGGTTCTTTGTTTATTGCTGCGGTACTTGCACAAATGCTTGTGTGTACAGTGATACAGGAACTTCACACCCTGGCTCTTGCTTGGGCAAAGTTGAAAGCCTCTGCATGTCTCCTTTAGAAAGCTGTTTAACTGACCTTTAAAATTTCATACTGAAGGAGTGCTCTCCACACGCGACAAATCCCACACCTAAGAAAGAAAACCAGGCACTGCTTGAGTGGGAAAAGAAAGGATCCAGATTCCAAAGGTCTTATTCAGAGGAGAATATATTTTTACTTTAGCTCCTGAGATAAGCACAACAACCTGGCACCAGTTTTGCAATTGTTTCTGCCCTTTTGTTCCCTACAGAGAAACTCTTAGAATTACACAGGAGGATACAACTTCCGAAATTCAGGCTCACCACAGAATGCTGCTATTTAATTGAAACCCAATGGTGAGGTGGCCTTTAATTTCTTCTTGTGTCCCAAGCTTTTATCCTCATCTGGTATGTGCTAGGTTGCATTCTAATTGGTGGATTAGAAATAGCTTCAATCTGAGCTTGCATCCAGTTCTACAAGGCAGGTCCATCAAATCCCTCCTGTGAGCTGAGAACCCTTATCTCAGTCCAGCTAATTCAGTCTGCCTAGAAGTGTGAATCTGAGGGAGGTGACTGATGGAGCCTGACTTTGGCAGATCCCTGTTTATATCTGAGTAATGACACCCATAACATGAGACTACTGGGTAGCTTACTACATCAGCTGTTTAAATACCTTTGGATAAACGTGGACAACCATAGGCTGAAAAGAGTTGAGAAATGTGTCATCTTAAAATAGCAAAATGATGGAACAGGGACAATAAGGGATGGAGGAATTATCCAAAAACATTGCATCAGTACAATTGTTACTCACTGAGAATTAGCTCTGATTCCCATTATCAAGGCATGGGAAGGGCTCGAATCAATGACTTCTAAGCAAATTAAGGTGCTCGTTTGATTATGTTGATCGAGGTTTGTGGGATACCGAGGGGTATTCAAGGCAGCACACTGTGCGGTGTGAGAAGTCATGGATGCGATTTTACGGTATAGCTTGGTCTTGGTTCAGTTGTTATTCTACCTCATATAATGTGAATATTGAGAAGGGGATGGCTTGTGAATATATGAACAAGACCAAACTAGCCAATTACTAAAAAGGGCTGTAATATAATATAGCCTTTTAGCCCGCCATAGCGGGCTATACTGGCTATTAAAGGTCCGCTCCAGCGTTAAAGGTCCGAGCTGAAGGCGAGGGCCTGTAACAAGGGAGCGGGACGCTACGAAGGGCTATAAGGCTATTAGAACATTGTGCCACTAGAGGGCACAATGTTCTAACAAATTATACAAAGGTGTCTAAGAGCCCGAGGAGATTGAAATCTACTAGGGCTCCACGAGGACTTTGTTTAATCAAATATGGGAATGTTGCTCTGCGGGCTTTTACCGGCCCGTAGAAGCACAGAGCACTCCATTGTCTGCAATGGAGTGCTCCACATTCTGATGTTCTAATCAGAATTAAATCAGAGTATGTGCAAACATCCATGAGTTACAGGGTCTTCATTTTTCAAGACTGGATACAAGGAGGAAACAAAAGTATCCATAATAAGGTACCAACCACATGGTGCGCAATGTAACCTGCTTTCGATTACTAGTTCAGGTTAAGGATTGAGGACTTTCACCATAGGTAGAAGTCCTAAGAATTCCAAGCTAGTTTAACAGTGTAGGACCCACATCTCTGAATCTCCCCCTCTTTGTAAATTCCATGGATAAGCCTTCCTACTGAAAATGTGCTACTGTTGTCAAAGCTTGTATATCAAAGAAAGGTGGTATTATCTTAGAATTATTTCCTGGAACTCATAGTACAGAATTCATTTTGCAGGCTATTTAGCTTCCCTAAAAAAATAAGAAAGTTAAATGGATGGTTAACCTAGTCCTCCCTTAGAAGCATCACACCTGCCAAGCTCATCCTTGCAGGCCCTCCCTTAATGCCAGCATCTACCAATGAATCCTCCCCAGTGTGTGAAAGCAGAACCCTCTCTGCAAAAAATTACACTGTCCAACATTGCACTTTATTTTCTTTGTTTATATAGAATGCATAGAAATTGGAAATCATGTTATTTGGAGGCGCAGCAATAAGCTAGACACCCAGTTCGTGGCCTGAGAAATTGGGCTCGGCCCCGACCCTGAAAACTGGTCAAGAACCTGGGCGTCCACATTGACCAGAAACCTATGCTTGAGGCACATGCCACTACCACTGCAGGAACATGTTTTCACATACTCATTCTCCTAAGAAGAGTATTTCCTTTTTTACCATCCTCCACATGGAAAACACTGATGCAAGTTCTAGTGCTGAGCCGACTGGACTACTGCAATGCATTGTTGGCTTCGGCCAACGATGCTTCTTTGGACAAATTGCAGGTAGTCCAGAATACTGCGGCCCGCTTAGTATATAGTAAATAGCAAATATCAAATATGTCTTGTTAAACCTACTCTATACTGTCAATGTACTAAACAAGCATTTGCAATGCAATAGGTCTCGCATTAGGAAAGTTTGAGCTATTGGTATTGTAAATGACACATTTTTTATTTATGTGTTGGTTTTGAAAATAGCGAAATTAATACAATGCCAATAGTTTTAACTTTCGCAAACGTGACACCTATAGCATTTGTAATGCAATATGTGTTGTATTTACATTACTTACATGTATTGATATTACAAATAACAATGGCTTTTATTTTTTTAAATAATTAATACTTAAATAAAAGTTATTGTAATTTATAATGGCAATAGCTTAAACTTTTGTAAATAACTTTTAGGAAGATTATGTTCAGTGTATTTTATTGTGATGAAAATCCAAGAACAGAAGTGAAATATTAACATATTTTTGTGACATTTGTAATAAAGCTTGAAACATTGAGAAAACATATTAGAACCAGTTGTTGTTGAATGGTTGCACAGAGTGATGCTGCGGCCTTCAGTGGTGCTGAGTGATGCTGTGGCCTTCAGTGGTGCTGAGTGATGCTGTGGCCTTCAGTGGTGCTGAGTGATGCTGTGGCCTTCAGTGGTGCTGAGTGATGCTGAGTGATGCTGTGGCGTTGAGTGATGCTGTGGCGTTGAGTGATGCTGTGGCGTTGAGTGATGCTGTGGCGTTGAGTGATGCTGTGGCGTTGAGTGGTGCTGTGGCGTTGAGTGGTGCTGTGGTGTTGAGTGATGCTGTGGCGTTGAGTGGTGCTGTGGCGTTGAGTGGTGCTGTGGCGTTGAGTGGTGCTGTGGCATTGAGTGGTGCTGTGGCGTTGAAGGATGCTGTGGCGTTGAAGGATGCTGTGGCGTTGAAGGATGCTGTGGCGTTGAAGGATGCTGTGGCGTTGAAGGATGCTGTGGCGTTGAAGGATGCTGTGGCGTTGAAGGATGCTGTGGCGTTGAAGGATGCTGTTGCGTTGAAGGATGCTGGTGCGTTGAGGGATGCTGTGGCTTTGAGGGATGCTGTGGCGTTGAGTGGTGCTGTGGCGTTGAGTGGTGCTGTGGCGTTGAGTGGTGCTGTGGCGTTGAGTGGTGCTGTGGCGTTGAGTGGTGCTGTGGCGTTGAGTGGTGCTGTGGCGCTGAGTGATGCTGTGGCGCTGAGTGATGCTGGTGCGTTGAGGGATGCTGTTGCGTTGAGGGATGCTGTGGCGTTGAGGGATGCTGTGGCGTTGAGGGATGCTGTGGCGTTGAGGGATGCTGTGGCGTTGAGGGATGCTGTGGCGTTGAGGGAGGCTGTGGCGTTGAGGGAGGCTGTGGCGTTGAGGGAGGCTGTGGCGTTGAGGGAGGCTGTGGCGTTGAGGGAGGCTGTGGCGTTGAGGGAGGCTGTGGCGTTGAGGGAGGCTGTGGCGTTGAGGGAGGCTGTGGCGTTGAGGGAGGCTGTGGCGTTGAGTGATGCTGTGGCGTTGAGCGATGCTGTGGCGTTGAGCGATGCTGTGCTGTTGTGTGGCCGTACAGTCGGAGTGCTAACAGCTGTGGGGACTATGGGCAGTCACAGGAAGCACAAGGGGAGGAGAACCAGGCAGGAAAGGGTGGTTTAAACAGTGCGGCGAGGTGCTCTTGGATGCCGCTCAAACACAAACACATTTTTGTAAAAAGCTGGCTCCACTAAACAAGCAATGCATGCAACTAAATAAATAATTAAAAGCGGGCGCCATACTGAATATAAAACGTGCACAACTTAATAAATAATTAAAAACGGGCAGAAGTGAAAGGGGAGAAGAACCTGGCAGGAAAGGGGGCGGGGTTGAATTTACAGATGCAGCAGTGCGGAGAGGGGATCTTGGGTGGCGCCAGAACAAAAGTGGAGTGAGAAATTGTGACGGAATGGGGCGGAGAGGAGGGATAGGAAAGGTTGGGGGGGGCAGGGAAGCTGACGAGGAGGTGGGAAGGGGCAGCGAGGCGCTAGGGAGAGTGCTGTGCTTTGAGGCATGACGGCCTGAAGGAAGGCAATACATTGCGGAAAGAGGTTCAGGGGGAGAGTGTAACAAGAGCTAACATCTGGCTCTGCCACTGGAAAACTACCTGCCGGCACAACTGTAAATGAGGCGGGCAGAGGGTATGCCATCGCAATTGGAATGTAGTACCTCTGGAGCACTCTGACACCTTCGGGTAATGTTTGCGCTATATAAATTCGCATTAAATAAATACCCTGTTCGCAAGACTCTTAATCCAGCCCCAGCAGTGAAATTATATAACTCGCAATTTGAGTCAAAAGGAAAAACAAGCTGTAGAGTTAGAAATATTCATCTAACAGTTGTAGAGTTAATGTACGGGGCACCGGGTGTACTGCGAGAGCACCCACACGCGGCGCCATTCACGCCGGTGGAACTGGGCGTGGCGCCACCAGCTCTGGATCACCAGGGCCGCCTCGTTCTTCTTGTGGGACTGGCAGTGAGGCTGCGGTGAGCTGGGAGAGACGTGGAGAGAGCACTGGGGTGAGGGTGAAGAGAGAGGGGGACCGCGTGGAACAGAGAGAAGAGAACGGGGGAGACAAAGCGGAAAAAGAACGAGAAGGAAAAAGAGTGATTTAGCAATAAAATGAAACAAACAAAAACACAGGTAAGAGAAGCAAAAGGGAGAGACACCGCGAGAAACAAATGGCGAAAGGCATATGAGAGTCCCAAGTTAGAGGGGAAAGTGTTGGTAGGAAGGGAAATATGGAAAACATGGAAAGGCAAAGATGGAGAAATGAAGGGCAGAAGTTACAGGGGCAGGAGAAAGAAAGGTAAAATATATAATGAGGTGATGTGATACAGGCAAGAGGTAACCATAAAAGCAAAACAAGAGGTAACGATAAGAGCAAAAGAAGTCGGTGGGGGGGATCAGGGGAGTGAGCGAGTGGGAGGGAACGAGCATATGGGGTGTGAGTGAGGCCAAGTGCGCGCTGGCGAAGCGTCACGCTTCAATACCGCACATGCATTGGGAGGAATGCGTTTGTTCAAGAGTGTTGTTTCCCCTACAATACGGCAGAGCTTTATAATAGCTCGACCTAAAAAACATGTAAAACATATGCCAAATTCCTGTGCATAGTGTCAACCGAGTGACACCTAGATTCATAGCATAGTGCATATTAATCACTGTTTGAATTGCCTATCTGTTTCACAAAATAAATAAAACAAGCCCTCTGCCCTGGTAGTGAATTAATAGTATATGCGTTTGTTCTGCCAAAACCCTCATTTCATGATGCCTAAAAACGAACTGCAAATTATGAATACATTAAAAAGAATCGTGACGATAAATATCCCCTCCAAAGTCACTTGGTAAAACCTCCGGTGTGAACCATGTGTGAACGTTGGAAACCCCTCCATCAGCAATTAGCCTCTGACCTGCATTTTAAGAGAGAAGTTCACTGTCAACCCAGTCTCTGAGATCTCCGAAAATAACAGGTTTAAATGAAAGCCATCTGGCTAGTAAATGAGGCCGCCGCTTCTCCGGGAATGCAACTAAACACATAGGGCCTTATTTATGAAGTCCTTACGCCGCCGGTGCGTCACTTTTAAAATGGGAAAAAGTGACGCACCGGCAGCGCAAGGCCTTCATAAATAAGGCCCATAGTGTGTGAACATTAGTTGATAAGTCAGCTTCCCAGTGCGTGCTTGCACCTCAACAGAACTATCCATCCCATAATGCATCATATCGACATGCGGATATATATATATATATATATATATATATATAACCCTTGAAAGTCAATTGCCTCCTACAATCGATAGACACTTAGACACTATTCAATGTAGTGTCTCAGGTTTATAATCCATAGGTTATGCCACTGGAATACCCAAAGGATGTCACTGTTCTTTCCTGCGTCGCTTTTGGAAACCTCTGGTCGATTTACGTATTTCAGTATAACCGATTTGCTTTCCTAAGGCTGTGTTGACCTTGGTTACATGTTTGTGCCTTTTAAATGGCTTTTATGTTACCTGGCTCCAACCAGTTCTTTATTTAAACAATTGTGTTCCCTCTCACTCTATTCTATTCCATTCGAAGAGCCCTAAAATTGTGGCGTGGAGTGTAGAACTAAGGAGGCCAGAAATTAGCTATCGATGTAATGTTGCTGGGCTTTCTAGTCCTCTGTTTAGCAAATGTGCCTATACAACCGGATTATGCAGAAAATAAAGGCCGTGGGAATACGGGGGGGGAGGGGGAGGAATGATCGGTCGGTATGTTAGTTTTCATGGACTAATTACTATGTGCATTTGCGTACACAAAAAAGAGGCTCACTTTCTCGGAAACTTTAATTGGACTTTTGTTACCATTGTATGGCGGTGCTCAAAATGTAGATGCCCTTCTGAACGAACTGAGCGCCCAGCAGAGGTAGAACAAAGACTGGTGGCTAACTAGCAAACCGTGCAGACACTTCAAACCTTTCAAGACAGTAGACTGGATGATTCACAGGGTGTCACGGGGATCAAACGAATGCATCTATTTGACTGCCTTTAATTTGTCAAATTGGAACTGCGACGTTGTCAGGATCGCGTGAGACGATTTCTTTCTCCCGTGAGACAAGGTGAGCTTGCACGCACCGCGGGTAGAATCATAGTCAATTCAACATCCCGAATATATTGTCATAGTAAGGAGAACAGTAACATAACTTTCCAGGCTCCATTTGCTTCATTTCATCTCCCCTCTCATCGCTTCGAGGGGAAGGAATACAATAACCAAACACGTCTTTGTAAATGCCGCCTGGCTAGAGCTTTAAATGTCAACCAGAAACCCACGTGAAACAAATGCTTGGCAAAGTAAATAGGTTTCGCTTGTGAGACCCATTGGGTCTGCCAATGCATTTTGTTTATGTTGTACATAATGCAGGTGTGGACAGCGAAGGAATGGGTCGGGGTAGCAAGAAGGGAAAAGTAGCACATGAGGGAGGGTTGAAATAAGGTAAGTTTTTACAAACAAGCTCTTGGCATTGCTGTGATTAGGGGTGGGGGAGGAGAAATGAGGCTCGGGAGCAAATGGTAACGAGCGCGTGAATGGGAAGAGCGGCCGTGGGAGGTGGGAGGGGAAGTCTGAGAGTGCGAAGTGCAGGCAGGGGGCGGGGAGCGGAGCCTTTGAAGTGTGAGTGGCTTTCATGTGGTGATGCAAGGCAGGCAGATAGAAGCGCGGTCACGAGACCACATGCACTTCTAGAAAACCGCATTTTTTTCAGAGCTTAGTTTAGCTCTTAGTTGAGCCCCAATAGTCTCGTCCTATTCATTCCTTGCGGAATGGAATAGGACGAGACCTAAAAAGAAAAGGGCATTTTAGAATATGTTTTTAATTTTTTTAGAATGCACTTTTGTTGAAATAGGGACTCACAATCTTAGTCATACATACTAAAAGTTTACCTGTTCTCACCCTCTAGGAGTTTGGCACAGAGCTGTGAGGCTAAACTAAATAGGCAATGTGTAAAGTATTTGTGCATACACAGACACATAGTGTAACATAGTGAAAACAGCACAAAAGTACTCCACACTAGTTTAGAAAAATAGCCAATATTTACCTGAGCAAAACAAGGCCAAAAAGAAAAAACTCCAACATACAAAATCAAGATATGAATTTTGCAAGAATAAATTAAAATGGGGTGCAAAGTCTATAGCTCCACCTGGGGCTATTTGTTCATACTTGACCAGGACACATCCAAAAGTTCAGTCCGACAGCACGGGCTAGATACAGGAATCACGTAGACCCCCTAACACTACCTTGGACGCGTCAGGAATCAAAGACGATGCGTGGCGCAGAGGAGGTGAAGTGTCGCATGTGCAGGTGATGCGTCAGTTCCATAAGGCGGTGCAGGGTAGTTAAAGCCTTGCTGCGCCGGATGATACGTTATGCAGGGGAGGTGATACGCTGATGCCATAAGGCAGTGCAGGGTCATTGAAGCTTTGCCGCTCCAGGACAATGCGTTGCGCAGAGGAATGGATGCATGGGTAGCTTGTGCAAGGCCTCAGTTACTGAAGGCTATGTGGTTTCAATATTGTGTCAATGTTGAAAGCACACTGCGTTGATACTGTGTTGAACCGCTAGGCTGAAGGTGATGCGCCCAACAAAAGCCATGCAGGACCATGCTGCGTCGGATTCAGAGCGCAGAGTCACAGCCTTCGGTGAGGCGGTGCTCAAGATTCACGTAGTGGTGATTCTCCGGAGGTACTTCAGCAAAGTCAGGCTGCATTGAAAGTCAAGATTGTTGCGTTGCACACTTGGCGAGTGGTGTACACAGCTTCAGTGCCAGCAGTGGCAATGCATAGATTTCCCAGGGGTGCAACTGTTCCGGAATGACACTTGGAGTCGAAGCGTTGTTTTTTTTATTGCAACACCAAATTCACCTTCAAGGTCACAGGACCGGATTTGGCACCACTTGACAGGAAATGACTCACAGCAAAGAAGCCCAGTGATGGTAGCATGATGCAGGTGAAGACCTTGATGTCCTTGAGACTTCAGCAACAGGGGTCAAGCCCTTGGGGAACCTCGGAAAGCAGGATGCAGAGTGTAAAGTCCAGTCCTCTCACTCCCAGGCGAGAAGCAGCATGCCAACACAACAAGACAGCAAAGTAAGCAGCAAATTGTCAGTCCCTTCAGGCAGTACAGCTTTCCTTCTTCCTGGTAGAATGTCCTCAGTCCAGAAGTGTTCTGAGTATTTGGTGTCAGAGGTCCAGTACTTATACCCATTTTAGCCTTTGAAGTACGGAGACTTCAAAGAAAGGTCTTTGTAGTGCACAAGACCCTTCCCTTCCTGGCCCTCGCTCCAGAAACACTACAGGGGGTATGCAGCTCTTTGTGTAGGAACATGCAGAATCTATTCAGGTGAAAGTGCCAGCTCCACCAAACACTTTAGCAGGAAGGCTCATAAGTCTGATGATGGGCCATCACGATATGCAGGGCACACCCCAGCTCCCTTTGTGTGTCTAGAGTGAATTTACAAAGCTCAACTGTCATCCAACCGAGACGTGTATTCTAGGAACAGGCAGAGGCACAGAGTGGTTAAGTAAGAAAATGTCAACGTTCTAAAAGTGTCATTTTCAGACCTCCAATTTAAAAAACAACTTCACTAAAAAATGTGTTCTTGAATAGTGAGTCCAGAGACACCAAACTCCAATTTTCTATATGCTCCCATTTGGAAGATACACTTGGTATAGTGAAAAATGAAGTTTGCAGTTTCTCAGTCCAGGACATGAAAAACACCAAAGGACATGTCCTGCCTTTTAAGTGCACTGCACTTTGCCCATTGAGCTACCTAGGGCCTACCTTAGGGGTGCCTTACATGTCATTAAATGTAAGGTTTGGCTCTGGCAAGTAGGTGAACTTGCCAGGTCGAAATGGCAGTTTAAAACTGCAGCCATAGGCACTGCAGTGGCAGGCTTGAGACATGGTTGAAGAGCTACATATGTGGGTGGCACAATCACAGCTGCAGGCCTATTAGTAGCATTTGATTTACAGGCCCACACAGTGCACCATACTAGGGACTTACTAAATATGCCAATAATTGAGAAACCAAATACCATTATATTTTAGACACAGAGCACATGCACTTTAGCACTGGTAAGATGTGATGCCCAGAGTCCTACAACCAGCAAAAACAAAGTAAAAAACAGAGAAGGAAGAAGGTAAAAAGTTTGGCAATAACCCTGCCGAAAGGACCATTTCCAACAACTTTGCATTTAAAATGTGATGTATAATAATAGACATTGTTGCATAAACACATTTTAAATATTAGCATATTTTTCAAAACACTGTTGGTCATATCTACTCTCTCCAGCAAAAAATGAATACTTAATGGATGATGTTTAAATGTTCTGTCTAAAGAATCCCAAAATCAATTAATATAGCCCTCCATTGCGGGCTATACCGGCAGTTAATAGCCCACTCCCAGCATTAAAGGCCTGAGCTGAAGGCGACAGCCTTTAACAAGGGAGCGGGACTTTAATGCCGGTACAGCCCAGCTACAGAGGGCTACTAGGCAGATAGAAAATTCTTCCACGAGAGGGCAGAATGTTGTAACAAATAAAACAAAGGCCTCATGGCGCACCAGGGGATTGAAATCCCCTCGGGCTCTGTGAGACCTTTGTTCACTGCAACAGCTGTGAACGACAACATTGGAATGTTGGAGCTCCGGGCTTATACCAGCCATTAGAAGCCCAGAGCACTCCATTGTTTTCAATGGAGCTCCCAACATTCCAATGTTCTAATAAATCATGTAACACAAAAATAGATAATAACAAGTGTGATATAGCCCTATGGCGGGGGTTGATGTGACATATATTAGCCACAAGACCAAGCATACTACATAGTTTAAAAATAGTCAAGAAGGAGCACGTTCATCTAATCAATCGACAATCAAATATTGTAGTCCGGATAATGAGATCCCGATGCCTGCTCCGTGTTCAGGTCTTTATTTGCAAGAATTTTTTTTTCCAAAAGTGCTGAAATGTTTTGTAATCCAACATCCTACAAAACAATTATTCGTTTGCACAGCCTACGCGTTTCATCCCACCTAGGGACATCATCAGGGCTCCTATATTATAAACAATCGAAATATGTGGAAAAATACTAAATTTCTTCTGTGATCATACCTGAATATCAGAATTACCTTCCTCTCCGAATGTTAAGCTAAGTCTCCAGTGCTCAAACGTAATTCTATCTTCATCTTGCACAGCGTGCAATTTAATGCATTTTCAATACGGCAGCAAAACAGCCCAATGCGTTTCGGAGCTCCCGGTTCCTAGATCACGGGACCCGTGAATTTCACAAACAGGATTTGTTCCAAACGGCGTGAGCAATAATCACCTTTGGTTAGTCACTCATCTAATGGTACTACTAACTCCTTAATCCAAACATATAAAGCAATGTTAATTCTATACATATAATTTGCCTTTTCTAAAGTATTATTCCATAGGGCCTAATAATATAGTAATTTTCAAAATTGCTCTACCTGGGATCAATGTTTCTATAATGCAGCCTGGGTGGAGATCATGCTAAGTGAGCATGACTGTTTCGTCAGCCCAATACAACCCGTCTAATGCGTAATGCAAATTTCAGTGTGCTCACCATTCCTCCCCTGCCCTGCGAGCAGAGCAGCCCCACACCACCCCTATGCTGCCACAGCAGAAAGGAACAAATAAAATGATAATAATATCAAGTTCTTATCATTTTATCATTACTTTCCTTCACTGATGCAATGCAGTGGGATGAGGCTTCTCAACCTTAGCGGAGGAGCCGCCACTGCCATTACCTCTTACTCACCCAGCACCTAGACCTACAGAAAATACCTTCAGCAATGGCCCTTGCCATTCACTTTGGAATTCAGTTGTGCCACTTTGACCCCTCTAAACTCCAAATACCCCCATACTTTTTATGCCCTAGACCTGCACTACTCTTTGTGAAGGGAACTTTCCCAACCCATGTGGCATGTGCGACAATATAAGTAGAATAAAATAAACTAACAAATGTGTAAAGTCGTATTGTATCGTGTTTTCTTCTTATGTCAATTTCTGTTTTCTCTGTAGGTATGTCAAAGGGTACCCTCCCAACTCACCTTACATTGGAAGCTCTCCCACACTGTGTCACCTGCTGCCTACAAAAGCACCCCCCTGTTGTCTACGGCTTGATAAGGTACAATATCCTGTCCTTTCCAAAGCAGATGTGCATGTGATATGTGCAGCTGCACTGGCACATGATGTGCTTTATTTCAACTCCATACCATCTCTTAATGTAATAATACTCAGGTGATGCCCGGATTGTTGTGTTTCAGTTTCTTTCTCTTAGCATGTATACATGAGTGCCTAGAATGACTAGCAGATGCCTATTATATATTGAAAAATTGGATGCGACATTAAGGGGAAAAAAACTGAGGATCCTTTTTCTGACAAACTCTTTTGTCCAAAATCTTTAAAACGAATAGCATTCTCCAGGTTGTCAAAACTCACTAATGCCTTTTGGATCTAACAAGTCCTCTCAAGTCTTTGTTTTCATTGAGATCCCATTAAATCTCTATTCCCTTGGTCTTTGTTGAAAGGATACCCTCCACTGAACAGCACTATTACTTTTGTGTACATTACTCACTTTCTCATGTAGTTGGCCTTCTTTAAATTCTCTCCCAACCTCCTTCCACAAAACAAAATCCACCTCGCCCTTGTCATCCCCTTCCTCCTCCTCCTCTTCCTCTTCTTACATTTTTTTCCCATCATTGGCGTGCCCCCGATATCTTTCTCAATCACCACCCAGTTTGCTTCCTACTCGATTTGGTCCTTTGCTCTTCCCTTCATATTCCTCTACCCTTTCTTCATTCTGTGCCCTGTAGTTTTCCCCTTTTTTGGTTTGAAATTGGACAGCTTTAGCTGTCTGAAAGACCCCATGCCATGAGTTCTTTAAAAAAGTGCAGTAAGGTGAAGTCCAGAGAGAGAGGGAGGGTAGGCATAAGGTCAGTCCTTTTCAGACATTGGCTTTAATATAGTCTTCATAGTTTCCTATTGCTTGGATGGGTGGTTCAGATGTGGTCTTGGCATCCCCTGGATGGTTACGTTGTTCCATTTGTGTTCCCACGACATTTTGGTGATGGGGCATTGCGTCCTTTTGTTCGACTGCAGATGTGACATGACAGTTGTGTCCAATGTGTTCTTTGATGCATTTACTTTGTGAGGATGACAACTTTAAATGCTGAGTTATTGCATTTTATTTAGGAAGTGTGTGTTTTGTTTCAGTAATTACTGTTGAATGATCATGTCTTTTAATATGCAGTCATGAAAACATGTTGTTGGAAAAAGGATGGGTTTGTACATTGACTTTCTTCAAAAGGCAACAAAAATATTGTCATATTGCCATTTGACAAAGTAGAGAAGTTCACACATAGGCTTTCTTAATGCAAGAAAAATGTTCCCTTTTTTCTATTTCCACTACTATTACCACATTGTTATTAAACCTCACATACAAGTCTTGTGGTAACAAAACCTACTAAATATTAATTGCTGATAGCCACTCTACCTTAAGCAAATCATCTATGGACATAAACTATGCAGTTTCCACTAATACTGAAATGTTTATACCATTCTAAACAACAGTTCAAAACCGCAATTCTTTGGCAACAATACTATCATTAAAAAGGATTAACATCATATTACAACTAAACCCCTTGCACTACTATTTCATGCATACTAAATCTACTCCATGTTCATGTATAATACTCATTTTTCTAGCACACAAGGATTTATACATATTTGCCTTACGACAATATCTACATGTCTACCCACCTTATTTGATTTACTATTCATGGCTACTAAACTTTCCCCTTATATTGTTTCTTCAACAATACAAATTTCCTTTCAGTTCTGGTACATGTTACTGGGGTACCGAGGTCACATCAGGCGACAATTCAGACATAAGTAACTAATATGTATTTGCTTATCATGCCTTTTTGCTTCACCGTTTTCTATACAAAGTTCCTTTTACAATTCAATACCATAATACTCTTCTGCGAGGGGACAGATTACCCTTGCTAGTACTGTCTATTGATCAAAGGAGCACTACACCTATTTCTTACTGTTGTATCCTGTAATGTTGCTTCATAGTTGGATTTTCTTTGTAGAACTCCTGGGTTCAAAAATACTTCCTCAGCTATTATCAAAGAAAATCTCTCAACAAAATCCACACCTGTTGGTTTTCTCAATGTTTGTTTGAGTTGTCCTACTTGTCCCCCCACTAAAAGTTCCTTTTACCTCTCTGTACCCTTGACACCTTACTTTTTCTTCTCTGACTAACTCCCTGAAGCTGCTCTTCCGCCTTTGCCAACCAATAACTGCAGACATAATAATAAGATTCAAACCCTTAAATATTTTACATTTTATGTGTGATTCCTTGTATTTTAAAAATTGGATTGTATTATGGTTTTTAGTTTGGCAAAAGATAAAACTATTTAATTTATTTACCTCTGACCCAGGATTGGATACCGGACCTGTGTGTTTGTTCTATTGTTTTTTGTTTTTGTGACTTTGAACAATAGGGACTTTTTGTCAGCACTAACCTTCATCAGCATTTCATCAGCATGCCATCAGCAATTTGGTAGCAATTAAGGTGGGGTTTTACCTAATACACATGAACCATATTGTGACTTGGGGGATGCTTCATAAGATGTGTTGCATTCTCACTTGCTAAGAAATTCAACTTGCCGAATCCGTACATTATTTAGAAATTGAACACATTATTATTAAACTTATTTAAGGTATGAGAGAATATTACTTGTACAATGACATGTGTAATGAATCTGGGTAGCAGACACTGCATGAGCCCATGAGTTCCTTTGTTCCATGGGCATTGCATTTAGGTGCAGAGCGATTAAAATCACAACGCTGCATAAAACAAAATGTGTTTGTACGAACGTCAGAACAAGTACTTAATTTGTTAAAATAATAAGTATGAAACAGCCGACACGTGTTTCACCCAGGGGCCAGCAGGCCAGGGCTTTCTCAAGGCAGAAAAATCTTTGTTAGTTGGTTGTATTCTAATTAGGTAAACAGCCGAAGTGGCAAAATGAAGCGTCTTCTGTATGTCATGTAATCTCTGTGATATGTTAGTCCTTCAGACCGCAGAGATTACCTGACCTGTATTGTTGCACATGTCTTCAAATAAAGAAGAAAAGACTACTGCAAACGCGTACTCAACCCTATCTGTATACATGATGTCCTAAACAAAACTTGGGGACGTACTCACCCTATAAATCTATATGAACAAAAAAAGAGAGCACAAACCAATCACACATACCTACCTTGGAACAGGTGGTATGTGGGTGAAACCACCGTTTTGGTTGTGCCAAGCCAAAATGGGTCCTGACAAATTGTGTGTGAACCCTGGTAACACCCACCTGCTATAACGACTATGTAAAGTAATAAGTGTCAGCGCCCAAGATATTTCTCAGGAGGCCATTAATTCTTGCACCCCCTATGGTCTTTGCAGGCACGTCAAAAAACTAGTCGAGCCACATCTATTTGCCATAACAGTACTGCAAATGTGCTATTAGGAACATAATAGGTGACCAAAAACTGCACGAATGACCTGAGCATCTTGGTATTATTAATATTTTAAGCATATATTGACTTGCTAAACACTTTGCTTATGTGCTTTTTTACCAATAGAGTGACACTGCCACTATGTGGAAAAGGGGGCATATTACAAGAAAATGACGCAGCGTGGCACTGCAAGCTATCTTGCTACGCCGAACTGCCTCATAAGGAAAGTGTTAGGAAGTGTCATATTTACAGCAATACGATGCATTCCTGTGCTGGCACACAATAGGCTGTCCAGCGCCAACGCAGGAACTCTTGCACCATGGTCAAAGGGCCCCTGCATTGCAGGGAGTATTGTTTATGTGCAGGATGGGACACCTTCCTGCACATAAACAATCATTGATGGTGTTTCCTTCTTCTATGTGAGCTGCAGAATGCCAAAAGCAAGGAGAAATTAAGGTATTTCTCTTCGTCGCACCACTTTTATGCCTCCCCTGTGAAGGTGTAGTAATCTGACACATTCCCAGGATTGAGGAACAGTGAAAATCTGGGAATGTGTCAAGTTCCCTGGGTGTTGGTGAGAACACCCACAGTAAGACCCATGGAACACCTGATCGTCATAAAAGTGATGCTCCAGCAGCATTGATGTGCTGCAGGGGCGTTGTAAATATACCCCTGAGTTTCTATAATTGTTTCAAGTTTTAAAACATCTAGGGACTCATTTACATGGAACTGGCATAGAGCAGTGTTGCAAATCATTTTGCTGCGCTAACCCTACACCTATTCAAAAGGACGGGAATTCACTGTATTTACAAGCTACGGTGCATTCCTGTCCTTTCAGCCAGGGCCGACGCACATTTTGGAGCCGCTGTTGTTAGCACAATTGTTTTGTGCAGGAAGGAGCACCTGCCTGCACAAAAGCAATCATGAGAGGCGCTTTGCCTTTTCTATGTGTGTTGCAGAATGCAGCACATATAAAAAGAGGAAAAACAGGAGACATTTTACCATTTCTCCTCATTATGCCTGCTCTACGGAGGTGCAAAATTTTGGCACTGTCCCAGGATTACCTGATGTTGTAAAGCTGGGGTAGCGTCAATTCCATGGGTGTTGAGTGGAAACACCCACAGCAACACCCATGGAATGCCTCTTTCATGCAGAGTAAGGCAAAGCAGTGGCTTGTGCTGCCTTGCCTTACTCCATATCTACAAGGTCATGAAAAACCATGTAAAGCTGGGGTAGCGTCAATTCCATGGGTGTTGAGTGGAAACACCCACAGCAACACCCATGGAATGCCTCTTCACGCAGAGTAAGGCAAAGCAGTGGCTTGTGCTGCCTTGCCTTACTCCATATCTACAAGGTCATGAAAAACCATGTAAAGCTGGGGTAGCGTCAATTCCATGGGTGTTGAGTGGAAACACCCACAGCAACACCCATGGAATGCCTCTTCACGCAGAGTAAGGCAAAGCAGTGGCTTGTGCTGCCTTGCCTTACTCCATATCTACAAGGTCATGAAAAACCATTCAGGGTGGCTTCATAGATATGGCTAAGCCCTGTGCGCCACCGTAATATCCCAAAAACTGACGTTCCAGTAGGGCGCAGGGCTTTTAAATATGCCCCTAAGTGCGATGCTGAGCACCAGCACAAATTAAGCAATGATCAGAATGATGGACAGAACTTGGCAGATTCATGTGAAAATGTTCTGTAAAATATAAATTGCACTATGTCCCCATTTTCCTCAAAAACTTTGGGCAAAAATATAACTTTTACAGAACCTCACTGTAGCACATTTGATTAGATCTCTTTGCTCACATGTTCAATTCAATTTAGGGTAGGTATTAATGATACACTGCTTTGAAAGAACACATGTTGGCTGGCCATTGTGAGCACCTGAACCATTAATGAAATCTGACTCTTGCTCCAATTGGCTTATATCAATGACTAAGCAGATTGTTTTGAGCTTTTGAATCTTCAAGGAAATCTGTCTTTTACTCAACTGAATGCAAACATTGAATACCACTAACCAAATATCTAACTGGTGTCTGGATGCCGTCACCCTGCTCTATTTAGTCATACAAATTTCTGGGTTGCTATTGGCAGGGCCAGACTGTTCATAGCGGGCATCGGGCATTTTCCCCGGAGGCTGGAAGGGTGGAGGCTGGTTTTGCAATGGTCAGGCAGGTTTTGCTACTGGGGCGCAGTTTTGCAGCAGTGCTACGATATCGGCCCCCATTAACAAAAGCAGTACAAAAGGGGGTGGTCATGGACGGAGCATCTGAACCAATCAAAAACTCACACCCAGTCAAAAGATCTGGGTTTGATCCATCACCGTTCTTTAGCCCACTCTGCCACCCCAGTTCAGACATGGCTATATGCAAATCAGTCTTACCCTGTGCCTCATGGGAGCAGTCCAGCCCGAACTGCCAAGCCATGCCTTCCCTGGACCGGAAACAAGCTTCCGAGGACCGGTTTCTGGCATTCCAGCCATCTTCAGCCCGGCTTGCTTGAATCCAGTGGCAAAGTGAGCAAGGGACTCACGTCTGAGCATACCCTGCCACACTTATGGCAGCCAAAGCGGTACAAAAGGGGGTGGTGATGGACGGAGCATCTGAACCAATCAAACACTCACACCCAGTCAAAAGGTCTGGGTTTGATCCATCACCGTTCTTTAGCCCACTCTGCCACCCCAGTTCAGACATGGCTATATGCAAATCAGTCTGACCCTGTGCCTCATGGGAACAGTCCAGCCCGAACCGCCAAGCCATGCCTTTCCTGGACCAGAAACAAGCTTCCAAGGACCGGTTTCTGGCTTTCCAGCCATCTTCAGCCCGGCTTGCTTGAATCCAGTGGCAAAGTGAGCAAGGGACTCACGTCTGAGCATACCCTGCCACACTTATGGCGGCCAAAGTGGTACAAAAGGGGGTGGTGATGGACGGATCATCTGAACCAATCAAACACTCACACCCAGTCAAAAGATCTGGGTTTGATTCATCACCGTTCTTTAGCCCACTCTGCCACCCCAGTTCAGGCATGGCTATATGCAAATCAGTCTGACCCTGTGCCTCATGGGAACAGTCCAGCCCGAACTGCCAAGCCATGCCTTCCCTGGACCGGAAACAAGCTTCCGAGGACCGGTTTCTGGCATTCCAGCCGTCTTCAGCCCTGCTTGCTTGAATCCAGTGGCAAAGTGAGCAAGGGACTCACGTCTGAGCATACCCTGCCATACTTATGGCGGCGTTGCCACTGGATTCAAGCAAGCCGGGCTGAAGACGGCTGCAATGCCAGAAACCGGTCCTCTGAAGCTTGTTTCCGGTCCAGGGAAGGCATGGCTTGGCAGTTCGGGCTGGACTCTTCCCATGAGGCACAGGGTCAGACTGATTTGCATATAGCCATGTCTGAACTGGGGTGGCAGAGTGGGCTAAAGAACGGTGATGGATCAAACCCAGATCTTTTGACTGGGTGTGAGTGTTTGATTGGTTCAGATGCTCTGTCCATCACCAGCCCCTTTTGTACCGCTTTGGCCGGCATAAGTGTGGCAGGGTATGCTCAGACGTGAGTCCCTTGCTCACTTTGCCACTGGATTCAAGCAAGCCGGGCTGAAGACGGCTGCAATGCCAGAAACCGGTCCTCGGAAGCTTGTTTCCAGTCCAGGGAAGGCATGGCTTGGCAGTTCGGGCTGGACTGTTCCCATGAGGCACAGGGTCAGACTGATTTGCATATAGCCATGTCTGAACTGGGGTGGCAGAGTGGGCTAAAGAACGGTGATGGATCAAACCCAGATCTTTTGACTGGGTGTGAGTGTTTGTTTGGTTCAGATGCTCCGTCCATCACCACCCCCTTTTGTACCCCATTAACAAAAGCAGCAGTGCTTCACACTTGCACTTCCCTGAGGCTGGTTCAACAAAATTGCGAGGAATGCTTTGGGTTCCCAGTCTGGCCTTGCCTCCAGTGGGTTATCAGTAGTAACCCCTGGCTCAGCATCCATGCACACCGGGACAATTACTTTGACTTCAAATGAAACAAACTCCCACTTTGGAAGTTTTTTTCTGAACAAATGCACAGATATCCTCTGGGAGGTGGGAATTTCTACATAATATGGACCCCTGCAATATATATTATTTTCTTTTTTTCAAATGGAGAGCATTGCTTTTTAATGAGTGCATGTTTTTTTCTAAAATGGAGTCCACAAAAGGTCCGCTGTGCTAAGATCACACTCTTTCCAGCTTTCAGAAACCGGCATAATTAATAGTTACCCTTTTCACCACCGTTCTTGCAATTTGCTAAGTGGTGGGCAATATTTCTTATTTTTACAGTTTCGACCTATTTGCAGTTTGTGGGGGGGGGAAGGTGTGAAACCTATGAGTGAATTTGGAAATCTATAGATTTCTAAAAAGTTTATAGAATTCTGAATTAAGCAAAAGTCGTTTGTGTAGATTGCTATTGGGTTTCCCAAAGAAACTAACTGTTGAAATAAAAGAAAAAGTGAAAATAGGGAGGATTTTTTCTGCCATTTTGAAATGGCTTTGAAACTGCACGACAGGCTGCAATGGCAGCCTAAAGAAATGTTTCAAAGTGCTACTTTTGTGAGTGGCACAATGAGTGCTGCAGGTCTGATAGTAACATTTCATTTACATTACAGGCCCTGGGTACATGTAGTAAAATATACTAGGGAAGTGCAAGTAAATTAAATGTGCCAATGAGATGTGGATCACTTATACCATGTTTTAGGTAGAAAGCACAAACACTTTAGCACTGGTTGACAGTGTTAAAATGTATAGAGTCCCAATGCCAACAAAAATAAATTCAGAAAACAGGATGGATGAAGGCAAAAAGTTTGGGGTAATACCACACCAAGGATATCAGTCTAACACTTCTCTCCAGTTTTCAGAAATGTCCAGAGTTGGTAGGGTTCCTTGGGTGAAGGTCAAGTCTGGGCCAAAATTTTGCACTCATCCGCCATGGAAAGAGAGACAAAACAAAGTGTGTGTAGGTATGGTGTTGTTGTTTGCAGGGTATTCTGAGTATGACATTGTACTGGGATCCCAACCAGCTACACCACCTTTCATTCCCCTGCATCTCCAGTGTTCAGAAATGCTAAAGGTTGATAGGATTCCCTCAGTGCAGACTCATTAGTGTCCAAACACTGCAGCGATCACCCATGGCAAGTGAGAGGTAATTGCCGCTCACAGAGCACCCTGGGTAAGATATTGTGCTGATATCCAGGCAAGCCACAACTCCCTGAATTCAACTGGGCCTATAGGTTTCAGAAATGCCCAGGGTTGGTTGGGCTCTCTGGGTAGCAGCTGATCTAGAGCCCAAATACTGCAGGAATTGAGATTTCCTTCGGCATATGTTTGACATGTAGGCTGGCAGAGTAGGGCAATACCCCAGTCTGTCTGCCCAAAGAACAGAAGAATTGTCTAGGGTCTATGGATGAGCAGGCAGTAATTTCAGGATAGGCAAGCTACACACCCTATAACCTTTTAAAAGTATTTTTTTACCCTTGTGGTTTTATTGGGTTTTATGTCCCTTCGTGGGCAATTGGGGATAATTCTCCAATCTTCTCCCCAAGGAGGGCAATAAGACTGTCCTGGGCTGGGGTAAGCGGGGCAGCCCAAAACAAGGTCATCCACCCAATATCTTGTGGGTTTTAAGCAACATGGGGGCAGAGTCAGGTAAATCTCAGGTTTTTCCCCCGGGGGTGAGAAGGTTGTCCAGGTGGGAGATTGAAGACACACTTGCCAATTTGCCTACTGGGGGGGGGCAGGACAGATAAACTCTGCGGACCACTGGGATTAATGGGTGTACATAGCTCAGTGCCACTACAGGGTGGCACTTACCCCATGGATAATTTAAAAATGATTCCCTGCTCTCTTGTGTGTTATGCCTTTTTGAAAGCATATTGGGAGTAAACACCAAAATCTGCCTTCTCGGGACCAGAAAGGCTATGGGTTCCAGAGGTTGAGTGGTGTGACCCATTGCCAATGTGGGGGTACAGTTCAATAGGTAAATAGCTGTCTTACCTGTCTCCATAGAAAGATATGGTATAGAATAGCAGGGACATGTGTGGAAGCAGTGCAGAATGGCATTCTAGTCTGAACCAGTAAGTGTTTCTTACGGAGATTGTATTCAAATTGGCCACCTAGAAATGCAGGCCTTCTGCACTCTTTCTGCTGTGGAAGTGAGCATTGAAGGCTGGTTGGAGAGGTTTTGACATTTTTGTTTCAACAAAAATAGCTTAGACTTTGTCAGGGAGGTACTATTGCTGTATATTGGTGTGATGTACAGTAGCGTTTTGGGAAGTCACTCAATACGCACAAATACAAGAAGGTATTCATCCCCTCAAAACCACCTCCTCTCCACACAGCTGTGTAAGACAGCTGGGTTGGAGTGGTTTAAAGTGTGCAAGTCTGGCTGGATATTACAAGACAGCTGACCAAAGTGACATGCACACTTTTTTTTGAAAAATTTTTTTTAATATTTTTATTTATCAACAGTAAACAAAAAAGTAAAGCTACACATCCCAAATATAAAACAAAAACAAAAAGTTTCTCATTGATGGTACCAAACAGAAAAGTTAAGGCACAAATATATGAAGGAAACAATAGTTTTTGATCTCTGTTACAAATACATCCTGGTTCAAATGTACTATACATTAAAATATGAGCCCCCTTATAGAATTTAATTTAATCATAGATTGAGCACCCCTTACATTTGCCAATGCGTATTCCATCTTGTATATTTCCCTAACAAGCAACCACCAATCACTTATAAGTGGAGGATTCGGATTGATCCAAGCTCGAGGGATTACCAGCCTAGCTATAACCAACAGAATCGATAGTAGACGGACCTGTCTATGACTCATGTTTTCGGGACCCAACATAATATCCTTAATCGTAATAGAAAGATCTATCCCCATTTTCTGAGAACATATTTGACCCACCTGCTGCCAGTAACTATCTAGTTTAGGACAAGTTACAAACATATGTATAATATCTGCCGCAAATAGGTCACATCTAGGATATTTTGCTCAAGTACTACCAGAGCCCAAAAGGGCCTACTTGGCAATTCACTCTGGTGTATAATAGACAAGGCAGACAGTGCGACGTTGTTGTAATCTTATATTGGTGGAGTGTACAGCATTCTTAATGACATTTAAACTATGTTCTATAGTGTTTACCATGATCCCTACTCCCAACAGTTTACTCCAGCGTTCAGCTAGTTTATTACCATCTCCTTTTCTATAGCCAATAAGGCATGTATACATGTGACTGATAGAAGATTTGACTTTTTTCCTGGTATAAAGTATCCGGGATCTCTAAATTGGTTGTTTTCATTATTTCTAGCTGTTTCGAAAAATAGTCCTTAATTTATAAGTATTTAAAAAACATGTGACCTGGTAGTTGAAACAAAAGTTGTACATTTTCGAAGGAAGTAAACCCATTGTAGTCCTACAGATTGCCAAGTGATGTAATACCATAAGTAGCCCAGCATTTGCTAATAGTGCCTTGAAAGATTTCCGGGAGCATTGGATTACCCCATAGCGGGAGTCTGTCATGATGGTATGTTAGATCACATCTAGATAGAATGGCCCCCCAAATAAATGTAGTATCTCGCAGTGTCTTAAATTTAACACGCTTACAATAATTTGGATCATTAGTTCTCTATAAGTACATAGTACTATTCTCTGCCAACATAAGTTGATGAAAGAAGGTAGGATTTAGTAGACTCCAAAAACGACTAGCAAATGCAGACCAAAAGTACATTTTAAAGTCTGGAAAATCAATTCCCCTCGGCTCATAAGGGAGTTTAAGCAGATCAATTGCTCTTCGTGCTTTTTTATAACCCCAAAAAAAGCTACCAAAAAGACCCTCTAATCTTTTTTAAAAAGTCTGGGGGACCCGTAAAGGAATAGATCTGAAGAGATACAAAAACGTTGATATTATTTTCATTTTGATAATATTGGAACGACCAATAATACCAATTGGTAGTTTGTGCCATTTTTTTCAACAAAATAGCTTTGTCTTTAATCAAGAGTTCATAATTCAAAGCAAATATCAAATTAATCTGCAAAGATATTTTGACCCCTAAGTAAGTGGCCGCAGAGCATACACCACGTATAGATGCCCAAGGCTTAAAATTAAGAATTACTTGAGTTTTATTAGTGTTAAGTTTATACCCTGATATGGCACCAATCCCAGCTGCTTCATCTTCGATTAATTTTATTGCTCGTGCTGGTTCGGTCGTAAAAACCGCTGTATCGTATGCATAGGCGATAACTTTAAGCGAGACTGCACCATATAGCAATGGTGTAATTTGCAGATTGGATTGTAGTGCATAGATAAACGGTTCGATATAGAGGGCAAATAAAAGAGGAGAGAGTGAGCAGCATTGTCTTGTACCACGAAAGATTGGAAACACAATGATTGGGACCCTAAATACATTAGTTTGGCTTGTGGTTTGTCATATAGGGCCTGTATCCAACGTTTAAAAGAGCTTTTTATCGCTATCTTTATTAATATGGCCCATGGAAACTCCCAATTTACCCTGTTGAACGCCTTTTCTGCGTCTAAAAGCAGCATACCAAGGGGAATATTGTTTTTTACTGCAAGGTCAAAAGCAGAGATAGCGGTATTAATATGAGCAGTGGTATCTCTACCCTGAATAAAGCCATTTTGATGGACAGATACCAAATCTCACATAGCTGGAGCCAAACGGGTTGTGAGTATTTTTGCAAAAATGTTAGCATCCGCGTTAATGAGTGAGATTGGCCTATAAGAGCCAGACTCCTCAGGGGGGTTCTTTTTTTTTTTTAAAGAACACTATTCATGTTAGGTTCCAAGGGTCCGGCACTGTACCATAAGTTCCAATATATTGCGTAACCGATATAAATGGTTCTATCAACTGATCTTTAAATAGCTTATAAAATTCCAGAGGTAGATAATCCTCCTCAGCGGCCTTACCCGATGGAACTGTAGGGATATTGCTAAAAGTATCTCTTCTCTACTAATGTCCCTTCCTATTGTATTTATGCTCTCCTCATTTAGTTTGCATGCTGTAAGTATTACTGTATGTCTTCCTCGCTTGTCTGAATATCTAGAAGTGTATAGTTCCTGATAGTAGATAGAGAATTGCTTTAAAATCTCTTTCGGTTCTGTGCCACTTGTTGCTTTTATTCCCTTTGTATAGTTTGTAGCCCGGTCGTCGGCTACCTTGTCAGCAAGAACTCTCCCTATTTGTTCTCCGAATTCGTATAATGAGAACCGAAACTTATTGTAGCTAGCTAATTCTTTCCCTAAATAGTAGCCACTCTAAGATCAATCAAATCGAATAATAATTTATCCTGATTACATGCTCCCTGGCGGACTACCTCCATATGTTCGAGTTAAACCTGTCTAATAGCAGAAATACCTTCTTGAATTGTAATCTGTTTTATTTCTTTTGCTGCAATATGTATTATTGCAAAGTTCCTCTTATAACTGCTTTCCAGGTATCCCAGACTATCACCGGACATGCGCACTTAAACTTAAGTTCCCAGCCCACTACTCCTCCCTGCTGCTGTTACTCAGCAGCACTGGTCTGCCTTGACACTCAGCTCAGGGACGAAGTAGTGAAAAATAAAATAGTAATAAATTAACTTTATTACGATGTTATTTTTAATCTCTGGGGCATTTATTAAGTGGGTTGACGCTCCTGTGCCCTAATGGAGGAGCAGCTCCTGTAACCACCATATCAAAATTTGACTACTAATGCTACAACATCTATTGGTTTTTTCTGTCTTGGCAAGGCAGATCTGGGCCATGCTGCCTTTCGGGTAAAAATATCAGGAATGGAGAGTCCCAAGACAGTGGTGTAAAACAGGCCCGCGGTGCGGGGGGGCCCCTCAGCACAGTACTCTTGGGGGAGAGCTCCCAATTGAGTCTGGAGATGGCCCATCCACCTACCTTGCAGAGGGTCCCCCTCAGGTTCGTTACGCCAGTGTCCCAAGAGGCCCCTGTTTCTGCTTCCTCCTTTGGTGTGATGGTCATTGCTTGTCCAGAGACCTTTGGGGGACTACTGATGTGTTTTTGTCCCTTTCACTCCCACAGGCCTGCAGGCATAACAGCTCCGTAGATGCCAAAGCCTATGGTTTCAAGAACAAGTTAATAATTGTTTCAGCTGAGACCGCTGGAAACGGGCTCTATAATTTCATCGTGCCTCTCCGAGCTTACTACAGGTCCCGGAAGGAGCTGAATCCAATTGTGCTTCTTCTAGATAACGAGTAAGTCCTTTCTTTATGTCAACCTTATTTATTTATTTTATTTATTATTACATTTATTGAGCGCGCAGCTACCCGGAGGTTTCCCGGCGCTAGAGCAAACTGAGCAGTGGAAAGGAGGGAAGGACATTAGTTGTTGAAGAGCCAGGTTTTTATTCCCTTACGGAATTTCAGAAAGCACGATTCCGTGCGCAGAGACTGAGGAAGAGAATTCCATAAGGATGGGGCCAGCAGAGCAAACGAACGGCCTCCCATTTTGGCTCTGTTGATCCGTGGAATTTTAAATTTGTTCTGTGATGAGGACCTGAGTGTACGGGGGGGGATGTATTGCTGAACCAGAGCAGAGAGATAGCGGGGGGCTCTATCAGTCATGATTTTATGCATGTAGCAGAGTGCTTTGAAGTGCACTCTGCTTTCAATGCGCAACCAGTGCAGGTTCCGCCTGTGGTGAGTGACCGAAGATCTGGCAGGAAGGTGACAAATCAGGCGGACTGCCATATTCTGTACCACCTGGTACTTCCTGGTTACCTCTTTGGCAGCACCTAAGAGAAGGATGTTCCCATAGTCCAGGCGTGAGATGACAAGAGCCTGGACGACGGTCCGCAAGGTGTCTGTAGGCAGCATCCATGTGATCTTTCTCAGCCACCTGATGATGGTAGTACAGGTGGCTGCCACCTTCACAGCGTGTTGTTTGAAAGTAAGTTGGTTGTCGAAGATCACACCAAGATTGCGAGCAGACACTGATGGAGTGGGTAGAGGACCCATCTCCGGAGGCCAATGGTGTGGGCCCCAGAGAGAGGTGTCAGGGCCAAACAGGAGCAGCTCTGTTTTATCCCCGTTAAGCTTTAGTTTGTGCTTCAGCATCCAGTCCGATATATGCTTCAGCCCAACTTGGAGAGAGGAAGAGGGGAGGTTTTTATTAGTAGACAGTGAGTAGATGACTTGGGTGTCATCAGCGTAGGAGTAAATTGTGAGGCCAGCCTGTTCAGCCAGGAACGCAAGAGGCCTCACATACAGGTTGAAAAAAAGGGGACTGAGGATAGACCCCTGGGGAACACCGTGAGAGGAAGGGAGAGTAGATGATACAGATGTGGAAGAAAAAACTTGAAACGTGCGGTCAGACAAAAAGTTAGCAATCCAGGCCAGGGCGGTACCACCGACACCAACTGCCTCCAAGGTGGACAATAAGATGGAATGGGAGACGGTGTCAAAAGCGGCACTCAAGTCAAGCAAGATGAGTGCCACCGTCTCACCATTATCCACTTGGCGTCTGATGGTTTCTGACACGCCAAGAAGAGTAGTTTCTGTGGAGAAGCCAGCCCTGAAACCGGATTGAGAACCATGAAGGAAATTGATGGATTCAACAAAGGAGCTAAGTAAAGAATTAACATGCTTCTCCAAAATCTTGGAGAAGCAAGAGAGCAACGAAATAGGGCGAAAGTTGGAGGGATTGTTGGGGTCTGCGTTGGCCTTTTTTAATAATGGCACCACCATTGCGTGCTTCCATTCATTAGGGACAGTCGCTTCTACCAGGGAAGCATTCAGGACATCTAAAATAATGTGGAGTGGAGCTGGGTCGAGGGAACACAGAACTTGAGGGGGCAAAGGGTCAAGGGGAGAACCAGATTTGATGTCCTGGAGGTACTTTTTTAGGAGCGTGGGAGAAATGCAATCCCAAGAGAGCAGTTGGGTAGTGGTAGGCAAGGAACAGGGAGAAGTGTCCAGGGGACAGTTATCGGGATCTTGAGCAACGTGAGTAGAGGCGGCAGGAGCGGAATTAAAAATGGCGTAGATTTTATCAATCTTTTCACGAAAGAAGTTGGCTAGAGCATTACACTGTGCAGTGTCTAGACAGGGATCTTTAGGAGCAGAGGAAGCACCTGAGAGCTCCTTAACTATTTTAAACAGGGCCTTGGGCCTGTTTTGAGCCGTAAGTATGGTATTGTTGGCAAATTTGGCTCTAGCGGTGTCACATGCCGCATGGTAGGTTTTAAGAGCGGACCTGTATTTAGCTTTATGCTCAGGGTTATACTTTGAACGCCAAAGACGTTCCAATTTTTTGCAGTTGGATTTTTCAAGGCGTAGAGAGTCATTAAACCAGGGAGCAGGAGGGTGATGAACTTGAGATTTGTTTTTTTGGGTAGGGAGGCAGGAGTCCAGAGCTGTAGTTAGCCATGATCTAACGGCGGGCAGCTCTTTAATAGTTATGTTGGAAACTGACGGTGTGGAGTTGGCAAGGAGAGAGTTTAATTTATCTAGATCTAGGCGTTTCCAGTTCCTGCTCGCTTTATGGGGAGGGTCTGGCCTGAAGGTCTCAGCTACACATGTTTTAATAGAGAAATTAACAACAAAGTGATCTGACCAGAGAACAGGAGTAGAAGATTGATAGGAGATACTTCCTCCCTTATATAACACAAGGGTAACGCTGCCTGGTGGGAAGTGTAGCCGTTTGTCGCAAATGCTTACAAAACTTCTCTGCTTACCCAAATTCTACTTATTTGCAAAGGATCAATTTGAAAGGGCCATTTCCACATTCTGCAGCATTTCTGAAAACACAATTAACTCTTAAGTTTGCAAGTTTTTACATACACATTTGTTGGTCTCTTCCCACAATGAAGATTTGAAAAACAAGGAAAATATACTGCTGTGAAAGACGGGTTAGACGGAAAGGAAAGAAAGAACACAACTGTATTAAATGGGAGTTTGGGAAAAAACCGGCCAAATTGGAAAAATATATTTTTGTGAATACAATCAAGGAACTAGGGCACTTACTACAAGCAGGCATGGCAATACAGCCCTCATTGCAAGCCCCTGTTTATGCATGGGTCGGAATTATGCATGGTGCAGAGTTTAACATGCCTGGGGGCATATTAGCAAAACCCTCGTTAAAATTATCACAGTTTCAGCGGCAGGAAACTGCCGCTAAAACGGCAATAATGGGCTTGTTAATATGCGTTAAAGAATTCCAATAGAAGCCCAGGTTAGATGTCCTGCACATCTAACCTGGGCTTCTATTGGAATTCTATAACGAATATTAGCAAGCCCATTATCGCCGTTTTAGCGGCAGTTTCCTGTCGCTAAAACTGCGATAATTTTAACAAGGTTCTAGCTAATTTGCCCCCTGGTAATTAATGAATGCAATAAAGTCTGCAATTCCGCATCTACACATCAGCAGGTCAATGTATAACTGGAATTGTTTGCAGAAAGCACCAAAAGCTGGACATTATGCCCAGTTTTGAATGGCAAGACATGTACTATGCATCAGTTATCACATCTGTTAAATTTCAAATTTCATGGTACCAGATTTTTTGTGATCAATATCACACTCCCTATTAGGGCACTCGTAATCAGGAGGAACGAAAATGGCAAATTAATGCTAATTTATTAATGTATAAGATTATGGTGCTTATTCCCATACACAGTAATCCACCAAGGGTGAAGTGTAGAAGACACTTCAAGCTGAACCCGAAATCTATTAATTTACTCATCAAGTTTTTAATGCAAAATAAGTTTTCTTACCATTATATGCAAAAATATTTTAATGCTAAGTGCAAATACAATGAAAATAAGAACATTGTTCATTCTCTGATGTTACCAAATTTGATGAGCTTCTTTTCAAGTTCAAAGAACAAGAGTGTGAAACAGTCTTCCTACCGTTGCATGCACCATAAGATCTTTAAATTGCTTTCCAATTAAGTTAAATAATTTTGTCTTCAAATTGATTCAAAAACTGTTCTTAAATTGAATTTTGTTGACTGAGTAGTACTTGTAGTCCCGTCTACAATTTTGTTGTATTTATGAATGTATTTTATAACATTCAATTCGTTTTCCTTTCAATTTCTATAGCACCTTGATACTCTTATGTTACAGTTAAGTGCACTGTATTACAAACAGAAGAAGCAACCATTTAGATGACCCATTGTGTAAAGCAGATATTGATAAGGACAGTGTTGTGTCTCAAACAAGTGAAGTCCACGCAGAGGATAGGGTAGGAAGAGTAGATTTATTCTCATGGATTGGAAGTCAGCATCAAGGACCCTCAGAAAGCAACTCCCATCATCAGCCACCAGGATACAACTGACTCAACCTGCAGCTTCCAGGAGACCAACATTCCAATATGCTTGGCAACCAAGAATGATGAAGGATGCAACATGCACAATGACAGAGTGAACAGTAAATGCAAAATAAACATAGAGAACATAAGGATATTACACACAGGTTAATCTCTAGTTTAGAGTATTTCATGGAGCACAGAGAAAGAACATAGAAATATGTTTTCTTAACTTTTTCTGATCTGCAAATAGCCATTATTCACAGCACTAGCAGGCAATAGTTCATCAGGTGAGGGAAGGGGGAGCAGGATGGAAATGAACCACCACCACTCCACTGATGATAACAATGAAGAAGAATCAGCAAGCCAAATTCAGCTGAACTTGGTGTACTGGACATCACATCAGGCAGAAGCCTGTCATTGAGATTGAATTTAAAGAATAAGGAATGACCCATTTGGAGGAGCGTGTTGGTCAACTTCCTATCCATCCACTAAAGAGAATAGTTTGGTTTGCTACAGATTCTGATGTGCTACCTCAGCAAGATGAGTGTGACCATACACAGATGAGGATGAGGAGAGTGATAGCTCATAAAATGGGTTTTGGTGTTGGTTCTGCTCAAGTTTGGAACCTAATAGTGAAATATCAATCTCGATCAAGTTGTCACAGACACTGCAAAGACTGACCAGTCCATGGGAGTGATTTCACTGCAGCGGAGTATGCAAAGTGGTCTTGGAACTAATGCACAGAACTTAGGTTCTGTGTGGCAGAAGTGCTGAATCATGTTATTTATTTAAAGTCATTTAGCAAAGTGTAATTTAGCGTGATTGTCAGCATCTAGTCCCTTTCATTCCCACTCTTCTCCTTCATGTCACCTCTTCTCCCAGAAGTGATGTGGCAAATTCTTGGAGATCCAATCAAAGAGAGGATTGTAAGAGTTGGATAAAGATAAAACAACAGCTGATAAGAAGTTGGACGAATGTGAAGTGCTGACAGGGGGTAGACTCTGTTTTCCAGTGTTTACAGACAAGGATTACAGTGTCTGGAAGTACCCAATCAGGTTTTACTGGATGCAGATCCAGCTGTGAGTAGAGACTGGGCCTTGTGGGCATCCACCCACTGCAGCACCACAGGGAACCAGATAACGCTCCTCCCCCAATCAGCCATAGTGTGGCATGGCCTCAAATGCACTCACGACCTCCTGCTCCCTAACTCCTAATAGGACTTGCTGGTATTTACCACCTGCTCAGCAGTAAATTCTAGCCAAAAAGGCCCTGGAATCTGGAAAACAAGTAAAATTTGACTTTGTATTTGTGGGAATACATAGTTATTCCCCATTCCAGGTACTATAACTTGTAATGCAGGGATTCAGGTGTTAGTAGACCTGCTAGAATCAGAGCTTCTGGGCTCCAGGTATCTTAGGGTCTAAATCCAATCAACTCATGAGTACCCAAGGAGTGATAGATGCAATGATCTGGAACTGTTGTTACAAAAACAATAGATATTGTGTATGTAATACATCTATCTACAAGTTGCATGTGAGGATTGTTGGAAGTATTGCATATTTTTCTCTAATGTAGCTATTTTTCTTGCAGTCCGGATAACCACTTTTTAGAAGCCATCTGCTGCTTTCCAATGGTTTACTTTATGGTCGGCACAATTGACAAGTAGGTGTTCTTTCTTGTACTTGTACATTTCTAAAAATACTGCATGCAGGAGCAGACACAGCAGAGACATAAGAGCCTAATCAGAAAGGGATTTTGGAGTATGTAACAATATGCTCCTGTAGTACTCTTTTAGGTACTCATAAATGCATTTGTCAATGGGCTCCAAATTGTCCAACTCCATTTTAAAAGCGCAATGAGGATACAATATTTTCTGTGTGTACTAACTGTAAATGAATGTTCTCTGAATATTCCAGTTGTATGCCTATGTTAGATGTTTTGAATGAAAAAGGCAAGAGCACTTAAAAGAGGACCACAGTACCTTTTAAAGGAATACGTCTTACATACTTCACACTTTCTAAGTGAATAGGCCTCATGGTGGTTACCCTGAAGATGACTCCTGTCACTCTGGTGTATGTAGCTTGTTAGTGCAAGCAGAACCTGAACACATGCCTCATCTACCAGAAGCCATCCAACAGTAGAAAATCCTGCACCAATAAAGAGGGGTAGCACCAGCAAGGTACCCGGGTCAGTGTGTGACGCATTATGGAGCTCAATATTGAGATTAAGAGCCCTTGATCTTTGTTTTTAGAACATATGAATAAGGTTAAAAACCTGATGTATCTGCTAAATCAATGACTTAGAACCGGGAAATTTTTAGGCAGACTTGGATATGTGAATCAATTTGGCTTTTTGTGATGGGTTTGTATTTTTTTAAGGATTTAATTGCTTAGATTTACTAAGGGTTGTCCATGTGGTCATTTTGGGCTGGGCCTGCAGGCCTTTTTAATGGTAAGTAACGTGACGCAAATGTTTGCACCGCTTCATACCAACGAGCACCCACGCAAATCACTAATAAATAGCCTCAGAGTATTTTTATAGTGTCATCTCAATTTGTTTTTGCCATTTCCTTAGAGCTTAATGTTTATGTTAAACAGTGGTAATATGCAATTTGATACTAAATGAATTTTGAGACAAAAAGCCATGCCAAACGCTAGTGTTTGAATTCAGTCTCACTGTCCTATGGAGGTGTCTGTAATGAAACTTGGCTAAAATAACTACTATGCGTGCCATTAAGTAAAACTATTCCTTCTACCAAACCTTCAATACTAATAAATCCAATGCAAGATTTTAAGCGAATGTCCTTGGGGCATATTTACAAGCTGCATTTTGTAGTACTGTTTCTAGCACTAGATTGTTACTGCAAATGTACAACAAAATGCTATTCACTTGCAGAGGTTTCGTCTCTCTGACCTTTTTCTGTACGCAGGCCTCCAACTAAGGGGTTATTACAATGGCGGAAGGAGAGCGAGGCATGGGGCTGGCAGTCCTTCCGCCATCAGACCGCGAATTTCCCCTGCCACATTATGATGGCGGGGGATCCAGTCTGCGACCGTGGCGGATGGAAAAACCTTCCACCAAGGAGCCGCCACAGGCAATTGGACTGATTGCCTGGCGGAGCGGTCTGCATGCATTAAATGGTTTTGGTGCCTAGCAGGCACAGTCCACCATATTATGATTCAGGCTGTGAGACAGCCTTTCCATGACGCCGACACTGTCTTGAAAAGGCTGGTGGAGATCCTGTTCAGGGGCCAGTTGCAGGCCCCTAATGGGGGGGGGGAGGTGTATGTGCACTGGGGGGTACCCATGGTACCCCCCTCCATATACCAATAACATAACATCTATTTAAAAAAAACTCTATTATAAATTAAAACAAACTATTTTAAAATCCTTTAACTTAAATTTCCCACTCCAATGAGTGCAACAGTAGGGGAAGTGTTGGATAGCGGAGGGCGAAAAATGACTTTACCTACTCCAATGAGTGCAACAATAGGGAAGGTGTTGGATGGCAGTGGGGTAAAAATTACTATTCCCAGTCCAGTGAATGCAACAGTAGGGAAAGTGTTGGATAGAGGAGGGGTTGAATGTACTATTCTCACTCCAGTCAGTGCAACAGTAGGGACAGTGTTGGATAGCGAAGGGGTATAAATTACTATTCCCACTCCAATGAGTTCAACAGTAGGGAAAGTGTTGGATAGCGGAGGGGTCAAAATTACTATTCCCACTGCAGTTAGTGCAACAGTAGGGAAAGTGTTGGATAGCAGAGAGATACAATTTACTATTCCCACTCCGGTGAGTGCGACAGTAGGGAAAGTGTTGGATAGCACAGGGATAAAATGTACTATTCCCACTTCAGTCAGTGCATCAATAGGGAAAGCGTTGGATTTCAGAGAGGTAAAATTCACTATTCACACTCCAGCCAGTGCAACAGCAGGGAAAGTGTTGGATAGTGGAGGGATACAATGTACTATTCCCACTCCAGTGAATGCATCAATACGGAAAGTGTTGGATTGTAGAGGGGTCAAATTTACTATTCTCTGTCCAGTCAGTTCAAAATGTAAAACAAACAAAATATCAACAAAATAAAAATGTTTACAATATATATCTATATATATATATATACAAATATGTTAACATTTTAAATACAAATATATTTAATATAAAAAAATAAAAGCTATTATTATTTTAAATATATATCCCAAATACCTAAAAATATTTTATTAAATAAAATTAGAAAAATTTTCAGAGAAATACATATTTATATTTAGAAATGATGTATTAACAAAACATTCATTATTACATACATTTAGTATATTTACTTCCTATCTATAATTAAGGGTGGGTGGACATTTCCATTCCGCCCACGGAATGTGCGATAATTTGCACCTTCCTTAAAGAAGGCGTAAAAACGGGGCAAATTTCCGCACATTCGCGGGCGGAATGGGAGTTGGAGGCCCGCCCGCCTCCCGCCTCCCGCCCACCTTATTAAATTATATTTACGTGCTACAAATAAAGTTAGATAAAACTTACCTTATTGAGCTGCAAACTTCCCCATCGCGGCTTCTTTGAAACTGCGCATGCGCTGGAGATTTGTTCAATCTCCGTGCCTCTCCGCGATAGTCCCTTCCACGACTTCCGCCCACCCCTATGTATAACACCACACAACTCACGACACACATCAAAAACAAAAAAAATGTATTTGCATAATTAACATAATTAATTATCAACTAACTAATATTATTTAAAAAACAAATTAAAACACATAAAATGTAATTAACTTCCCACCCTTTACACCTACAATTCCCACAGCCCACACCTAAAAGTAAGCTGTATAAAACTCAATTACACAATCAAAAAGAAATTCAATTAAATAACTAATAGTATTTAACAACTAATTATTAAGTAAGTAAAATTAATTTACACCCCACCCTTCACCCCTATAAACCAAAACCCACACACACAAAACAAATAATTAAACAATTACCCTAAATAATTATCAATTAATTAATTTTAATTATCAACTAATTAGTAATTAATAAAAAATACAATACTTCTCACACTTTACCCCTGTAAGGTAAAGTATAAGTAATATGAACTGACAAAAATATTGCTCCCAGAATTTAATTTTTTTTAAAAACAGTCCCATTGGGTCTTAAGTTTTTTATTTTTAAATTATCTTTATTAACAGTATTTGTGTAACTGATATTCAGTAAACAATAATAGGTCAGACAATATCCTGACAACAATATTCGGTACCGTACTTCAGTGAAGGTTGACAGCTGTAATCACTAAATACTGATAATTATTTTTGGTACACAATTATTTTTATCTGCTAGTTTTAATGCTGTTTAGCTCAAAGCCACACCCAGCTTGCTCCAATAACAGTCACAGACCTTCATATCATTAAGTGCGATGAATATATTGCCTGTCTTAAGCAACCAGATGTCTTTGTCTTAGAGGGCTTGGATATTCAGCTCCCTGAAATGCTCTTAAAACAGCACCTGTCAGGAAAACAAATACATGACTCCCAGTTGCTGAGAGACAACTCCTGCCATGTCAGGAATATTATTTTTGGTTTTCCAAAAACAAAGTAAGGCTTTGTAATAAAAATGTTTGACATGCCGGCACACTGAAATTGATCGCAGCTTCTCTGAAGGTAAAGAGATCTCCACCAGGGAGGAAACGATCTGTAAATATGGTGACCACACTAGCAGTGGAGTACATTCCTCCGCTTCCCTGGTGGAACGGAGTGCAGGCCTCTGCTTCCCCGGCGGAATGGTGTACAGCCCAACAATGGCTAAATAAGCCTCTTTATTTATTTTATGTATTTATTTATTTATTTGCAAAGTTTTATATAGCGCTGGCTAGGCCCGAAAGTATCAGAGCGTTTACATGAGGATCAGCGAGTTATAGGGTACATAGTTATATCAGTTGGATCAGCGAGTTACCAGTTACATAGCTACAACAGATTGAATCAAAGAAACAGAGGGAGGAGGAGGGGAGGGAAGGAGACTCGAAAGAGGAGATGAGGAAGACAATGTCAGATGACCGGCTGGGTAGGTGACGGCCAAGGGGCCAGGCTCTTCTATAGCTGCATAGGACAGCTCCACCGGGCATCGACCAAGGTTGCTCAGGCTCTGCAATAGGTATCTACATCAGTTGAATCAGTGAGTTACAGGACACATAGTTACATCAGTTAGAATCCAGAGAATCACAGAGGAGGGAGGGGAGGGGGAGGAGATCGAATGGGGAAACGAGTAAAACAATGTCAGATGTCAGGCTGGGTAGGTGACGGCCAAGGGGCCAGACTCCTCTATAGCTGCATAGGACAGCTCCACCGGGCATCGGCCAAGGTTGCTCAGGCTCCGCAGTAGGTATCTACATCAGTTGAATCAGTGAGTTACTTAGGGCCTGATTACCAGTTTGGCGGTGCGGAGCTGGACTGCCCACTGCCACACCACCAAACCAGTATGCACCCCACCTGCCCGATTATGACCTTTTCAGTCACTGGCAAGCAGTTTTTGGTGTTCCCATGTCAGTGCCTATGAAATAGGCACCTCAATGGGAACATCAAGGACACTAGCTGCATGGCATGGACTGGTGCAGTCCATGCTGTGCAGGTAATGGGGTGCATGCACACAAGGGGGGGCACAACTAGTCCCCGCCTGCATGCACCTGTGGCCCATGGATGGGCCCCTTTATTTCCTCTCCACCACAGTTTTCATGAAGGAGGACCCGCCATGGAAACCGTGGCTCAGAGAAATCTCGTAATATGTTTGGCGTGACTGCAACAGTCTGGCCAAGCATATTGCGGCCCCAAGACTGCCGCGTGTGGCGGTTGCAGCAGTGCAGTGTCCATCAGACTGCCCTAGTTGTAATAGCGCGGTCGGAAGACTGCCACCGCCATGCCCCCGCAAGTCTGGTGGTCCATGGACCATCAGACTCATAATCCGGCCCTAAGGGGCAGCTTTATTTGTTTTTAGTTCAACACAGTATTCAAAGATACGGCGCTCTGTAGCAAAAGCAATAGGAAAGCAGAGCAGACCTGTATTTATTAAAAATGGCCTCCTGCAGCTGCTCTCATCACCTCCAACTGTGCACAAACAGCTGTGTATAGCATATAGCATAGGATTTGTACTGAAAGCATACCCTTCCAGTACACAGTACGCTTAGACAAATTCTAATACATTCCACACATTTGATATGATCTGCACACTTGCAATGTGTCGAATGTTTGGAGAAATACAAATATTTCTCCAAGTTAGCACCTGCTTCAAGGAAGTATTAATTTGTTACGGCAAAGCCCAGTCTAATTATTTCAATAGATTGTGGTTTGTGTCTAAAACTATGGGAGTTTGCTGCAGTGATCTGCACTTTTCACACCCATGTAACGCCACCTTGACACAAAGTGATGCAGAGATTACCTTTGGAAAAGGGCACTTTTCCAGTGCAAAATACCTTTTGTGTTAAAAGATAATACCAAGACTTTGAGATGGTTTGCTTCATCTTGCGTGATTTTCCGGCAGTGCAAGGTGTTAGTAAATTTGCCCCTTCGTATTTCCCTCCCCGCTTGTTGGGATGCAGCATCAGCTTCATGTATGCAAGGTACGCAAAGACTTCTTAGGGTTCAATGCTGAGATAATGCACTACACATATAGATGGCTTTATGAAGTATAACTTTTCAAAGGAGTGTGACTACTACTGAAAACACAATCATTGAAAACCTATCTGGAATCTGCTTCTTTTCTTCAGCTTGGACAATCTGCTGCAGTGTGGCATCATCTATGCCGATAACCTGGTGGTGGTGGACAAGGAGAGCACGATGAGTGCTGAGGAAGATTACATGGCCGATGCTAAAACCATCGTTAACGTACAGACCATGTTCAGGTAAGCACACATTTTATTAAAGGGAAAATTAAGATAAGATTAAATTAATATAGCATGTCTTTGCACGAAGCAAATGTGAACTTGTGGTTAATTAATGTCCCAGTTACATGTTCCACCACCCCTTTATAGTCCTGTTTCTGTAACCTGCGCTCATCTTTCCTACACGGGAAACATCCTTTACGACGCAACTTTTACCACGCAGTGCCTTTACAACGCAGGTTTGTCAACGCAAGTCATTACAACGAATTGCGCTGGGGGGCGCTCTAGGATAGGTAATAGTTTAATTTACTATCCAACACCTTCCCTACTATCCACGGGGACTGGACTTGGAATAGTAAATTAAACTATTCACTATCCAGCACCCCCCAACGCAAGTCGTTGTAACGACTTGCGTTGAAAAACCTGTGTTGTAAAGGCATGTGTAGTAAAAGCATGCGTTGTAACAACGCACATCCTTCCTACACACACCATGGTCCTCTATGGCCACATTACAATGTTTCTGGTGCTGCTGCCTCTGGAGAAGTGCGTGTTCAGCAGGTTCGCTGTCTGATCTGATACATTTCTCCCTTTCGCAATTTGCTGAATAATCTGCAAATCTATGGCACAGTTTCTTAGAGGGGCAGGGAATAGGCAACACTCTTTAATGCATTTCACATTATAGGGATACTAAGGTGATCGGGGTTATCTTTTTGCTGATTGGAGAATTACGTTTATGAGAAATATACAATACTTCACCTCAACCCTATGTCATTACTTCACAATACAACGTGGCAATTCCTGTAGTTCCTGCCAGCAAACTACTTGCGAATCTCTCTTTTCTATTGCCACTTTTCTGTGCAACAATTATCAGGAAAAGATTTCTTAAGAATAATCTTATGACACATGCAGAACAAAGATTAAGGTATCCATGTCCAGATTCACTAGGGTTCACACAATGCAGCACTGCACTATGCAAACTGTATACACTTGAGCAGTGTTAAGAGTTGCAAGTCAATTATGTCATCAAACAAAAAATGCCTGCTTACCACAGAGGTAGGCTTTGAGGTTTGGTGCCAGGATAGGACACCTGCCTAGGATTACATTTCTATTTTGAAAAAAACCCTCCTGTACAAATCAATGCACAGCATCAACTGGCAACGGAAAAGGTGCATAAACTGTGAAATTTGTAGTACTTATGATATCGTACACATAGGAATATCACACAATGTTTACTTGTTGTGTTTGTGCCTGTTTTAATGTGTCTCTAACATTTCACACAAAGCCAGGTCATGCTATTTTGGTAGATCCCAAGTCATGCTATTTTAGTAGATCCTAAGTTGTGGTTTTTTGGTAGATCCCAAGTCATGCTATTTTAGTAGATCCTAAGTTGTGTTATTTTAGTAGATCCCATGTTAGGCTACTTTAGTAGATGGAGCTTTGCGGAAAACGCATCAATGTTTTGGCTGATACGGGTTTTAGTGGCCGGAAGTTAGGCAGCAAAGCTGTTTATGAAGCTATCTATTGTGGAACAGTGCTTAACCCATTTGTTGCGTGCGTCGGCCAACGGCAGTTGCGAGCACTACCTCCGTAGTGCTGCGCACGTCCGTTGGCCGACGTGGCCGCGCCCTCGCTCGGAAACGTCCGCACTGCGGCGCATTCTACGCCGCGCTAATGGGGTTAATGTTGCATGAGCGCCTGTGCTAAATAACAGTAAACCAGGGCCTAAATCTCCTCTATTGTCTTTCAGGTTATTCCCAAGCCTAAGTATCATCACCGAGCTCACCCATCCATCCAACATGAGGTTCATGCAGTTCAGAGCCAAAGACTGCTACTCCTTCGCCCTTTCCAAGCTAGAGAAGGTAAGACCTCTCTCTCAGATATTGTCATGGTCATGGGATTTATTAATGTTTTGGGATGAGACTGAAGTCAATGGCATTCAACCTCGTATTGGGCTTTATGGCAAATGAGCACTATGGTTCAGTGATGAATGATATTTTCATACTCCAATATCCAGTTGCTATGCAGTTTCCCATTTCTTTGGCTCACTGGCTGCATCAAAAGCCAGTGGGATGGTGGTTGAGAATGGTGACTTAAGTTCAGCCAAGCAAATTTGCAAAAACAGACAGAATATTAGTTGCCCCACATATTCAGCATTTCAAAAGAATTATGCATAATATAATGGCATCTAAGCAATAGTGAATTTTATGTTATATAGATGTTTACATTGGGACCTATATACAAACTGCTGAGCCTATTATCAAACTGCTTTTAATAGTACTTTAGTAGTACTAAAATAGTACTACTAGAGTACTACAAAATTCTATTCACAAACCTGCAAGTGTAAATCTCCACCTTCACCTCTCCAATCTTTTCTATGGTGAGATCTGCACACATGGACGTTTGCTACTTAGGGCCTAATTTGGATGTCCGTGGGGGTTGCCTCCACCCAACATCCCTGCAGTTTTGGAACTGACCGACCTCAGGTTGGCTGTTTGAAACCGCAATTACGATGCAGCTGCACCTGGTGCGGTCGCAGACTCCCATTTCCCTATGGAAGCTTGTGTGTTGAAAACAGGCGGCAGCATAAACTCTCATAGAGAAATGGGAGTTACCGTAAATCCCTGGTGCCTGCCACATGGTGCAGGATTTTACAGGGGGCACCATTGGTGGCCCTTTGCCCCCAACCCTTGCTAGGGGCCCCCAAAGTCACTTACCGACAAGCTTTCCATGTCGGAAAACCCGACATGGAAAGCCTGTCAGATACCGACATCATAACCCCAAAGGCGGAAACGCCGTCCATACAGGATTAAGTGGTGGTTCTGACTGGCTGGCGGGCTCCTTGAGCCCATCGCAAGCCAGCCGGATTGAAATTGTAATACAGTGGTTGGATTTGAAACCTTGGATGTTGGTCAGAAAGACTCTGGCCGATTTGACCGACATCCAAATTAGGCACTTATATTAAATGTATGAGGGATAGGAGGAGTGGCTGGAAAAAGGAATATTTACTACTAATTGGCAGGGGATTATTAAGGAGTATGGAGGGGTTTAGGAAGGGTTCCAGAGGAGTTTAAGAACGAACACAAAGCTACACACAAAAAGTAAGCCTATTGCTATTCACAAACTGCACTTTATATGTTACTAAACCCAAAAAGGAACCCAAAAACAGGTGTAAATAACTCCAGCCCAGAGGTGCACTAAGCCCAGCACCACACACAGGTAATCACTGGCACTCTAGCACCCTCCCACAGAAAATAATGGATGGATGGACTCAAAATAAAACCAAACAGGAAATAATCTTAAATTAAATATAAATACTTATGCTTTAATGTTAAAAAGTACCTACAAATAAAACATATTTCTTATATTATATATAAATATTTAACAACCTTCTTAATTTATAAATTAATGTATCGCTAATTTTTATTAATCTCTAATTGTTACTTTCAATTCATTCTGTACATCATTTTTAATAATTATTAACGCATAAAAAAAAGGAAGGAAAATTATTTTTTTTATTTAAAATGCAGAAATATTATTTTTATTCATTTAGATTTTTGTAATTAATGATTTAAATCAAATTTAAGTTATGAGTTCTTTAGCATTTTTTTTAAATTTTATTCTGCATTTGAAATGCACATACAAAATTAATTCACATTAATATTTAACCTAAAAGATGTTTACTATTTTTTAATATGAAATATACTTTTTCACATTTACCTATACTTTACCACAGTTGGAGTGGAGATTTCCCTTTGGTAAAGTATAGTAAAAATACAAACGTTTGCCAAACTTTATAATTAACAAGGAAAAATGTTTTACGTTATGAAGTAATGCAAATTATTTTATATATTTATTTAATAGATAAACAGAATGAAAAAGTTATAGAACTGTAAAGTTCATTTTGGATTATATTTTTAATTAATTCAAATATATTAAATTAAATAATTTTTTCTGAGGTTTAAATGACAAAAATTATTTTTCACCTAAAGTGAAAGATATTTTTATCATGCATTAATAATTATTAAAAGTGATGTATTGAGTTAACTAAAAGTAGTTTCATTATATGGTATTAAATATAGATTATAATAATGTACATACATAAAGGATTGATAGAATATTTTTTATTAAAATAGTAAGTTTGTTTTATTTTTAGATATGTTGCTAACATTATATTATTTTATTTATATTTGTCACAATTTTAAACAATTTAATTTAACATGATTTCCTATGGGCTTTTATTGTAAATCACTACCTCCATTATTTTCTATAGGAGGGCGTTGCAATACTAGTGGTTGCCCTTGTGTGGAGATGGACTTACGCTGTTTCTTTTTCGGGAGTAGCAACTTGAATCTGTAAATGTGGCTCTACTCCCTATTTTGGGGGTGGAGACATGTAAGTGTACGCTTTCGAGTGACTTTACACTCAAATTTGTTGAATAGCCCAAAGTATTAAAGTTTCTGAAAAGTGTAAGAGTAAACGTGCACATGTAATTTATTCACAAGTGTTGGTTACCTTTGGGAATAGTCCCTATAGCATATACTATTGCCATCAATCATTACTGAGCATTGAGTTCATGATACCTAATGGTAAGAGAGAAAGGATACAGAATTAAGGAAGAGACAAGCTTGGAATGAGACCTTTAACAACTTTGGGTTTTCAGAACAAATAGAGGTCTCAAGTTTTGGATACATCTCTTGTGATCTTCAATTTTAATGTAACTCAGTCTTTGAGAATACCACAGTAGAGGTTACGCTGACTGGAAAAATAACACCACCATGCCATGTGAAACATAATAGCAATTGTTCTTTACTTAAGAAATCTGTTCAAATCTTATAGCGTAAATTAAATAAAAATAACTATTTAGACTTAAATGACATATCATGATTATTATGTTTTGTATTCAATTGTGCACATAAAAATTGTGAATACTTCAGTTTAACTTATGAAAGAGCAAATACATCTAATGAATGTAATAAAATACTCAAAGGCCACAGGCCAGGGAATTGATTTATTATTTAAAGTTGTAATATTTAGACCATTAATTAATCATTGTAGGAGTGGTATGAGCGTCTCTTGAAGTGTGCAATCCTTCGATCCTTAAAGGGTGAACATCAGACTTTCTTCAGTGATCTAAAACTGACTTAAAATTGTTCAAAACCAAGTTATTATTTATTTTGCCCTGCTGCTGCTTGGCAGTGCTATTTATCTTCAATCCTTTAGGAAGACCCAGCTGATATAAATTCAAGTGGTGAAACCAAAATGTGAATTGTAAACATCACAATATGTCTTTGCTAGATATTGATGACTTAATTCCCCCCTCTACACTGTGGTGAATTGAGCTAATCCAAAATTTCAACCTCAACACAAAGAAAAGGGAAATATATATATTTTTTAAATTACCGTAAAAATCAATTACAAACTGGAAAAAAATCAATTCTTTAGAAATCATTGATTCTTGGAAAAGAAAAGAATTCCAAAAGAATTTGAATCAACAAAAAATCAATTCACTGTCTAAATTGTAGCATGTCTTGCTTGAGACTTTATATTGCATGCTGTGACCACATTTGTGACTAATGTAAATGACTCTGAAAGAACCATTTTTCTTTATTGTAGCTCCCTCTGCTTATGGAGAACTCACAATCTGAACTAACCAGTGTTCACTTCTGTCTGCAGAAAGAACGAGAGAATGGATCAAATTTGGCCTTCATGTTCCGACTGCCCTTCGCTGCTGGGAGGGTCTTCAGCATCAGCATGTTGGACACTTTACTCTATCAGGTCAGGAAATCTAACAAAAGATCTATATCAGGACATAATAAACAGTGTTTGTTTCTTAAATTATGTTAGACAGAGCTATGTACCGCATGAAGCCAATCCTATAGAGTTTGTGTGCTCAAATGAGGATTAGAGAGTTGATCATCACAAAAAGTGAGCGAGAAAAGCCTGTGATATCCAACATAGATCTAGAGGGTTGATGCACTTTGATACAAGATTTGCTGACAAAATAGCGGCTGATTTTCATTCACGGGGTGTAGGGACCAACACCACCTTCCCTATGGGATGATGTACTGCGGCCAGTTTATGGCCGTGACACATGCTTCCATAAGGAAATGTCGGAATGCAACCAAACAGTGTTCGGTCGCATCCTAATCAGGCATTTAGGACCACCAACTGGAGGTCGTCGGTCTTGTTTCCGAGATGGTGTAGGCGGATGCAAGTCCACCCTACATCCTAATCAGCCCCTATGAGTCACTGCTTGTAAATATATGTCATGCGAATGGCCCATATATCTGACATGGATCTGGCAATGCAGGGCTTATGTCAGACACCCCTGAAATAAGCGCTACATGTTGTTGCCTCAGAGGCCACTAAACAAGTGGGTTATCCCAATTAGGGAAGCATTAGATTAGCGCTCATGAACTTAAATGTAGATTCTGAATCTAGTGATTCGCTATTAACATAATGAAAAACAGGCCCAAAATAAGCAATACAGAGCCCCACACTTTTTTGGTTCTGATTTTGCCACCTCTGAGACCAGGGGTCGCAAAGGTAGTTCCAGGGTCGCAAGTGGCAAGCCAGGCGTCGCAGCTACGACCCCTAAATGACGCCCATGTAGCATAGTATTTATTTTAGCATTTTATTTATTTGCATAATGTTTAATGTCAGTTTTCATTTTAAAGTATTAGATTGCTTAAAAATGACTCCCTTTATGTTTACATTTTTTAATATAACCATATGTAAATTATTTTTTATTATTATCAATTGAGATAACGTATATACTTACCTATGAAATCTTGATATTCAGTAACACAATATTTTGTAGGCTGTATTTTTTTTAGTTTACGCTGTCAGTATGTAAACTCAATTGTTAAGATCATGATAATATTTTTGTTGCAATATTTTTGTATCAGATATTATGTCACAGAAGCAGTGGATGTCCCACATCCACAACGCTGTAAAGAAGACCCTTTGGGTACTTAATCTCCAACAAAATGTTTTGATTTGAAAAAGGAAAATTGAGTCATGCATCTCCATACATCAATTGTTTTGGAGTTGCAATACATTCCTGCTCTATCTTTACCTGTAATAATTCTTGAGAGCTGCTATTTTTTTCAGACACGTTTATTGAGAGGAGGAATTTGTTCATGGTGACCTTAATTTGAGGATTAAACAACTTATGTAAATCTGTTCCCAGTTTCCTGGGGCTAGATGTGTGAAGATTAGGGATTACAATTTCCTAATTGCGAAGTTTTATGAATCACAACTAGTAAATCACTATTTCTAATGTTTGAAACTCATTAAGCGTTAATTCATAGTGGGTCACAAAAAGACCTATCCTCATGAATACTAATGATGTAGTTCACAATTTGTGACCCACTACGATTCGCTGCCATCACAGTGATGTGGCTTGATGGGGTCACCGGACCACCATCTCTGTGATTGGTTTTAAATAAAGCAATCTTTTTTTTTTAAACTCAGGTGCTCAGCAGAATTTCTGTCAGAAAGATCTGTAAAGACACAAAATACAAGTTTTCTAAACTAACATTGTTGCTGTGAGCGAATGTAGTGATTAGAACTCATTTTGTTCTGTGATGTAAGGATAAAAGGCTAATCAATTAAAATATTATAATTAAGTCATCCAACTAAAGATCTGGATCAGTTATAACAATCTATAGTCCAAATTGAGTAATAGAGCCTGAGAAACTAATCTCAAGTTGCATCACAAATGCAGTTTTTAGATAGTATCTCTGATGCAATTCCAAATTATTTTTGTTCTGCAGAGTATGTGCTAACCCACCACAGTTAATTAAGATAGTAATTGCTGGGAATCATCCCTCTCTGTCCATTAATAATAATGATGCAGGGATTCCATTTGTGAATCAATCTGAATACCTCCAAAAGCAGGGTTGGAGGTATGTGGGGGACAGCAGCCTTCCATCACTTCTTTTACATTGACAGATGTCAACATTGCAGCTCGTGTCGCTTCAAGGGACAGGAATTGAGAGGAGCAGACATCTATCTCCTGGACCACTGTCTGCTTCCCTGATTTCCCCACCTGTGATTCACACGGCTCGCCATCATTCCAACCCCTAGATTGTCAATCCTTTGCAACTGCATCCGTCATCACAAATCACTGATATGTGCCATCACAATTCCAAGGATGGGCTCATGCCTCTTTCAGATCCTTTCATCCTTGTGAATCTGGGGGAATTATGATGTGTACCTTCTAAGTCAAGAAGTAATTTGCAACATGCAATATACCTTTTACACATAGTGACTTCTCTTGATGTGGTTGCATAGTATACAATTTTGTAACCCACAGACTGTGCAGCCACAAAACAGTTTGATACATGGGGCTGTTGTGGTCTGATATACTGAGAATACATTTGGTAAGTGGGTCACAATGTTCCCACCGACGTTTACCAAATGCATTTTTATTTTGGTAATCAACCTAATAAATTAGCTCACAAAATATCATAATGTGTTGCAATTCGACCTACCTCATGAATATTAATAAGAGGCTGTAAATTGCGATCCACTAGTAATCGCAGCCATCACAGGGATGGTGGCCTATTAGGGTCAGCATAGAGCCATTCCTGTGATTTCATTTAAATAAACCAATCTTTATTCATAAATATTTCCCGTTTTCCTCAAAGCAAAATATAATGCATTAAAAAAATGATTTACACATTTGTTAAGTCCCGGCAGCACTCCCTACTCTTATAAAGTGGTTTTGCCAATATACATAAAAGGAAGAGGGGAAGCTTGGGGACCTCTTCCCATTTGTGAAAGGTTAACCACCTTCTTTCAGGTATCAGAAAATAATAATGTTTTGTGACCAAATTTCGTTCGCAAAACACTAATGTATAGAAATCTGTATTTGGAAGAGGCACTCTAAATCATTGCACTTCCAAATACCGATTCTGTATGAATTTTTAAAACAATGTAATGATTTCGAAAACCTTGCTAAATCATTATATGGGCCTAGTACATTCGAAAAAAGGGTTTACCATTGGGCAGGCTTCTGATTTAGATAATTGAGAGGGTTTTGTGACTGATAAGACCCTTTTTACATCTCTCCATAGTCCCTTAATATGAGAGCACTATTTTAGACTTTATCAGCCTGATTCATGTAGCTAAAAGCGCTCGCAAAAGGGCCAGATTCTGAGAATCTGGCCCTTTGCGAGTGCGATTTTTGCATTTGGTATTCATCATCCCAAATGCAAAAATCGCTATTTAAGAATTCACATATTTGCGAGGAATGGCATTTAAGGAATCTCTAATAGAGATTCCTCAAATGCTATTCATGACACAAAAAAAAATTGCGATTTTACACTTTTGGGCCGCTATTTACCGAGAGGTCAGACCTCTCGGTAAATAGCAAAAACTCAGAAAAATGCTTTTTAAAGCATTTTTCTAAGTTGCATGTTGCACACACACATGTCCTTTGGACATGTGTGTGCGCAACACCTGTTCAAATGTGCATTTTAGGGGTGCTACAGGGTGTCCTTTGGACACCCCTGGCACCCTTAAAATCGCTATCTGATTTGCGAGTAGCAAATTGCTACTCGCAAATGAGGGATACTCCCCATTCATTCCTATGGGCCTTTTGGCCCATAGGAATGAATGGGGAGTTATTCCTTTTTTTGCGAGTAGCAAATTTCTACTCGCAAATAGAGAACATGTAGGAATCGCTATTTATTTAGCAATTCCTACATGAATGCCGTTTTGCGTGTCCTCAATAGCGAGTCGCTATGATTCGCTATTAGGGCCACGCAAAACGGCCCGTACATGAATCAGGCTGTATGCTCCTGGCCCACACTCCCACACAGGCTTAGGATTTCTGTAGAGCAGGGATAACAAGTATCAGCTGATTAAAAATGTAATGCCCCACCTACCAGCAGAGGATGTGAAGATAAGAATTAAGAAGATAACTTTCAAATACCTTTCAGAACGTCTTGGAGGATGGTAGCAAGCCACAGCTTTGAAGAAGTAGGCAGAGTTAGGAATATGTCTGAGCGCATACGCTCTTGACAGACATTCGGAAAAATCTCTAAGCTGGATATTTTTATGTGGGTTTTAAAATATTTTATCAGGCCATTACAGAGAGAAAAGAGGGGGGGGAGAGGAAGAGCGAGAGAGAGAGAGAGAGAGAGAAAGAGAAAGAGAGAGTGAGAGAGAGAAAGAGAGATAAAGAGTGTGATAAAGAGAGAGAGGACTGAAAGTGGGAAAGAGAAAGCGAGAAAGAGAGAGAAAGATATGTCCTGGAGAGAGAGACAGACAGAGAGAGATAGATGTACTGCAAAGAGTTTTTGGGAACTTGATAATTAATGGAGTGAGATGTAGATGTGTATCATTCAGGTCCTCCTGGTCAATAGTGGAGATGAAGCCTCTATTGTAGCAGGGAGTTCCAGCCAAATTCAGCCAATAGCTGCGTGGTGGATTTTTTTTCCAGAGAGGCTCCAGAAATACAAGTGCAAGCCAGATTTGGCTTCCCCCTAGCACCATTTTCTAACATGGGTCGGAGGTGGGAGTTCTCTAGTGGATTTGCTGACACTTGATTTGATTTTCTACTCGAGCACCAGCAAAATGAACTTGAATTACCATGCTCTCTTGTGCACTGCATGGTGCCGCTCGCGCAGATTTTTTAGTGCTGTCGTGCTACTGCCACTAAATGGCAGCGCGAGCAGCGTAACATGCATATTTTCCTCCTGTTAGCGGAACTCTGTGGAATCTTACAGAGTTTTCATGTAGCTCGGCAGAATTCATCATAGACAAACTTCAGAAGTTCCACCCACCCCTTTTTTCAGCCTTTACTTTGCTGGTCTTATTGCAGCCAGAGACTCATAAGCTGTAAGAACTTTTATCTGTAAGGCATTGCACCTCATTAAAACTCTGAAGGGCTCTAATGAAAGCCAAACTGCATGCTATCAGGAGACTATTTTGGTGAAAAAGAACAGTACTATTTTATTAAATGAAAAGAGTATTTTTACTGCTCAAATGAAAATTTTAAAAATCAACAGAGGAATGCACCTATCACAGTTTTGTTAGACCTCCTGGAATGCAGCCTTCCTGAAGGCGTACATCAGTGATAGGTTTTTACACCTGTAAAACATTTCTTATCAGTTAGTTTCATACCTCTACCCAGTTCCAGTGGATGCAAGGATGGTTAAAATGTGGCCTGCCAACTTCTTTGCCCAAGTCCCTCGTTGTAACGTCCCAAAGTGACTCTTATACCTTCAGGTGTTGGATTGCCTTGTAACTATGTATTGACTTTCAGAATGAATTACATTTTGGTTTAATATTTCCTAGAAATGATTTGATGGATGGATCTGTGCTCAGAAGTATTATGGGTCTGAATATGAGTACGTCAGTCCATAGGGCTGCCGTACCTCGCTGTGGCGGTCCCATCACCGCCACCACTGCGGCACTGTGTGCCACATTCTGAGTGTGGGGGCGGGAGCGCCATAGGACCACTACCTCCGCTGGGATCCCGGATCCCATGGCATGGTGTTGGCGGTCTGAGGCAGAAATATGCTGGCGGTGCCGCAGCGGCACAGACAACCATCTTCCGAGTTGTCAATCCACCTCCCATTCCATGGTGGTGAGCCTGCCATGAAAAGGGTGGCAGTGAGGCAACTACCTGGGGGTGCATGCAGGGGGTATATGTTGTGTCCCCCTGAAATTGCACCCCAGTTCCTGCACAGTATGGAATGCACAGCATGGTGCACCCCATACTGTGCAGGAATGTGCTGTAGCGTTGTCACTGCGGTGGTCTGTGTTAAGGCTCGCCTATGTGCGTTAGACAGCCTCCGCTGTGACACCGCCGCAGCACTGCCCCCACGCCATGGATTACATTTGTATTCCGGTGGACGTACGCACTGCGGGCTTGGCAGTCCTCCTGCCGGGCTCGTAATCAGGTCCTATGTCTTTATTGTGAGCCCCCGATTGTCACCCTCTTTGTTTGAACCTCACATCTTGGCCCTGATGCTGTTTGATTTCTGCTGTACTTAACATTTTAACGCCAATTCTTCTTCACCCAAACGCGGGTTGGCGCATTTGCCTGTAACTGATGCTCTTTCATTCCCCGCAGTCCTTCGTCAAAGACTACATGATCACCATCACGCGACTCTTGCTGGGACTGGACACCACGCCAGGCTCGGGATACCTCTGTGCCGTGAGTACTGTGCCACGTCTTGTGTTGTTGGTCTCTTCATTGTCTCCAAACTCCAGGGGTCTGGTGGAGAAAGCTCTCAGCCAAGAGGCTTCCATCCTGCAGCTACAGACAGGAGGCAATTACAGAACGCATCTGGGAGGGTTGATTGAAGTGGAACCACTTCTCTGGCTCCGAAAGGCCACAATTATGTGATGCACAAAGACAAGTGTTTTGAAAGCAAAGAAGAAAAAATGAGAGAAGGCCAAGCCATGCTTTCAAGCTATTCAGAGGAAAATTAGTGTTGGCTTCCTTTGATTATTTGTTGTTTCGAAATCGATTTTTCGATCTATTTAAAGAAAATATGCAATGTGAAACTGAAACATTGCAAAACTGGTTCCAAGGATTTTTTTAATTTTTTTATTTTAATCTTCGCACAGCTATTCTTACCTGGCATTTTTATCTAAGCGGTAATTGGTAAATACTTGTAGTAAGGTGAGGTTAAACTACCGCAATATGTGTACACGTGTTGATATTCACATTTTTATTCCACATGCCCTTTAATACATATGAAGGCTGGTCTGCAAAGCTGTATTAATGAATTAAATGGTCCCGAGATCTGAATCAAGACTGAAGGATTTTAAGTCATAGATCACACAGTGAAATCGGGTTAATTTGATGGTGATAAGAATCGAAATGAGTGCAGAAGCAGCTAACCTCATTTGGGTCGGCGTCTTCCCTGAAAGTATTTGGTAGCCCTGGGACATCACTTAGCCCGTTTCACAAGGGCCTGGGAAGATAGTTACAAATGCCTAGTGGCGGCTGCTACCGAATGGGTTGGTGAGGCGGGGGCAGTGTGAGGGGGTAGAAAGAAGGAATTAAAATATATAAATCACTTACCGATTAAAGCCGTTACCGACCGTTATTTGGAGTGTGGGATGTAGGGGCATGTTAAAATACAGATTCGGTAATTTTACCGAATCAGTAAAATACCGAATCGGTAAAATTACCGAATCTGTATTTTGACATGTAGATAGCACTGTAATCAGTGCTACAGGGGTTTAAGAATTCGTTATTTACCACCAACTAGAAGTTGGTGGTAAGTAATGAAAACCCTTTAAAAAGCATTTCTTTTGCTTTTTAAACAGTGCCATGTTGCAGACATACATGCCCTAAGGGCATATTTGTCTGCAACATGTGCACCCATGCAGAATTGAGGGGTGCAACAGGGTGTCAAAGTGACACCCTGCCACCCTTCAATGTGTCCCCCAATTACCGAATCGGTATTTACCGATTCTGTAATTGACATTCATTCCTATGGGCCTCCAGGCCCATAGGAATGAATGGCAATTACCGAATCGGTAAATACCGATTCGGTAATTACCGAATCATACCGATTCGGTAATTAAATCGGTAAAATTACCTACATCCCGATTGCCAGTTCTTAAATACCGAATCGGTATGATTCGGTATTTAAGAATCGGTAATCTGGGATTACCTACATCTGGCCCCTTGTCTTTTCTGACTCCTGGTCCGAAGCAGGAAGCAGACAGGCTCCCCTAAGTCAATCACTACGCTGCTGTCACCATGACTGCAGTGTCATAATTAGTCTAAGCACCATGGTTCAGCGCTCAGACAGGGACTGTGGGCCCGATTCACAGAACTAACTCAAGACAAAATCCTAAAATTACTACTTTTGGTATTCACAGAAGGTATTATTTTGTCTTAAGTTTGTCTTCAATTAACTCAACACAGACTTAAGACAGACTTAAGTTAGGATTTTGTCTTAAGTCTGTCTTAAAACAAACTTAAGACAAAATCCTAACTTCTGTGAATACCAAAAGTAGTAAGTTTAGGATTTTGTCTTAAGTTAGTTCTGTGAATCGGCCCCTATGATCCTGCGCATGTTCTCCACCCAGGTTTTTAAATACAGCCGGCTGGAGAACATGCAAAGTGTGCCTGACTGTTTGGCTGGCCCAAGTTGGCCGGTCACTTAGAGAGTGCTTACCACTCCTCCTCCTGCTCTGCACAGCCCAGCCCTGCCCGCACCTAGAACTGAGCAAGTACAGAAAAATAATATGATAATAACATTGACTTATTATCATTTTATTTTTTTCCTTTTTTTAGCGGCTCAGAGAGCAGTGGAGCGACGCTCCTCCGCATTAACGGAGGAGCCGCCACTGCGAAATGCACTCTGGTTGAAGTAAATTTCAGACTTTTCAAGAACTGATAAACAAGCCCTAAACTACTGCTGGGAGTTAAAGCCAATTTTTGCCTTCAATGAATGCTCGGACGCATGCAATGTACGCATTCAGTGCGCGATTCACATATGTGGTTTTTGTAGTAGCTGGGAGGTACTTTTGACTTAGTCAATGCATACCGCTGAATTTCCGAAAACTAGTACATAAACTCATGTAAGAAATTGTTGTAGATCAGGGCCAGTGAATTTGGATGGACAGTTTCTACATGTGTAAATCTGACACAAATGTGCAGTCCCATGTACAAATCAATACAAAACATCAATGTTTCAAACCAATATGTTTTTTTATATTGTAGGTCACTTCAGTGTCCCTCATTTTAAAGCAGAGGAAAAACCTTCCTGTCTTAATACACAAATTATTGCTTTTTTGTATTTTTTAAACTATTAGGGTAGTGCCAATTTTGTTTGAAATAAAATGTTGTATGCAGATAATGATACTGATGTGCCTTCTCAGCATTTCAGAGCACTGCAGAAAGCTAAGGATGCACACCCTAGTGTAAGGAATGTTTTGTGATAACTACTGTGTTTTAATTATAAATTATGAGAATCAGGCATTAAAGTTTATGTTGGAAATTAAGAAACCTATATTTCATGTAGACATAAATACACAGATTTAATTGACACTTGTTAGAACTGGGATTTCTGGTTGGCTAAGGCTTGCGCCAAAGCCAGACAGAAACCACCACTTTAGTAAGGGCAAGGGAGTTACACGCCAAAGATAACCTCTGCTCACCCCCTTGGTAGCTTGTCGCGAGCAGACAGGCTTATCCCGGAGGCAATGTGTAAAGCATTTGGCACTCACACAGCAACAACAACCCAGGCACACTACAAAAGGAACTCCACACACGGTTATATCAAAATAACTTTTGTATTGTCAAAACAAATCAGATAGTCATCACACAATATACATGGTGCCAACTGGCACGGGCAATCCTCACAAGGGATTATTTACACCAGAACAGGGCCACGTGGGCCACTGTCAGAATCAGCACTTAGTAGAAATAGCACTTAGAATAACTGTAGCACACAATAACAATTGTAGAACACAACCAGTAACTACTGTTAAAAGGTAGGTACACACTTCGCAATACTAATCACCATAGGCATAGATCACGCAGGGACACATGAACTCACTAGTATAAACTATACTAGGCAAAACAACCTCCTAAGCATGAAAACACATTTAGAGGTATCACAGGCATAAAGGCATTGCGCATTACGCATAAATCACATTAGGCCTAACCAGTATAAATACAGTAGGCAATCACCTTGCGCCACATTTAGAGCACATTAATCACATTTAGGGTCTTGCGCCTTATCCATAAACCAGCGCCCCTGGCCAACTTGCCATCTCAAGAAGGTGCTCAAATGCCCTGTGTCCAGAATGTCAGGGCACGCTGCCAACGCAGTACCAGTCAGGGGTACGCCACCGGCACAAACCTAAACGTTGCAGCTGCCCACTACTTGCTGGGCAACTGAGGACAAGCACAGGGCCTAAACGCTGCAGCTGGCACTAAGTGCTGTGCAGCTGTGGACGGCCAAGGTAGGGCAAAGGGAGTGCGACTCACTCCCGGGTTCACAAAGAACAAGTCCCCTGAAAGGAAAACCTAAACGGTGCAGCTGCCCACTACTTGCAGGCCAGCTGTAAAAGTCACAAATGCGACATGGGCTTTTACTGGCCCTTTAGAACAATTTGCGCCAAAACGTTGGAGCCATCTAGGCTCTGGAAATAGGGGGGGGGGTGTCAAACTGTGGAGCCATCAGACTCTTAAAGATCAACATGTCCCCTGGAGCATACTAGCTCCCAAAGTAACTTTTGCGCCCAAACACTGTGACATCCTACAGGGGGAGACCCAGGCCTCTCTGGCCCCTCATGGGCTCAGGCAAACAGTTATGCCCCAAGGGCGAGAGTGGGAGCAATCTAGCTCTGTCTATAATTAGTGCGAAGTGTTAGAGCCATCTGGGCTCTAAAAATGAACATGCTCCCAAGCACTGGAGCAGCGCGGGCTCTCAAAATAATTAGCCCCATGATGTTGCAGCTGGCCCCTTCAAAAGTGGGGCAGCTAGAAAACAATGCCCATAAACGTGAAGCGCACTGGTGCTTCGAATACACTGGCCCACGAAGTTGGAGCGGCCCGCTGCCATCTGGGGCCGCTCTACATGCCGCCGCCGCCACCACCATACTGTGCCTCGATCAGGCACTGGCCCCCAAGAGCCCTGGACTCACCGGGGCTCTTCTGATGCGGGACTCTTCTCTTGGAGGCGGCGGGGGGCAGGCACCGGCATTGTGCCTCTCGCCCCCCTCCGCGGAAATCCCGCTGCTGGGCTTGCTGAGGTGATCACCATGGCACCAGCGTGGAAGCACCTCCTCCTGCTCCGGGCCCCCTCCTGGGACCCGGGGTTTCACAGGCGACCGCAGGCGGGGCTCCCTTCAGTACACGGGGTCCCTGCCCTGACAGACGCTTCACCCTTCTCCACCGGGCCCCCTCCTGGGACCCGGGCTTCACCGTCATGCTCCGTCTCTCCCCACACAAGGGATCCCACCCGGTACGGCTTCCCTGACTCGCGGGGCTTCTCCAATCCCAGCGCGGCGGCGGGCGGGACTTCCCTTCCAAATCAGAAGTCTCGCACACCGTCAGGCACTATGGTGCCTGACTTCCTGTTTTTGCTGCGGGCCGCGGCGGTGAACTCCGGGGGCCAAAATGAGGGGTAGGCTCCCTCTAAAGGAGGAATATTTCTGCAATGCGGGGTGGGCACCCATTTAACTAGCCAAAGTCACGGGGTGGGCACCCGCGCATAAATTAACAATATCACCAAGATGCAGGGTGGGCACCTGCGCACCCCAAATACCAAAATAAGCGGGGTGGGCAGCCGCAAAGAACACAAGGCATGGGGAATCCCCAGGCACTGGGAATCCCTCTAAAAAGGCTGCAGCCTCAGCTCTACAGGTTTTCCTGGGTGAAAAATAACAGAAAGGCAGCACAGCGCTTCCAGGGCGCAAAAGGGGCTGCCAAAGTCTTTCCAAGGTCCAGGAAATACAAGCAAGGTAACAGGGTCCCAGAAAGAGTCCTCCCAGGTGAAAAGGGCAGAAGGGCCATAAAGAAGTCCTCCAGCATCCATGGGCAGGGCAGGGCCCAGGGAGGCAAGCCTTCCCCTGGGCCCCACCAGCAGCACGCCCCTGATAGTTTCAAGTTAGAAAACAAGAACATTTTCATGGGGTCACAACCCCTCTTTTATACACCTAAATCTTTTGTCACAGGCTGCAGGGCGGGAGGAGAACCAGTTACAACTGGTCTTGAGCACTTTGTTGTGCTAAGCCCCACTCACTATTCACAGGGCAGGCTAGGGACATCAGACTCACCACAGGGCGTGGAGCCAGCATTGTGGAGGGAAGGCCCAGCCCTATTCAGGTCCCAGGTACACTCCTCCCTCCCATCAGCATGCAGATCTCTCCATTCATCACCGGGGCAGACCCATCCTGACTCCTGGAGCCAGGCACACCAGCCAGCTCCAGCCAATCACTAGCCAGACAGCCAATTCACATTCACTGCACAGACGTGCCAACTTCTAGAAGTGGCACTTGCACATCAGACACAATAAATCCGCGCACATCAACGCGCAGCATTTAATCACACGAGTTTGCACATACCAAACTCGACCCTGCATTTCCCACACATCAGGAACTACCATGGATACACATATTCCCCATGTATTCCTACGGGAGGGCAGGCCACTCACCACACATACACAGAGAGCTCACACACTTTACACTGTCCACAGTGAAAAAGTGCGCAGAGGCCTAAAATCACCAACACCAGGTTACAGAAACAGGCTAGGCAAAAACAAAAAGTTTCGGGGTGAACCTGCCAAAAGGGCCAAGTCCAACAACACTCAAATCTGCAAGTTGCTGTAATAAGTAAAGATTTAATTTGCGTGAATCTCTCAGAATTATTGACATGCTATAAGGCAATAATAATTCGAGTTTGACAGATGTGGGACATATGCCAAAAAGAAAGCAGTTGTGTCCTATTTCAAGCGCATAGAGGATGGGATAGCCTCTGCTTTTTGACAGATGTCTCACATCCACTAAGCTCTGAATATTGCCTTTAGGTACCAGTTATAGCGCCTCATTTAGAGGAGGGCTAGACCAAGGCTTCATCCATAAGATAATGGAAATGCAGTCATAGTCATCTGCATACTACTACCCTATCATGAGGAAATTGGAAGGCTGAATGAACCCTGATGTGAATTGCACCATTTTTGGTAGTGCCACTTCTGTGAAGATCACCACGAAAAGCCCTGCAAGTGTCCCAGCATACAGTCCCCTGTATAAGCAACAAAGTGATGGAAGGAATGCTTGATTTAATCTCAGCCACTTGCAATTGCATAGAGGTGCATTCCAGAGCACAATTTTTCACCCACTGGGCCATTCTAGACAGAGACCCACCTTATGCAAATCAGTCTTGGTCCTGCTGCAGTTGGAACAGTTCAGCCTGAACTGCAAAGCAAGGTGCCTTCCATATGGGAATATGAGCATCCCTAGAATGGTGTTGCCCTACTTAGGTCTTATCAGAGATCTATAGCTTGAGTTCTAGGGCTCAGGGAGAACTGGACCCACTTTTGGGTGCCAATGGCAAAAACAACAATGTGATACATGGAATGCTTGAATTATGTCAGCCACTGCCAATCGTTTGGGCGTGATTCAAGACTTTTTCACCCACTATGCCATTCTAGAGGGAGACTCACCTGATGAAAATCTGTTTTTATCCTTCTGCAATTGAAACAGTCCAGCCCTAGCTGCCAGGCCAGGTCCCTTCCGGGTGGGAACACAGGCAAACCCAGAGCAGTTGCAATCTAATTAGTGTCAGCCATTTGGGCTGTTCTTTTCCTATTGGAGCAAATTCAACACTGATTTCCATATGACTGGGTCAAAAACTGAGGTGGCATGGTATGGCAAAAATAATGATGAACTGGGATGTGGCCTGAGTAATTAACAGTGACTGAGATCAATCCCATTGGCCACAGGGTCAAGACTGATTTGCATCTGGCTGGGTCCAAACTGGAATGGCATGGTGAGCAGAAAAATGATGGATTTAGGCCCATATGTCTGTACAGGGGTAAATGTATGACATTGGTCTGCATTCTGTCCAACAATTGTTGTTTTTTGCATTTGAGATTAATCCAAGCATTCTACATGCCCTAAATGTTAATGGCATGGCCGGATAAAGATCCTGTGCTCACTGTGCTACTGTAACCAAGCTACGCCAAACTGAATCGGCCCAATTAAGGTGAAACCCATCCTCAATTGTGTTCCAATTCAGGGAGGACCTGGGATGGCAGTTCAGGCTGGACTGTTCCTATTGGAGCAGGGTCAAGACTGATTTGCAAATGGCTAGGTCCAAATTGAAGTGGCATGGTGTGCATAACAGCGTGATGACCTGAGTAGTTAGCAGTGGAGATTATTTCAAGTATTCCGCCCATACATTTTTTGTCTACTTAAGTGCAATGCCCTAGGTGCAAGGCGTATGGCCAGACATGGGTCCTGTGCTCACCGTGCGACTCAAACCAAGCAATATCTGACTGGAGAGCTACAATCATGGCAAACTCCATCTTTCGGTTGCCTGTGCTCTGGTTCCGGGAGAACCTGTTCTGGCAGTTTGGGCTGGAGTGTTCCTATTGGAGCAGGGTCAAGACTGGTTTGCATATTTCTGGGTCCAAGCTGAGATGGCATATTGTGCGCAATATCGATACTGGAGATGTGGCCTGAGTAATTAACAGTGGTTGAGATTAATTTAAGCATTTTGTATACTTCAGGTCAACATGTTGTCCTAGCCAATCAAGGACTCTCTCACATTGCCAATCTTTGGAGAGCTTGAAAGGCTCACCCTCTTGCACTGCGATGACCAACATATCCAGCTCTGGAATGAAAGAAGCACAGGAAGCCTGGATTTTAGCATCTTGGTTGCTTGCCATAAGGACCCGCTACCCGTAAACTCCTGCCTGGTTCTCCCATTGTAACAAAACACCATGGGAAACACAACCCTCCAACTCATAAGTTAATGTCTGCATTCCCCCCTTCTAAAGGTCCTAGGACCCTGCTTAGAGTTTGACAGACAAGATATTCTTTCTTAAATGTGGTGGACGTCCACCATATGACAAGTGCAGTATTCCCTATGGCACTTGTAATAAGGCAGATGAGATATCCACCATGTTTCTGATGGAATATGCCATCCACCAAACTCTAAATATGGCCCTGAATTGTTTTCCTGTTTGGCTGATATATTTATTCTGTATAACATGTACCTAGGGACAAGCGCTACCACCCTAGTGTAATAGTCTAAACACATTCCTGTTTTTCTGTATAGTTTGTTCAAATATATGTTGTTTACCTTGGCTTTGCATTTTGACTTGCGACCTGAAATTATTTCATTGGCAGAGTGTTTGGTTGGTTTAAGCAGGAAGTCTGCAGCCAGTCTAGAGGGCATGATTCATATGCAGAAAATGGCCTGCGGGTGGGATTCAGAAATAGAATTACTGAGGTGTGATGGATGGATGGATGGATGGATGGATGGATGGATGGATGGATGGATGGCGAGCCTGAGAGATTGATATGCGATTTGTGGTCGATGAGTTTGAATGGTTACATGGATGGGTAAAGACTGTGTTGCATAACACAATTTTTTTTAAGTCTCATTGTATTTATTTTTCTCATATTTTTTTATTTTGTTTTTGTTCAGATGAAAATCAACGAAGATGACCTCTGGATTCGGACATATGGTAGACTGTTCCAGAAGCTGTGCTCATCCAGCGCAGAAATTCCAATTGGGATTTATAGGACACAGTCTCATATGTTTTCTACATTGGATGTAAGTATAAAAACTGAAGGACAGAAAATGCCCTCAATATTCCAGGTGCCTTCACTAAACCATCTAAGGCTTAACGTGGCACCTCATTGCATTGGAACAGAGCTAATGCCAGCAGATACCTTCCCTTTGCTGGCTGACTGTCTCTCGGGCATCAATATTTAGACCGTATTCTCTTCTGTTTCTCAATTCAAGCACCCTCAAGTTATCACATGGTTGTATGGAGCTCCTTACAACAACAAAGTAAATACATATCTGTTTATAGATTGATCTGAGAAGATAACTCTTTTTGTTCGTGGTGTTCGACCCCATGTAATTATCCACACCGAAGCCTGCTGACCCCTGCTTCTGTAAATCAAGGATCACTTAATTTTCTTCTTCTGGCTGTGGTTTGATTGGAATTATGAGAAACCACCAAATAGAAAGGAGCTTCTGTTTCGACCCTAATGTTTCACATTCTATGGCAGCTCTTTAGTTCCTTACATTATGTTGTAGCAGTAGTGAGATATAGATAACAAAAGAGCCAACATCACCTAGACCATGTTAAAGGAAATAAGGAACTGGTAGCAGAAGATTTCAGCATGTGACATCACTTATCCCAAACTCATATAGTATTGGATGGAAGGTGGACATGAGCATCGTCTTATAGTGCTCCTGAACCATACTGGTAAATGCAAACACAGAAGTGGTTTCCTCCCCTCGAAGACGTTTTTGCATGGTCAAAACCGCAGTAGCTGTCTTTGCATGAAGAACGAGGTACGAAAGTTAAAGCAAGTTATTTGATAAAATGCCACAATCTTCATGTGAGTTCTCAAAATATAGCTTAAAGTAGATAATGAACTCCTACCCATAAGAACATTTACTCAATGTTTCATTGTTCAGGCTATTTTCTAAATGCAGCCTCGGCCCGTGCAGGTAAGAGCGTTTTGGAGGTGGGGCCGGGTTGGGGGAAGGATTTTGTTATATTTATATGTTATGTGGTTCATCACTTTATCTTTACTCACATGCTTCTCTCATTAGAATTTTGCATCCTTATGATGCCTTAGATGGTTCTAAGATGATGTCATGCCTGTGGCATGATTTCAACAGATGACGACAAGGGAAAAACTAAATAAATAATTATTTTCTCTCGTCGTCTTTCAATCCCCTCCCCCCCCCCACCCCGCACCACCGCCCCACTACTCTGTATGGGCCGCAGCTGTCTAAATGCCCAGATACGAATGTCACCACCCCGCACAAGTTGGCAGGGTGTGGGATTCCATCTGGTAGCACCATTTGTATTTTTGCTCACAAATTTCACCTACTGGAAGTCTAGAATGGTATGCATGAACGAGCTCAGTAAATCTGGAAGTGCACAGTATTCTCCATTCGAGGCATGAAAAATTTGAATTGCATGAGATAGGGTCTGCAATACGAAATGGAAACTATAATTCTAGACCTAGAATTCCCATGCCTCCTGTACCATGCCACTGGCAGTTGGTACTTAGGGTTCAAAAGCTGACAAAGGACCAACATCACTCTGGGAATGTCAAGCCTCATGTATACTAGATTCGTTTGTAGCTTTCTTGCCTTTAAAACTCCTACATTTATCTTTGCATTAATTTCTCTTTTTTCCAAAGTGGATCTAAACAACATTGACAAATGTAGTCAACAAAACAGGCAACAGTTAAACAAATAACAAATTCTACCTCTCGATTTAATAATAAACCTTTACAGTGCCTACATCATTGAGGCTTAAAATAACCCCGTAAAACTCAATGGGCCCGATTCACAGAACTAACTTAAGACAAAATCCTAAACTTACAACTATTTTGGTATTCACAGAAGGCACTTACTCACTTAGGTATTCACAAAAGGCACTTGGGGCCAGATGGAGGAAGTCCAATACCGGTCGGTAATGGCCGAAATTACCGAATTTACGCCGTTACAGACCGGTATTTACGGTTTGGGAATCCAAAAAGCTATGTAGGAGGCACTCAAGTGAGTGCCTTCTTGCATTCAGGATTCGTTATTTACCACCAACTACAAGTTGGTGGTAAATATCGAAAACCTTTAAAAAAGCAAATTTGTGCTTTTTTAACTGTGCCATGTGGCAGACATTACGGCATGTATGTGTGCCACATGTGCACACATGCATGATTCAGGGGTGCAACAGGGTTTCAATGTGACACCCTGCCACCCTTGAATGCGTTCCCCAAATTACCGAATCAGTATTTACCGATTCGATCATTCCCATTAATTCCTATGGGCCTCCAGGCCCATAAGAATGATTGGGAATTATCGAATCGGTAAATACCGATTCTTAAATACCGAATCTTACAGATTCTGTAAAATTTACCGAATAATTACCTACATACTATTTACCTATTCTTAAATACCGAATCGGTAAAATTCGGTATTTAAGAATCGGTAAATAGTATTTACCTACATCTGGCCCTTACTCATTTTGGTATTCTGTGCATACCAAAATGATTAAGTTACTCAAAATGAGTAAGTTACTCATTTTAGTATTCACAGAAGGCACTTACTCATCAATGTGAATACCAAAATGAGTAAGTGCCTTCTGTGAATACCAAATGAGTTTGTGCCTTCTGTGAATACCAAAATGGTAGTAAGTTTAGGATTTTGTCTTAAGTTAGTTCTGTGAATCGGGCCCAGTATGTCCACTGAAAATGTTTGCCTTTTTTTCATTGCCACCATGCCTAAATGTTCTGTGCCTTAATATAGGATTATCATAAATTGTGAATAAGGAACCTTGCATTTCTATATTATTAGAGCCAAAATCAGAAGGATGGATCCTACCTAAATAATGTTCAATCTAGTTAATTAGGTGGACGTGTGATTAATGTGTAAATGTTTGATGGAACAAATTGTGATGCTTAGGAGGTCGCATATATTAAGGAGAAGGTTCTTAAAAACGATTTATTGTTCTCTTTCTTAATATGGTTTTAGCTCAATTTAATGCTAGTAATAGAGAGGTGCCAGTCGCCTTACTGGCAGAGCTGACTGGCAAGGCAATTAGTAGTTTGTTAGCCATTTTAGTTGTAGAAGCAGTCAGTGAAGACTAAGGCTCCCTGTACTCTGGTGAGGGTCTGTTTATTTCAATTGAACTGATAGTAAAGCCACAATAAAGTTTTAAACATGATCCTATCGTGTCCATAACCGTGTGCAGGGGTAACGCCACCTCTCTGTGTTAACTATGCCATTCAGTTCCCACAGGAGAAAATCTGCCTGCAAGGGGAAAAAAATGTTTCAAAGTGTTGTTCCTGGTATGAAGACAATTTCAGATTTTAGGCAAAATGTAAACTAGTTGAGTAGCTTTTCATCATGTTTAAAAACATGGCTTGAGTACTACTCATCCGGGGCTTTTGCAACCATGTGTTGGTTCAGCTATTGGTGCGACAGGGGCGTACTTCAAAATAAGACACAAGTTCAAAACAGAAAGTTTCCTTTGTGAAGTTTGTAAATAGTAAAGGTCTATGTCAGGAACTCGCCATATAAATTATAATATTATATTCTTTTTTCTTACAGCCTCCTGACATGCGAACACAGGTGAGTACCTGATCATTTGTTTTATATTTAATAGGAGGCTCTATTTATTTATTTGAATACTTTTATCCAATGCACAGTAAATGACAGACTGAAAAGTTACAAAAAAGGACATGAAACAACAGTGATATTTGATCATTCTTCTGATCAAGGTTTCTTGGATAATTCAACAAACTAAATTCAGATAGGATGAACACCTCCTCCTGATTTGAACTAACAACTTATTCCAAAGTTTTGGCCAAACAGAATATTAATAAGGTATGCTAAGAAATGAAACATTAAAACATAAGACGAAGGAAGCAAACTTAAGACAAAGGAACTGGGCCTTGAATTGAAGTAGCAAAGATGGACAGCGAAGTTAGACAAGATAAGAGGAGTGCTCATTATTGTTGAACATAATAATTCAGAAAAATATAAAGTGAGAAGTGAAGAGAGTAATAGCTTCAAAGAAGACAGCAGTGACATGTTTTTCCAGATGTTGAAAAGAGGAAAACATAAAAGTTTAAAGAGAAGACATTTGATCAGTAATGTTAAGTAAATATTTAGAATCCAAGCCAAAAAATGAACTGAAAGAGAAGTTAAGATAACAGAAAAAAACTCTCAAGAGGAACAATAAAAGGAAGAGAGTTAGAGAAAGTAAGAGGCCACTTGAACCTCAACAGCAATAAAACTGCTGAGAATTGAGCCTTATAAGATGAACAGAAGGTGCTAAATGTAAGGAAAAGTTGGGGGTTGACGATAACAGAAAAGGAACTTGTATCTAAAGAAAGGAATGATATTTCATAATGTAATAGTATAGGAAGTAAAAAATACAAAGAACCTAAAAAGAGCCTTCAGAGATGCCACAGTTAAGATGGGTAAGGGACAGAAAAAAACTCTCCAGAATGCTTAGTATCTGAGCCCAGAAAGACAGGCAGATTGAAACAGGCCCCAAGAATGTCAAAAGCAGAAATGAAGAAAGATAGTTCCGAATGGTATAGAGAAATGTCTAGTAAACTGAGAAAAGAGGAATGTTTGCTCTGATGTACCTCATGAAGAAAACTGGAGAACAAGTATTGTAGATTAGCCAGGATGAAATCTTGTTTGTAGACATATATAAGTACAAATGTAAATGATACCACATCAATAGGAGTACATAACTTATTGAATCTATAACCTTCAATGCTTTCTTTATTAAAATATATCTATCAGCAACTTATAATTGGAATATCCCTTCAGGGTCCTACTCTAGTTGGAGCTCCCAATGACTGTCAATAAATCCCTTCATACATGTTAGCTAGCCTCTGCCACCTCATCATTATATAACGGCCCTTAGTTCATTAGTATGTACCATTGACACTGAGACAAATCTTTTCCGAGGTTTCTAGGTTTGCACAAATGAACAGTAACCATTATTGTCGTTGACTCGAAAAAAAATGTACGCTCAATTATGGCAACGCTGAAAAAGAAAATTATAAGCACTGCTTCTTAACCTATAAAGACATGATATTGAGGGGAAAAAATCTCTCTTCTTCCCTCGCAAAATCGAGCAATCAAAAAAACTCTTTGAAGGAACTGTTTGCCACAGTAAAAAAATGTACTAAAATTCCAGAAAATGAAAATTACGAGACTGGTCAACTTTTGTGTAACTCTCTAGCTTCCTTCTTTCAAGACAAAGTGAATGCAGTTTTCAACATTTTTTCCGCTAATCAGGGACTTTGGGATTCAATGAGGCCAATCCATTAGGTGACACAGGTTCATCTGCCTTTTCCACCTCTTCTGGGCTCCCAATCGATCTTTTAGCATGCCTGGTTGGTACCCATCCTGTTTCTCACATTGTACCACCAGTAAATGATCTCTCTGCCACATTATCCACCTTTTCATCGCTCTCTCAAGTGCAAGTCATAAACTTACCTAACCAAATAAAGTCGATTTCCCACTCCTAAAATCTTACATCTAGTGCCCGAGACGGTCTCTGTGCATCTTACAGACATCTTTAACCAGATGTTCAGCGCAGGGTATTTCCCCACAGAGTGGGAGTTAGCCTCCATCCTTCCTCTCCTCATAAAGCCTAATCTCGATACCACTGACCCAACAACTATCGCCCCATTTTGCGTCTTCCACTCCTTGCAAAAATCATTGAAAATCTAATAACTCTGAGCTAACAACTTTCTTTGAGACAATGGCTTCTTAGACCCCACCCAGTTTGGCTTCAGAAGCCACCATAGCCCCAAGCTTGCTTTGATCACTGCATCAAACAAATCCGACATACTGATGATACAGGAGGTAATGCTGCCTTGATTTTTTTAGATCTCTCGACAGCATTTGGTATGATCTACCATGGTATTCTCCTAGATTGTCTTGCCGCAGTTGGAATCACTGGGGAGAGCACTTACCCTTGTAAAATCCTTTCTCACCGATCAGGAACAGTTTTTCGTTCTTGACGAATAGAACTCACCCCCTTTTACTCTGCCCTGTGGTGTCCCACAGGGCTTTTTGTTGAGCCCTGCCTCTTTAATGTCTATGGCCAAATCAAGCAGGTCCTTTGGATTTTCGGCAGAGTCCTACGCCAAATTGTGGTGTCCTTAGCCAGTGATCTGAAAGACACTGCCACATGCTCCAATAATTGCATGCTCCAGACCAGCAGATGGATGTCCCTAAACTGTTTGAAACTTAACTCTAGCAAAACAGAGGTATTGCTGTTTTGCAGCAAGGCATAGGTCTGGTCCCCCAGTTGGGGGACACAGGAAATTGGATCGTTTCCCAACCCCTCTGCCAAGGTCAAGATTTTAGGGATTGTCTTTTCATATTAACCCCATCACTTCAGCTTCCTTTTATATCATGAAGCTCTATGAACTTACATAAAACTGTGCTCTCTGCACTCATTCTTTCAATAATCTATTACTGTAATGGCCTTTTTACAAACACTCAGCAAAAATATCTTAACAAAATACAGTCTACAAAATGCTGCGGCTCGCCTTCTTCTTGGCATTCCCAAACACAAGCAGGTGTCCTCTACACTGACATACCTCCATTGGCTTACTGCCAATAAGTTCAATGACTTGTATCACCTTTAAGGCACTCCATAGCATAGGCCCCGAATATCTCGGACAAAGCTTTCACTGGTACATCCTATATAAATCGCTCCGCTCTGCCGCAACCTTCGACCCAGTAGTCGCTAAATCAAAAAAAAATTCTTGGCTTGGGAGGAGATTTGTGAGCTGTACCACCAAACTATGGAACTCCCTCCCCCTCGACCTCAAAAAAACAGAGACGCAACTGTTAGCTTTCAGGAAAGCTTTCAAAACCTGGCTTTTTAAAGAATAATGAATACATTTAGAGCCTAGACACCTTGGGGTAGTAGAGCACTTTAGAAATCTTATTTTCATTTCATTTTCATTTTAGCATACAAATAGTGTTTACTATTGGTTGTCATGATTTGATATTTAAAAATCATTTTATCAGAGTTTAGACTTTCCAGTTTACAGTCTTTTTGTTTTGATAAAATTAAACTTCTCAGACTTCTCCATGCCGCAATTTGTCCTAAAAATACTAAGAGTATTTATTATTTTGTTATTGTGACATGGGCAGAATAGGAGGCCTGGGAGTTGTTTTGTATGTAATATAAGATCTGATGTTTTTATTTTGGTAAATATTGTTGGAGTTTAATATTGGGATTTTTTTTCAGGTAGTAAAAATGCTAAGGCGGTGTCAAATAGGCCCATATTGTTTACATTTCTGAATTGTTTTACATGGTTTCGAACCAACTTTCACATTTAATATGCCTAAAACTCTAAAGTTTCTCTTAACCATAACGCTAGGCATTCTTTGTGGTGCCACGTAAGGGTTGGCTGCCTAATATGTATTGCTGTGCTTGATCTTAATTGTGAGTTCCTCTGTTTGCTTTAACTGATAACATATTTCTCTCCCCACAATTTCACATGGAACAGTCCGCACATCTTTATGCCTTGTGTTTGGTGTCATTTCACCCTGTTATTCATTAAGCCTTGGATGGTCATAGCAAAAATAGAGGATTTTATTTGGTTGGTGAAGTTACCATATCTAGGTCACATACATAGCACAGGCATTGTGATAAGCTTTATTTCCCCGTTTCATACCTGATGTGTTCTGTATGCGGTTTTTTTAAATTGTATTTCTGTCTTCTTGTTTGGTAATGTTTGATTCAACATTGGTCTTTCATGGTTGATTTCTGCAGATCCTATTCACGAAAGAGCTGTGGAAAAAGTTGGAAATGTTCTCCTTTAGGTTAATCCTCTCTTTGGAGCAGGAATTCCTCAAAGTACTCACATGCAAATATATTTCCTCATAATTAAAAGTAACAAGCATATATTTTTGCATGTGGAAATGTGATACTAAACTGCATTTTAACGTGTGTGTGTTTTGCACACCTCTAGAAGCCAAGTTCGCTAGGCCCTGATCAATTCTGGGCAGTGTTTCATCCCTTTCCTACCTTTTATTCCACCCACAGGAGTCTGTTTGTGAATGTTTTTAGAGTGTGAGATAGTGGGTGCTCACCAACCTTTGTTGGTTATCCTTCCCCCACACCAAAAGATTTTCAGTGTGACCAAATCATATTTGGGAGACTAGAATTTCATAAATAATGCTCAAACCACTTTGCGACAAAGACAAAAATATCTGTTCAAGATCTTAATTTCTGAAGATAGCATTGAAGGGGCTTGTGGAAATAGCACACTTTAGTGACCCAAACACTTATTCTTAGAAGATATGTCTGTAGCTACCCAGCCATTTTTATTTGCCTGTATCATTGTCATAAGTTTATAGATACACTAGTTTACAGCATAGTATTTCGACTGGCACCTTTGGTATCTGAGGCTATGTACTTTTGCAGCAGTACACCTTGATCTGACAAGAAAATATAATCACTAAAGTAGGCAGACTAACTGGGAGTAATGATGCCATGTCAAAGTGCTAATTTATTTTTAAAACAAATATTTCTAATATTATTTTTAAAAATGCACTAATTTTGATTGATTCACATTTTGACTCATCTGTGTTTTTACAATTAAATGATTTGATAAAATAATGTTGTATTATGATGAAAACAATATATTAAAACAACAAAGCTTCAAGATACCAAATTAATTTGTAATCTCCCTTCTGCCTTTGTCCTGCAATGTTTTGATATCGTGTTCATAAAATCAAAATTACAAAACTAGAAGTCTCCAAATAAATTAATCTTTTCACATGGAGATGATCAGGTGATAATCAAAGACTTATATACAAATCAAATGTTTACACCATCCATAAAAACAATGTTTTTAAGTACTGCATTCTCCTTTAATGTTTGGTCCTGAGAAAGGTCAAATGTGTGTCATAACCATAAAGTAAACAAATTCAGTGAAATTCCTCAGTAACGCTGAATTGTATGAATTCCTCCAAGTCATTATTTTTATTTCATTCCTAACACTATTTGTCCATTAATTAATAACCACTTTGTCTCTTAAGTCTCAAATTTCAATAAATGTGGAAGACTGTGAGGACACCAAAGATGTCAGGGAGACTTGGAATGTGAAGACGAGTCACAGAAACTCCACTTCGAGTGACCAGTCGGAGCATCCTTTGCTGCGGCGGAAAAGCATGCAGTGGGCACGGAGGTTGAGCAGGAAAGGAAATAAGCACACCACAACTAAGACAGCAGAGTGGATTAGCCAACAGAGAATAAGTCTGTACCGAAGATCAGAAAGGCAAGAGCTTTCTGAGTTGGTGAAAAACAGAATGAAACACTTGGGACTCCCCACCACTGGGTACGGTAAGTACGGTCTACTTCTGTTTGAAAACCCTTGATTAGACAAGCATTTCAATTTATATTAAAATAAAGGATTTAATCTAAAATAATAAATATGATCGGTCCACCAAGCAGAACGCATGGTCATTTCTGGGCCAAAAGAGTGGCGTAAAGAGATTATCTGTGGTACACTTCACAGTTAGACAGTACTTCATACCAGTATATGCTTTCTGCAGTCACGCCTTAACTATGGAAATAATTTCTGCAACCTGTGTTCCATTGTTCAGTCTTTGTACATAGGAAATGACCGTAAACAGGATTAGACAAGTAGGGTTCAGTGAGTTTCTGGTCACACAGCACTTTTGTAACTCTTAGATGCTTAAGCATAACTACCATAGCGTTAACACTTAAACTAACAAAATCACAAAAATCCATGCCTTGGTGAAAGCCCTGCTGCACCACAAGGTCCTCTGTAATGCACTGCCAAGGTTAATGAGCGGGAATATGTTAATTCCCATTAAAATAAATCAGACCGATCCTACACCAATTTGCTCTCTTCTAAGAAAATAAAGGCCTTTCTTTGTGTGAAAGGCGGTACGCTTTCCTTTATAGTGTTGGAGGACATTACCTCTACCATCCTGGTGAACTAGCGTGCCTTAAGTTTAGAAATGCTTGCCAGCCCATCGATAATCCCTGTACCTTAAAGGGAATCACCATTACAGCAGTTCCCTTTCAGGGACAAAAAGGTTGGTGGACAGCCGCCATCAATTTTGATGGCTGTCCACCACAATTGTAAAAAAGTTTGTTTTTCAAAAAGAAATTCCCAAAGTGGGAGCTTATTTTTGAAAAATAGAAAAACTAATGCCCACCACACCTTGAGTGTTTTCATCAAGGGTGTGGTTATTATTATTGTTTTTTTCTTTGTCTCACTGCCATGTTTTTCCTGGTGGTGACACAGAAAAATACTACAATACACCATCTAGTAAGCTTTGCATAGCTAGAGCCAAAGGGGGTACATCAACAGAAAATTCACAGTCCCTAAATGGGGCAGACAGAGAGGCAGACAGGGTACTCTGTGTATTTGTGACAGAGTACCTGTCCTCCAAACTCTAAATCAGGTCTAAAGTATTATGGAGTTTGCCTCTCTTTTTTTCACGAGAGATTCTACTCTCTCAGAAGGTTTTAAAGTAAAAGCACTTTCTCTTAGCTATGCTTCCTCAAGTAACTTCAGCTACATATACACCTCTACAAACAACTGACTTATGTACGTAAATAGGCATGCAACAACCTTTGTTTCTTCCTGAATCATATCAGGACAGCTTGCATCATAGAGACCCTTGTGTGTGACCTAAATATTACAGCTCTAAGTATCACTGTGAATCAATGATATTGAGGGGAAATTGCAGCATCCAGTTAACTCAGATGAACTGTGGTTTGTTTCATTTATGTAGTGTGACTATCTTGGTATGTGCTTGTCCTTGTTATGCACTGTTCCTCACTGTCACATTGCTGTATCCTAAGTTAATGTCATGGGCCATGAATTCAAAATCACTATGAGAGCAGATGTAGCCACCCTGCACAGAGAGTTCAATTCTCTAACTGAGACTAATCATCTACTTTGTGTAATAGGATACAATCGTTGGGAAAATAGTCAGGCTACTGATATTAGGAAATTTCAAGGCACTTATTTTAAATGTGCCACAGTATCAAATTGGAAAGCAAAGCCCATTTTCTGTATTTCACTTCTGTGCCCGAAACTGCCTTGCCCTTGCTGAAAATTGCTGTCAATTAGTAATTTGTGTGTCTTCTCGACCTTAAAGCAAGACTTTCTCCATGTTGAATTTTCTGAGCAATTACTTCTCAGTTCTCTGATTCTAGTTGTCCTGTGCAAGCTGACGTAGCTTATATTCCAATGGTAAATATTTGACAAGCATAGTTTTGACAGAAGCACCTCAGTAAGTGTGGCACATAAGTGTGAAGCTACAACTTTCAAGGGAGTGTATGCATTGTCCCCACCATGATTAGAGCATCACAATTTTTGCAAAACGGTTTTGAAGTGGCTTTAGAATAATCAAACTTCACATCAGTAGATAATTGACAAGCATAGTTTTGACAGTAGCACCTCAGTAACTATGCTACGTAAATGTGAAGTAATGCATCCAGAGGCGGCGTATGAAGTGCCCCCACCATGATCAGGATATCAGAATTGTTGAGAAACTATTTTGAAGTGGCTTCAGAGTAATCAAATCCCACATCAGTACACAATGACATTCCTATTAAAACGTGTGTTTCAGTCTCTCGTACATTTCACTCCATAAACTCATCTGACCTTCTTTTTTCAGAAGAGTTCAGTTCCTAAAAGATATACTTATTACTTTTGTTTTTGATATCACCAGGAACATATAAGCAGAAGTAAACGTTTTGTTTTAGGCATGGGATGTCAATATTCGCTCTCTGGAAATTGGGGATTCATTAATTATTACATTGTGATAGTACAGGTTTATTTGTCCAGTGTAGCTAACGCCAAAATAAATTAAGAAGGCTAATTTATGTCCAATAGCTTCTTATTTCAGATTAAAATGTTCTATGTGATTTTCCAAGGAGTGAATTTCTGAATAAATAAATGAAATTATTGAATGTTTAAAGCCATAGATGCAGCCAATACCTTCACAATAACTTCCCAACAAACTAATGTGTCAACTCAATATTATGTCTTCTTTTGAGTGTTCTGTAATCCTGGAAAGTTAACAGAATTAAGGCCCTATAATCAATAGTATTTACACTTTGCAATGCTGTTAAAGCCTTGAGTACCTAATTTAGGGTGCTTTGGCTTCTTGCACTATTTCGTTAGAAATCCAACGGATTTCAGTCCACTCGATATTGTGTAAAGATATTTGCACAATGGTAGAAAAGGAAAAATATTCAAACACATTGAAAACTATGAATTACATTGTAAGCTTTGAAATCATTTATCATGTTTAATCAAGCCTTGTAACTGATGAAACCTTTTCTATAAACAAACACTGATTTTAAGTGTTAACTGATTTATTTATTTAAGCGATCGGTCTTTTAAAAGCAAAAACCATTACACCAATGACATTTAAATAGTACTACTGCATACTTATATGACCACGTAAAATCATTAGTAGAATTTTTACATGGTTGGTCTTCAAAATACTTCTATACATCAATTATTTAAAATTTCGTTTAAAATGGAGTTTTGGGAGTTCATGTCTTTGTGACAGTCTTTTTCGATCTCCACAAAGTTTAAGCCAATTTCCTTTAAATACACATTTAAAAGTTTCACCCCCCTGCATACCAGGGCCTGCATACGAGGGGGATTGAGGCCCCGTCATGCCAGATGATTATGGCTTCTCTGCACGTTCGTATGTTCTTACTATTCAGTAGTGCTTTTATTTGTGACTTCCGTTCTTTTAGTATAAACAAACTCTTTTAAAGATGGAGAAAGCAATGTTATTGTAACTGACATAACAAGAAAAATACATCTGAGTTCCATTTTATATGGTGTAAGCATAGATAATGGGCAATCAGTTTGCTTCATTTTTGCATTGTGCTAAACCTGGGGCCTCCAACCTTTTTTGTAATAATAGCCTCTTATAGTCAATGAAAATCATCCTGAGATTCTACTATTATTAGTGTTGCATTAGTCACAAGATCAGACAGGATCACATTAGTTGCCTTATATTCAAGATTACCAGCAGTGATCACCTGAGTTCATCAGGCATGATTCTCAGCATTAATGTTAAAAACACGCTTTGTCTATGTGGAATGTTTCTAGGTGGGAAATACATAGCAACTGTAAATGAAATCACTGTGTCACCTAGGTAATATTTATAGTAACAAGTTTCCCCAATGCAGCATGATTTATCACTCAAATATCAGCCATATCACCATATAAACGCAGAAAATGCATTGTCTCCAACACATGTGTTTCAATTTTAATATCCATAAATGTACCTAAGCATACAGTTACATACATACTTATTAGTTTGGGCTATACACAGGACTAGTAAATGCGAAAATCTCCCTTGGTAGACAGATGTTATTAATATCAATATTTTTACAACTCAGAGGACAATCCCTTACTCGATGCTCATATATTTCGACTGAAACATATACACAGGACAGCTGTAGAAAAGTAGCTAGAGAGCTACTTGTTGCCAACATGCTACTTATTGGACAGGGCTGTTCTAAACTGCAGTTTTAAGCACATTTTACTTGATCAATTCTTTGACTAAAACTTGGAAATTGATTTTCTAATGTTTCCGTACTGATGCAAACTTTGGCATCTGGACTTCCCGAGTGTCTAAATATTGAATACAGCACATACAGCGTAGACTCCTCAATCTTTGCATCCAACTTTAGTGAGATAATCTCTTCTGGCTGAGAAGGAAGCCCATGTTCAGATATCTCTGTGAGTTAATGAATTTGCAGCAGAAATCTCCATAACCTACAAGCCATAGGTTTAAATCCAAGCAAGTAATTTATAGCACTACAAAGTCAGAGTACTGTCAGCATGCACGTTGAGTGTTCAAATAGCATGTACAATATAAAATCAACACCTCATTATCAACATCAAATCTTCATGTGTACACACCAGGAGTTCAAGCCTTTGTCCATCGTGTTCTCCATTGGAGTGAACTCCTGGCATCTACATTGCTACCCTTAGTGGACTAAATGTTTCAGCCTCAGTATCACAGCCTCTCAATCAGAAGATCCACAGAGACTCAAAATTCTATGACCTGTCTGTTGGTTGGTGTGAACTACTTAAACCATGGAATGTTGATGTGTATATCTCTCCATTGGTTGCTTATCAGGAAAGTATTTAGATTCAAAGCTTTTGCATGGCACAAAAATAAGTTACTGGTACAAACCCTTGACTGTCCATCTACAAATTATCAATTAGAGGCCTCAGCGTTCTTTGTGTTCTGTCAATGTCTTGCTCTGTGAGTGCCAAGGTTTTGTAAATCCCAAATAGGTGTTGGTTCTACCTTAATATTGATCTCTGCCCACTGGACGCTTTGGGTTTAAGAATAACATTAACAGCTCAAATGATTCTGAAATTAAAAAAAAATAGAAAGTTTTAATTCTTTCAATGGTGGCAAATAGAATGATAGGCACATGCTGTGCACTTTAAGATTATGTAACATAACAACCATATACGTTTGCGCAGTATTTTATGCAACGTCTTTGTCTTTTGTGGTTGCCATAATGGATGTTAGCGTGTGTCAAGAAATTGTCTTAGTTTGTCTACTGGGCTTATCTAGCCCATAACAATACTTCTAATAAAGGGCACACTTAATGAGACTTTACCAATTTTATTAGAAAGATTTAGCAGAAATGTTAGTTTTAGACTTCGTGATCTGCACTACGGTCTTCTATATCAATCTTGTTATATATGTACCCTGTGTGAGTGTCATTTAAGCCTCATCGTGGGTGGTAATTGTAACTCTTTTATATTGTCTGTAATCTTTGTAGCCAGGCAATTAGTGTAGCTATTAACTGATCAAATCATTGGCCCCTCGATCATATAGAAAGGCAGTGCCTTTCAAATGTAATGCTGGTTTAGAACTATCTTACTAGTTTTTAACCCACCTGACATGCACTAATATAGCATTGTTTATCAGAATCAGCTAATTGTATCTTAGCTCTGAAATGTGTAATCTATGATTCTCAATTGTACATTTATCAATACATCGAAATAAAACAAAACTGAATACCTTTATCTTTGTCAAGGAATTGTTGCTACATTTACTCAGTTAATGAACTGCAACAGAGCTTTTAAATCCTTTCCACTTTGTGAATTATGTTTATTTCAGAAGTTTTAACTGTAAACATTGTGCTAAGGACATTTTCCTTTTTCCTTTTTTATTTCTTTCACCCATTTGATCATAACAGCACCCAAGCTTTTCACTGGTACTGCTGAATCACTGCTTGCTGATTTTTTTCTCTCTTTCTCTTTGTTTATGTCTTTACTTTTTTTACGTTCTTTAGAGGATGTAGCAAATTTAACAGCCAGTGATGTGATGAATCGGGTAAACCTTGGATACTTGCAAGGTAATTCTTCTCCTTGGGAGTCAAGTGTGACTCACGGCACGCAGATTAACAAGAACATGCCAACTGAGTCTAGGGTTTATGTGGCACCAATGCCTGGGAGTCATCACTCGAAATGGGATAGTACTAGATTGGGTTCAAAACGAAATGCGAATTTGGGTTATATGTGTATGCTGCTGGTTAATATCTATCTGCCACACTGCAAATTTGTGAGTGAAAACTAAGCAACTTGCTCAACTAGGTCAGGGAACATTTGGAGGGAAAATGTACCATGAAATGCTAGCATTTGTAAAGGTGAACTAGGTCCTCCTTTCTGCGGTAGGCGTATCAGCACCCAATACTTGTTTCCCTAGCGCTTAAACCAACCAATTCCTTGTGTCAAGAGCAGAGGTTAGGCAGTTTGTAGAAGCGGTGTGGACAATCTATTATTCATGTCGCTAATTACACAAAGTGATAATTTCTGAACAAGGCATGGACTGATGACCATTTGCTAGGATTAATCTGTGTATTTCGGAATAAAAACAGGATAGTTTCTTTCTTTCTAAATATTGCTGTATACCTTTCAGCAATGTTACAATATTTAGCGTGGGATGTTTTTGATAATTAGTCCAAATGCAAAGACTTGGCTATCTTGATGATAGTAATTAACATTTTCTGATAAGGTTATAAGAATTGTGGTACATCTATTTTAAAGGACCGTAACTTCAGAGTCTGCTTTGAAATATGGCCATTCAAGGAATGTTAATAAGAGGTTCTAACCTCTTTAATCCCTGTTGCATGTTTAACATCATGGTGGAGTTAAAGCGGACTTACTTCCGTCAAAGCTAACATGCACTCGGCCCTTGATCGATTAGTGACATTTTTTGTAATCCTAAACCACTGTCCAGAAAAGCAGTTTTATACTTGCTAATTGGATAATCTTGATAGGAAAGTAGAAGATAGGCTCAGATTTTAGACTCTTATAATTAGAATTAGTAATAAATGAGAACGTTAATAAGGGCATTTTTTCCAAATGTAAAACCTAAGCCATAATACAGTGAAGACTTACGACCATCTTTGTAACTATGAATTTCCCAGTAATAGATGTACTATAGTTGCATTGAAACGTTGGCATTTTCCTGCAGTTGTGTGCTTTCTTTAGCTTAAATATGGCCTCTAATGTGGTTTCATGGAAGTCCCCCAAAGACACGATATATTGCCTTAGGTCGATTCCAGTGTAAATCAGTATGATATTTCTCATGCTCAACTTTATTGAACATAGATGTTGCAAAGAAAAATATTGATCTTCAATTGAAAAGGGATTTCTGTAAATATCTCTTTCATGTATTTGAACATTGAACATTATGTTATTGAAAAAAGTGAGCCCCTTCATAAATGCTAATGTTAAGGTACTTGGTTAAATTTGTTATACTCATAATCCTAATATCTTTGATGTTTGGATTATGCATAGTACATTAAATGTCTGTGCACAAGAATTGACTGAAATACATACATAGAAGAAAATATAACAGTTTGTACCGACGGCAATATATAAGTGGAAGAGGACAGCTTTTGCCTTTGTGCATGACTTCACATGAGAAAGCTTCTTCCATGGAGCAGGGCTACCTGCAACAACCAAAGGCCTTACCCTAACTATGTGCCAGACTTGATCATGCAAACTACGCATTTGCCATGAATGGCTCAAGTTTCGCTGGTTCTAAATGTCATTCGCCTTGAATGGCTCAGGTTGTTGTCATGTCATTAACCATCATTTCATTCCCTGGCTTTTTCACGAGTTCCCAACGCTGTGTTTCTAATTTATAGTTCTTCTAGTTTTCAAAACGTATATCCCTTAAATTGCTCCTAAGACATTGCATTGAGAGGCCTAGCTCATTTTTTTTATGATACTCTTGTAAACATATCTTATGAACAATCTTTTAATTTCTTTTTTCAATGATAATAGGATGCAGTAATTTTGAACAAGGAAATTTCATGAGACAGTATTACTTTGGATAGTGTTTTAAACATAACCAAAATACATATTTCTGCTATTCATCAAACAAGCAATGATAATTTCCCTTAAGTAACTTCTAAAAGTACAGGCAGTGTACTTCTGTCAAGTCAATTGCACCTTGTTGTAGTTGTATTTCAGGAGTTAATTTAAAGTGTTGAACATGTGATGGCAGAGGTTTCAGATGGAGGTAATCTAATGAGTTTGCGTTAAGAGCATGTGATAATGGCCTTTGATTTTTCATGGTGGCATTAATACATCAGCTGTAAATTCATACACTTTTCATATGCCTCAGCCAAACTTCACCAATGCACTGGCACTTTATTTGGGATATCTGGAATATTAGGGCTCTTCTATAAGTACTTATGTAAGAAATAATAACTTACGATGTTGACAGGATGCAGTGTAAAGGTAAATACTGGTGAGATCTCGCACGTGTCTCTTCAAATCACTTCAGAATCTAGTAGATGCTAAGCAAAGTGGGAAATTGTTACATATATATGTGCAAAGCTCTCTCAATGTTCATTTAAAACAAATAAGAAAGCAGCAATGTATTTACTGTAACAAGATCATGCATATAGTCTACAGCATCACTACATTGCCCTGCTGCCTCCATTAATCTCTGTGAAGGTTTTCAACAAATGTCATTTTACAGAGAATCATACATTTTTTATCTCTGAAAAGATATCCTTAAGAAGCACTTATTTACAAGTATGAAAATAAATGTATTGTTTCTTACCTTAACTAGTCTTTACAGGAATTTGATTTTCAAATAACCGCAAGTGCCATCTTAGCAAAGAGCATTTTCACTAAAGTGCAAAGGAAAAAGTAGCAACATATCCTTAATGATGGAAAGAAGCAAATAATAGTACTCAATTTTCAAATAGCTATGAGACAATGCAAAAAAGAATTTCATATTTGTATTCTAGATTTAAAAATGTCCCATTAGATTCTCTTATTCAATAGTCTAGGGGTGTGTGAAACTTACATAATGTACTTTTGTGTTATTAAGTGAAAATATGGCATAACTAAACTATGTGAAATTACGTAAAATTACAAGTAATTATGTGAAATGCAAATTTGTCCTTTAGCACTATATTTTTTCATGAAATGCATCCTCTTATCAATTTTGGATGCAAGGGCACCTTTTGCGCTAAAAATATAGCACAGGAAACAACAGAGCCATAAACAACAGCCATTCACCTTCTGATTGTTTGTTCTGTTCCCAAACCTCCGTGGTATAATTTCGCTGTGGATGGATGTTTCAGTTTACTTTATTTTGCAGAGTTACTTAAAACCATTGCAATGCATGCAAGAAGTAAAACCATGATAACATTTCATAATTAAACTGTAAAACAATTCCATTACTTACAAGTTTAAAAAATACCAATTAAACGTACGAGAGCAACCACTATAAGTGGCCCAGTCAATGCAGTGATTGTTACTCCCACTCCTTGCCCCAAAAAAGCTTTAGTGCCAATTTGGCATGTTTGCCCTGGCTGCTTCAAGAAATCTGACTAGTTTGGAGTTCAATTGTGGTGATGCTGGAATGAAGCAAGCCAAAACTGCTTGCCTCCTTGTCCGAATTCCCCTTTGATTAAAGTTTTTTTTTAGCAGTTGCCTCCTTTCCTGAAGCATCTCTGCGCAGGAACAAACAGTATGGATGATGTTGCCCTGCCCATTTTTGCACAAACTCCATACTGTTAAAGTCTGCACTCTTTTCCATGGTGGAAGATGCTGCGTGCATGGTATCCCTCCGAGTCGTAGCTTTAGGAATTTTAATTTCTGTGCTTTTGGATAGCCCAGGTTGAAATATTGTTGTGGGGATAGGATATTATAAGAATTCAGGATGCCTCTGAGGGGCATATTATTCCCATGGCTTGGTGTGAACATGGGCTTCTATGGGAATTCACAAGGGCATATTATCAAGCCCATTATCACCGCTTTAGCTGCAGTTTTCTGCCGCTAAACCAGTGATCATTTTAACGCCGTTCTTGAAAATATGCCCCTCAGAGGCATCCAGGTATGCGCTCTAGCTGAAAAATCTGCTTTATCCTCCACCAGTGACTGTTTTTTCAGCGACTTCCAGACTAATTTCTTCAGAGTTGAGTGGTGGCACTGTGTATTCCATAAGGGCGATAAGCCTGTGTTTGCCAGTGCCTCCTGAAGATACATTCTTGCGGGCGAATTCTCACTCTCTTGGACATCTTGCCACAGAAGGTGGTTTAATGAATTAGGGGTTGATGTTCTAATTTTATTCCAGCAGTTAATGTATGCTCCATATCTGGCCCAAGTTTGCTTTAACAGGCCAAACTCCAGTCTAAGTTGTGCCGGAGAGGTATAGCTCGGGAGGCTGAACATAGTTCTGTATGCTTTTACAAGTGTTTTATCCAAAAGATTGCCATCTCTCCCTCGCAAAGCTTCACTACCATAAGTGATTGTAGGTAGAATTTTAGCCTTCGCTACCATTAAAAGAGGGCTCAGCGATGGTCCCAGTAGTTTGGCTGTAAACTTTTCATAGTTAAGGCAAGGATCATCACTTTCCTTTTGATCTCTTCTTGTTGGCAGGTTTATGATCCTTCTTTATCTAAGTAGACACCCAGATACTTATAAGACTCCACTGGTCCAATATGTGTGCCACCCAGATGATAGAGGTGCCTTTTCCTTCGTTGGTTGTTAATTATCATGGTCCTGGTTTTATTTCAGTTTATTGAAAGGCTATTATACTGATAATTGGCTGGCAAGGCCTGACTGTGGATGGATGTGTCATTATGCAAAGTTGCAATTTCAGAAATTTTGCATAACAATCAAAATGCGATATCGCCAAAATGATGCCAATTACGTCACACAGTTTACAATTCACTGAAGACTAATATGCACCTGGCAACATTTTTAAGAATGCTTGAATATGGTATTCCAGCAGAATATGGAGTATAAAATATTGTGCTATAAGAATATTACAGCAAAAACATTGACTAAAGTATTGACACAGAATGTATATTTGAGTAAGTGTAGATTTAGTGAACATTGCACCACACTTATGTCTTGCCGATATATATCTTCAAGGTACATTTCTCTCCTCAAAACAACCCTTGACTACATTGTTATTGTTTTGAAAGACTTAGGGCCAGATGTACTTAGATATTTCCAGGTCGCAAATGGCGTGATCTGCCGAAAAATGAATGTTTCTATGCATCAAACCTTTTTTGCAATTTGGTAACCAATTAGAGTGTAGTGTAGTTCCTATATTCCCAATAGGCTCTGCGCATTGGAATAATATAATCAGCAGTGTAGACGTAGGACTGAGGTCGACTAGGTCTCTACTGACTATATTAGACTTAATTAGTTTTGCCAGCTAGGTCAGATGTCACTAGAAACTTTCTCGATTGTTCAGGAAAGAGTTAACTCTCCGGACTTAGACAAGAAGGGATTAGCTTCTGACAACCGCATAAACATGACAACTTTGCTCCCTCAGAATAAAGAGTGTATCTCTAGAGTCGTGTGAAAACAATAGGCAGTTATTTCACTCAGTCAATCGTGCATACTTAGTTTCACCAGAGTGCAGAGAAATAGAGAGACGGGCGTTTTCAATAAAAGGTGTTATTTATTGAGCAGTCTTCTTTCTCATGCAAGAGAAATGAATTGCCACAATTGCAATACTTACCATAAAGTATAGTGCGTACAGTAAAAGGAGTATTATAAAATAATACTGTAAAAGCATTGATATGGTTTCTTAGCCATATGATACTTTAAAATGGATAAAATATATACATACATAAAAACATTGACTAACGTACTCAACTGTTGCTTCTAGATACGCCTACCCCGGTGTACCTGATCTAAGCCTAATACGTGGGAAGGAGTAAGTAAGTAGCAGTTTAAGTTACGTTGGTTTTTGCCAAGGAATCAAAATCAAGAATTCTCTTAAGGGTTTAGTCAGCTCCGTACCTTGGTAATAGAATGTAGGAGGTCTTGTATCTCTCTCTCAGGACTCGCTATCCCAGCAACCCGCAAGGGTGACTGGAAACACCGGAGCTGGAATTTTCTCGGCTGGAGAAAAAGACAGCGTCTTTCTCCGTGAGTCAACAGGGAGGGGCGGCTTCCTTCGGCTCCTCGCATCAGCTCGGCTTCCGGGCAAGTAGATAGCCGCTCTGCTCCAAACCACTGTGTGTTTGCTTAAGGCAACGTTGGTATATTTATACCTGAAAGGTGCCGGGTTTGACGTAGGTTGGACATAAGACGTCACTAAGAACTGACAGTTCTTTCTGGACTCTAGGAGTTCTTGTGCAAATCAAAACAAGAGCTGGGGGATTTCCCGGGCTGCTGGAGGCCTGGTTTGTTTAAAGAACGCATTGTACTTTCTAGGAGTCTAGGGGAGTAGCCTTGCCTTATTTGGACTGTATGGGCTATTACTAAATATGGATATGATTCTTATGCCTTTATAAGGATATTATTTATTATAACCATATAAGGGCATAAATCGGGAATATCGAATTAGGGTCCTAGATAGAAACACAACAAGAGAATCGCAAAATGGGTTAGTGATTTGGTACTAGGAAGGGGTTATGTTAAAGGCGTCCTATCCTAATAGCGACTCACAGTTGTTTGAATGTTTTGAGACTAAAATACAGTCGCAAAACATTCGCATTTACCGCCTACAAGTAGGTGGTAACCTATTCGCAATTAGATGGAAAAAGTTCTTTTTTCAGAAACACATCCTGTTTTGTTTTTTAGGAAAACGGGCTGTATTGAGAAAATTGCTTTATTTAAAGCAACCACAGGCCACCATCCATGTGTCTTTATGATTCCCAATGGATCGTAAGCTTTGTGTCCCACGACCACTGCCCACTCTTGTAACTGTAACGTTTAATTTTTCTTTTTTAAATGCATACTGTGTTCCTTTTAAGAAAACGTGCATTCAAAAAAAAAAAAAATGCTTTATTAAAAAAGCAGTTACAGACATGGTGGTCTGCTGACCCCAGCAGGACACCATCCCTGGGAGTGCTAGCCTTTTCCAATGGGGTCGCAAATTGCACCTGCCTCATGAACATTAATGAGGCCGGTAATTTGCGACCCCCATTAGAAATCGCAAACAGTGCCTGAGACATTGTTGTAAATTCCAATTTGTGAGTAGCAAATTGCGAGTCGTAAAACAGCACAATTTGTGAATCGCAAATTGGAAGGTTCGTACATCTGGCTCTAAGACTGTCCATCCCAATGGACCAGTGTAAGAAATGGGGGTCTTTAGTTGGCAGTGGTATACACACTGTCCAAGTAGGGACCCTTCCTTCTAGTCAGGGTAAGGGAATCACACATCCAAGATAACCACTGCTAACCCCCTTGGTAGCTTGCCACAAGCAGTCTTGCCTATCTCAGAGGCAACGTGTAAAGTGTTTGTACATAAAACACACAGTAGCACAGTGAAAACACTACGAAGGGACACCAGACCAGTTTATATAAATATGGTATCTTTATCTAAACCAAACAAGCCCAACACATAAAAAATCCAACATACACAACTCAAAATATTACTTTTAAAAGGTTTCAGGCCACTCTGTCCATGTAACTCTTTGGATGCGGTGATTGTACACAAAGTGTCAAATTCCAAAAGGCAAAACAACCACAGAGGAGGGAAGCATTGCACGGGGAGGCGATGCATCAGTTCTGCACGTAGAAGAAGTGTTGCATGAACTCCAGACTGTAGGGAAAAGCGATGTGTCCAAATCCAAGGAGATTCTGGTCTGGTCCGCGGGTGATGCGTCGGAAATACTTGGCATACAGGTGTGATGCGTGGAAATCCAGATACGCTGGAGGTTAATGCAGAGGTGGGAAACAGGCGCTGTGTCGACTTCTTCAGCCACAGTCCTAAGATGCGTTGATTCTTTCAGCTGTCTTTTCAGAGTCTCTATCTCTTCCCAATTGTAAGTTACACTTGCCAGATTTTACAAGGCAGCTCCAATGATAACCTATGAGAGACATGGCGCATGCAATAGTGAAAAACGAAATTGGCAGTATTTCACTATTTGGACATGTAAAACACCCCAGCACATTTACTACCTTTTACATACACTGCACCCTGCCCACAGGTGTACCTTGGGCCTAACTGAGGGGTGCCTTACATGTAGTAAAAGGCAAGGTTGAGGCATGGCAAGTGGGGGCACTTGCCAGGTCGACATGGCAGTTTAAAACTGCACTCACAGGCACAAGTTTACAGGGCGACTCATGTGTCTGGTACACCCACATTTGATTTACAGGTCCTGGGCAAACACGGTGCACTTTACTAGAGACTTACCAGTAAATCAAATATGCAAATCATGGATAACCAATCAGAATCACAATTTACATGGAGTGCATATGCATGTTAGCACTGATTAGCATTGGTAAAGTGCCAAGAATCATAAGCCAACATAAACTAGGTAAGAAAAATTGGAGGCAAAAGGCACACAGTTTGAGGATAAAACTGCCAAAAAGGCCAGGTCCAACAGCCAGTATGCTTGAATATTTGTAATCTCTGCTTGCTTGCTTATGAGTGTGCCAATATCCTATTCTCCTTGAAATGACTGTTTGGTGTCTTTCCTGTGAAAGTATTGAAATTACCTTATTGTTGATATGAAACTAATAAAATGTATTAAGAAAAGAATATCACATGTGTAATAATCTCACATTAGGCAACCATTAGCAATATACAGGGATTTAGATATACTTTACTCAATGGCAATTATTTGGAACTAAGTTGGTCAGTCTGCAGTGCCGTAGCTGAAGTCATTGTCAGCTGGTCATTAATGAAGTGCAGTAAGGTATACTCTGTTTTTTATTTATACCCTTTTATTCAAGTTTGAAGAATACGTGTTGCACTACAAGCTAGAATGTGGTTCTGATTTGCAAGCTGAAGTTGCAAAATGTCACAAATGCTCCCACAGAATGTAGGTGTTTCTGCATTTTCTAACCTCATCACACCAACCTTTATTTAGTTTCATTAATCCTTTAAGGCCTCTCAGCTTCATACACAATAGTTTTCTTTTGTGTAACAATGTAGGTTGTTGATAGTTCCATTAAGTTAGACATTATAATGAGGTCTGGTCAAATCATGCCTGTACAATTTGAGCAGCAATACGTCCCTCCACCCCAAATGAGGACTTATCAATCTGTTTACCTAGTGAAAGGATAGAGAATTTACTAAACATATGTTTAACATTATTATAGTTGGAAATGGTTTCCTTTCAGCACTTTATCAACATCTTAATCTCCTTCAGTGCTTCCCCTAATGTTGTTACAATTACTGAACAGAAATGTATCTTTCAGGATGAGTCATTTTGCCACAGGCTCTGCTATTGCTGCCTCCATTATGTCCATCATTCAATTGAGGGCTACAATATGAACAGCCATTCTTGAATGATTGTGATTGGTATGTTCAGCTCGGATGACTGACTGCTCAGTGCCCTACTCATTGTATCTAGTGTCCTGCACTTTGTCTTCATAAGTGATAGTGTTGGCTGTGCTACAGCGCGGCTCAGAAATCATTTCTAATCAATACTCACCATTTCCCTGAAACCTTAAAACTCACAAATCATGCATCAGTGGGGCCCATAACACTGCGCATTTACCCTGTTCACTTACACCAGGCTTCAAGGCTTTGGTGAATTTAAATGGAGAAATGCTGTAACATTTGGTGGAGCGTCTAAACCTATTATTTAACTATTCATTATTTACACCTGCAGATTATTACACTTTACCATGGTTTTATTCAATCATTTCATTTATTCAGACACACCCTCATAATGGCAATGGATCTGCTAGAATGAAAATTAGGCGTAGGAAAATCACAAGACCAGCTTTTAAAATTCCTTTTTCCCAATTTAATTAATAGCAAAACTTTATTATGTCTGACATTTATGCATTAGTAATTTCTTTATTCCGTAAAATCTTAAACTTTATTTAAAAAATGATCATTTTATTTAGAGCTCAAGAAAATCGCTTTATTTTAGAAAACAGTTCAAGTTTAGCAAAGAACAGATAGTTCCAAATGTATTCTCTCCTAACATCCCTAACTAACACCCTTATCTTATCCTCCAGTCCTGTAAAGCAAACAAGTAAAAATTCAAAGTCTTACATCCACGAATCGGTCAGCAATCGGGCAGCATCTCCAGTAGAAATCAGAAAAGCAACCCCTTCTAGTCAAATCCAGGGGTTTTTATATCCTGTTTCCCTAACTTAATCTATCTAAAAAGTAACTATCATCTCTTATTCAAAATTTCATTGGACAATTTCGGGGTGGGTGAGCATCATCTCACCATTACAACATAATTTTCTCGATGGTTCAGCAGAAAAATAAAGGGTCATTGTTTTAGGACAGTCCATAGCGTAACTATTTCTTCTATTAGATAGATCGACACTCTTTCCCATGATCACAACGTCCAAGCGTCCATGTTTGGCACCCATCCTAGCTTCCGGGCTTAGGCAGCCTTGAACCTCCTAGAGCACAGGCAGTTCACTCTGACTTGCAGGTTTTGGCGCGCCTTCGCTGTTCAGCTCTTGCTCACTGTTTACCCGAGCGTCCATTTTATCTAGGCCTCAGAAGCCACTTTTGGAACTATCATAGAAACAAACACACATTTATGTTAATTATTGAATTAAAACCCATTCTGTTTACCTCCCACCTTACTAGTGTTTCCCATTAGTTGTTACCTAGCAAAATAAGCCACATAGATGTGTTTTATACTTACATTTTCGACCACTCCACAACACAAACCGTGTACAAAAATCATATTTAATTTGCGTTTTGTTTACAACTAAGCTGAGCATTAATTCACAACACAATAACAATACATATTAGCTAGTTCTATTGCAACATGCAAGCAAAGTTAGTTTTCCCATGTATAATAATAAAATAATGTGTGCATCTTACTCTATGGTTGGTTAATTTCACAAAACATGCAATCAGTAAATATTAACGTTATGGGACATTAACTTTGAGAGGGGTACACAAAATGTTGTGTTTGCCACCTCGCTCCATCAATTCCCTCATCTGGTGATTCTATCACCAAGTAACTCTCAATATTTTGGAAAATTTAGCAGAACATGTTTCAATTTCCTTTTGTTAATGTCATCAATACTTTTGTCTTTTTCTCTTTTGAATCTTTGAAAAACTTTTCTTTGATTTATTCCATTTCTATTTTGTTCTTTTCTCTCACTCTTGCCTGTTGTTCTTCATTCTTTTCCTTATTGACTTTCTAAAATCTCTTCTACCTTTGTATATGCAGTATAACCTTATCATAAAAATTACTATCACTAAGATTGTTATCGGTATTAGTATTTTACCTGTAATTGAACTACCTATGTCTTGAAACCAATGCTTAATTGCTGAGAAACTTTTACCCAGCCTTTCAAGGACACCTTCAACCTCCAGTGGTTCAATTTCTTTATGCAAATCTGTAATATTTATAATATACTTTTCAATATTCTGACTTTTAGCTGGAATATAAGTACAACAATGTTGAACTTTCAAAATTCCACAGACTCCTCCCTCTTTTGCTAAAATTATATCAAGGGCAAGTCGGTTTTGCATTACCATAGCTCTCATGGCAACCATTTTAGTATTTACCATTAGGAATCCTCCTGCTGTATCTGTTGACAATTTATCAACTATTGTGGACAATTTTCTGATTCTATTTGAATTAAACGAAATTCCCACTGCTGGTATCAGTGCTCCAAATACATCACCTATTATTTCTACCACACTCTCTCTTCTTTTTTGACTTAGAACGTTACCTATCTAATGCTTTCCATTAGTACCTCTATCTACATGGAAAATTTTAGGAAATACCAAACCCACATAACATGTCCCATACCAAGTCTATAATAGGCTCTATTCCCACAAATGAAGTAAATTCCTGAAAAAACAGGATCATTTCCTCCTTTAAATCCCCAACCCCTATAATTCTATAGGTATCTTCACATTGACTTGCACCCACAAAATAATTGTCATACATTGAGTTGTTTGTCTCTTCTGATACAAAATGTTCCCAACATTGGTGCATCTCTATTGATTGCTACATTCACATTCTTTTCTTCAATGTTCTCATCTTCAAATGTGTAAGATTTAGACTTTGCATGTTTCATTTTCTCATTTCGTTTGTAAGCAGTTCTTCTTTCCTCAACCATATTCAAAAATGCGTTTTCCTCAACTCTCATTTTACATGTCAAATTATGATTGAACGAATACTCGTGCGTTAATTCATCTACTTCTAGAAAATATTCTCCCATTACCTCTGCATGTTTTCTTTTATTCAATGTATTGTCGATCTTTAATTTCGCAAATATTTCATCCACATTGGAATAATGATATTCCAGTTTCCCAGTCTTACTTGCTATTACACTACAAGTTACTCCATATGTAAGAGGAAAGTGGTGATAGGTCACCCCTTCTGACACTGATGCTGGCAATTTTACACAAACATAACAGTCATCAACATTCATTGTTGTGATTTACTCAAGCAGTAACTTTGAAAAAGTGTTCTTGGTATAATCACTGATGGACCTATCTTGATGCAATTCTGGCCTATACACATGAGTCTCATGTACCTTTTCTTTCTCACTTTGTTTACTTAAACTCACATTCAGTTTTAATTTTGTTGGATTACTTTGGAAAGGAATCACAATAGCTAAAATTACCCACAATATCATCAACAGCCCCATACATATTGTAAAGCATCTACACCATTTTCTAAAAATAGACATTTTGTTTTATGATTATTCATTGCCATCTTCCCTAACACCGTTTCTTCGACCTTATGTCACCTATAAATTTCACGCCTCTCAGCACACTAACAAGTTTTCTTCAACCTTGTGTCAATTACTATTCTAAATTTTACTATAATTAGATTTTTCTAACAAGTTTTCTTCGACCTTATGTCAACTCCGACCTCTTCTATATTTTCAAAAACCGTCTCACAGGACTTCAGACTTTTTATTTTAATATCATCTATTTTGAACACCTAACTTTTCATTTCTTAGTTGACTTCTTTACTCACTTTTCCCAATTGGTTTTGGGTTGCACAGGTTTTCTTGACTGCTATTAACTTCAACAATTGGTGGCAGGACAATATATGTCCACTCAGGTGATTTGTACCTCTGATTTGGACGTCTTACTCTTTTAGGCCTTTGAATAGTCTCAATTTTCTTTCCCAATGTTTCTTTCTTGCTGGAGATCTCATTTACTTGGTCTTCTTGCTTTTTTGTTTTGTTCACTATTTTGAATCTCAATCCTCCTGCTCCTTTAGGCCAATTGTCTCCTTTGCAGACTTTCTTAGTCTTCGGCTCTATTGTATTATTCTCCACTCTTCAAGCTCTTTTTCTTGTGCTTTTTCTTAATGGAGTTTCATCTGCACTGTCATCAGTTTCACTTTCAGTGTCTTCTACTGTATCATTGATTATGATCTTCACAATGTCTTTGTCTTCATCAGTTTCAGTTTTCTCTACTGTTACTCTGTTAAGAACACCTTCATAACTGGTACTTGGAATCTCATCCTTATCGTGAGTTACTTCCTCTTCCCCAGTTTCAGGATTTCCGTTCTTGCTTTCAGAGTCTTCAGATTGTTTTTCAGTTTTCTTCCTTTTATCAACTTTCTCTTCTCTTTCTTTTGCGTCATTTCTGATGCTTGTCTTTACCGATTCTCGATCTTCAGGTTGATCTTCTGAATCTGGTATTTCAACAGTCTCCCTTTCACCTTCACCTTTTGACGCAGAACTGGCTTCTGATATTTCCAGATGTCGACGTTCCTGTCGATCTTCAATATCTGGATCCCTTTCTGGTTCACCTTCAGAATCAGAGTCAGTTGTACTTTCACCGTCGTATGGGTATTCAGGTTCAGGCACACGGATGGTGTGACTAGCATGAACCCACCTTTTCAGTCCAGCACACTTAACTGCAGTAGTACTGACCAAGATAACCTGACGTGGTCTTTGCCACCTTGGTACCAAACAATTCCTTCTGCGATGAACTTTCACTCGTACCCAGTCTCCAGGGACTAGATCATGAGCTGGAATTTTCTCTTTGGAATTTGATTCATTTCCCACCTGGTGGAGCACAGAAGTTACCACATCAGATAGATTCTTGCAGTAATCCAGTATGATGTCATCATTAATTGTTAACAACTTATTAACTGGTACATAGGCCTGTCTCATCACCCTGCCCATCACGATTTTATGTGGACTTAATCCAGTTTTTCTGTCTGGCATGCTTCTCAGTGTCATTAAAACAAGTGGCAAAGCATCAGGCCACTTCATTCCTGTTGCCAAACACATCTTTGCAAATCTGTTTTTAATCGTTCCATTCACCTGTTCAACTACTCCTGAAACCTCAGGTCTATATGCACAATGTAGCTTCTGGCGAATGTCCAGAGCTTTGCAGATCATCTGCATTAACTCATTTTGAAAGTGCGGGCCTCTGTCCGATTCAATCGTCACAGGGAACCCGAAACGTGGTATTTTCTCACGCAAGAACATTTTAGCAACAGTTAATCCATCATTCCTTCGCGTGGGGAAAGCTTCTACCCATCGAGAGAACAAACAGATTATCACAAGAACATATCTGAGTCTGTTGCATGGAGGTAACTCAACAAAATCCATCTGAACTCTTGTGAATGGGCCACCCTCCCTCCCATCCTATGGTTCACAAACTTACAACAGTTTTTCTGTTTGGATTAAATTGCTGACAGACTAAGCATCTTTGACATAAGCTTTCAGCAATCAGTCTGAATTTAGGATTATACCAAGTCTGTCTGAAGAGACGAATCATAGCGTCTCTGCCAATGTGTGCTTGACCATGGTACATTCGGGCCATATCTGAAATCATGCTATCGGGCATTTCTGGTCTTTCATCTTTGTAAACCCAAGTTTCATCTTCTTCCCTTTGTCTGCAACCTGATTTTAACCAAATATCTTTTTCCTCTGTTCCTGCCTCTTCCTGCATCTGCTTCACTTCCTGCCAAGTCTCAACTACAATGGTTAGCATTAAAGGACTTGGAACATGTTCTTCAGTTTTCTCTCGATTGATTGAAATTTGGTTCTTTGCACAATGTTTAGCAATTGCATCTGCGTAACTGTTTCCTCGGGTGATATAATCCTCACCCTTTTTATGAGCAGAACATTTTACCACAGTCAATTTTTCAGGCAACTGTATCACATCAATCAGTGTCTTCACAAACTCTGCATTCCGAATGAGTGTTCCTGCAGAGGTCAAATAACCTCTTTGGGACCAAAGCTGTCCATAATCATGAACAACTCCATAACCATATTGACTATCAGTCACTACAGTTACTTTCACCTCTTTTCCCAACTCACATGCTCGTATCAAAGCAATCAACTCCGCTATTTGAGCAGAATGAATTCCTTTCAGACAAGATGCTTCCAACACTTCTGCCACTGTACAAACAGCATATGCAGCACTTAGAACACCACTCTCTGTTCTCAAGCATGATCCATCCATGATCATTACAAAATCTGATTCAAGCAAAGGTTCATCTTTAATGTCTGGATGAGGCTTTGTGCAATACTCCAGAACATCCAAACACTTGTGATCAAGCTCACCTTTCACTTCTACTTCAACTGTATCGGGTAACAATGTCGATGGGTTGACATTCACACATCTTGCAATTGTCACATTCTCAGCTCCCAAAATTATTTTCTAATAACGTGTCATTCTGCTGTTAGTCATGTACTGAGTCTTTGCTCCTGTGAGGAGAATCTCCACTGAATGAGGTACATAGACTCTCACAGGAAAATCCATCACAATTTCTTCACTTTGTTCCAGACTTACACTGGTTGCTGCTACTGCTTTCAGACAACCTGGCAAAGCCTTTGCAACAGGGTCCAAAACAGCTGAGAAATACGCAATTGGTTTTCTCATTCTTCCATGCCTCTGAATTAACACTGACAGAGCACATCCTTCTCGCTCACTGCAGTACAGTTCAAATTCTTTTTCGTAATCAGGCATTCCCAAAGCTGGTGCTTCACACAATTTAGTTTTTAGCTGTTCAAATGCTTCCATCTCTGTTTTGGTCAGAACAATAGGGTCTCTGATGTCTGCCTTTGTCAGTCTCTGCAATGGTTTTGCAATCAGTGGTGTGGCTCACTGGTTAGAGGCGGCAGACCCGGAATCAGAGAACGGCCCGGGACCAGGGTTCAATTCCCGCCGTGGCAGGGTCGTGGACCAGGGTCAGCGGACTCGATAATTCTCGCCTCGGTGCCTACTCTAACCAGGGATCACACTCGGCAACTCTGGGCATTAGCTTGCCTCATCTCTACAACGGCCCCCCACATTCGCCGGGGATGCCTGGTTTCACCCTGGAGATACCCAGTAGGGACCATCTCACAGGGATAGCCATGACGGGTTCCCCAGCGGTCTACAGCGCCATGACGCCTCAGGGCAGCAGTGCGCTTTACAAGACACATACATTTACATTTACATCAATGAAAATCCACTTATCCACTGTCTACAGTAACCTACCATTCCTAAGAACATTCTTACCTGTCTTTGAGTCTTAGGTGGCTGCATTCCTTGTATCATTTTGATTCTCTCAATTATGACCTGTCTGATTCCTTTAGCAATCTTGTGACCTAAATACTGCACCTCTTTCTGACAAAACTGTAATTTTGATGGAGACACTTTATGTCCCTCCTCATCCAAATGATTCAACAATGCCACTGTATCAGTTACACAGGCATCCTTTGTTTTTGATGCAACCAAAAGATCATCAATATACTGTACCAACACAGATTCTCCAGGCATGCTCAAATTAACCAATGATTTCTTTAGCAGCTGATTAAAAATTGATGGGCTCTCAATGTACCCTTGTGGAATTCTACACCATGCTAGGATACGATTTTGGAAAGAAACACAAAAATTGGTTGGCTTTCTGGATGCAATGGAACAGAAAAGAACGCATTGCACAAATCAATCACTGTGTACCATTCTGCATCATGAGGTATTTGGTACAAAATCACTGCTGGATTCGGAACGATTGGACAACATGGGACACCAATTTTATTAACCTTTCTTAGGTCCTGAACAATTCTAAATGTTCCATTTGGCTTTTTTCAATCCCATAATTGGTGAATTACAAGGACTGCTCTCAATTTCTCTTAAGATTCCCTGCTCAATTACCTCTGCAGTCATTTTATATTGAGGTATATTTGGGTAGCTTGCACCTTCTTTTATAGACACTTTCACAGGATCAACTCCTTTCATCAAACCTATATGCTTTCCAGTGAAATCCCACACGCTTTCTCTTACTGCCTCTTTTAATTCAACAGGAATTTTCTCTTTATCAAAAACAGGAAACAGTTTATCTTGTTCTGCCTCAATCATGAGCATTGTCAATTTATACAAACTATCTTCGTCTGGAGTCTGCAACTCTATGCCATCTGTTGAACAATATATGGCACAGTTCATTTTGCACAATATGTCCCTGCCTAGCAAATTAACAGGACTGCTATCGCACACCACAAACCTATGCATATCTTTGTATGTCCCAATTTCTATTTCAACTGGTTTTGTCAATGGAGTATTGATTTGTCTGTTAACCACACCTACAACCTGGATTGTCTCACCCGAGAGAGGAAGATTTTGAATTTCCACTGATCTAACAGTAGAACGGGTAGCACCAGTGTCCACTAAGAAAGTTATTTCCACATCATTCACCTTTCCGCTTACAAATGAACCTGACTGATCTACCTCAAGAGTGGCTCCAAGCACACACTCTTCTTCCTCCCTCAGGCACCGTCAGAAACTTTCATCCGGCTCACTGCCATTCTCTTATTGCAACCAATATTGAGGACACGCATTTACTCATTGCGGTCTTTTTACCTGCTCACCTCAGCTGAATCCTGTCTCTGCACTGTATCTCTTCTGATTTCCACTATATGGCAGTGGCGGTTGCGGCACCTGACTTTGCTGATTTGCTATCTTCTGTTGCTGCGGTTGCTGCTGATTTACCTCAAACTGCACCTGCGGATTCAATGATGTATGTTCCCCATTAACTCTAGGCGGACATTTACACTGTCGTTTCCAATGCCCTATCTTGCCGCAGTTGAAACATGGCATTTTCTTTTTCAATTCATCAATATTCCCTACCAATTTAGGTTTGCCTTTAAACCCACCTTGATCCCCTGCATTCTTATTCTCCATCTGTGCTACTTGTTGTTCTGCTAATTTTACTTGTGCCCACATAGCTTTCTCTTTCAGCTTCTTTTGTTTTGCATCAATCTCCTCACTACAATATTTTGCTTGTCTCAGTACCTTATCTACTGAACTCGACTGCCAATCCATCATGCTATGTCTAATCATGTCTGAAATTCCTGGTCTTAATCCATATACAAATCTATATACAAAGTGGCTCATGTCCTTTTCGTTTAATTCCTCATAACCACTATATTGTTTGAAAACCAACAACCACCTTTCATAAAATGAATGCACAGTCTCTTTCGGCTCCTGGGTAGTTCTGTCTATTTTTACCCAATTAGTTTCTTTTGGAGGTATTTTGTTTTTCAACCACACTATCACTTGTTCGTATTTTCGCATCACATCTGGTGATGGTGCTCCTGTTTTCTCATCTCTACGATACTCTTCCCTTGGCCAATCCACAGATATTTTACATTCTGTCCATAAATCTGTTGACACCACTATGTCAAATAACCCATCCAAATCAATCCACAATACCTTTGACACCTTTACAAATCTATCAACTTGTTGATACCACTCTACTGGTTTCTCTCTCAGTCTGGGAAAATCATTTGTAAATGACAATATATCTTGTCTGCTCCAGGGCACATCTACATATCCTCCTCCAGGAATTTCTCTCATAGGGAATTCAGTTGCCACCTTTCCCTTTTCTCTAATGGGGAAAGCTAAGGTAGATTTATCACTATTCTCTTCTTTCTTCTTTGCCCACTTGACTCTCCATTTACCTACATCACCCCATTTGCGCAAATACACAATCAAATCTTTTATCTGAACTTGTCTTCCTGCAATATTCATATTTTCAATGTCTCTTTCTGCAAAATCTACTCGATAAGTTTTCTGTAATGATTTTATTTTGGAAAAATCTATTCCACATTCACTTGCCACTTCTTCTTGTTGGTCATACATTGTCTTAGCTCTCCATCTTATGCTTTTACATAAAAACATGAGCTCATCATCCTGGTAAGTTTTTTTATCTGTCTGTCCCAATTGTTCCAATTATTAATTCTTCCATATCTATTTTTAATTTAGCCACATCCAACACTTTCAATTCCTGCTCTTTTAATTTTAACATTTTTATCCATTCACTCAACTCTTTTTCTGATGGTCCCATGGGTGTTTGCGTTAAATCTACTTTATCTGCTCTTCTCTCTGAAGTAGTAGAGTCAGATTCTGCTCCTGTCGGGTATCCGCATGACAAATTTTGATTAAAAGTTAACTCTGGTGGATTTACACTTATATTCTGCCTTATTTCTGATAAATCAGGACAAGTACTTTATTTTGCTCTCCGTAGACTTTGTTGTAATGGAATGGTCAATCTCAGCTCTTTTATTTTCTGATCATCGAATACTGGTATCACAGGTCCTATTGTTACGGGACAGTTACAGCTTCCATATTTTTAGTAAGGTTTTGAATCAATTCATGTGCAGAACGCTCATAATCAAACCTATTTGGCTGTTCATTACTTCGTCTTTCTGTACTTAGCACAATTCTGTGTGAATCATTACTTTGTACAGGGGTTCCTGTAATTCTAGCTTCTCCTATCGGTGTACTCGGGACATATCTTGTTTCTTCTCTTTCAGGAAAATCTCTAAAATTTGATGGTTGTCTTGGCGTTTCATTAACTCTTTCTTCTGCCATTGGGGCATTTGGGTTAGTCCATAAAGAACTTGGTTGATATGGGGGTGGTCTCCTATTTAATATTTCTTCTAAAACAGCATCCTCTGATTTACTTTCACCACAGCTTTGATTTCCTAATTCTGTATTCTTTTTCTTCTCTGTACTTTTTCGTCCCTCATATTCTTCTACCAATCTGACGGGATACATGCCATTGCGCATATTTCCATTCCTCCATCTTCGCATTCTAGTCTCATGTGTTTCTCCCCACAATTCTCTACCTCTACCTCTTGGTCTAAGATGCCTACTCAACCTTTCACTTTCCATTTGATGCATCTCATCTTCCCACTCAACCAATGCTTCGAATTGAGTTGGTCTGGGTCTCGGTTCAAGTTTCATCATTTTGTCTCTCAAATTCCTCGGAATAGCCAAATCAAACGATCCTCCTTCCGGAAAGGCTAACACACCATCATCCTTGGTATAATGTGCCCAATTTTCCAACCAAACACACGTATGGTAACCATATTTCGTCAACATATAGGAAGCAGGCGTTTTCGGTGAAGGAAGTATTTTTCCCTCTCTCGTAACCACCTCTTTGTCTTTTACGAACATGTTTTTCAACTTTTTAAACCATGAAGGTTTCTTCTTGTCATCATCATAATAGTAGTATGACATTTTTGGTAAACTTTCCTGCTTTTAAAAGACTTGTGCACTATTCTGTTGCTGATTCCGCAACACCAACCTATCACAGCGCGGTTCGCACTAATGCACCAGTTAGAACACGATACGTCACTATAGTGCTTAACCAATAGCTTTTGCTGCTTTCTGTGATGAACCAATCAGCTCCTACTCTGTCTTGGTCACGTGGACCAATCCCAGCGCGACACTTTTGACGTCACCAGCACTCCGGCTTCTGCAACGCCGACTGACCCCTCCTTACAGGGTTTTTTCAAGAAGCCGTATTTACAAGATATTTTACAAAATCAGTTAGTAACTTACACAAAACAATTCCACTAATCTGTTTCGCTAATAAAGTGATAGAATTTTCAATCGCACAAGTATTCTGTAACCGAAGTAGACGATGCTTATCTCCTCAGAATTTTTAGACTCGTTGATAAAGCAACACTACTGGCCTTACCCTTCTATCAGGCAATAACGATCTTGTTTCTCTAGGAAAGCACATACAGAGATCTTTTTCACCTCCTTAGAGACAATCCCAGAGTTTCACTTGAACGCGTATTGCAATATCATTTACACACGTTCATACGGAAAACCCTATTCATATACACATGAACTCTGTGTTACCAGTAGGCAGCGCGTCCATCTAACCCACCACAGAATTCCTTTTTTGTTAGCAAAAGAGAGACGCCACTCCCTTTACCCTTCTATCAAGCTCGGGTTAAAACCTATTACTCTCCCAGCAGCAAATTTTAATCAGGATGCACGGAATGATCCCTATACTTGAAGGCTGAAATTTTATAGACTGTCCTCACTATACATTTATCCTTTCACACCTAAGGTCCCTAAACAGTGATATACGACGATACCACCGCAGTATTCGGCGATACTCCTTTTTTGAAACAGACTAATTCACTGTGCGACTTTACCTTGTCACACTTCCTCCATCTGCAGACAGAGGCAGTGGCTTCACCCAACACTTGGAAGCCTTTCCAAAACTACATATAACGTAATACAAACTCAACAGATGTTAGTCATAATTCTGTAAGTCAAACTCTATATAGTACTTTATACATAACCCTAGCTAATTTCCTTAGCAACCACTACTCTGCTACCAAGATATAACTGCAGAAATCATTTCCAATCAATACTCACCATTTCCCTGAAACCTTAGAAACTCACAAATCATGCATCAGTGGGGCCCATAACACTGCACATTTACCCTGTTCACTTACACCTGGCTTCAAGGCTATGGTGAATTTCAATGGAGAAATGCTGTAACATTTGGTGGAGCGTCTAAACCTTTTATTTAACTATTCATTATTTACACCTGCAGATTATTACACTTTACCATGGTTTTATTCAATCATTTAATTTATTCAGACACACCAACATAATGTCAATGGATCTGCTAGAATGAAAATTAGGCGTAGGAAAATCACAAGACCAGCTTTTAAAATTCCATTTTCCCAATTTTATTAATAGCAAAACGTTATTATCTCTGACATTTATGCATTAGTAAATTCTTTATTCAGTAAAATCTTAAACTTTATTTAAAAAATGATCATTTTATTTAGAGCTCAAGAAAATCGCTTTATTTTAGAAAACAGTTAAAGTTTAGCAAAGAACAGATAGTTCCAAATTCATTCTCTCCTAACGTCCCTAACTAACACCCTCATCTTATCCTCCAGTCCTGTAAAGCAAACAAGTAAAAAATTCAAAGTCTTACATCCAGGAATCGGTCAGCAATCGGGCAGCATCTCCAGTAGAAATCAGAAAAGCGACCCTTTCTAGTCAAATCCAGGGGTTTTTATACCCTATTTCCCTAATTTAATCTGTCTAAAAAGTAACTATCATCTCTTATTCAAAATTGCATTGGACAATTTCAGGGTGGGTGAGCATCATCTCACCATTACAACATCATTTTCTCTATGGTTCAGCAGAAAAATAAAGGGTCTTTGTTTTAGGACAGCCCATAGCGTAACTATTTCTTCTATTAGATACATCAACACCCTTTCCCATGATCACAACATCAAAGCGTCCATGTTTGGCACCCATCCTAGGTTCCGGGCTAAGGCAGCCTTGAACCTCCTCGAGCACGGGCAGTTCACTCTGACTTGCAGGTTTTGGCACGCCTGCGCTATTCAGCTCTTGCTCACTGTTTACTCGAGCGTCCATTTTATCTAGGCCTCAGAAGCCACTTTTGGAACTATCATAGAAACAAACACAAATTTATGTTAATTATTGAATTAAAACCCATTCTTTTTACCTCCCACCTTAATAATGTTTCCCATTAGTTGTTACCTAGCAAAATAAGCACCATAGATGCGTTTTATACTTACTTTTTCGACCACTCCACAACACAAACCGTGTACAAAAAGCACATTTAATTTGCGTTTTGTTTATAACTAAGCTGTGCATTAATTCACAACACAATAACAATACAGATTAGCTAGTTTTATTGCAACATGCAAGCAAAGTTAGTTTTCCCATGTATAATAATAAAATAATGTGTGCATCTGGATGTATGACGTCTCAACGCATGCTTTTACAACGCATGCCATTAGGACCCAGGTTTTACAACGCAAGTCGTTACAACGACTTGCGTTGGGGGGCGATGGATAGTGAATAGTTTAATTTACTATTCCAAATCCAGTCCCTGTGGATAGTAGGGAAGGTGTTGGATAGTAATTAAATTATTCCCTATCCTAGAGCGCCCTCCAGCACAATTCGTTGTAATGACTTGCGTTGTAAAAGTTGCGTCGTAATGGTAGTGCGTTGTAAAAGTTGGGTTGTAAAGGCTTTGGTGAATTTCAATGGAGAAATGCTGTAACATTTGGTGGAGCGTATAAACCTTTCATTTAACTATTCATTATTTACACCTGCAGATTATTACACTTTACCATGGTTTTATTCAATCATTTAATTTATTCAGAAACACCACCATAATGTTAATGAATCTGCTAGAATGAAAATTAGGCGTAGGAAAATCGCAAGACCAGCTTTTAAAATTCCATTTTCCCAATTTTATTAATAGCAAAACGTTATTATCTCTGACATTTATGCATTAGTAAATTCTTTATTCAGTAAAATCTTAAACTTTATTTAAAAAATTATCATTTTATTTAGAGCTCAAGAAAATCGCTTTATTTTAGAAAACAGGTAAAGTTTAGCAAAGAACAGATAGTTCCAAATTCATTCTCTCCTAACGTCCCTAACTAACACCCTCATCTTATCCTCCAGTCCTGTAAAGCAAACAAGTAAAAAATTCAAAGTCTTACATCCAGGAATCGGTCAGCAAATGGGCAGCATCTCCAGTAGAAATCAGAAAAGCGACCCCTTCTAGTCAAATCCAGGGTTTTTTATACCCTGTTTCCCTAACTTAATCTATCTAAAAAGTAACTATCATCTCTTATTCAAAATTTCATTGGACAATTTCGGGGTGGGTGAGCATCATCTCACCATTACAACATAATTTTCTCGATGGTTCAGCAAAAAAATAAAGGGTCATTGTTTTAGGACACTTCATAGCGTAACTATTTCTTCTATTAGATACATCGACACTCTTTCCCATGATCACAACGTCCAAGCGTCCATGTTTGGCACCCATCCTAGGTTCCGGGCTAAGGCAGCCTTGAACCTCCTCGAGCACAGGCCGTTCACTCTGACTTGCAGGTTTTGGCGCACCTTCGCTGTTCAGCTCTTGCTCACTGTTTACCCGAGCGTCCATTTTATCTAGGCCTCAGAAGCCACTTTTGGAACTATCATAGAAACAAACACAAACCGTGTACAAAAAGCACATTTAATTTGCGTTTTGTTTACAACTAAGCTGAGCATTAATTCACAACACATTACCAATACATATTAGCTAGTTCTATTGCAACATGCAAGCAAAGTTAGTTTTCCCATGTATAATAATAAAATAATGTGTGCATCTTACTCTATGGTTGGTTAATTTCACAAAACATCAATCAGTAAATATTAACGTTATGGGACATTAACTTTGAGAGGGGTACACAAAATTTTGTGTTTGCCACCTCGCTCCATCAGCTGCACAGGCTGTGTCTCAACAGAGTTAGAGAAGGTGTACAGTCACCTTCTCTAACTCTGTTGAACTTCTCATATCACACTCACAATGTAAAGAAATGGATGAGAAGTACAATTCCAAAAATAGGTCTGGCATCCTCACTTGGAGTGGATAAATCATTAACTCAAGTAGTCAGTAATTTATTTCCAACTACCTGAGCTTTGGAGAACAACTTCATGTTCATCACTTCCATTAAAACCTTTTGGCATCTAAGGGCATGTTACAGGCATGCAACAGATAGATGATAGACTAATCAATGGAAAATTGGTAGACTCCTCGTGGAGCTTAATGAGCTGGCAATCATCAGTTTTAGGCGTGGTACTTAATTTCAAAGATTAAACCGTGTAATTATCTGTTGCACCCATGGTTGGGCCCTGCCTAAAGTCAGGCTTTGACAACGCAGAATCTTTGATTATTTTTAGTCCAGTGACCAGCAACACTCATCTTACCTAAGTTTCATACGTTTGGCAAGCAAAGTAGCACTCTGCAACATAAGGGAGATCCACCGCTCCTCGATCTCTGAGTCGATGTGCCACTCCTACGCTGCTGCAAAACACCATCTGACTCCTGGTTGTGCCGGAGGTCCCCAATCCTAGTAACTCGCTGATATTCCATTCATTTGAGTTTTGTTTTTCTTATCCTGTAATTTTCACTGTTGTTACTTGTGGTGCGACTATTTCATTGCTGCCTCTGTTTTCTCCTGCTCCGTGCCCTCTCACCTCCTGCCTCCTGCTAACCCCTCCCAACTCCCAGGAGTACACATGGAGGCTGCAGTGTGTATGTACCAAAGGTGTGCCAAAGGCAAGCCTGTCTGCACCCGCCCACACATGGATCTCACCCAGTGCCAGGAACCCTGGTTCTTCCACCAAGCACAGCTACACTGCGCGGGCCTCCAAACCCTGGGGGTAACAACAACTGCTGCTGCACTTCCCCACGCACCACTAGAGAACCATTCTCCTGCCAGCACTGCCACTTAACCTGCAACACCAAAGCAACCAACAACACCTGATACACGGAAAACGCAACTGTGTCATGCCAACTGAGACCACCATGACACAACTTCGGGGCATTCTACTCAACACATGATCGCTCTGCAAACCTGCCACGGAGATCTGGAACATGATCTCATTCCCTCACCCTGGATGTCATATTCATGGCAGAGACCTGGCAGAGACCTGGCTGAACGCCGCCTCCACACCAGACACCACCATCGCCACTCCCAAATGCTACATAGTAACACACCGGGACTGAACCAACAAACACGGAGGTGGAATTGCCATCATCTACAAGGAGACCATCTGCTGCATGACAATCATATAATATAATGGAGCATCTCAACTTCCAACTCCTCACCAGGTGCACGCCCCATCTTCTGCAATGCAATCCCTAACCTACTATTTGCCATCTACTCCGAACACTCCTAGGGGATCTTAACTTCCACCTCGACGACCCCTGTGGCACCAACACAAATGACCTCCTGGAAAGCATGAGCAGCATCGGCCTCAAGCAATTTGTCACTGACTCCACCCACATTACAGGACACACGCTCATCCCCATTTTTACGTCCAGTAACAAAGTCAAGTACAATCACCTCTCACAGCTCACCTGGATTGCCTCCTACAGCATCCACTTCACCTTCTCAGGATCTGCCAACACCAGCACCTTGGCGCCCAGCTGCACATGCAGAAACTGGAAAAAGGTATTGGAAAACAGTGGAACAACACTTTCAACTCCCACCACCCAGATACAACATCAAACCAAGACCAGGCCACAAAGAACTTCTCCCAGTGGGTCACAGAATGCACCAATACAATCACCCTGGCCAAGCCAGCCAAATGCAAAGGACCTTCCAGACAAACTGGCTGGTTTACTTGTGGAAAAGTAAATTTTGCCATGTTCTGTGTCCCTACGTGTCATCCATCATATGTTATGTGTGCATGATTAAATATGCATATGCATTCCCCATGTTCGATTAATGACGCAATTACAGTTGTGTCCACCTCTAGTATGCCAGTTTCCAGTCCTCGTGAATACTACGAATATCAGGCCTATGTAAAGCTACGTTGCCACATTTCTCAGTGTGCACGTTATTCTATTATAAAGTCCCCGTTTCTAGGCCTCAAAAGGGCCTGGACACCAGATTCAGCTCCTGTCTCCTGCAACTTCGCTGAGGAGCGATACAGCCCCCACCTGTATCCTCGACCCTTCACTTACTTCCTGCCTCGCAGTGCCCGGCCCAGCCTGGCTCAGTCTCTGAGTCTGCCAAAAGTATGTTATAGTTCCAGTTATCAGTTCAGTCCTCCTTCTCTGCATTCCTAAGCTACTGAACTGTATCAATAGTTTCCGTCATTGTCTAGCCTTCACGTCTCCACGTTAGAGAAATACTGCATTTAATGGTCATTTAATATTCTTCATCACGCACTACATGTAGAATAATGCATGGTCCAGTCTTAGTCTGTTAGCCTTTCCTCTCCTGACTTCTAGTTTATATCAACATGTTCTCTAAACATCAGATACTAGATACTGTTTAGGTACATGTCGCCCTGACTCTCCAGACTTCAGTCTCTGCTCCTAGCACAGAGTTCATAGCCCCCAGCTTCTCCTAGTGATACGTCATTGCTAGTTTGCGCGCACCATCAGGTTAGAGGTCCCGGCTCCTTAGGTAGCCCCCTCCATGGTTTCCGCCCCATTTATGACATATTCTGTTACGTTTGCATCACATGTCTATGTATACGCCCAGTTACACCTCTTTTCGCCCTTATCTTTCGCGACTGCTACGCGTCACGCCTTCTGCTCCACCCACTGCTACGCCTACTGCAATGTAATGCTATGTGTTTGCGTTATGTATATATGCTCATGTATTGTTATTAAAAGTCAGCGCGCTCATCCCAGACCCAGCCCCAGCAGCTGCTGGGCCCTGTCATCCTATTCCTATGCAGGTTGTCCTGTTCCTGTCCTTATGCTGTATTAAACCTGCAAAACTCCTACTACCTCGAATCTTGACTCTTATTTATTGAGCTATCTGTTATGATATATGTCTAGTCAAAAAGAGAGGTATTATTTATTTATTTACCACATAATGGCGCCCGAATAGGGACTTGCCCTTTCCCCACGCGTCGGTGAAGCCACGCCGACCCCCTGACCCTCTGCAGTCGTGACGGAACTCTTCTGTGCACCGGCAGATATTTCTGCTTCAAGTATCCCTCAGGCCCACGGAGGAGACGGAGGAGGCGGTCCAGCATCCAAACGAGACGGTGGAGGAACGCGGCGAGTCCCGACCAGAGCCCAAGCCAAGAGTCCAAGGTCCGAGGTATCCGGAGGCCCACCCGTAACTGAAGTCCGAAGTTCGTCGTCCGTCGTCGTAGCAGTCCAGTCCAGTCCGAGGCTTTCCGTTCTTGCTGCCCGGTGAGTACCATTACTGGGGTAGTATCTAGACAGGGTCAATCTAAATTGACTCTGGTCCGTGGGTTGGTGGTACACAGACTCACAAACGAAGTGTTCACCTAGGTGGATACGGGTCTTGATGCGTCCCTTTATGGGACCGGTATGTTCCGTACTGTTTCAGCAGTGCATCCAGTAACTCTAGTCTGTTCCGTTCTCGAGAAATTCTTGTGTTTCTGTTCTCAGTATTCCAGGTAATATTCTGTCCGAACTGTTATGTTATGATGTTGTTCAATGTATTTCCAATGTCGTGGTATGCCTGAATTGTTTTCCCAATTGTTATTGTTTCTCGTGTATTGTATTGTGTTCCGATTCAAGTTTACAATGTCTCTCTTTTCGAGATTACGTCCGCTAAAAACTAGAAAGGGTTTGTTAGAAGAAGCAGTTCCTGTTCCGCCGAGGGACAGTCCAGGTCATTTTATGTATCAGAAGCATGGCATAAGCGCCATATTGTATCTAGATTTATGGGTAGAGTATACCAAACAGTTAGAAGAAAAGTATAGATGGCCCGTATCGGGTACATGGGATGCCGAGTGCATCATGCGAGTAGAAGAAGCATTATGGAAAAAGAAAGCCAGACAGTCACAGAAAGATGCCATCGAGTTATGGCGTAAAGAATCTCATAAAAGAACTGAAAAGGAAATCAGAAAGTCAGAATTAAGTAGAGAATCCTTAGAACGAGCACAAGAAAAAGAACTAATCGAGATAGGTGAACAAGTCAAAGCCGAACAGTCAGACAGACAGAGGCATGCCCTTATTAGGGGTATGTATCCTCTCCTTGCCGAGGGCTTGCCAAAAGCGACCCCAGAGGCATCCAGTAATTTCCCGCCACCATTAGTTCCGACCAAGCTACGTCACAAACAGACCGCAGCTGATATTTTTATTTCGTCCTATTTGGACGACACAGTCCCAGAATATGCAAATCCTGTTCGCGCTCCACCAGTCCCTGTAAATCAGGCACTTCCCGCTCCTCCAGACACCGGAGTACCTGTTACGGTACCCCCGGTCCAGCCTGCCATACAAGTCCAGCCTGCATTTCCATTTCCCACTCTGCCGGGACGAAGAGCCTCAGTAGACGACTCCAGTTTAGGGGCCGCAGGGGGAGGTACTCCTCAAACCCCGCCGCCACACAAGCGTTTAACGTTATCCGAATTACATGCACAAGCGTCACAGCGTACGCCTAGACATCAGACTGTAGCAGAAATAAGAAAATCCCTTGCCGAATGCGGCTATGATCCAGTCCCAGGCGAGGATAATATGGTTTTATATTCATTCCGCGTAAGAAAGGTGGCCGAGTATCTAGTCACCTTACCGAATATGAAAGAAGATCTAGACAGAATATATCGTTTCATCCGTACAGGGGATGATCCAGAAAGTATTAGCGAGGCCATGTCTCAAAGGAAAGCCGAGATCCAGCTCATGATATTAAAGTTTCTGATCAATTGTCTAATAAGAGAACAAGATTACCCGTCTAAAGATCCGGCCGAAATGAAAACCCTGACAAGGTGGAGTGATAATATAGCCGAGGGTAAGCACAAGACCGTCGGTGCTATGGAGAGTATGTACAAGAAAATCCGTAGAGAAATAATAAAATTACACGAACAGCGTAAAGCAGCACAAGTAAGCGAGAAAGAAAGTAACTCTGATACTGAAGAGGTAGAGGACGAGAATCCCGCCAGAATAGCGTATGTAGGAAAATCTAGATTTCCAGATCGCCATTTACGCCTAGAACACAAGTCTACTTTCCATCATCCAGAACAAGGTTCTCTAGAACAAGTGTTTCAAGCTACCGATCACATTCTGAAATCACGAATCGGTTACAGTGAGTTAAGTACCATGCATGAACAAGAACTAGCCCGATCAGCAGTCCGATGGATTACTGATTCTACCACTTTTCCAGACGAAATAGTGGCACAAATGTTTCTGAAAATGCCCCCAGCCGAACAACGACTGGCGGGTATGTATATGATCCAGCACCTCATTACATTGTATGAGGGTCAGTACTCTGATCCAGGCCCGTTACATGATATCCTGAACGAGTTACTCCAGTATAGATGGAAAGGTTTAGGTACCGATTTAATTAGTGTCATTCTAGAACAGCGTCACAAATATAGAACGTTTCTGAACCCGCATTTTGTTCATGTCTCACCTCCAGAAAGTAAACCATTTTACATGGAGAGACAGAATCCGTTACGAGAAGTCCACCCAGTTAAAGGAACGGGTGGCGAAATGCAGCGATTGTTTGTATACACTCCAATAACAAAGATGGAACTCCTCGAGATGAAGAAATTAATTCCCTGTCATGACAAAGATCCAGCAGGGTTCCATAGAGAATTAAAAGACATGCTCCGTATGGGAGAATACACATACCCAGATATAATTAAAATGTTAAAGGTTCTGCTGCCCGCAGGGGTGTATGAAAAGCTCAAGGAAAAAGAATGGGAGGTGGGAGAGAAAAAGATCGATTGGGCAGTTCTAGAAGCCGAAGACAAGGCACGAGTACCAGGTACCGGCCTTGGAGATAAATGTAAAGAATTACCAGAATTATTAATACAAGTTTTACCTAGATTATTGACAACTAGAAAAGAAGACTGGGATGCAATCTCAGCCTGTAAACAGAAGCAAGATGAGGATATTAGTGATTTTTATTCTAGATTTGAAAAATGTTTTAGCATCAACAGTGGCCTCAAGACAAGTAGTGAGTCATACCCTCACCTTTTTGTTACTAAATTAGTCGAGAATTCAAGTCCACAAATTAAAAATCGAGTTCTGAAAGTCGAAAGTACCTGGCAAGCTAATACCCCGTCCCAGATGTTGCAAATGCTTCAATACCACCAGAATAGAATCAGAGAAGAACAAGAACACGAGAGAAAACGTATGAAAGACAAGAAAATGAAAGTACTAGTTGCACAATCTGTTCCTCAAGACAGTCAGAAGAGGGGTCCGAATCAAGCCAGTCATCCTGCAGCTCCCGTTAAAGGGAACTGCAATTATTGTAAACAGCCAGGTCATTTCATAAATGAGTGTGCAGTTCTGAAACACAACATAGCTACTGGTAAGACTAAAGAAAGACCACGTCCGCCTAGACAAGAACAAGTTTCACAGATTCCTCAGCCACAGGATGCACCACAGACAGTTACCGCACCGCAGCCTATTGCTGCAACACAGCATGTTACATCGCAGATGTACCAGTATGCACAGTCTGAGTATCCAGAGTACCAGCAGTATTCATGAAACAGCCTAGAGAGGGAGGTAGGCTTGCCTCTCATCGAGATACCTGTAGATCAAGAAGGTCCCTATGTTCATAGTCAAGTATTAGGGAAAGACAGAAAGTTTTTGATTGATACAGGGGCAAGTAGGACCACAATTAGTCACGCCGAAGTTCCAGGGGCTCCGCTCTCAGGCTCAAGAAATGTTTCCCTTGGATTTTCAGGAAAACCTATCGTAAATGAGATTTCAAAGCCAGTTACTCTAGAAGTAGGTCCATTGTCCCGCACTACTGATCTGTTACTTACTAAGTCATGTCCAGAAAACCTATTGGGCATTAAGACACTGAAAGAGTTAGGTGCAGTTATATGCTGTTCCCCAGAGGGAATACGATTGTTCCTACGTGACTTCAAGGGTCACTATGTATTACGAGATTTTGATTCAAGACTGTCTAATGTTCCGCAGCACTTATGGGCGCAAGGTCCAATTGATGTAGGTTACATACAAATCACACCCTATCGTGTGACTCTCAAGCCAGGTGTAGTGTTACCACGAATCAGACAGTACAGATTGCCACCTGAGGCTGTAGCAGCCTTATCCAAAATTATTGACGAGCTCATGGCTCAAGGAGTGGTTGTAGAAACTGACTCCAATGTATGTAATTCTCCGATCATTCCAGTCATGAAACGTACTGATCCAAATGCACCCCCAGTATATCGATTAGTGATTGACCTACGAGAGCTTAATAAATGTATTATTCCGCAGTACCCAGTTGTCCCAGACATCTCTTCCCTATTGACAGCCATTGATTCCGAAGCCACGTTCTTCACTGTCATAGACCTCAAGAACGCATTTTTCAGTGTTCCTATTCATCCAGACAGCCAGTTCCTTTTCGGATTTTGTTTAAATGGAAGGAGCTATATGTTCACACGAGCTCCTCAAGGTTTCACAGAAAGTCCTAGTATTTACAGTCAAGCACTCAAGAGACAACTAGACAACATTCACATGCCAACTGACACTGCCCTGCTCCAGTATGTCGATGATCTACTGATCACAGCCCGTTCTGAACGTGCTTGCGAGCGAGCATCCCTTACAGTTTTGTATTTCCTAGCCGAGATGGGGCACAAGGTGTCCCCTTCTAAGCTTCAATTCTGTGTCCAGCAAGTGGTATACTTAGGACACTTACTGTCCAAGAGGGGTAGGCAGTTGACACCAGACCGTATCCAGTTAATAGCGAGTCTTCCTCAGCCCAAGACCCAGAAGGAGGTACGTGCTTTTATCGGCCTTACTTCTTACTGTAGACAATGGATTCCCCAGTATGCATTTCTAGCCAAACCACTGATACGGTTAACGACACAGGAGGCAGCCGTATCGACTGTCCTCCCTTGGACATCTGAACATACACTTAGTTTCAATGAGTTAAAGAAAGCCCTATGCCAAGCTCCAGTTCTAGCAACACCGAACTACAGTAAGCCTTTTACACTTTTCGTTACAGAACGCGAAGGTACAGCATTATCTGTTCTCACACAAGATCAAGCAGGACAATACAAGCCCTGTGCTTATTTTTCGAGCACATTAGATCCTGTAGCCCAGGCTCTGCCTGCGTGCCTCAAGTCAGTTGCAGCCACAGCACTAGCAATCAGACAAAGTGATTCCATAGTCTTAGGACACTCCTTGACAGTACAAGTTCCACATTCTGTGGAAGTTCTTTTAAACCGAACACAAACTCAGCACTTGACAATTGCACGTTTAACAGGTTATGAATTGACACTGTTCCAGCCACACATAGAAATCAGACGCTGCAACATTTTAAATCCTGCTACACTGTTACCATCAGTTAATTCAAATTCTGCCACACATGACTGTGTGGAAGTAGTTAACATTACGACAAAGCCAAGACAAGATCTGACAGATATTCCGTTACCAGACCCCGACCTGACACTTTATGTGGATGGTTCATGTATGAGAACAAGTACAGGAGAACTAGTCGCCGCGTATGCAGTGACTACTGGCACTAAAGTTATAGAGACACACCGTATTGATACCCTGTCCGCTCAAGCAGCAGAGCTAGTTGCTCTGACACAAGCCTGTATACATGCCAAGAACCAGAGAGTTAATGTTTACACAGATTCACGCTACGCATTCGGAGTTGTACACGACTTCGGAGTGCTCTGGCAGGAGAGAGGTTTCATGACTTCTCATGGAACCAAGATTCAGCATGGTCTCCTTATTCAAGCTCTGTTAGATGCCATACACTTGCCGACATCTATTGCTATCATGAAGTGCAAAGCACATACGAAAGTTACTGACATTATTTCCCAAGGTAATGATCTAGCAGATCGCACAGCCAAGCTTACAGCACAGACTCCAGACATTCAAGTTAATCCGACACAGACACATGCTCCAGATCCGACTACATGTATGACAGTTAAGGACCCTACACAAGATGTCATAGATATCCAGTTACATGCTACTCCTGAAGAAATCAAGAAATGGTCCGAACAAGGAGGGGTCCAGACAGATCAAGGATGGTTAACGAAGGGTAGAGCCACATGGTTTCTCCCCGACTCTATGGTTCAAGTCATTATCAATACCGCACATAGTCCAGCACATTTAGGAGAAAAAGCTATGTTAGACAGTATCCAGAACATTTGGTTCAACAAGCATTTACGAGCTGCAGCTAAGCAGAAAGTCCGTACCTGTATGATATGTTGTCAGTTTAATCCAGGTAAAAGTGTCCCGGTGGAACAAGGTGGATTCCAGCCCCCTGACCACCCTTTTGAAGTCCTCCAGATGGATTATATTCAGATGGAGCGATGTCGAGGTTTCAAGTATGTCCTTGTAGTTGTATGCGCTTTGTCCAGGTGGACAGAAGCATATCCAGTCCCAGATTACACAGCCGCGACCACTGCTAAGCAGTTGGTTCGTGAGTTTTTCCCTCGTTATGGACTCCCTAGAGTCGTATATTCTGACAACGGCCAGCCATTCTCATCTGAACTCATGAAGCATGTTTCCCTTTTGCTAGGGTACCAGTGGAAGTTCCATTGTGTACGCCATCCTGAAGCAGCCGGTCTCGTAGAGAGACATAACCAGACCCTGAAAATCCGTATTGCAAAAGTGTGTAAAGAAAAAGGTGTGGACTGGCTAGTAGCTCTACCAGTCGCTTTGTTTTATATGCGCATGGTCGCACATTCCAGATCAGGTCTGTCCCCGTATGAGGTCGTTTTTGGCCGCCCCCCTAACATGTGGGGTACTCCTAGACCCCGAAGTATTACCGATGTTTCAAGTAATATGCTGACAGATTACCTAGCTTCCTTGATGTCTGCCCTCAACTCATGTCGTTCACAGGTTGCCGCCGCATTTCCAGACAATACCGAGGTGGCACCGCATGAAATCGTTCCAGGATCCATGGTGATGGTCCGCAACTTTGACAGATCAAGTCCGCTGGAACCTCGTTGGAAAGAGCCCCGACAGGTCCTCCTCACCACCCGTACAGCCGTGAAGTTGGAAGGACGCAAAGGCTGGGTACACCTTTCTCATGTCAAACTTTTTAATGGACTGAAACCCGTCTTAAAGAACATTTCCCAGGATTTGAAGGATTGCCAAAATATTGTTCTCAAGGACTGTCCCGCAAAAGACATTGCTACAACCCCTCCCCTGTTAGAGAAAACTCCACAACAGGAGTACAAGCTAAAACTCCGGTCTAGTAAAATAAGTCAGTCAGTTTGATTGTCTAAGTCCTCCCCTAGGTGAAACGGTTAGACTGTTTCTGACATGTATAAAATAGACCCCCATAATGAGAGAGTTAGTCAAAACTCAATCCGATGTATCGTTTTTCTATGTTTCATATTGTTTCTCAGCCTTATGATTTCCTGCACCAGTTATGCATTTTACCTATATTTCCCAGTTCTTCATGTAAATAAGTCTGCTAATGCTACAGTAGAGCACACGTTTAGTGACCTGCCTCCTCATGAACTCTCTTACCGCCTCGCCATACGAAATAACTCATTTATCCGCATGTTACATTACTCACACCAGTCCAGCAATACCACTAATTGTTGGGTGTGTGGTCGACTCCCCCCTTTTCAGACCCCGAAGGGAGTTCTGCCACTTTTTCCTTATCCATTTTCACATAATAGTTCGTGTGGAGCATGGTCCACGTTAACGTCATCCTCAACAGATATATCTTTTCTTAACAATACATGTTTTCCAGATAAGCAAGGTCTCCCCCACAGAACAGGGTTAGATCTAGAAAATGAAGTGTATAATTTAGGTAATTATTCGTCGAATTTCATGGTCCTGAATGTTCAGTCTGATACTACTCCAGACTTACCTGTTATTTCAGTACTACCAGTCAAAGGCGAATTATGTGTCCGAAATAATGGTTCCGTACACGTAGGACATAGTGATTGTACTACTATTGTCAAGTATAGTGACAGTGGGAAATCTATCTTCAAAGCTTCACGTCATTCTTATTTTATTTGTGGTCAAACTGCATATGTTCGTCTGCCCCTCGATTGGGAGGGAACCTGTTACATTGCCTTCCTACTGCCACCAGTTTTTCTAGCCCCACCTGATTATCATAGAAACACACATCTAGTACACATTAGACATAGAAGGGAGTCCCCAATTGTCGATTATACTGAAACTGCTCTAGAACAGTATACAGATTTCAACAGAGGTTTCTTTTTCTTTATAGGACCTATCCAGAATAGTAAACTGATCCGTAGGTTAACCAGAACCCTCGAAGCTGTAGTAAATGAGACTGCCTCTGCTCTAGGTAACTTAACCGAAGAGCAATCTGCTATGAGATTTGTCGTTTTACAGAATCGTCTCGTCCTTGACGTCATACTGGCCGATAGGGGCGGGGCCTGTAGAGTCATCGGATCTAGTTGCTGCATTTTCATTCCAAATAACGCGCCGTCTGTTTATTCAGCTATAACCAGACTCCATAAAATTGCCCATCTGATACACCAAGATCCAGGCACCTGGACATGGTCCGGTTGGTTCTGGAATATAATTTCCGCATGGGGATGGAAAATATTGTCCTTTCTAGGTATTGCAGTAGCGGTCATATTCAGCTGCTGCCTCTGTATACAATGTGGCCCTGCGATTTGCGGCATTTGTGCTACCTCTTGTATTCCTAGTCCCAAGCCCCGTTCTAAATCCCGTTCCAGGATAATTCGAGACGAGCAAATGATACTGTATGAAATGATAGATGGTATCATGAATATTGATGTTTCCTGATGGAAACGTAGTGACAAGGAGGGAATGTGGAAAAGTAAATTTTGCCATGTTCTGTGTCCCTACGTGTCATCCATCATATGTTATGTGTGCATGATTAAATATGCATATGCATTCCCCATGTTCGATTAATGACGCAATTACAGTTGTGTCCACCTCTAGTATGCCAGTTTCCAGTCCTCGTGAATACTACGAATATCAGGCCTATGTAAAGCTACGTTGCCACATTTCTCAGTGTGCACGTTATTCTATTATAAAGTCCCCGTTTCTAGGCCTCAAAAGGGCCTGGACACCAGATTCAGCTCCTGTCTCCTGCAACTTCGCTGAGGAGCGATACAGCCCCCACCTGTATCCTCGACCCTTCACTTACTTCCTGCCTCGCAGTGCCCGGCCCAGCCTGGCTCAGTCTCTGAGTCTGCCAAAAGTATGTTATAGTTCCAGTTATCAGTTCAGTCCTCCTTCTCTGCATTCCTAAGCTACTGAACTGTATCAATAGTTTCCGTCATTGTCTAGCCTTCACGTCTCCACGTTAGAGAAATACTGCATTTAATGGTCATTTAATATTCTTCATCACGCACTACATGTAGAATAATGCATGGTCCAGTCTTAGAGTCTGTTAGCCTTTCCTCTCCTGACTTCTAGTTTATATCAACATGTTCTCTAAACATCAGATACTAGATACTGTTTAGGTACATGTCGCCCTGACTCTCCAGACTTCAGTCTCTGCTCCTAGCACAGAGTTCATAGCCCCCAGCTTCTCCTAGTGATACGTCATTGCTAGTTTGCGCGCACCATCAGGTTAGAGGTCCCGGCTCCTTAGGTAGCCCCCTCCATGGTTTCCGCCCCATTTATGACATATTCTGTTACGTTTGCATCACATGTCTATGTATACGCCCAGTTACACCTCTTTTCGCCCTTATCTTTCGCGACTGCTACGCGTCACGCCTTCTGCTCCACCCACTGCTACGCCTACTGCAATGTAATGCTATGTGTTTGCGTTATGTATATATGCTCATGTATTGTTATTAAAAGTCAGCGCGCTCATCCCAGACCCAGCCCCAGCAGCTGCTGGGCCCTGTCATCCTATTCCTATGCAGGTTGTCCTGTTCCTGTCCTTATGCTGTATTAAACCTGCAAAACTCCTACTACCTCGAATCTTGACTCTTATTTATTGAGCTATCTGTTATGATATATGTCTAGTCAAAAAGAGAGGTATTATTTATTTATTTACCACATACTGTGGATCTGAAATCCACCAAATGTCACTGCAGGCAACTAAAGAGAAAATGGCATCAGCAAAGAGACAGGAGATCATACCACAGTCAACATGGCACTCAACCAGTACCGCTGTCTCCTGAAACAAACAAAGAAGAATGCCTTAGCAGACTACATTGAAGCTAGCACAAACCACGGCAAGGAAATCTGCACAATCATGAAAAAGTCCTCCAACCCTAAAGCTTCCAAAAATTACATCACCCCTCCCAAGAACCTTGTAACACCCTAGTAGACTTCTTCAACGACAAGATATCAGTCATCTACAAAAACTTGAAATTGCCGTTAACACCATCAGCCCACTCACACCCACGAACACTATCCCTGAACATATGCTCGCCCACTGGGACCCCCTCACAATTCAAGCCACAATCTATATCATGAACTCCGTGCACTTGTGTGCACCCACCGACCCCTGTCACCACTATGTCTTTAAACTCGGGAACAAGTTCAATAGTGACAAGCTCAAGAAGGTCCTAAACAGCTCCATCACCTCCCCCTCCTTTCCTGAGGACTGGAAACTTGCTGAAGTGAGGCCTCTCCTGAAAAAAGTATCCACCGACCCAGCAGAACTAAAGAAGAAATACAAGCGCATCTCCCTGCTACCTTTTCCAGTGAATGTTCTCAAGACATCAATCAGTCAGCAGCTCACCAAAAACCTGGAACACAACAACCTTCTGGACCCCTCCCAATCTGGATTTTGAGCCAACACCAGTACCGAGACGCCCTGATCACAATCACTGACAACATCAGGGCCATCCTGTATCACGGTGAAACAGTAGCACTCATATTTCTGGACCTGTCCGCTACCTTCGATACCATATAACATCACATCTTGATCAAAAGATTCCATCACATTGAAATTCAGAGAGACTCCCAAATTGATCGCTTCATACCTTCCCGGAAGAACACAGAGAATGCGTCTCCCACCGTTCACCTGGAATCCTAAGATCATATGCGGCATTTCCCCAGAATCATTCCTCAGCCCCACCCATTTCAACACATACATGACCCCATTAGCCGACACGGTCAGATCACATGAACTTAACATCATCTACTACGTCGATTGTACCCAGCACATCCTCTGGCTGTCAGAAGACCCCTCCACCATAAGAACCAACTACCACAGCTGTATGATAAATGTCCCTGACTGGATGAAGAACAGCTGTCTCAAGCTCTACTCAGACAAGACAGACGTCCAAATCTTTGGGAACAACACATGGAACGACGCATGGTGGCCTGCTAAACTTGGCCCGTCCCCCGTCCCAACAGACCACACCCACAACCTCAGCATCATCCTGGACAACAAGCTATCTATGAAGAAACAGGTAAACGATGGAGTAGGAGCCCTCAATCCGCCATATTTATGATGGATGGTGCCAAGGCTTTTTTATGTCTGTTACCACCAGTAAAAAACCTTGCGGTAGGGGGCAAGAAAAAAAAGCCTCCAGGGGCGGGAGCATTAGTTTTTCATTTTTCAAAGAGACAAAATTCCACATTTCCTTTCCCCCAAATGTGTGCTGAGCCCTCCTCTTATCTATAAGGAGATGAATGTATTGCATATGTTCCCTATAAGACAACAAATGGCTGCATGAACTTTGGATCCTGTGGTGAATGGCAAAGGGTGATCCCTTGTTAATTGGAGCTCTACCATGGTGCGATACAATTAAGGAAATGTTTAATCCTTCATTTGCCTCATGCATAAAAAAATACAATTGTTCTTGCACTCATTTGAGTTGCTTATGTAATCATCTGCAACTAGTCGTGGCTTCTAAAAAATTATGGAAATATTGATTTGCAATGGAGAGATTCTTAAGGATGAGTTATCATTTTAGTGACCCGCAAAAAAAAATGGCTGCCTTCGTAGAAAAACAATATTGGGTATTAAGATGTTGATGCAGAGAGGTAAAAGCTCACGTGTTCCTTGGCGTCGGTTCCAATCAGGAGCTGAACTATGCTACGATGCGAAGTCCTGCATTGAGTTGTGTCATGTTGGTTCTAATCAGGAGCTGCGAGGGCTGTGGTGTGAGGGCCTACATCAAGTTGCAGCATGCAGTGGCGGTTCCATGAAGCCACCTATCAGGAGCAGTGAGGGGCTGTGATGTGAGGTTCTTCATTGAGCTGCATCGGTACCGATGAGGCTGTGGATCAGGGGCTGCAAGGCAAGATCCTGCGTCAAGGTAAACAGTGCAGCATCTGATTAGATGTAGCCCATAGTTAGGCAGGGAGGAGTACACTCTCATGCCAGCCGAGATGAAGGACTTAGGGGTCACCTACTAGGGATGAGGTCTCATTCCAAGAAGAGGCCAGCGGCAGTACTCAGGCAGGTCCAGTTGCATGTCCAGCAGGACCATCAGCAGGTTAGCTGGACAGTTACAAGAAAGCCTCTGAAGTTTGTTGTGTCCCCGTAGCTCACATTAGGAGCCACTCAGGTTAGACTGGGATGAAGGCAAGAAGGTCCAGTATTCCTTCTCAGACAGCAAGGCAGTCCTTCTAGCAACAGGGTGATCTTACGGCAGCAGGGCAGCCCTTCTTCTGTAACTTCCACAGCTCCAGGTGTGTTCTGATGAGTGCTTCTGGAGATCCAATATGCATTCCTGGTACCAGCCTTTCTGTGGTAAACTCCCTGTTGTACCCCCACATTGGGTCTGTAAAGTTCTTCCCCTTTCACTGTCAAGGCTCCAAACTGTCTGGGGTGACAAATGACAGGGCAGGCCTGATGTAAGATTCCTTTGTCTGTACAGGAGGTAAAGCCCTTTGAAATGTAAGTGGGGCTGGGTACAGCTCTTCCAAGACATCCTGCCAGGATTACCCATCCTGTCCACACCTAAGCCCCCTTTGTGTTACTGTCTGGAAGCAATAGACAACCCATAACAATAGATCCATTCACAATCATGTGACCCAGGACACTGTCAGAAGGCACAAATGATTAGGACAAAAAAATGATACCTTTCTGGAAGTGGTATTTTCAGAATTGTGACTTAAAATTTGGTTTCACCATTAAAGAGGATTTCAAATTGCAGTTAATTTGACGGTAAGCACTATATTTCTATCTGCTCCCAATCAAATGTTGTCACTTATTAAATGTAATAAGGTAACCCAGTGTTAGTGGTACACGTAGTACCATTTACTAGGGATTTACAAGTAAATTGCATGTGCCACCTAGGTGTATGCCAATTTTGCCATCTGTGAAGGATAAAGCACAATCATTTTAGCACTGGATGACAGTGGTAAAGTGCACAGAGTCCCAAAACTAACAAAAAAGGAGAAGTGAAGGCAAAACGGTGTGGGGTAATACCACGCCAAGGATGTCAGGTCTAACAACATGTATATATTTTATGCATGCTTATATATATTTGATATAAATTACCACAAGTGCAACTGCTCAGGAGAGAAACACAGACATTTGACATTTTTGAGAGTTCCTTCAGTTTAGCATCCATCTTATTAACATAAATCTATCAGTCACTAAAAAGGAAAAAATTTGGAAAATGTACATCTTACAATAGTCAGGTATATATACCAAATGCTTAAATATTTGAACAGAGGACACCCAAAGTACAATTACAATTGATTGCCATTGGATTCGAGAGCAACTTTCTGTTAATGTGAGTGGAATGTGCTGCTAAACATTTGACTAGTGGATTTTTATCAAGTGGAGGAATACCACATTGATCAGGTAGTTATTTAAAAAAGAAGCAATGATGCAGAGATTATACATGTTTTAGGGCAATCCATATTTTAGGTCACCAGCTTTCACTATCACAGAGATACTTCCATTAAGTAGCAAGTAACGTGTTAGTAGATGAGCAATTTAAATCACCTATATGCCAATTTAGCTCTATGGTACGTATTTGCTTGTCTCGCTCTGCTGCTGAGTATTGTTTTACAAGTATAAACTATTATTTGCCAGTTATGACTCGTATGATAATATACCAGTCATTCAGCAAACCAAAACAATCTTCAAAGAAGTATTACAGCTTTAATGTTTGCATGACATAGCACTCACAGCCAATACGTATAGCTTACAGTAAACTAGCATGACACAGATAAATGCTGTTTCCTAATAATATAAGGCTTTCCCATCTGTACCTCCTGCATCAGAGAGAGCATTAAATTCACAAAAGATATGGGAGATACCCTAAGGCATCTCAAATGTATCCCACTTGATTTACACTGAGACTAGTCTGATGATGGATGGATCCCTTCAAGGTGCACTTGTTCAAGTCCATGAGAATTTCAATGGAGAGCATCTCAAAGGTATGCATGTGAAAATTAAAAGATGAGGGTGGCTAGTGTAAATCTGGAATTCTTTGGGTGTCAACTAATTGCTTTAGAGTAAATCATTGAAAAATGGTCCATCAGACTTTAAATTAATAGAGGCATTTAATGAATGTCATTTCATGTATCAAATTATCCATACTTAAAGGAGGAAGTGATGCACACTTAGAGATGTGTGAATTGTGCCTCCACTTGGTCCTTACTTCTATTCTTTCTTGTAGATGAAATGAACGACCATCAGAACACATTGTCCTATGTCCTCATCAATCCACCTCCAGATACGCGGCTGGAAGTGAACGACATTGTGTAAGTATTAATTTGAATATTAGGCCTTTGGACAGACTGAATGCCCCAGACATCATATGAATCGGACTGATTATTTGTTCAATGTTTTTAAAACATCTTATGCATATGTGGAGGTCAGAACTAGAAGATGATAGTTCTCCTCCCAGGTGACAAGAACAATAGAAAAAAAATGGAATAGACCACAAAGGTGCTGTACGACCTTGAACACTTTCCACTAGCCCTTTTAAGATTCACAATCATCATCACAGTTTATTATTCAAACATCTTTCATAGTTGTAAGTGCTCTCCAAGGTGATTTGAAATTGGACATTATGGAGCTGTCAGAAAATACATCTCCAGAGAGAAGACATTGCTTTTGGTCAAGCTCTATCCCCTGCTTGTCTTTTCATGACTCTTAGAAGCAGTAAGTGAACTCAAACCATCATTTCGGAATGCCTTATATGTGTATTTCAAATAGAGGTGAGCACATGACCACATGTCTTCTTTACTATTCCATTTGTGCTCATGGGCATCTAGAGAAGAACAGATGTCCTTGTTTGGAGACTAGTCTAGGTCCTGGCAAAAAGTATTTTAATGCCAATAAACACACTGCTTACACCAGAGATTGTAACAGAAAACATTATTCAGGATTGGCACAATCATCATAAAGCTACACATCTGTACCTGTTTGTCTTGCTAGGGGGAGCTGTGGTTGCAGCTGAGGAAGAAACTCCACTGGCCATGCCTGACCCATGCAGTGTTTCTCCATTTCTAAGGACTAGTTTAAATTATGCTGATCTCTTCCCTCCCCCCCCCTCCCAGTGATGGTGTGCTTGTAAAATAGTACCAGCTTGGAAACACTGGACATTAAGCAAGAGATAATATACCCCTTTAAAGTTGGATCAATAACAGTTTTCATTTATGTCTGTTCATTGGACTGTAGCTCTAGTATGACTTGAGAATGATGGCCATCCATGCCTTGTTGGATCTCTTTCTGACTGACTAATGTCTTTCCCTATTGATGGCAGTTGTATACTAGATGAATGCACATACTCATTTGCCAGTATGCCTGTTCGGGTGACCTACTACGCAACCTCTCTTTGCATAGTGCTTTACCTGCACATTACTCTATTTCCCCATGTGGACAGAACCACCTTTATTGTCTTCGCGCCCTGGTTTCCTTCCCCAAAACAGTGGTTCTCTGATAGTCCAGTTCTCTAGCAACTTCATTTTACCCCTGCTATACTTAAAACTTCACCTGCCACCTTTCTTGTCTTGTGCTTGACATCAACGGATAACTAGTGTTTCCTTGCCTGCTGTTTTTCTGTCTACCATCTTCTTGCAGCTTACCACTCATTTAACATAACATCATCATCATTCAGTGGATAAGCCTTTTTGTTTAAACTATTTTCTTTTCTCTGTCCCATCTAACCCCTCACACCGAATCCCTTAGCTTACACCCTTAGCTTAACCCCTTACCATAAGCCTTCACTGCAACCTTCTAGCCATAACCTAACCCTTATGCTCTTACACGTAGTGCCTTACTCCTTAACCTTTCCCTGGAACTCCATACCCATTCCCCTTAACCCCTTATATTTACCATGACATTTAATCTCTTATGATTCAACTCTGTTTTGTAACAACGTCTCTTTAACCCCATACAAATCCTTCTTTCCTTAACATCCTTAACCTCATGCCAACTTGTGCTCTTACCCTTAACTAGTTACCCACATTTCATTACCGTTAAATTTAACCCCTACCCTTATTACCGCCTTGCTCCTCAAATTCATACCCTTTCCTTTACTCACATCACAGATTATACCTACCCCAACCCTATCCTTTATAACATTATGGCCATAATATTACTAATATACTTAGCACTATGTCACTTACAATGCAATAACAAATGTTGGGTAGGTCTACGATGAAAATGCAATCCACAAGGAAATGTCCAAAAGGAAATGGAATGATGATATGTTACCCAGGTATTAACGAGAGGATGTCTGGTGACAATACAGAATCCACTTTAGAGAGTCATTATCTACTAATTTCACTCCATAGATAGATTGAAAGGTCTCCCCTTTTCACCAAGTGTTGTGGGGTAATGTTACAAAGAATGCCTCAATTGCCCTGAAACTGGAACACTTTGAACCGGTCACTGATAGTCCTCACCAGTCAAGAGATATCTGCATTTAAATTGCAGTTGGATACTGACCTGAAACATAGGTCCCAGCCCTTACTAGTCCAGTCTGGTGGATTCCTCTGCTGGTTACCCCTTGTTCTGTAGATGCCTTGCCAGCTAAAAAGCTTAATGGTGACCAGACATTTCCAAGACACAAACTCACAGGACCACAAACCCATCTTTACAGGGAAACCATGGAACACTTATAGCAAATTTGACCCAATGTTGCATTTGTTACATTTCTGCATTCTGTCTGAACCCTCTGCTATAATGACTGTCCAGAAAAAAAAAACAATTAAGTACATGGCCCCCGAATCGTACATTGGCAAAAGGACCCAATGCTTAAAGAGACTACTTTTTAGCCATCAAGCTGCAGGCTTGATGGCTAAAAAGTGATGAGGTTTTACTCTCAGCCCCACAAATTGCCATAATTTTGGGAGGTGTGGTTGTCTGTATGTTAAAAAACAGGTAATAGCTCTGACTATACATTGAGGGCCCGATTCACAGAACTAACTGAAGACAGATTCCTAAACTTACTACCATTTTGGTATTCACAGAAGGCAGTTACTCATTTTGGTATTCACAGAAGGCACGTACTCATCAATGAGTAAGTGCCTTCTGTGAATACCAGAATTAGTAAGTGCCCTTACTCATTTTGGTATTCACAGAAGGCACTTACTCATCCATGAGTAAGTGCCTTCTGTGAATACCAAAATGAGTAAGTGCCTTCTGTGAATACCAAAATGGTAGTAAGTTTAGGATTTTGTCTTAAGTTAGTTCTGTTAATCGGGCCCTGAGTTTATAGTGTTTCTTTGCATGAAATGTATTGTTATGTTCTCAGTCTGAGCTGTCCGACTTCACTACCCCTTGAGAGGAGACATGCAACTAAAGAAAGTATCTTGCTTATTGTGCTATGACCTATAGGAAAGGACTCACACTTAACACCAATAAGATGATTGAAGTTAAGGATTGGTTTTGTTTTGTTTTGTTTACTTCTATGTGTTTGGAATGTCCTCCATGAAGAAGGTCAACAGGTCCAAGATTTGTTGTGCAATGAGGTATTGCAGTTGTTCACACATGAAGCATAGTTATGCCTAAATATCTGTTGCATAATTGTTTTATTTTTCAAGACATAACCGATGAACACAACTCTAGCTATTTGGTGCCTAACCACAATGATAGATAATCAAGCAAATGTATTTCTTGGTGCCTGTTAATGGACAGATCTTGACTTGCCACTGTATGATATTTTTTCATGTTCCGCTTGTATTGTTTTCCAGATATTTAATCCGATCGGACCCACTAGCCCATGTCTCCAATGACTCCCATAGTCGAAAAAGCAGCTACACCTACAAACCAAACACAGCTGTGAACCCTGAAACCAGAGATGAGACTCAGCTATGAACCCAGGTTTGGAAGGGGACCATCAACATCCCTTGTCAACAGGTAGTCTCTGGACTGTTAGTACGTGGTATTTAATGAAATAGAATACCAACAGTATTAAATATAAACTGAGGAAAGCATGGATTCAACGTGGAAAATAGTCTACTTGGAAAAGTCAAACACACTGGTGAAAAGAATTGCCAGAAGTCCTCTGTTTACATGTTACTGTCACTGGACAGAAACTGTCTCTATATGACACTTTTTCAAAGAAGCAGGTTAGAATATCGTAAGAGCAAATGCAACAAGCTTGAAGAATTGGTGGCAAAACGTATCCTGGGGAATCTGGGATATGCTTTCTTTCCCCGATCGACGCTGTGGAACTTCTGAAGACTGGATCATGATCAAATGGCTTGAGTTGGATCTTTGTCAGATGGCGAAGGAGGGGCGATGGTGGTGCATGAGACCCTATTTTATATGACTTGCTTGACATTTGTACCTTTCTTAGAAAAAAAAGGCATACATTGGCCGGACAGCCAACATTTTAATATTTTCAATATCCAATGGACAACTACTGCTGATTTAAAAGCTAATATAATCCTGGTTTGATAAGCTGCCATGCTAAATATTTTACAAAAAGGCATGGGATGTCTGGTACCTTTGAATTAAGCAACTGCATATTTTTCATAAATACCAGAAGAAATTTAAAGAGGGAAGAGAGAGCAGTCTTCTTTTCCAAGTTTCTGCTCTAATAGCCCCATCCTCGCGCTCACATGGTTGTATCCCAAAGATCCCTGTGTTTAACGTGCTCTTAACTCCCTCCTGTTTTTTATTCTCTGTGGTAACATCGCACACACCCCACTAGATCTAATTCTCTCATCCCTGAATCCTCTGTGTGACTGCTATGCCCCCATGTATGTACCTAGATAGTTCTTCAATTAAATTTCTCATCTTCACCAAGACCTTCCCATATTCACTAAATACCTCTCTAAACTCAAATTCCTCATCCCATTGGCATGCTTGACATTACATCTTACTAGATTCATATCTGTTCTACTCTGTACCTTACAGCCTCTGGATACAGCTGTCCATTTTACACCCAAGATGGATGTTCCCGGTGCACTGCAATAGCATATAACCATCGGATCATGGGACAATGATAACACAAGGTTAACTGTTAATTGCTTACACATTTACATTTGCTGTAATATGAGTTTGCAAATTAATTCATATAGATTTGTGCCTTTTGACCTCTCTCAAGGAGCTCCTTACTGGTTTCTTTGACTACATCTTCAAAAACCTTCTCCCAAATTAAACATTCCCTCTATTCCCTATAGTCCTAGTTTTCCCCATCATCCACATATCCTAGTGAGAGCCATAGTATTCCTATGAGGCATTGTGAAAGCACATCTTCACTTATGGGCAGAAGCACTTTACTTTGGACAATAATTATCTGCCATATATTGTTCTTTTGTATTAATATTGTTAATCTTCTTGGAATATAATGTAAATACTTGAAAAGAATCCTGAAGCATTGTTGTGTACAGAACTGAAGACAGGAGAAGAAGCCAAAAGCATGATTTTTTATAGGACACATCTACAGCGTTCATTCTCAGTAAAGGTGCTGAGGGCATTAGCTTCACTGCATTTGCATATTGCTGGTAATAAACATCCAAAGACACCTCACAGTAGACAGCATAATTATCCGAATGAACCATGTGGACACTGTGGCATACCATTTATTTATCAAATGTTGTTTGTTTATATCACCAACATCATAGTAGGGGGTATCAGAGAACTTATCAAATCAAATAAAATTATGTAATGCTTCAGAGAATTGAAGGGGGCAAATATGGGGTTGGGTGATTATGTAGCTACAATTTATCAGGAATAGAAAATGGGGAAATAAAGCTTATGGAAGCATTTCTGTATAGCTATAGTAACTTTGGAGTATTAATTCCATTGCCCTGGTTTAGAGTTTGGCATATATGTTATTCTGTCACAAATGTGACAGATTTCCAGTCTGCATTATTAGAAGTGCATTATATCCTATCGCTCTTGTAATGGGGATGCCATCCTGTCTCCTTTATTACAAGTGTGTTAAGGGGCTTATTACGAGTTTGGCTGTCCGACTGCCATTGCGGAGGTCGGGAGAATGCCACCATGCCGACGGCATCCCAACCGCCGCATTACGAGGTCACAGATTGAGCCTGAAGGCAGTGTTGCCACACTGCAGCACATGCACTGTCGTGCACGCACTGTTGGCAGCCACCATGTCATGCATGGCACCCAGTGGATGCACGACTGTGTAGACATGGGGGCCACAACATGTGCCCCCAGCTACAATGCCCAATCGGCAAAAGCACCTAAGGGTCCTGTTTGGGGCACCTTCCCTGCCTTTCTGCCAACCTTTTCATGGCAGGGCCCCGCCATGAAAAGGTCCGCATAAATCCAACTTCTAATTGGCGTGGTGGTGCAGGCATCAGCACTGCCTCCAAACCTCCCCGCCTTCCCCACCACCACCACAGGATCCAGCGTCTTGGTGGTGGTGGTTATCCTATGCTGGTCTGATCACCATGTTTGTAATCGGGCAGTTGGAGGGCCTACTCGGCAGCGGTGTTCTTGATGGCACGGCGGTCCCCAGACCACCAAACTCTTAATCAGTCCCTAAACCCTATAGCATCTGTAATAAGGCACAGAGTGTATCCATCAAGTTTGCAACAGAGTATCCGATTTGTCAATCTCTAAATCAGGCTCTAAGTCGTTTGATTTTTATCTGATTAGTGATAATACTAATGTTGCCTTCTTAGTCAATTTTAGTGTATATCCCGTTTTACAAATTTACAATGAAACAGTGATACCTTCAATATAGGTTTTTCGCAATGGTAGAATATTGACAATCAGAAAATTTTGGTCTGGGTTTTGACATAGGTTGTTAATAAAGCCATGCACGTGGAAGCAGATATTCCAAATTGCACCATTGTGGAAATATTCCAAATTCAGTCATTCTTTATACTGTAAACATGTCACCTTTGGTTCATGCAATAAGAAGACCCACATACACATGCAACGTATTTACAATTATGTTCCTTGCTTATGATAGGTCTAAAACCATCATATGGCTGCCCTTAGTTTAAGAGACATTTAAGATTGTGCTTTCTGGCTTAGCCAGTCTTAGATGAATAGAGACAGTTAAGTATAGAGGTGGTATGCAAAACAGAACTGTAGAAGTTCTATCATCTTCTATAAAGAGCTGAATTTGTAGAAAATGATTAAACAAACCATGCATGCCTTCTATAATACTTAATCATGTAAGTGAATGTACTGCTTCATATCAGAGATGTATTAAATGTCCACCTTGCATATTTTGACATGTAGGCATGGCTGGATTTCTATATATACAAATGATGCCCTTGAAGAGTGCCAAATATGAAACATCTATGACTTTTGATGCCCTATTCTTGAGATGAAGACACAAATTCAAGCCAACATTGTGCATTAATCTTGAACTTCTGATATCCTCTTGATTTTCTTTTACCTGGGATGTAATCATTCCATTACTCAATTTGGTAAAAAAGTAGGCAAATTGATTGGATGTTGGTGAGGAAAAAGGATTTAGGTAGATCTAAGAAAAATATTAACAGTAGGGCATTTTAAAGAATGCGAAACCCACACCTCATGAAGGGGCTCTGGTACAGACATGCTAACACCAGAGGAGAGCACCCTTAGACTTAAATATAGTTTGCTTGTGGGACAACAAAGAACACTGTGTAGCAATTTGCTAATGTACCTGATGAATGACTCTTCTAGAACAATGCAAGATGATCTGTTGTGGTCAAACTGAGCTGAAAATGTTTAGCTCACAGTGTAAACAACTGTAGATTGTGGATGAATGGCTAAACTAGATAGTGTTTTTCAAAATATCCTACAGTACACTAGGATATTCAGGAATCAGACTTAAATATCTCTTTAGTACTACCAGTATAAGATCATGTGTTCTGGGCCACTTGTGCATCCCCACAAACAGATGCCAACATGTAGGTCTGTTACCAAAACATTCTGTTAGATGTTCCTACTGTACAAAAGACCAGAACGTTTTAACCATGTAGTGATATATTATAGTTATTGCCACTTATCAATATGAATGTTAAGTCAAAGGTATGGCATTTTTATAGTGGTCGGAAAATCTTGTATTCAATGCATTCTTTGTATGGTCATAGCCTTTGTTTAGCACTCACTTTTTTTTTATTATATGACGAATACATTCTTTTTACGTTTCAACGACAAATTGTTGACTATTCATCATTTTATTGTTTTCATATTGTCTGATATGGTCAATGTTAACAGTTCTCTTTTGTGAGCTGTGAACTGTGAATTGGAGTATGGTAAATATTATACAATAAAAAATATTTTATCCTAGTAAATCCTCATTCATCCCTGTACTTGACCGCAGCTTGAGATATTCAAATACGTAACTCACCGGAGGATGAGTAGAGGAGCGAGAGATTAAGCTCACTTGGCTTCTTGGTAGCTGAATAGGCTGACAGAAGCTCCTCCCTATTCAGTTAGAGAAAATGTGTGGTGTATCAGAGGAAACAAGGTGTCTGTGCAGTGCAGAAAACTACTGACAACCAATGGCTTTCTGTACTTAAGTACCTACTGAAGTTGACTGTGGTCCAGCATGCGCTCATTTCTGAGGTATAGTCCTTACCATGTTTTGCTTTGCTTTTTTATTCATGCAGACTTCTGATCATTTTGCTGCTTTCAAAGCATTAAAATGTATGTTTTAACTATAATGAAAATTCAATGGGTGCATAATAAATACCTCACCAAAATGTAAGCATGATAAGAATATTTAAAATTGTCCATTGATTTTGTTAAAAAAAAAAATCCTCCATAGGATTTAATGCACTCTGAAAGGAAAGTGGTACGAGTAGGTAGGCAGACCTAGGTTTTATCCGTGGGAATTCAGTGTTTGTGAGATAATTGTATTCATATTTTGAAGACCAATTGATGATGTTGCAACAGCTTTCACAAGTTACCTCTTATATTGCGTATGTATTTATTTGTATGGAAACCATAATCTTATACACGACTCATGAATTTTTGTGTAATGAAATTCAGACTAATTCTCATTCACAAGAACTGATGACATCCGCCAATATTCAGGCCATCGCAAAGAATTCTTCATGGTAATTAAAAAAACTAATACAAACAGAAATATTCAAAGAGGTGTATAAATTTGTGTAACCTCGGATATCAAGGGGCCGATTCCAATTCGGTATTAAAAACCCTACGAATAGCTGTGCGGAGCACATTTCCCGTACGAATCGTACACCTTAAACGTTCCCGTACGTACGATGAAGTACGATTCGAACCCAAAGCAGATCTCGAATCGTACGAAAGACCATACGACTTAAAAATCCGTACGAATCGCATTCGGAACACGCAGTACGCGACGTCCGTACAGATTGAAGCAGCTTTTTCCGACCCAGCAAGTACGATTCGTCACGTCAACACTCCGTACAACTCTTTTTCTATGGGAGCTCAAGATGTCCGTAAAAGCTGATTTCGACTCTAACCGCGTACGAAACGGACCCCCCGGGTACGCGAGTACACCCCAAGATTGCAGGGGTATGTTGCGTAGGGATATGGCGCATAGGAGTACGTTGCATAGGGGTATGGTGCATAGGGGTATGGTGCATAGGGGTACGGTGCATAGGTGTACGGTGCGTAGGGGTACGGTGCATCGGGGTACGGTGCGTACCCCCATGATTGCAGGGGTACGGTGCGTATGTGATTGTGTGGCTCTCCGTACGAATTGCTCATACGACGTTTTCCGTACGAATCGCGTTCTCGTTCCCCGGTCAGGATCGTTCTTGTCAGGTCGTTCAGCATGTTTACGATTTGTACGGTTCACGGTGAGGGTCCGTATCGTACGGATTTTCCCTTGCTTTTCTTACGGTACGCAAAGATTCAGACGGATTTGTACGATTCGTACGGAACGGGCTACGAATTCGAATCGTCGTACGGATTAGTTTCCCGAATCGGAATCGACCCCCAAGTGTTGGTTCATGAGTGCCAGATGTATGCTAGATTTTCAGTATAATCATTGTATAATTTTAATGCCAGGCACCACTGATGTAAAGAGATTTAATGCAATTAATTAACTATTGGGTGTCCAAACTTGGATGTACCACAGTGCAAAAACCATTGGAAAATCATTTCAAGTTAAGTTTAGCAAATCATTTGCTTTAATTGAAAAGAAAACAAGTGTTTATAAAGGGCCACCTATTAGAGATGTTTTTTGTCACAAGCAGTGTTAGTATTCAGAAACTTAGCACATACTTTCTGGACTGTGTTTGATATTTCATATCTTATTTAAATATGTGTGTGTACATATATTAAATAAAACAAAGTATTTTAAGACACTGTTCAGGGGATCGTATATAACTTAATTGTTATCAATTTTACAAGTACATTCCCAATAGATGAGTGTTGTGTTGCTAGTGCCTTGCTATCAAAGAGGGATTTGTCCTCCAGTGATATGAAGGCCATACAATTATGCTATTTCAGAAGTAAAAAAATAAGAGCATTTCCAAACTTAAATTATAATCATATAAATCACTGTACTCACTAACATGGTATGGACATTTTTAAAATGTTGAAAAACTTGCATTTCTATATATTGTTCATATGGTCGGCGCACCGGCAAACAAATATAATATGAAGAAAAAGATGGAGAATTGTTTGAAAAAATATTGGCCTCAGTCTCATTTTTGAGATAGGCAAGATTTAGTTTTCTCAAGCTTCACTGGCAATTACCGAAACCACTTGTGTGGTACCCCATGATGGGTGCTTATGATGCTACTAGCTGATGCTCTATCATTAGAAGTATTTGGTGCTAAGAGATGTAGCTCATAAATGGATGCTTTAACAAGCAAGCAGGCCTCTTGGATGACTGTGACTCAATTCTCTGAACCCCACTGCTAGACAAAGAACGGATTTTATAAGAATGTTATTTACCATTATATAGTGCTGGATATCAATTTGTGGAGGGTGGGAGGTCTGACAGCAAAACACATTAATTGAAACTGCTCGGTTCCTCATCCCTGCTTTCCAGTGAGATGCATTTATTACTCATGAGCTCATATGTGACAAGGAGCCTGCACTGGGAGGGGTGTATTTACAGAAAAGACTAGATTCTGAGGCTTGACAGGATGCTACATGGTTTCAGGCATCCACTGTGTTATTGCAGCCCAACTGCAGGGCATTGTGATCTGCACATCTGCATAGGAAATCATCACTTACGCACTGGAAAGATCGACTTGTGATCACACCTAGTGCTGTGCTGCTGCAGATTCAGGTAACGGGTTATCATGATGCACATCTGTGACATTGCAATATTGTGTCAAAAGCATCTTGACCTGGGCAAGGGAGTCAGGGTGTTATGCCATAGGCACCATCCTTTAAATACTAAAATAGCAGGTGGGACCTGTTCCTTCATGATGCAGCTAAATCTTGAACAAACAAGATGTCACCACTTACTGTGTTTCCTTTTTCTCCAGTATACACACAGCCTGTTCCTAGAGTTTAGTGAATGGCGGTTAAACCATCTGTAAGGCGGAGTACATACCTTGGGTAATCCACCCACTAATTTTAGAGATGTTCAACAGCCCAGCAGACATCTCTTAACATGGGAAGTAACCGCTGTCACAGTAGTTCCTGTCGGTGTATTAATTGTTTGACATCTCTATCAACAATATGGTACCATCCATCAAGCTTTTAATATGTGTTTGTATTTTCAACAAAAAAATCCCCAAGTAAAATTTAAAAAACTAATGACCTCCACACCATGGGAGTTGCCTCCAATGCTGTGGCGGTCATTTTACAGTTCTACGTTCCTTTACCACCAGGTCTTACCAGTGGTGATGGACAGAGAAAACTGGGCATTTTACTACCGACTCTTAATCAGGCAGGAGGTCGAATGGTCGAAACTCGAACTGCTTTTACTCCAGTGGGTCATCAGAGGAGTATGTCAGTGACTGCGACAGTGTAATCGCTGTCTTCCCATCTGTAAATTAGGCAGGCAGACCTTCAATTTGGCAGAGAGGGTTCTCCAGAGTATCTTCTCCACCAAACTCTAAATCAGCCCCATAATTTCTTAACTGTGGCTCAGAACCAAAAGAGAGGCCACTCAAATGTTTTTGGCCCCGCCCTCTCAAACGCTTTTGACATGTTCCATCAAACCTGATTAATGGACTGAAATAGCAATGCAACAAACTTCCTTTGCAAGTTAAACCTGCCCATTTTTGAGTTCCAAAGTTTGATGTCTCATGGATGAAGCTAGTATGTGGCAGAGACCCCAGTATAAAACAGGGTGGAGGGGGGCTCAGGCTCACGTCTCCAATTGTGATGCGTGTATCTTTGCAGCCAGTGGTTTATTCAACTGAAAAATGCATATACTCATCAATTCAGACAATATTGGCTCAAAATCACAAGAACACTGTAAGAAATACTGAGATTGAGAGCGCTAATGGTTACAATTAAGCCTTGGCGGAGTTCGGGAAGTTCCACTGCGCGGAACTCCGCGTAGTGCAAAAATAACACCACCGCACTACGTGGAGCTCTGCAAGTGGCGGAGTGGGTTAGATAAATGCCGTTCACAGTGATTTTCAGTGCCAGGTGTTTGTCCGCACTTTGCAAATATCGCGAACAGCAGCATGCACAATGCATGCGGTCGTAGCTTCCTTTCTGCGGCCCAAGTAGCATTTGTACTCCAGTGACAGCTTTCTCAATGCGAACAAACGGTTTAACAGGTTTTTAGGAACTTCGTGAGCTCTGCGGAATGCGGAAAACTCCGCGAGTGGAGCGTAGTTCACCGCCCAGGGTTAGTTACATTCACAGCATGACACATTGTATCAAACAAAAATATACTTTAAGGTACAGCACAATCACCACATAAGTAAATGCCTAGAGAAGCTGCCTTTCACTTATATATGTATGGATTAATTTACCTTATTTGTTATAAAAGAACTTCCTTGACTTTTGGCCTTTGGTGGATGATGTAAATGATATGGGAGTTTATAAAATGTATCTAATTCAACATTGCAGAGTTAAATTATCTCTGTGGAGAACAAAAGCAGTGGGAAATTCGGCTCTGTAACTAAGTGAAACTGCATTTCTGATGGTGCAAACACAATGTACGCTTCTAAGCGTTGTTTATATTGACCTACGGACATAAATGCAAATTCTGAACACAATGAGGTGCTGGCAGTTCGCTGCTTGCATGAGGTCTGTGCTTTGGTGCAAAATCTTTGCAATCGCTGACAAACGTCAAACCCTATTAAAAAAAATAGGAAAAGAACACTAATCTAAACCGAAGAATACAAAAATAAGACACAATTATTAGCCATCAATTTATCCACACGTTTTCTGTAGTGTTTCCTCTTTCCAGGACACACACATACATAATAAAAAGTCTCACACATCTTCCCAATACTTGTCCCAACCAGCAGGAACAAATAGGGTCCCTTCAACATGTCTGCTTCAGAATTGATCTAGGCTGGTTTGAAAAACAATGATTTTGGCGGCTCAGACCATGTTAGTAGAGATACCTTTGCACATATTACTTCAATGCTTGTACTTGCACGGGCCTTTGCCATTAAGATTTAATATGAGCCAGATGTACAAAGACTTTCATTTGCGATTTCCTAATAGCCAATGTTGCGATTTGCTATTAGGAAATCGCAAACCGCTACGTACAACAGTGTGTTTTACACTGTTTGCTATTCCCAATGGGTTGCAAGGGACCTGCCTCACTAATACTCATGAGGCAGGTTGCAATTTGCGAACGAACCATTGGGAATGGCCAGCAATCACAGAGATGGTGGCCTGCTAGGGTCAGCAGACCACCATGTCTGTGACTGCTTTTTTCATAAAGCAGTTGTTTATTTTGAAACTCATCCCGTTTTCCTTAAAGGAAAACGGGATGAGAATTTAAAAAAGAAAAATTAAGTTTCCTTTTCATTTATTAAGAGTAGGTAGTGGTCTGTGGCACCCAAATTCACAAAGCGGTGGATCGCAAATAGGGCTTTGTACATTTAAAAATGTTTTTTTCTGCTCACAAATGGCCAGTTTAAGAGCTGGCCAACATTGTCTGCACCTTCTAGTACAGAACAAAACCTATGTGGACATGAGTTGTGCAATCACAGATCCGTGTTTTGTCATGTGCTTGAACAACCAATGGCTGTGTGGGAGGATGGCATGAAGAAAACATTGACTAGCAGTGTACACAGTTCCTGCCGAAAACATCAACATTTTGCACCATCAACCTAGACATTGCCCACACCTCGCCACACACAAATGAATCAGGGAAAACATTTTGAAACTCAAAATCACACAAATGTGTACTCTGCAAAAACTAAGGAGTCGCGTGTATGTGTATGCTGCTGTGGAAGATTTTTTTTATTGAGAAATAACATTTGTTTTTTTTAAACATTTCAAATTAAATTACTTTGGAAATCAATTGTGTTTCATTGAAATAAAGTGCAGTGTGACTATGAACAAAAACTGCGACTTTTTTCATGTAGCTGGACTAAAAATAACAGTAACACTCATCTGTACAACTTAAATTAAATACATTCCCAACTCTGACCTTAAATAATTGCAATCATATTACTTAACCCTAAACCCCAAACACCTCACTCCTTAACTCCTGTACCCCAAAGAATTAAACCTATGCCCAATGCCCTTAACGTTAAACCCGAATTCTTAGTCTTGTAGAATATACACTTAACCTCTAACCCCTAATCCCAAAGCCTACATTCTTAACGTTAGGGGGAGCAAAATAGCTCCTTACAAATTGCCGTTCTTTTGCGATTCGCAATTTGTGAGGCGCTATTTTGCATGTTCAACAGTGTGTTTAACACTGTTTGCGATTCCCAATGGGGTTGCAAATTGCAAGGCTCATAAATATTAATGAGCCTCTCGCAATTTGTGGGCCCATTGGGAATGACAGGCCCCCCAGGGATGGTGGCCTACTGCAGTCAGCAGACCACCATGTTTGTGATTGCTTTTAAATAAAGCAGCTTCTTTTTTTTAAATGCAGCCCGTATTCCTTAAAGGAAAATGGGATGCATTTAAAAACGAAATGAAACATTTTCGTTTCATTTTTTAAGGACAGGCAGTGGTCCCTGGGACCACCGCCTGCCCTTAAAAAAATGTTTGGGAGCACAAATGGGAAGGGGTCCCTTGGGGAACCATTTCTATTTGCGACTTCATTACCACCCTCTTGAAGAGGGCGGTAATTTGCGAGTGTTTTGCGTCCGCAATTGCGGTCGCAAAACATTCGTACATGGCTCAGCGGTCGCTATTAGGAAGTAATGCCCCTTCCGAATAGCGAGTCGTAATACACTATTTTGCAAGGCACAAATTATTTGCGACTCGCAAAATAGTGTAAGTACATGGCCCTAACTAAAATTGCATGCCCAAAGGGGTTGTAAACCCATGTGCGCATGCAATTTTACGTCATACATCTGGCCCTAATCTCTAAACAACTCCTTCACGCTTAATCTCTATAAAATAACCCTGTAACTGTATCCCATTAACCCTATCACCCAAAAACGCAGTGCATTAGCCACTAACCCCTATACACCAAACCTATTAACCAATACTCGAAATCCTTAAAGCTAACCCCACACCCTTCACCCTTAACATCTAAGCTATACCCGTGACCCATGCCCATAAACCCATACCCATACATTTAACCGTACACATCGAACCCTTTACCTGTTAACCCTTAATACCAAGACCCCAAATATTAAACCTTAATACAGGTCCCCCAAGTCCCTAAAGCTATTTCCTAAACCCTTATCGCTATACCCCAGATCCTCAAACCTATACCTTTTCCCCTAACTCCATACTGTTATCCCATATACCTTAACTATTTATCCGAACACTTGACTTCTTACCATTACCCCTCACCTCTCCGTGCCTCAATATCTTATTTCTATACTCCAGACCTGTAACTCTGATCCCAACCCTCTTAACCCCTATGCTAGTCTATACCATCAAGCCATTAACCCCTTTTTTAGACTGCCCTTGGTTCAATTTACTTTGGGACAAACACATTGGACGTGTTTCCATTTGTAGGTATTTAATTTTTTCGAGCTAACTGAGAAGTGTTATTGTTAGGAGTGTCAAACTTTGAGGTTCTGAGTCAATTCCACTGTGTAACATTGCAAATTTAAGGCACTAACCAAATTCACAGGGGAAACATCCTTTGCAACGCAACTTTTACAACGCACTACCATTACAACGCAACTTTTACAATGCAAGTTATTACAACGAATTGCGCTGGGGGGTGCTCTAGGATAGGGAATAGTTTAATTACTATCCAACACCTTCCCTACTATCCACGGGGACTGGAGTTGGAATAGTAAATTAAACTGTTCACTATCCAGCGCCCCCCAACGCAAGTCGTTGTAACGACTTGCGTTGTAAAACCTGCGTCGTAATGGCATGCGTTGTAAAAGCATGCGTTGTAGTGACATACATCCAATTCACAGACATTGCCCAACAAAGACAATTAATATACGTGCCAACGTAGGAGCAGTGCCTCATATGTGCCCAAATAATATCTAGGAAGGTTGTATTTCCTTACATGAGTTTAATTGACTATATTTTGATTGTACTGATGTGTACAAGTAACTATCACTGTGTAACCCAAAATATCACTGCTGCTTATTTGTTTTCCATTTTCAAACCAATGCCTAGTACTTGTAATGCTGGTCTACGAAGTATTATGCAGGATGCAACTGTACATTACCTTTATTGAATTTGAATGACTTGCACGACTGAAAGATGTAAAATATATACTAAATAAATGAGCCAGAACTTATTTGCCACTGTAAAGGAGCAACTCGACTGCGAAATAGAAATTGAAAATGCATTTATTTGTATTGACAAATGCCTTTTTCCTAATATATGATCCCATTTTATGACTTGCAGTCCCGGTGGTGGCTGCAACACGGCAGACTGATATTTTGTATATTTTCTTATTAAATGTGAATCATATTCACAGCTGTATGTAAAGAAGAAAACTGCCAATAAAACAGCTGCATGCAGCCAATTAAAGGAAACCGTTTCTATTAATATTTTTGTCAGCCACTGGCATTAGAATCTCATTTTAGTGATGGAAGCTCCTCTCTTTGCGCAATAATTAGGAAAATGCATACACACTGAACGCCATTATCATCAAACATGTTTTATTTAAAGTTTTGAGGGAGCAGTTACACTTGCTCATGTTGTAGTTTAATATGAAAACCAAAAATGGCTGTTAGCTTAGTTTCACCACAGTTATGGGGGGACCAGAAGTGACACTGTTAATACTGTTGACATCACATGAAGTGACTTCATACCTTTTGACTCCAAAGTGGGTCATGGTGCATCTTCTTTTATTAGGCTCTCTTTCATAACAAGCATTGGCAAAACAATTGTCTGTCTTACAACTGAAAGTGGCTAGAAACTTCTTTCCATGCAGTCACTCGTCAGTCTGCGCATACAGGCGCTCAATCATTCATCATCCATGCACTCAGTCACTCATCCTTTCACTCATGATTCTATTCTGATGGCCCATTCTCCTGTGCACCATCTACAATATAACACACACATACCAATTAATGATCAGTCACAAACAGTCATCAGCATATCTATTAAACATTGCTGCTTGTTTGTGAAGGGGGGGTGAGAAAGCTTTTCTGTAAATGTGTAATTGGTGGTCTGTGAGAGATGCGAGTGTTATGTTTTTAGTGTATACCTCCTTCTCTGCGAGTGCAGTGAGTGATCCTGGTAGTGTGTGACTACTAGTCTGTGATGGGTGCAGGGGCGGCTCTAGGCTCATGGCGGCCCTGGGCAGGGAGCGTAGGTAGGGGGCCCCGGAAGAGGGAGTCCAGACGGGGCGGAGCGCGGAGGCCAGTGAAGAGGGTGGGGTCAGGGTGTTTGGAAGTGGAACAGAGCCGGAGGCCGCCAAATCCCTGATAGGGGCCGCCACGCAAATATGTATCCATCCTCAGAGGATTATTATATTAAGGATATTTATTGGCGTGGTGGCCCCTGGGGTTTGGTGGCCCTGTGCAGGTGCACAGCTTGCACATGCCTAAGGCCGCCTCTGAGTGTGAGAGTGCAGTCAGTGATGTGAGGTTGCTTTTCTATGAGTGATGTGAGAATTGATGCTGTCGGTGTGTAACTTGAAGTCTATGAGAGTGATGAATTTGAGAGTGCTGTCAGCAGTGTGAGAGTTCTAGTGCATAAGAGTTCTGCTACTCTCTGAGCGCTGTGAGTGCTGTTGGTAGTGTGAGACTACTAGTCTATGAAGAGTGTGAGAGTGCTTCTGGAAGTGTATGACTGCTAATTGTATGGGATCGGAATTGCTGGGGTAGATTCAGAACCCACTGGTATGTGAATGTTGTAAGAATTATTCCAGTACCATGTGGCTGGTACTTTGTGATTGATGTGGGGTTGTTGTATGCACTTAGAGTTGGGGCATAGCTTGCATTGGTGCAAGAGGGCCCCCAGGGCCCAGAGGCCCGTGGGGCCAATCAACCCTGATTAATACTGTATTTATAATTCAAACAACAGCCAGGGGGGCCATTTCCTTCCTAACACTAGGACCCATGGTTCGCTCGCTACACTAATGCTTAAGGTCTTTTCTTTTACACCATAAGGGCTTTAAGGGTTCCTCTGATGTTTTCATTGTGGCTATGGCTGAAGACCTCATGTGTACTTATTAAGAATGAACAAGTCATGCTCTTCAAATAAAGTTGCAGTAATTGTTCATTAGGAAGCCTTCATCTGCTTACGAGCCTTGATGGTCTATTTTACGTACTGACGTTTACCCAAGATTGGGGTTGTTGGTGAGCACTACTGACCTTGGCTTTCCATGTATTTGCAATCCAGAACCCTTGTCCACTGACTGCTGGCAGGCTACCCCGACCCACCAACACCCTTCATGCATCACGGACCCCCACATCATGTACACAGCCAGTGTATAAGCTTGCATCTCCCGGGACTATCTACAATGGTGAACAAGGTCTCAGCTCCCTCCCCTAGAACCTTGGGCCCAAAATTACTGAGACTCACACAGCGCTGCATTGCATAGCATTGCATTAGCAAGCTTTGTGCTGCATTACCTGATGTGCACATTGTTAGATCTGGCATCTTTTGATGCGATATCCCCCTGTCTTTTTGCTTTCTGACCTCCAGTTTTGATTCGTTTTTGCTGGTTTTAGGATTCTGGGCCCTTTTTACTGCTGACCAGTGGTAAAGTGAAAGTGCTCTGTGTCTAAATGGAAATGGTATTTGGTTTTTCCATGACTGGACTATTGGATGTATTAATAGGTTCCTAGTACAATGCACTACATGTTCCCAGGGCCTGCAAATCAATTGCTACCAGTGGGCGTGAGTTACTAATTCACCTACTTGCCATGCACAAACCTTTCCTCTTATTACATGTAAGTCACACCTAAGGTAGGTCTCTGATAGCCCCATGGCAAGGGTGCTGTGAATTTAAAAGGTAGGACATGTACTGTGGAGTTATACTGGTTGTGGTAGTGAAAAACTGCTAGATTCGTTTTTCGCTATAGTGAGGCCTATCCCATAGGATAGCCTTGGAGCTATCTTGTAACACTTTACAAATGTAACTTCCAATTGAGAGCAGATGGAAAATTGGTGTTTGGTGTGTCTGGACTCACAATTTAAAAACACATCTTTTTGTGAAGTTGGTGTTTTAAATTACAGGTCTGAAAATGCCACGTTTAGAACGTTGCCATTTTCTTACTTTAACCCTTCAGTGCCACTGCATGCCCCTAGAATACAGTTGTGGGTCTGGGTCAGGGTGACAGCTGGGTTCTGTGAAATCACTCTATATAGCCACACGCAAAGGGAGCTGAGGTGTGCCCTGCACATTCTGATGGCCCATCACCAGTCTGATGGGTATTACTGAGTTATAATAGAGGGATGAGCTGACACTTGCACCTGAATAGAGCTGTACCTGTCCCCAAACAAAGAGCAGCATACCCCCTATAGTGAGTCTGGGGCCAGGGACGGGAAGGGCTGGGTCCTATGCACTACAAAGACCATTCCTTGAAGTCTCCAGCCCTCTGACACCATTTACTTCAGGACAAATTACATTCTGCCAGGAAGAAGAGCTATTGTGCTGCCAGAAGGGACTGCCACTTTGCTGCTTGCTTTGCTGTGTTGGCTTGGCCTGCTGTTTCTTGCCTGTGAGTAAGAGGACTGGACTTCGCTCTCTACATCCTGAATTGCTAAAGGTTCTCCAACAGCTTGTTGGGCTTGCCTCCTGTTGGACGTATCACCTATATCTGGCTACAAGCATCTGGGCTCTTATGCTGTGAGTCCTGCTCTACCAAGTGCAGCCAAATCCAGTCCTGGGCCCTTGGAAGTGAGTGTTTGTGCTGCAACGCATTGACTCCAAATCGTTATTTCTGAACTGGTGCATTCCTAGGAAATTGATATATTGCCGCTGCCTGCACTGAAGCTGTGGTCCCCGCTCGCTGACTGTGCGACGCATTGACCTCGACTTACAGCACAGCCCTTACTTTCCTGATGTATCGCTGCTGCCTGCACTGAAGCCGTGATCACCGCTTTCTGAGTGCACAATGCCACAACCTCAACTTACAACGCAGCCTTGATTTTGTTGCGTGGCTTCCAAAGTACTGCTGCTGCGTCATTCCCGGGTAGCACAACATTTGTGATGCCCAGTCCCAACTCCTATACATCACAGCCTGCCGTGGCTTCTCATTGACACATCACCTTCAGCCCAGTGGTTCAACATCGATGCCTCAGAACCAACACACAGCACTCTTGACATCGATGCATCAATTACTTTGGAACTGATGCATCACCTGCGACAGCGACCTATCATCTCCCATTTTCGATGCATCATCCTTGAGTATCGACGCATCCAAGGTACTTTCAGGGGGTCTGCATGACTCTTGTATTCAGCCTGCGCTCCATCACGGTCAGACTGAACTTTTGGATATTCCCCATTCAATCTTAACCAGTTGGAACTATTGACTTCTGAGCACTGCATTTTGATTTAATCGTGCAAAATTCATATCCCAACTAGTTTATTTTGGATTTTTGTTGTTGTGGCTTTGTTTTACTCAAATACATATTGGCTATGTTTCTAAACTGGTGTGGACTATTTTTGTGTGTATTTTCACTGTGTTACTGTGTGAGTATGCACAAATACTTTACACATTGCCTCTTTAGTTTAGCCTGACTGCTCTGCCAAGCTACCAGAGGGTGAGCACAGGTAAACTTTTAGTGTGTTCTTCACTTACCCTGACTGCTCCTTCTTGGACAGGATGCATACCACTGCCAACTAGAGACCCCATTTCTAACTCACCTTATTGCATGGATGCACCTTATTTTACTATATGGTGCTCCATGATGCATAGCCAAGAGAAAAAATCGTCACACAGCATGATGCAAGACTGTAGTTTCAGTACGAAGCACCGTAACACAACCCCTACCTCCTACTTGCATGCAGCAAGACATCTTTACATGCGTGGACAAAAGTTCAAATTCCATGCAGTGCCAAACAATTGTTTGCACTACAACACCATTTTGAAGGCATGGAAGGGACATATCAAGCAATCAATAAGAAAGAGAAAGTACATTTCACAGAGGAAAGCAGCCAATATTTGATCACGGAGGTAACAACAAATGGGAAACTTGCTTATCATCTCAAAATTATCATTAGCCAAAAAGAATGCATTATGGAAAGAAATAGTGGACAAGGTAAACTGCGTGGCACCAACCAGAAGAACTGTAGTTGAGAGTAGGGAAAAGTGTCATGACCACAAATGCTGAACAAAAGAGAAACTGGCTGTGAGGACCGAAAGGAGAGCAGATGTCCAGGTGGAGGTAGCATCACTCATTTCAACAGAGTTTGGTTGTCAAGGTTGAGGGTATAAACAGTTCTGACCTTAAGGATCAACTAAATGTACAGGGTGAGTTATAACATAATGCCTGTAATGTTAACATTGTAAATATGAGTAGTTACAGACATATAAAAAGAACACTTACATGTAAGCACAAACTGGGCAACAGTGTAAGTCACGTAAACAACCCCATATATTGAATCAAGATGTGTGTATGTGTAGAGATATATTGTAGCACACAGGACAGATTTGTATGTGGTTTTGCCACATTTCTTCATACCACCAGGTCATCTGTGAAGCTCACAAATCTGCCATCACTCAAACACAGGCCCGCGGTACTAATTTGGCATGTAATGTAGGCCCTCAAGCCAACGTTGAGTGTTGTGTAATTTGAAATGGAGTGTAAACAGTAAAATATTATACAGGCAGAAAATCCATATATGAGCTAGCTGTGGTCCATTGTGTGCTGCCTAGATTCACATTCTCCTCTCATACCCCAAAGTGCAAGGTTGTCTGCAGTGCAAGCTTGTTTGTGTGTGCAGTTCTGTGTAATACATTAATATCTGTCACATAACATTTGAAAGCATGGGTGGATCATGGCCATTCCCAAGCATGCACCCATGTATTATTGTGGATTGGCAGATTTTCTAAGCTCGTAAAACCTAGGCATGCATCTAAATAGTGCACCTCCCAGCAATGACAAATGCATACTGTCAGAAATTGAGTTTCTAGTTGGCAGAGCGTGGTACCCTGTCCCAGCAGGATCCACAATCATAGTCAGATACACTCCATGAATAAGCCTTTGCTCACCCTCTGGTAGCTTGGCACAGAGCAGTCAGGCTTAACTTCAGAGGCAATTTGTAAAGAATGGGTGCAACACTTCAAACAGTAACACAGTGAAAACACCACAAAAAGATTCCACACCAAGGTAGAAGAATAGATTTTTTAAAGATCAAAACAAGACTAAATTGACAAAAAAAACAATGAGCAGAATCGGAGTTATGACTTTTTGAAGAATAAATCAAGCTGTAGTGCTTAAAAACATAAAACTCCAACCAGGGCTGTCTGGTTGCGCTAGACCAGGACAAATCTGAAAGTTCAGGTCGACTGTGATGGAGCAATGGTCGAATACAGGAACCAGACTTGGCCCGCTTCAAATTACCTTAAGTGCATTATCAATGGAGCACAATGTAGGAAGAGGAAGCGATGCGCCATCGCCATGCCTTACAATGGAGGCGATGTGTCAGTTCCGAGCTGGGCAAAGTCAAAGATGTGTCGGGAATGGAGGCGATGCACTGCACAGTCAGTGAAGCGATGTACTTGATCCTCACAGCTGCAGTGATGTGTCGTTGATGGAGATGCGCATGCTCTGAGTGGTGCAATGGTGCTGATGCGTGGATTTATATTGAAGCAGCACTTTATGCCCACTTCTAAGTGCCCAGGAATGGGTTGGCACCACTTGGCATGGCAAGAATGGCAGCAAGCTATGACAAGGTGCCATAGCAGAGTGAGTTGAAGACTTTGATGTCCCTGAGACTTAGAACAGGGGGTAAGCCAGCAATCCCTTGGAGTCAGTCTGGGTTCAAGTGAGGTGGGTCCAGTCCTTTTCAGTGAGGCCGGAGGTAAGCAGGCAGGAAGGCAGCCGAGCTGAAAAGCAGTTCTTCCAGAGCAGCAGCCCAGCAGAGCAGCAGTTCTTTTAGCAGCAAACCAGTCCTTACCCTGGCAGAGTTATTCACCTGTCCAGTAGTGTACTGAAGTGGTAGGGTCAGATGTCTAGTTCTTATACCCAGTGGTGCCTTAGAGGTGGGGGAGGTTTTACAGAGGGACTTTCAAGTGCACAGAGGTACTCCCTTCCCAGCCCTGGTCCCAGACTCACTACAGGGGGTATACAGCCCTTTGTGTGGAGACAGGGCATAGCCTATTCAGATGTAAGTGTCTGCGCTTCCTTCCCATCCTGCCCAGGATGGTCTATCAGGATGTGAATGGCTCATCAGTCACTTTGTGTGTGGCTGTCTTGAGGGAATGCACAAAATCCAGCTGTCATCCACCCCAGATGTGTTTTGGAGATAGACTGCAGGCACACAGGGCTAAGAGCAGATACATGTTGTTGTTCTAAACATATTTCAGTAAGATAGGGCACCCCAATTCACCCTTGGGGGCTTGGGTAATGAAGTTAAACAGGAAAATATGCCTACAAGGGATTCATTTGAAAATTATTTTCTAACTCTATCTCTCTTACACAGAATGTCAACACACGACACCACAAATCAGTTAAATTAAGACTAAGACTTTTAAAATGTGTTAAGTAAGTAAATTACAATAGCCGTGTGTATCAATAATGATTTACTTTATATCAAAATGCAAAGAACAGGGGTTCACAAACATATCATTCTCGCACACATTGATAACCGAGATTACAGATAAATCAAGAATGAAAATATACTAGTCATCAATGTATAAGTGCTCATCTCCACAAAATAAGAAATTCAGTCTGTCCAATACATAGGATCTAGGGCTCACAGGAATTTAATTTAACAATAACTAAAGGTAAGAATGGGTTATACATCAACATTTTGGTTTCCGTCATAGTGTATCAATGAGACCATCTTCAGCACATGATAGAATTTTGTGAGATTCCATGACACCTCAGTCAGTAATTTCGAGCTCAAACATTATATTAATGAGGTCTCCTCATTATATTAATGAGGTCTCCTCAATACAATATAAAAAAAAATTGGTATGGAAAAGTGACCTCAAATAGAGGGATTGATTTTGAGTGCGCACATGTCCTTAGGACTAAAGCCACAGTGTCGGACAAAAGGTCTCTCTCCGCATTCTACACTACATAGTGGTACACAGCTTTATTACTTGCACCTGAAAAAATGGATCCACAATTCCCCACTCTTATTGTGTGTGTGATTTGTATTACTGTGTAAATCCTTTAAAGACAACTTACATTTTTGGTGACAAAATGATTTTAAGGATTCCAAGGACAGCACAATCAAGCACAAACTGCTTTGGGTTAAAGTGGCAGATTTTAAGGATAAGTTGCCACTAATTCATGTTATATATAAACTGAGTCATCAACGTGTGAGTTGACATGCTGTAGGGAATTCCCTGGCTGATGAAGCCGCCAAATCTGCAGTAGACAGACTTAAAATAGCAGCAGCAGCAGGCTCTAGAACTCATACTGATAATGCTATCCTGACTGGCGTGAATGCACTTAAAGGTGGCAACACTTTACCAAAGGGCTTTTCTCTAACATATTCTTATGATTTCAATGATCAAAATCTTCTCTTTGTAACTATTACTGAAGTTGGTGATCATGTGATTCCTAACACTGACCGAAGATATGATTTGATTGTAGCCCCTCACTAAGGTGTGGCTTCTGCTCATGCAGTGTGCCTGCCGCTATTTTATTCTTACAGCAATGCTATTAGTGGCAAGGCTTATACCAACAAACCAGAAAATATGTTTTAACTTGTGACATTTGACAACAAATCAAAGTTCCTCTGTGTCTCGTCCACCACAAACACATCTGTTAATTCCAACCAGCCTTTTGACTGCATTTTCTTAGATCATTGTGGTCCACTGATTTCACATACTGAATTTAAATATATTTTGGTTGCAGTTGATTCTTGCCAATATTTCTCTGAGGTTGACATCAGCGCTCGTCTGACGCTCAAACTGTTATTAAAGACTTGCATGTCTTTATCAGGACATATACCTGTTGCGCATTCCACTCGGACCGGCATTTGCTTCTAAAGTGTACCGTGATTTGATGAAGCTCATGGGTGGGCATGTGCATTTTTCTTCTCTGTATAGACCCGAGGGTTATTCGGTTGTGGAGAGAATGAACCGTGACTTAAAGCAGTCCTTAAGGGCTAGAGTATCAGGTACATGGCGTAGTTGGTTGAACCATCTATGTGGGGTTCAGCGAGCATTAAATAACCTTCCTAAAGGTTCTCTGGGTGGGCGGACCCCGTAGGAAGTGCTTTTTGGCATCAAGTTGTATGTTTCAGACCTTGATGGTCCAGACGTTGTGGCAGCTGCCGCAATCTGTGATGCATATAACCACTGTGTTGTTTTACAGGACCTACAAAGTTCTGTGACACTCAATCTCGCAAACACTTGCCTGAGTCTCAATCTTTCAATAAAGCGGATCAAATCCCAGTTTCCGATTGGCTTCCAAAAATCGGTGCTCTGGTTCAAGAAAAGGGAACCATCAAAAAGGAATTTGGTCCTATGTACCATGCTCCTGTTCGAGTCCTCGGCCTTCAAAGTACAGGAAATGTGATTTTGCCAGCTCTCCCTGGTTATATAGACAATCGCTTTGTCTCCATTGAACATGTTAACCGACACCATGTGGCCGATTGTTCATAGTATGCCTTGCACAAGACTTTGCATCACATCCTGTGAGCACCACCGATGCAGGGTACACCCCAGCTGAGGGAGGGGGAGGCTGAGTTCTCCACCGACCATTTACCTGATACGATACCTGCTTCTACTATAACGTTGTGTACAACAGATGTCATGTATAATGATCCACCATTGGCAAGTCATCCGAGTTGCCTTTTTCAAGTACTACAGCTCAGTCAAAAACTCCTGTTTTACAGCCGAGTTCCTCTGGATACTATATAGATCAAGATAATTATTCTTTGGAAAGTTCTTCTGTTTTGTACACACCTCCTGAACAAATTTGTGTTTTAATTTCATGGTTAAAACACACTTATCTAGTCCTTCTCTGGATATATGTTTGGATTACACTTTCCTTGGTTTTCCTATTCAGGTGTATGAGATTTGTGACTTTTTTTCCTATTGATCAACGTTAATTACCTCCCGGAATGTTCTGTTGCAAAATTGGTCGGCGGGGTGGTAGCACCCCATTCTTTATCGCATGAACTGAAAAGAGACTTGTCCCTCATTAACATTTCAGCTGTTCCAGTGACTAATAGCATTGTTTGGGATAAAGTTCCATTTGACATATTAGGTCTGACGGAGATCCTGCAGATACCATATGTATTCAAAGTTTCTATGGGTGATGTAATAGTACCTGGATGATTGGGATGTTGATACCATGAATTCCATGCTATCTGAATTAGAGTTTTATATGTTTTTGATTCAGAAGATCTATACTTTAACTCTGTCAATTATGCTGAGATGTTCTGCTACTATCATTATGGACACCATTTCCTATACAGAACTGGTAGACAATGCCCCCATTTTAACAATACCGACAGTAAACATTGTCCAACTCCCTCTACCAAAATTTCCAATAAGTAAAAAAGATTAATATCCTTATTTCAGGGGCTAGACACTTCAGACCCCAAGCCACATTATTTTAAATTAACTCCAACACCACCAAAGAAATATACGCTTACTCAAACTAAGCCTATATATACTACTGCATTTGTCAATCAGTTGGCCCTTAAAGGTTAAGAATACTGGAAGGACACTATTGACTTGAAATCGATTTGGGATACAACGTTTTGGCAGGTTCAGGGCACAGAAACCTTGTTTCGAGCCTGGTGGATTCCCACACAAATGCTTTTTCTGAATAAAACAACCCAGCAGACTACTTGTCTAGGATTGGCTAAAATTAAAGAAATGAATGGCCCAACCATTCCCTCTGTTGCCAGCTTTGATAAATGGAAAAGTTTTACAAATTACACAGAAAAAGAATGTAGTTAGTATGGTGCAGAATGGTACAAAATTCTTCATTTTCGAGTCCTGGCGGGTGGTTATTGCAGCAAGTGAACATAAATAGTTGTCATAATCACTTTCTTAATTTCACACCTGTATTTAAATCAAGTAGACCGTATCCCCAATACTCTGTCAACACATTCTGGTATTGTTACCACCTATTCTGTGGGAAAGTTATTCCTACAATGGTTGGAACATTCTAAACTGCAGTGAAACAACATCTTTCTCTCCTGTCTGAGGGCATACCTTTTTCAGATTTTCTTTTAGGTCCAAAATCCCCACGTTCTAAAATATTTATACATGCTACTTATGATGAAATTTGGGAATTATCCCAAATAGAAGCTGCTGTATGTTTAAGACAAATAGACCAAGATAATTTGGAAAAAGTGATGGCTGTTATTAATAATACTATTAAAACGTTGTCATCTCATATTTATAACTTCAATAATATTGTGTCTTCTGTTATTGATATTCTGCAGAGTGACATGTCAATGCTGTATCATGGGCAGAATCAACTTAGACTATATTATGCAGTTTAGCTGGACACTTCAAACACTTAACCTTTTGAATGCTATGGGGATTTTTCCCCTGTGCTGGAAAATCATGATTACCATTATTCATGACGAGCTGGGCTCGTCATGAGCGTAGCAGGAGGCTACTGCATGACGAGCCCAGCTCGTCATGAGCGTCGAAGGGGTTAAAGATGGGTGTTTTCCATGGCATTACTTGAATTGCAGTGATTTGTTTCTATACAATGCTGCATTTAGAGAAATTAGAACAGCTCCCATTCACCTTATTGGAAACGGCTTTGACGCTGTGGTTAATGCACAGAGTTAATTCACTGAAATTATAGATATTTCAATTCACAGATTGCATGAAACATTTTCCCGGTAGGTTGATACGAATCACTAGGTAGCAGTTACATACCTGAATTATGGTCACTCCTCTTTGGTTATCACTTTGAACATAGCAACAAGGAAGTTTATATCAATGGTGAAGAATGCAACTCTACTGTTGGACATTCACATGTTTGTAAACGTGTTAAAAGCTATGGCTCATACAATACTTCAGCGCCCAATTTGGCTTGTTATTTAAAAGGAATGTTGGTTCCTGCAATTCTCTCTTTCATTACGGTGCTCTCTATCTAATGCTTAGTGATCAAGACTGTTGCGGAATGCAAGCTATAGTTCTGTATAGCGTCTTGTTTCCCGCTCAGCATGGGACTATAGATAGCTCGTTATGGCATTCTATTCCAACTTTGAAGGCAGATTTAGACAAGCTAAACATTATTGTTCCAGCAAGAAGTAGCTTTTACATCTGCTCGCGAGTCCTTTGATTTGAAAGTGGCTAGAACCTCTAGTGAAATACAGTCATTGTTACATACTAACCTTCCTATGCATTTCAGAGAATTAGTGTATCAAATCATTAATGCCTCTAGTACGGCTGGCCTAGCCCGCTTTTTTAGAGTTTTAGACTCTGGCCTTGTTAGTTCTTTTCAGAACAGTTTTAGAGTAATACCAGCTTTTATCGACTCCATTTTCTCTAACGTCTTTGCTGTTATTCCTCATTTGCAGCATTCTCGTCTTGTTCCTGTTTCTCCAAAATGGATGCTCCTTTAGTGGGTGTCTGGAAATGGCATTGCGCCAACACTACCATGAGCGTATCTTTGAAATCTGTAGAATGCTCTTACTACAGGAACTAGATCTTGATTGGTCTCTGACATTCAGACCTGCCTGGTTTACCTGTGTTAAACTCCTGTTCCACTGCATCTGGTGCCAGGTCGAATGGGCACTGGACGTATTTCGTGGCTTCACAAAATGTAAAAAATGTAAATCCAGTACTTGTATAGCGTACGAATCACCCCCAAAGGGGTATCTCAGCGCCATTGGTAAGATTAAGCAAGCTATTGCCCAGAGTCGCATGATGCTGGGCAGACCCCTGCCGCCGGAGCCGGGAATGGAATGGAATGGGTTTTTATATAGCGCGATAGCTACCCGCAGGCGTCCTAGCGCTTTAGCAGAATACAGGTGGGTGAAGCGGGTCGAAGTTATCTGCTGAAGAAAAAGATTTTTAGTTTTTTTCGGAAAAGCAGGATGTTGGGCTCTGAGCGGATAGAGAGTGGAAGGGAGTTCCAGAGCCTGGCCGCGTTGGTTGAGAACATTCTCCCTCCACTTCTTTCTCTTTTGAATCTGGGATTGATGACTTGGAAGGCGAGGGTCGACCTCAGCTGCCTATTGGGGTGGTAGGGGGTGATCAAGGTGTGATTCAAAATTGCTCCTTTCCTCCAGTAAGCCCGGTGGGCGATGCACATGCTTTTGAAGTTGACTCTATCTTTTACTGGCAGCCAGTGAAGGGCTCTTAGTTCAGATTTCACTGATTGCCGGCGGGGAATGCGCAGAAGAGTACGAGCAGCACAGTTTTGGATAACCTGCAGTTTTTTCAGGGTGGATTCGGGGGCTCCTAGGTATAGGGCATTTCCGAAGTCCAGCCGGGAGAGAATTAGACCCTGGACCATGATCTGTCTGGCCTTGAAAGGGAGGAGCGGTAAGATCTTTCGTATGAGTCTAATAATGCCCATGCAGGTGGCTGCTAGTTTAGTTGCCTGGTGGCCGAAGGTTAGTGCGTTGTCCAGCCAGATACCCAGGCTCTTGATGGTATCCCTGGCTGGGGGGCAGGGCCTAGTGCTGGCGGCCACAGAGAGTCAATGGATTTTTGGGGAGAGTTGCCCAGCACCATTAGCTCTGTTTTTTCGCCGTTCAGCTTCAGGTAGGACTGGCTCATCCAGGTGCATACTGCTTCCATGCAGCCTCTGAGATCGCTGGAGTAAGAGGAGGGATGAGTCAGGGTAACCACCAGTTGTGTGTCGTCGGCGTAGGACACGACTTGAACGCCGAAGGGGCGTATTATTTCTGCGAGGGGGAGCGTATAAATGTTAAACAGTGTGGGGCTCAAGGACGAGCCCTGGGGAACCCCACAACTGAGAGGTTTGCTGGGCGAGATGGCATTGCCCTCACAGACTCGGAAGGAACGGTCTGAAAGAAAAGAATGTAGCCAGGCCGCAGCAGTGGAGGTTATCCCTAGCTCTGACATTCTGTGGCGTAAGATGTCGTGATTCACAGTGTCGAAGGCGGCACTGAGGTCCAATAAGATAATGGCTGCAGTGCCGCCCGGATCCACGATCTTTCTAGCTCCTTCTGTTACTGGTAATAAAGCAGTTTCGGTTCCGTGCATGGGGGGGAACCCCGTCTGTGAGGTGTCCAGAGAGTTGTTTGTTTCCAGGAATTCTGTGAGGCATTGATTTACGTGTTTTTCCGTGATTTTAGTTATCCACGGTAACAGGGAGATCGGGCGGTTGTTCCCCGGGTTCATCTGATCTAGATTGGGTTTTTTCAGGAGGGCCTTAACTGTAGCTTGTTTCCACTTCGGGGGGACAAGCCCTGCTGAGAGAGAGTTGTTGATTAGGTTCTGGATGATGGGGAGGATGGTGGGGGTAATTGTTCTTAGGAAGCGAGCTGGTGCTGGGTCACTGGGGGAGCCAGACTTTACCTGTAGTATTATGGTTTCTAGGCTCGTAGGCTCCAGAGGTGGAAAGGTCTCCAGGGAGGAAGGAGGGGTAGGTCTGGTGTACTGCTGTTCTGATAGGGGGTGAGGGGGTGGGGGGAAGGAGGAGTAGATCGTGGCTATTTTGTTATAGAAGTAGTCGGCCTGTTCATTGCAACGGGTTTGAGCGGTCAGAGGATCTGATAGCTTGTCGGGGAGTTTGAGCAAGCTTTTAGCGATCTGGTAAATCTCCTTGGGTTTGGATGCTGCTTCATCAATCTTATTTTCGAAGAAGCTGGCTTGAGCTTTTTTATGTCGATTTTATAGATTCTTATGGACGCCCGATATTCAATTTTGCTGGTGTGTGAATAGTCAAGGCGCCATTTCCGTTCCAGTCTTTTGCATTCTCTCCTAAGAGTGCGCAGGTCCTGTGAGTACCAAGGGGCATTTTTTGGTCTCTGTTTAGATTTGATGTCCTTGAGTGGGATAGTAAGGTCTAAGGAGGAGGTGATCCAGTTATTAAAGTTGTCGTTGCTGACAATCGGATCTGGGTTGTTCTCTGGAGCAGAGGCTTGCAGTGTGGATGTCCACGAGTTAGTATTGAGTTGTGACCATTTGCGGTCTCTGCTTGGGGCAGGGAGTGGTGAGGGGTGAGATCCTGATGGTGCCCAAGAAAATGGGATCAGAAAGTGGTCCGTCCATGGGAGGGTGATGGGTGGACCAACTGTGAGATGGATACAGTTACTAAAGATTGGGTCCAAAAGGTGACCTTTTTCGTGTGTGGGTTGCAGTACTAGCTGGGAGAGATCTAGTGCTAGTAGATTATTGCGTAGTTCGGCGGCTGCCGAGTCCAGGGGGTCGTCCAGGTGCACATTTAGGTCACCCAATAGGGTGTAATTAGGTGAGGAGCAGATACCACTGGCTATCTCTGGGGCGAGCTGGTTTATAAAGTTAGTCGGAGTGCCGGGTGGTCGGTAGATAAAAGTCCCGAAAAAAGTGCAGGTGGGGGAGAAGTCCAGTGAGAAAGTGAGGTGTTCGCAGCTGGAAAGGTTAGTTGGAGTGGAGCGGCAGGTGTAGCAATTTTTATAAATGATAGCTATGCCGCCGCCTTTTCCAGAAGAGCGATCAGCTCGAAGTATTTGGTAATCTGCAGGGAGAGCTTGAATGACATCGGGGTCGGAGTCAGTTTGGAGCCATGTTTCCGTGAGGAAAATGGCGTCGGGGTCTTTGTCCGAGTTAGACATGGATAATTCTGTGGCATGTTTATGGAGGGATCTGCAATTAAGCAGAAGCATGCGGAACGAGGAGGGGGGTGGCTGGGTGGCTTTGATACTTACAGTATGGGCAGTTGAAGTTTTTGTGGTGGGATCCCATGATGTGAGGCGAGGATCATTGGTGTAGCCTCGTAGTTGATGTAGCGCGTTGGAGGAGTACTGTGTGTAAGGATTTTGGCCAGAGGTCGTGGCCCCTGGTCCCGGACGGTCGCCGACGGGCGCAGACGGGCTTGCCTTTGGCGTGCCTTCGGCGCGCCGCCGCTGCGCCCGTCCGCTGCGCCTCCTGGAAAGGGGAATCATTTTGTAGTGGCGAGTGCCTCGGGTTGGGAGGGGCCTAGCACAGGTGATCGGGTTCCTCACCCAAGATGGCGGGCCCGGAAGTTCAAAATGCGGCAGTAGAGCCGAAGGCTCTGTCGATTTCTCGAGGGGGGGTGGGGGGGGGCAGGGTCCGCTCTCACTCAGCGGCGGCCTGAGAAGTAAGTGCCAGAATACAATATGTATTATTTTTTTTAAAAGTGCAAATTCTACAATGTTCGATTTTCAAAGTGCGCGATTAAAACAATAGAGGGCTTTTCAAGTCAAGCGGCAAACTTTTTAAGCGCTGTCCCGGCTTCCGCCTCAGGACCTAAACAACACACCACACTCACTCGTAATCAGTGGGGGAATGGTGTTATTCGTTGTTCTTTTGTAGTGGCGAGTGCCTTGGGGTGGGAGGGGCCTAGCACAGGTGATCGGGTGATTGGGTTCCTCACCCAAGATGGCGGGCCCGGAGTTCAAAATGCGGCAGGAGAGCCGAAGGCTCTGTCGATTTCTCGAGGGGGGGGCAGGGTCCGCTCTCACTCAGCGGCGGCCTGAGAAGTGAGTGCCAGAATACAATATGTATTATTTTTTTTTAAAGTGCAAATTCTACAATGTTCGATTTTGAAAGTGCGCGATTAAAACAATAGAGGGCTTTTCAAGTCAAGCGGCATAGTTTTTAAGCGCTGTCCCGGCTTCCGCCTCAGGACCTAAACAACATACCACACTCACTCGTAATCAGTGGGGGAATGGTGTTATTCGTTGTTATTTTGTAGTGGCGAGTGCCTTGGGTGGGAGGGGCCTAGCACAGGTGATCGGGTGATCGGGTTCCTCACCCAAAATGGCGGGCCCGGAAGTTTAAAATGCGGCAGGAGAGCCGAAGGCTCTGTCGATTTCTCGAGGGGGGGGCAGGGTCCGCTCTCACTCAGCGGCGGCCTGAGAAGTAAGTGCCAGAATGCAATATGTATTATTTTTTTTTTAAAGTGCAAATTCTACAATGTTCGATTTTCAAAGTGCGCGATTAAAACAGAGAGGGCTTTTCAAGTCAAGCAGCAAAGTTTTTAAGCGCTGTCCCGGCTTCGCCTCAGGACCTAAACAACACACCACACTCACTCGTAATTTTCACTGTGTTACTGTGTGAGTATGCACAAATACTTTACACATTGCCTCTTTAGTTTAGCCTGACTGCTCTGCCAAGCTACCAGAGGGTGAGCACAGGTAAACTTTTAGTGTGTTCTTCACTTACCCTGACTGCCCCTTCTTGGACAGGATGCATACCACTGCCAACTAGAGACCCCATTTCTAACTCACCTTATTGCATGGATGCACCTTATTTTACTATATAGTGCTCCATGATGCATAGCCAAGAGAAAAAATCGTCACACAGCATGATGCAAGACTGTAGTTTCAGTACGAAGCACCGTAACACAACCCCTACCTCCTACTTGCATGCGGCAAGACATCTTTACATGCGTGGACAAAAGTTCAAATTCCATGCAGTGCCAAACAATTGTTTGCACTACAACACCATTTTGAAGGCATGGAAGGGACATATCAAGCAATCAATAAGAAAGAGAAAGTACATTTCACAGAGGAAAGCAGCCAATATTTGATCACGGAGGTAACAACAAATGGGAAACTTGCTTATCATCTCAAAATTATCATTAGCCAAAAAGAATGCATTATGGAAAGAAATAGTGGACAAGGTAAACTGTGTGGCACCAACCAGAAGAACTGTAGTTGAGAGTAGGGAAAAGTGTCATGACCACAAATGCTGAACAAAAGAGAAACTGGCTGTGAGGACCGAAAGGAGAGCAGATGTCCAGGTGGAGGTAGCATCACTCATTTCAACAGAGTTTGGTTGTCAAGGTTGAGGGTATAAACAGTTCTGACCTTAAGGATCAACTAAATGTACAGGGTGAGTTATAACATAATGCCTGTAATGTTAACATTGTAAATATGAGTAGTTACAGACATATAAAAAGAACACTTACATGTAAGCACAAACTGGGCAACAGTGTAAGTCACGTAAACAACCCCATATATTGAATCAAGATGTGTGTATGTGTAGAGATATATTGTAGCACACAGGACAGATTTGTATGTGGTTTTGCCACATTTCTTCATACCACCAGGTCATCTGTGAAGCTCACAAATCTGCCATCACTCAAACACAGGCCCCCGGTACTAATTTGGCATGTAATGTAGGCCCTCAAGCCAACGTTGAGTGTTGGGTAATTTGAAATGGAGTGTAAACAGTAAAATATTATACAGGCAGAAAATCCATATATGAGCTAGCTGTGGTCCATTGTGTGCTGCCTAGATTCACATTCTCCTCTCATACCCCAAAGTGCAAGGTTGTCTGCAGTGCAAGCTTGTTTGTGTGTGCAGTTCTGTGTAATACATTAATATCTGTCACATAACATTTGAAAGCATGGGTGGATCATGGCCATTCCCAAGCATGCACCCATGTATTATTGTGGATTGGCAGATTTTCTAAGCTCGTAAAACCTAGGCATGCATCTAAATAGTGCACCTCCCAGCAATGACAAATGCATACTGTCAGAAATTGAGTTTCTAGTTGGCAGAGCGTGGTACCCTGTCCCAGCAGGATCCACAATCATAGTCAGATACACTCCATGAATAAGCCTTTGCTCACCCTCTGGTAGCTTGGCACAGAGCAGTCAGGCTTAACTTCAGAGGCAATTTGTAAAGAATGGGTGCAACACTTCAAACAGTAACACAGTGAAAACACCACAAAAAGATTCCACACCAAGGTAGAAGAATAGATTTTTTAAAGATCAAAACAAGACTAAATTGACAAAAAAAACAATGAGCAGAATCGGAGTTATGACTTTTTGAAGAATAAATCAAGCTGTAGTGCTTAAAAACATAAAACTCCAACCAGGGCTGTCTGGTTGCGCTAGACCAGGACAAATCTGAAAGTTCAGGTCGACTGTGATGGAGCAATGGTCGAATACAGGAACCAGACTTGGCCCGCTTCAAATTACCTTAAGTGCATTATCAATGGAGCACAATGTAGGAAGAGGAAGCGATGCGCCATCGCCATGCCTTACAATGGAGGCGATGTGTCAGTTCCGAGCTGGGCAAAGTCAAAGATGTGTCGGGAATGGAGGCGATGCACTGCACAGTCAGTGAAGCGATGTACTTGATCCTCACAGCTGCAGTGATGTGTCGTTGATGGAGATGCGCATGCTCTGAGTGGTGCAATGGTGCTGATGCGTGGATTTATATTGAAGCAGCACTTTATGCCCACTTCTAAGTGCCCAGGAATGGGTTGGCACCACTTGGCATGGCAAGAATGGCAGCAAGCTATGACAAGGTGCCATAGCAGAGTGAGTTGAAGACTTTGATGTCCCTGAGACTTAGAACAGGGGGTAAGCCAGCAATCCCTTGGAGTCAGTCTGGGTTCAAGTGAGGTGGGTCCAGTCCTTTTCAGTGAGGCCGGAGGTAAGCAGGCAGGAAGGCAGCCGAGCTGAAAAGCAGTTCTTCCAGAGCAGCAGCCCAGCAGAGCAGCAGTTCTTTTAGCAGCAAACCAGTCCTTACCCTGGCAGAGTTATTCACCTGTCCAGTAGTGTACTGAAGTGGTAGGGTCAGATGTCTAGTTCTTATACCCAGTGGTGCCTTAGAGGTGGGGGAGGTTTTACAGAGGGACTTTCAAGTGCACAGAGGTACTCCCTTCCCAGCCCTGGTCCCAGACTCACTACAGGGGGTATACAGCCCTTTGTGTGGAGACAGGACACAGCCTATTCAGATGTAAGTGTCTGCGCTTCCTTCCCATCCTGCCCAGGATGGTCTATCAGGATGTGAATGGCTCATCAGTCACTTTGTGTGTGGCTGTCTTGAGGGAATGCACAAAATCCAGCTGCCATCCACCCCAGATGTGTTTTGGAGATAGACTGCAGGCACACAGGGCTAAGAGCAGATACATGTTGTTGTTCTAAACATATTTCAGTAAGATAGGGCACCCCAATTCACCCTTGGGGGCTTGGGTAATGAAGTTAAACAGGAAAATATGCCTACAAGGGATTCATTTGAAAATTATTTTCTAACTCTATCTCTCTTACACAGAATGTCAACACACGACACCACAAATCAGTTAAATTAAGACTAAGACTTTTAAAATGTGTTAAGTAAGTAAATTACAATAGCCGTGTGTATCAATAATGATTTACTTTATATCAAAATGCAAAGAACAGGGGTTCACAAACATATCATTCTCGCACACATTGATAAGAGATTACAGATAAATCAAGAATGAAAATATACTAGTCATCAATGTATAAGTGCTCATCTCCACAAAATAAGAAATTCAGTCTGTCCAATACATAGGATCTAGGGCTCACAGGAATTTAATTTAACAATAACTAAAGGTAAGAATGGGTTATACATCAACATTTTGGTTTCCGTCATAGTGTATCAATGAGACCATCTTCAGCACATGATAGAATTTTGTGAGATTCCATGACACCTCAGTCAGTAATTTCGAGCTCAAACATTATATTAATGAGGTCTCCTCATTATATTAATGAGGTCTCCTCAATACAATATAAAAAAAAATTGGTATGGAAAAGTGACCTCAAATAGAGGGATTGATTTTGAGTGCGCACATGTTCTTAGGAATAAAGCCACAGTGTCGGACAAAAGGTCTCTCTCCGTATTCTACACTACATAGTGGTACACAGCTTTATTACTTGCACCTGAAAAAATGGATCCACAATTCCCCACTCTTATTGTGTGTGTGATTTGTATTACTGTGTAAATCCTTTAAAGACAACTTACATTTTTGGTGACAAAATGATTTTAATGATTCCAAGGACAGCACAATCAAGCACAAACTGCTTTGGGTTAAAGTGGCAGATTTTAAGGATAAGTTGCCACTAATTCATGTTATATATAAACTGAGTCATCAACGTGTGAGTTGACATGCTGTAGGGAATTCCCTGGCTGATGAAGCCGCCAAATCTGCAGTAGACAGACTTAAAATAGCAGCAGCAGCAGGCTCTAGAACTCATACTGATAATGCTATCCTGACTGGCGTGAATGCACTTAAAGGTGGCAACACTTTACCAAAGGGCTTTTCTCTAACATATTCTTATGATTTCAAAGATCAAAATCTTCTCTTTGTAACTATTACTGAAGTTGGTGATCATGTGATTCCTAACACTGACCGAAGATATGATTTGATTGTAGCCCCTCACTAAGGTGTGGCTTCTGCTCATGCAGTGTGCCTGCCGCTATTTTATTCTTACAGCAATGCTATTAGTGGCAAGGCTTATACCAACAAACCAGAAAATATGTTTTAACTTGTGACATTTGACAACAAATCAAAAGTTCCTCTGTGTCTCGTCCACCACAAACACATCTGTTAATTTCCAACCAGCCTTTTGGCTGCATTTACTTAGATCTTTGTGGTCCACTGATTTCAGATACTGAATTTAAATATATTTTGGTTGCAGTTGATTCTTGCTCTATATTTCCCTCAGGTTGACAACAGCGCTTGTCTGACGCTCAAACTGTTATTAAAGACTTGCAAGTCTTTATCAGGACAAATACCTGTTGTGCATTCCACTCGGACCGGCATTTGCATCTAAAGTGTGCCTTGATGTGATTAAGTCCATGGCTGGGCATGTGCCTTTTTCTTCTCTGTATAGACCAGAGGGTTATTCGGTTGTGGATAGAATGAACCGTGACTTAAAAAAGTTCTTAAGGGCTAGAGTATCAGGTACAGGGCGTAGTTGGTTGAACCATCTATGTGGGGTTCAGCGAGCATTAAATAACCTTCCTAAAAGTTCTCTGGGTGTTTGGACCCTGTACGAAGTGCTTTTTGGCATCAAGATGTATGTTTCAGACCTTGATGGTCCAGACGTTGTGGCAGCTGCCGCAATCTGTGATGCATATAACCATTGTGTTGTCTTACAGGACCTACAAAGTTCTGTGACACTCAATCTCACTCTTTCAATACTGCGGATCACATCCCAGTTTCCGATTGGCTTCCAAAAATCAGTGCTCTGGTTCAAGAAAAGGGGACCATCAAAAAGGAATTTAGTCCTATGTACCATGCTCCTGTTCCAGTCCTCGGCCTTCAAAGTACACGAAATGTGATTTTGCCATTGCATTGTTTTTTTATCCTGCCAAAGCGCATTGGGTCGCGCCTACCTTCCTGGACTTTGTGTGGTCTCTGCTAACTTCTACCCACTCCTTGCAGCACCCGCTCCGCGGGTGCCGCTGCGCCACACCAACGCGAGGAGGAACACTGCGGGAGACCGGGGAAAGACTTTCTCGGCGTCGGCGGAGGGCTGCAGGGCTGCGAGCGTGACAGGGACTCCAATTCCCAGGAGTCCCTGACAGACCGTGGTCAACTTCCGGTCCGCTCTCCCTGCCGGACCGCCCCGCCCACCGGAGAGCATTTTTAAATCCCCGGCTGACAAGCCTTCACTGGGACATTGTTTTTTTATCCTGCCAAAGCGCATTGGGTCGCGCCTACCTTCCTGGACTTTGTGTGGTCTCTGCTAACTTCTACCCACTCCTTGCAGCACCCGCTCCGCGGGTGCCGCTGCGCCACACCAACGCGAGGAGGAACACTGCGGGAGACCGGGGAAAGACTTTCTCGGCGTCGGCGGAGGGCTGCAGGGCTGCGAGCGTGACAGGGACTCCAATTCCCAGGAGTCCCTGACAGACCGTGGTCAACTTCCGGTCCGCTCTCCCTGCCGGACCGCCCCGCCCACCGGAGAGCATTTTTAAATCCCCGGCTGACAAGCCTTCACTGGGACATTGTTTTTTTATCCTGCCAAAGCGCATTGGGTCGCGCCTACCTTCCTGGACTTTGTGTGGTCTCTGCTAACTTCTACCCACTCCTTGCAGCACCCGCTCCGCGGGTGCCGCTGCGCCACACCAACGCGAGGAGGAACACTGCGGGAGACCGGGGAAAGACTTTCTCGGCGTCGGCGGAGGGCTGCAGGGCTGCGAGCGTGACAGGGACTCCAATTCCCAGGAGTCCCTGACAGACCGTGGTCAACTTCCGGTCCGCTCTCCCTGCCGGACCGCCCCGCCCACCGGAGAGCATTTTTAAATCCCCGGCTGACAAGCCTTCACTGGGACATTGTTTTTTTATCCTGCCAAAGCGCATTGGGTCGCGCCTACCTTCCTGGACTTTGTGTGGTCTCTGCTAACTTCTACCCACTCCTTGCAGCACCCGCTCCGCGGGTGCCGCTGCGCCACACCAACGCGAGGAGGAACACTGCGGGAGACCGGGGAAAGACTTTCTCGGCATCGGCGGAGGGCTGCAGGGCTGCGAGCGTGACAGGGACTCCAATTCCCAGGAGTCCCTGACAGACCGTGGTCAACTTCCGGTCCGCTCTCCCTGCCGGACCGCCCCGCCCACCGGAGAGCATTTTTAAATCCCCGGCTGACAAGCCTTCACTGGGACATTGTTTTTTTATCCTGCCAAAGCGCATTGGGTCGCGCCTACCTTCCTGGACTTTGTGTGGTCTCTGCTAACTTCTACCCACTCCTTGCAGCACCCGCACCGCGGGTGCCGCTGCGCCACACCAACGCGAGGAGGAACACTGCGGGAGACCGGGGAAAGACTTTCTCGGCGTCGGCGGAGGGCTGCAGGGCTGCGAGCGTGACAGGGACTCCAATTCCCAGGAGTCCCTGACAGACCGTGGTCAACTTCCGGTCCGCTCTCCCTGCCGGACCGCCCCGCCCACCGGAGAGCATTTTTAAATCCCCGGCTGACAAGCCTTCACTGGGACATTGTTTTTTTATCCTGCCAAAGCGCATTGGGTCGCGCCTACCTTCCTGGACTTTGTGTGGTCTCTGCTAACTTCTACCCACTCCTTGCAGCACCCGCTCTGCGGGTGCCGCTGCGCCACACCAACGCGAGGAGGAACACTGCGGGAGACCGGGGAAAGACTTTCTCGGCGTCGGCGGAGGGCTGCAGGGCTGCGAGCGTGACAGGGACTCCAATTCCCAGGAGTCCCTGACAGACCGTGGTCAACTTCCGGTCCGCTCTCCCTGCCGGACCGCCCCGCCCACCGGAGAGCATTTTTAAATCCCCGGCTGACAAGCCTTCACTGGGACATTGTTTTTTTATCCTGCCAAAGCGCATTGGGTCGCGCCTACCTTCCTGGACTTTGTGTGGTCTCTGCTAACTTCTACCCACTCCTTGCAGCACCCGCTCCGCGGGTGCCGCTGCGCCACACCAACGCGAGGAGGAACACTGCGGGAGACCGGGGAAAGACTTTCTCGGCGTCGGCGGAGGGCTGCAGGGCTGCGAGCGTGACAGGGACTCCAATTCCCAGGAGTCCCTGACAGACCGTGGTCAACTTCCGGTCCGCTCTCCCTGCCGGACCGCCCCGCCCACCGGAGAGCATTTTTAAATCCCCGGCTGACAAGCCTTCACTGGGACATTGTTTTTTTATCCTGCCAAAGCGCATTGGGTCGCGCCTACCTTCCTGGACTTTGTGTGGTCTCTGCTAACTTCTACCCACTCCTTGCAGCACCCGCTCCGCGGGTGCCGCTGCGCCACACCAACGCGAGGAGGAACACTGCGGGAGACCGGGGAAAGACTTTCTCGGCGTCGGCGGAGGGCTGCAGGGCTGCGAGCGTGACAGGGACTCCAATTCCCAGGAGTCCCTGACAGACCGTGGTCAACTTCCGGTCCGCTCTCCCTGCCGGACCGCCCCGCCCTCTAATACTTCCTATATCTAGGGTTACATCTCCCGCAGCGCGGGACGCAGCCCGGGACAAGACCGGGCTAAGAGCGGGCCGTTTGAGGCCGTTCGAGGACGGCAGAGGACGGCCCCGGCCCATACCCCCTTATCGGTTTATTCCCCACATCCAAGGTAGGCGGGATACTTAACCGCTGTTGTTGTCATCTACTAAAAACTGATACTTTCTATTTGTTTGGATATAAGAAATTTTCTATTCCCTGATAGGTCTATGATATCAGCATAGATTATTTGTGTACATTAGCGTGTTTAGTTGCTATCTCCCATAACTGTTCCTCATAGAAAATATGCCATTACGTTCAGGCAAAACACGCATTGTCCAAGTTCAGACCCCTAAAGGAGTGGTTTCGGGGCCATTGGATGCTTTTATTTCTCGTGCCACAGGTATACTAGAAAAAGAAATCGCAATGGTGGAGAAACGTCTTTCAATTGACCTACTTAGCGAAAGACGCTCTTCACTGGGTAAGTTGGCTACGATCGTTAGCCCTGTGACACAACCCCATGCAGCTTTTAATTGCATTCATTCAGCAACTATCGAGGCCCTAGTACATATAGATAGTGAAGGGGTTGACTTGCCCGCACATATACCAGCCCATGTTGAACATAATTTAGATGATTCTGAGGTTAGTAGAGAAACTGTATCTCAGGTTAGTTCTGAATTAGACTATACCGCGGAAACGCACCAATCATCTCCCGAGCCCCCTAAAACAGTCTCTAAAAGGGTAATACAAATGAACATAGTCGGTGCTGACACGGTAACAAGGAAGAGAAAGCACGACACGAATAACTTAGAGGGGAGAGAACGAAAAATGCCAAAATTAAAAGTAAAAGAAACTATAGACAATTGCCTTGGCAATCCCTCATCATTAGCTATGGGTGAACCTGACGATAACAAATATTGTCCTGGTACTTTTCCTAATATCCTTTGCCCCTCCCTTATCTCGCTTGGATCCTCTGACCCTTGCCCAACCTGTCAAAATAGCGACGAATCATTGATGGTTAAAATCGAGGCTTTGATGAAAAACCTCTTATTGCCTATCCTAGAGCGGACCAGGTTAATGACCCAAAAAATTGAATCCCTGGAGGCAGTAGTAAATACTAATTCAGCCCTACTAGTATCACTGACTAGCTTGAGCAAAGGGGGGACTAATCTAATACAACCAGTAAACAATGCCCAAATTAATACTTCCACATCTCTTAATAATAAACCCCTCGGGGTAGTAACTAATGGACCAATGAGGGGAGGAGATCCTAAGGCTGTACCTAAGAACACATCAGTGGCCGCATCCCAATCTTTGCAGAGGAAGCAATCTGTGGTCAAACCTGACAGCTTAATCCCTGTTAAATCCCAGCCAACTAGACCACCATCCTTGGCCCAACCCAGTCTGAATACCCCTCGGCCTCTTTTCCCAGGGCCTTTAGCCAACCAAAAATGTAACACCTTAAAACACCCGGTTGAAAAACATCATAGACATACCAAGTCACGGGTTGATCTCCCTACCGAGGCTGCACTATATACAATAGTTTTGACTGGTGTAGCCCCACTCCAACCTGGTAAGAGGGAGACTTTTGATGACCTACGAAATAAGGTGACTTTTTGGTTAAATAAAAACCGACCATTACCCCCCTCACTGCCTACTGAAATTCTGTTTGTGAGAAGGGTGGACTGGGTGGGGCATGGCACAAAAGATCTGGAGGGCGACTGCATACTGATCTCGTTTAAGGATCCTTGGGTAGTGGAAATGATTAGTAGAAAAGCGAGGTTTGCCAGACAGGGGGATGTTCAAACACTAAGCCTATCATATTTTTATCCGCATAGGCAGAGTAGTACCCAGATGGGTCCCAGACATGGCCAACCCAACTTTAGGAGTTATCCAACCATGAGGACACCCCAGCCCACCATTTTCCCTTCTCTTTTTAATCAATTCGGCCCATTATCTGGCCTTGAGGCCAACGATTGACTTCATTCTCGATCTGGTATAGTAAGTACAGGGTCTCTCCCAGTCAGGCCGTGTAACGAGTCTCCACAGTCTGTAGTCGCAGAGGTAGAGCGAATGGGGGCTCCAATAATAGAAAGTACTACCAGACCACCTCTAAAGGAATTAGAAGCCTCCCGGAAGATAGGGGAAAATCGGAGAATCACCGGGTGGACCATCAATGGGTGTGATGCCGAGATTAATTCGGATGTTTTAGTAGCCCTGGATCCGGTGGTACACCCCGTGACCCACGCCCCAGAACTACTTACTATTGTCTCCTGGAATGTTGCGGGGGTTAAAAGTCGTATTCACTCAGATGACTGGCTGGAGTTTATAGATAAATATGATATCATCCTACTCCAGGAAACTTGGGCAACTGAACCAATATTTAGGCAGGGATATACTAACTTTTTTAAACTCGCTATTAGAAGTCCCAAAGGGAGAGCTTCAGGGGGTTTATTGATCTGGGTGAAACAATCCCTGGGATTTCAATCCACAGAAATAACATCATACAACCCCGACCTCCTTATAATTAAGTTGAGCAAGACTGGTTGTCGGGATATGATCTTGATTAATGTATATGCCCGAGGCTTGTCAGGAGGTCGCTCCCCTCTCCTATTGGAAACATTGGATCCCATTTTAAACGATTTTGATAGTGATCTTGTAACCCTCCTGGCTGGAGACCTAAACTGTACCTTTGAGCCTTTGCTTGACTCAGGGGACAGTTGGGGCTACGCGGAGGATGCAGTATGGGGTATCCCTGAACTGATGCCCTGTAAATCAGTAATGGCAACGGAGGCAGCAGTGAATTGGACAGCTTTTTGTCTTAATAGGGGCTTTCGGGCTGTAAATGGCCGGGCCAAATCAGACCAAGAAGCAAATTTCACATTTGATAACGGGCTGTGAAAAAGTCGTATTGATTATATCCTACTAAAAGTAGGAGACTGGCCTCTTATGATGGACATGGTAGTTCTCCCCCGCCCAGAAAGCGACCATAACCCCTTGTCTTTAAAATTAAAGCTACCAGGTTTAGTGAGATCTGAGAACCCTGGCACTGCACAGACTGGGGATGCCTTCCTAACTAATGATAGGAAGAGATTAAAATGGTCCAAAATAGTGGAGGATGTCACTATAAGGGATGAGGTAAACATAAAAGTTAGCAACACATATAGCGAAATGCTGGCATAGGACCATCTGGGGGACAATCAAGAAATGGCCAACCATATTGTTGACCTCCATAATCGCTGTTTCGCTGACCTCAAATCCCTGCTTTCAAAACCACGGCCTAAGGCAAACCCCAAAATACCGATCTGTCCCAAGAAATGGTATAATACTAAATGCAGGGAAGCCCATACCAAACTCATAGGGGCAGTCAAGTCCAGAGTTATGATCTCAGTGAAAGAAGCTAGATCAAACTATAAGAAAACGCAGTGGGAGGCAAAGCGGGTGTGGGAGGACAAGCATTGGTCCGATTTATTGGAGGCTACCACTTCAAATAATCCCATTAAATTCTGGGAAATAGTTAAGTGGGGGAAAGATCCCGATGCACGTATCCCTGTAAATCATGTGTCCCCTGTGGAATGGGTAAAGTTTTATTCGACCCAGTTTTGTGCTGAATACTCTAAACCCCCCAGCATTATGGCGATGGTATCCAAGCCACCCTTGCAAACTATGACTATTACCTTTACGGAAAAAGAGGTCGAATTGGCTATAGGTCTTACAATGCGAGGGAAAGCGCCGGGCATGGATCTTATACCAGCCGACCTGTTTAAAACTGACCCCGCCTTATGGATACCCTACCTTACTAAAGTGGCTAATTCAATAGCCGCTGGTGCAAGTATACCAAAATCCTGGAAGGGGGCTGAGATATTACCCATCTATAAAAAGGGCAGTAGGTCAATCCCGGGTAACTACCGCCCAATTAGCCTCATAGATACAACCCAGAAACTTATTGCACGTATGATTTTAGGTAGGGTCCAAGGATGGATTGAACTAGAGGACATTCTATCTCCAATGCAGGCGGGCTTCAGATCGGGAACGAGCACCATTGACCAGGTGTTCAGATTTTGTCTGATCTACTGGAAGGTGGTTCAGCTTGGCGGTGGTACAATCTACGCGGCGTTCCTTGATCTGAAGTCCGCGTTCGATCTTGTCCCTAGGGATAAATTGTGGGGAGTTTTGAGGAGCTTGGGAATGCCTGAGGAGTTATTAGGCTTAATAGTTAAACTGCATGAAGACAATTTTGCGAGGGTGAGATGGGGTGGCCAGGGGCAGGTGACGGAACACTTCCCAGTAACCAGGGGTGTCCGTCAGGGGTGTGTTCTGGCACCTACCCTCTTTTTACTGTTTATTGACCAAGTGGTCAAATTTTTTAAAGATACCCCCACAGATGCCCCGATGCTTGCAGGTCAACGCTTCCCGATGCTCATCTTCGCTGATGACACCCTTCTCCTTTCCCGGACACGCTCTGGTCTTCAACGGGCATTGGATCGGTTTGGGGAGTTTTGTGCCATTAGCGACCTCAAGGTGAATGTCGGGAAAACCAAGTTTATGGTATTAACAAGGAATCGCCCTGTCAAGTGCACAGTTAACATGGGTGGTGTTAAACTAGACCAAGTCGAGAATATGGTGTATCTAGGGGTTACCCTAGACAGTCGTCTGGGATGGAAAGCACAAGTTGAAGCTCAACAACTAAAGCTTGCTCGCCTTACTGGCTGCCTGTTAAGTGAACAAAAAAGATCTATTACTAAGCGGGTTTGTCCGGCCCTTAAAATCTATGATGCTAAAATCAACCCAGCAATTTTATATGGTGCAGATTTGTGGGGTTATATGGATCTTATGGGTTTGTTCAAAATACAATGCAAATTCTTGCGTAACCTAGTAGGTTTGCCACAGTCAACCCCCTCTATCCCCCTCTGCTTGGATATGGGTTGCCCCCCGATTAATGAAATGGCCAAATTTAGAATGGTTGCTTTTTGGAGGCGTTTATGGACAACCCCTGAACTTACCCTATTTGCTAATGAGGTAGCCGAAGTTAGGTCACTCGGGGGTTCAGGTAAAATCAAATGGTTTAAAATGGTAAAATCTATCCTGACGGATATGGGGCTAGAGCAACTTTGGACATCCCCTTCTACCAGCTCCTTTCCATCTAAACTAGCTTTCAAGGAACTGTACTGGGCCACGCTCCGTCAGAATAGAGTCAATGCCTCAAGCTCTACCAATCTTACGGGCAGGTTCCTATCATTTAAGTTGGACTTGTCCCGTGAACTGTATTGGGACTCAATTTCCAAAACACTGGACAGGAAACTCTACCATCAGTTTCGGGTGGGTGCACTACCATTGAATATTTTCACTAATAGTTGGAAAAAGAGTACTGTGGAACAGTGCAGATGGTGCCCAGGCCACAAGGAAACTATAGGACACTTCCTGTTTGCTTGCCCTAGATACCTAGCACCCAGAGCCAAATGGTTAAAGCCGTTGTTTCAGCGTATGCCCATAAGAAAATCTGAAGAGGCTATTCATGTTTTAACAACTAACACCTCTGAGTTTATTTCAGTGTGCCTGGCTAAATACCTGGGGTGGGCCTGGATACTGAGGTTGAAACCGTAATATAACTACCGCACTGACCATGATAATGCTCCCCCATGATGTATTGAGCCCTACTAAAACAGGCTGCTCATGCCTACTTATGTTATTGAAAATTGTTTGGAATTTAACTGTAAACTTTTGCGCTTTTATTTTCTGAGCTTAATCGTAGTAAGTTCTCCCAGGTTTGTCTTTTGTTTGTTATTTAATACTAGTTTTATGAAGTTAAAGATTATGTATTTTTTAAAAAAAATAAGCTATGTATGTTAAATGTTTGTTAAATGTTTGTCTTTTATGATTTTTTTATGAATCGAAATAAAGACTTTAAAACCTGAAACCTGATTTTGCCAGCTCTCCCTGGTTATATGGACAATCGCTTTGTCTCCATTGAACATGTTAACCGACACCATGTGGCCAATTGTTCATAGTATGCCTTGCACAAGACTTTGCATCACAGCCTGTGAGCACCACCGATGCAGGGTACACCCCAGCGGAGGGAGGGGGAGGCTGGGTTCTCCACCAACAATTTACCTGATACGATACCTGCTTCTAATGTAACGTTGTGTACAACAGATGTCATTTATAATGATCCACCATTGGCAAGTCATCCGAGTTGCCTTTTTCAAGTACTACAGCTCAGTCATAAACTCCTGTTTTACAGCGGAGTTCCTCTGGGTACTATATAGATCAAGATAATTATTCTTTGGAAAGTTCTTCTGTTTTGTACACATCTCCTGAACAAATTTGTGTTTTAATTTCATGGTTAAAACACACTTATCTAGTCCTTCTCTAGATATATGTTTGGATTATACTTTCCTTGGTTTTCCTATTCAGGCGTATGACATTTGCGACTTTTTTTCCTATTGATCAACGTTAATTACCTCCCGGAACGTTCTGTTGCAAAATTGGTCAGCGGGGTGGTAGCCTCCATTCTTTATCGCATGAACTGAAGAGACTTGTCCCTCGTTAACATTTCAGCTGTTCCAGTGACTAATAGCATTGTTTGGGATAAAGTTCCTTTTGACATATTCGGTCTGACGGAGATCCTGCAGATGCCATATGTATTCAAAGTTTCTATGGGTGATGTAATAGTACCTGGATGATTGGGATGTTGATACCATGAATTCCATGCTATCTGAATTAGAGTTTTATATGTTTTTGATTCAGAAGATCTATACTTTAACTCTGTCAATTATGCTGAGATATTCTGCTACCATCATTATGGACACCATTTCCTATACAGAACTGGTAGACAATGCCCCCATTTTAACAATGCCGACAGTAAACATTGTCCAACTCCCTCTACCAAAATTTCCAATAAGTAAAAAAGATTAATATACTTATTTCATGGGATAGACACTTCAGACCACAAGCCATATTATTTTAAATTAACTCCAACACCACCAAAGAAATATACGCTTACTCAAGCAAAGCATATATATACTACTGCATTTGTCAATCAGTTGGCCCTTAAAGGTTAAGAATACTGGAAGGACACCATTGACTTGAAATCAATTTGGGATACAAAGTTTTGGCAGGTTCAGGGCACAGAAACCTTGTTTCGAGCCTGGTGGATTCCCACACAATGTTTTTTCTGAATAAAACAACCCAGCCGACTACTTGCCTAGGATTGGCTAAAATTTAAGAAATTAATGGCCCAACCATTCCCTCTGTTGCCAGCTTTGATAAAAGGCAGAGTTTTACAAATTACACAGAAAAAAAATGTAGTTAGAATGGTGCAGAACGGTACAATTAATTCTACATTTTCGAGTCCTGGCGGGTGGTTATTGCAGCAAGTGGACATAAATAGTTGTCATGATCACTTTCTTAATTTCACACCTGTATTTAAATCTAGTAGACCGTATCCCCAATACTCTCTGTCAACACATTCTGGTATTGTTACCACCTATTCTGTGGGAAAGTTATTCCTACAATGGTTGGAACATTCTAAACTGCAGTGAAACAACATCTTTCTCTCCTGTCTGAGGGCATACCTTTTTCAGATTTTCTTTTAGGTCCAAAATCCCCACGTTCTAAAAGATTTATACATGCTACATATGATGAAATTTGGGAATTATCCCGAATGGAAGCTGCTGTATGTTTAAGACAAATAGACCAAGATAATTTGGAAAAAGTGCTGGCTGTTATTAATAATACTATTAAAACGTTGTCATCTCATATTTATAACTTCAATATTATTGTGTCTTCTGTTATTGATATTCTGCAGAGTGACATGTCAATGCTGTATCATGGGCAGAATCAACTTAGACTATATTATGCAGTTTAGCTGGACACTTCAAACACTTAAAGATGGGTGTGGTCCATGGCATTACTTGAATTGCAGTGATTTGTTTCTATACAATGCTGCATTTAGAGAAATTAGAACAGCTCCCATTCACCTTACTGGAAACGGCTTTGACGGTGTGGTTAATGCACGGAGTTAATTCACTGAAATTATAGATATTTCAATTCACAGCTTGCATGAATCATTTCCCCAGTGGGGAGACTCGAATCACTAGGTAGCAGTTACATACCTGAATTATGGTCACTCCTCTTTGCTTATCGCTTTGAACATAGCAACAAGGAAGTTTTTATCACTGGTGAAGAATGCAACTCTACTGTTGGACATTCACATGTTTGTAAACGTGTTAAAAGCTATGGCTCATGCAATACTTCAGCGCCCAATTTGGCTTGTTATTTAAAAGGAATGTTGGTTCCTGCAATTCTCTCTTTCATTACGGTACTCTCTATCTAATGCTTAATGATCAAGACTGTTGTGGAATGCAAGCTATAGTTCCGTATAGCGTCTTGTTTCCCCCTCTGCATGGGACTATAAATAGCTCGTTATGGCATTCTATTCCAACTTTGAAGGCAGATTTAGACAAGCTAAGCAGACTCAAAACATTATTGTTCCAGAAAGAAGTAGCTTTTACATCTGCTCGCGAGACCTTTGATTTGAACGTGGCTAGAACCTCTAGTGAAATACAGTCATTGTTACATACTAACCTTCCGATGCATTTCAGAGAATTAGTGTATCAAATCTTTAATGCCTCTAGTAAGGCTGGCCTAGCCCGCTTTTATAAAGTTTTAGACTCTGGCCTTGTTAGGTCTTTTCAGAACACTTTTGGAGTAATACCAGCTTTTATCCACTCCATTTTTTCGAACGTCTTTGCTGTTATTCCTCATTTGCAGCATTCTCGTCTTGTTCCTGTTTCTCCAAAATGGATGCTCCTTCTGTGGGTGTCTGGAAACGGCATAGTGCCAATATTACCGTGAGCGTATCTTTCAGATCTTTAGAATGCTCTTACTACAGGAACTAGATCTTGATTGGTCTCTGACATTCAGACTTGCCTGGTTTACCTCTGTGCAACCCGTGTTCCACTGCATCTGGTGCCACGTCGAATGGGCACTGGACGTATTTTGTGGCTTTGCAAACACCCGCTGCCTTGGACTTTGGACTGCTGAGGAGTCCCTTAGGGGCCCATTTTCAGAACTGTTCTTTGGGCTTGCGACTTCTTCACAATGTGAGATTTGAACCTTAGCCCTTGGATTAACCGTGTGCATTGTTTCATGGATCATAAGATACAGGCTCTGTTAACACTGATGCAGGTGGCCTGGTAACTGTCTCAGTATCAGCTGGGACCGGAGAGCATGTTTATTCTTTGGAGCTTGTGACTTGGGCTGCTTACCAGTCATGATGTTTAGAGTTAGATTCCTTCATGGAGTCTTTGGCCTATGAAATGGCAAGTGACATTATGGGTTCTTTGAGTGTCTTAACTTTCAGATTGCATTTATCATATCTAGTATCTTTCTAACTGCTATTATCCTGACCAAAGGGAGGGTGTTGTGTGTTTCGTGCACAGCCCACTGTAGTTTTGCCTACTTTAGCCTAACTGTGCATGTTGTAGGTCACATTTCCTTTGCACGCGTTACTTATAAACATGATTGCTTTTGGGCTGCATTGCACTTTCACACGGAACCTGCATATGTTTTTGCGTTCTGTTCTTTTCCTGGGATTTAGTCTGAACACCACAGACAAAGTCACAGTAGTGTCCCTTGTTATTCTTTCTAGCCAGGCACTAACACTTAGATATAACACAAGAATGCAGGTGTAGTTTATGTGCACATATGCCAGTCATATAGATGAGCACATGAACCAAAAACACACACAAGGAACGAGAGTTCTGAGGCAAGAGCACTGCGTCCGCTGAGATGTAGAACATCCATCTGTGAATGTTAATGTACGGGTCTGCCTAAATTCCAGAGATCTTTGCTATATAACCTGATAGCTTCAGTAGCAAGGGTGGGGGTATTGGGTTCCTCTGTCCTATAAAATAACAAGGCTTTTTATGGTCTTTGGATTATTAACCATACTAACATTATTTTTAGTATGCATTTGTTTTCTAATTGTGGCTTGTATATTGCATTTCAAAGCACAATAATTTAAATAAAAGGTTCTAAACTTTCTTCGTGTCTCCTGGTTATTTTAATGTGGACAAGTGCGAGTGAGAGAGTGAAAGGGTGTGTCCTGTTACCAGATGGTCAGGAGTGTTGTATAACAGGGTGCAAATTCAATTGTTTCTCTGGTAAGGTTAGGAGAGCCCATGTAGCACTATAGCTAGGAGACACAAAGGAAGTTTAGAATATTTATTTAAACTATTGTGCTCTGAAATGCAGTATACGAGCCACAAACACAAAAACAAATGCATACCAAAAATACTGTTATCATGGTTAATAATCCATAGACCATAAAAATCCCTGTGATTTTGTAGACAACACCCCATATGGGCTACCTAGGGCAACCGTAGGGGTGACTTATATGTAATAAAAGGTGAGTAAAGGTTTGGCAAGAGGTTGTAAATACTAAGTCAACATTACAGTACAAACTGCACACACAGGATCTGCAGTGGCAGGCCTGAGGCATATTTTACTTTTGTAGGTGGCACAATCAGTGCTGCAGGCACACTAGTAGCATTCAACTTACAGGCCCTAGGCACATAAAATGCACTCTACTAGGGACTTATAGGTAAATCAAATATGCCAATTGTGGATATATTAATTCAACCATATCTAGCGGAGAGTAAATGCATGTTAGCACTGGTAGGTAGTGGTAAAGTGCTCAGAGTACTATGGCCAACAAAAAGAATTTGGCAAAATTGGAGGCAAAAAGGCAAAACTTTGGGGAAAGACCACCCTAAGGCTAATGGGTCTAACACATGCATCTGTTTTTCGGCTCTTTACTTCCTCTGTCAACATGTACTACATTGTGCAGCACACATAGAAAGAGGATTAAGTCTTTAAGGATTGCTTTTGTGCCGGAAGATGTTCCTTCCTGCACAAATATAATCAGTCCAGTAATGCTGACACCCTAGCACTATGTTGCATTGGTGCCTCCATTGGTGCTAGGCTGCACACAGTGTCCCCACACGACAAGGAGGGAGTAGAAATGCTCCATTTCCTTGGATAGATGGAGAAATTCTGAACTCTTCCTTTCACACAACACACTCCCTCAACTGGCACACAATTGATTATCTCTTTATTTGCATTATAAACACAGTGGGTAATTGGAACACTTTATTGATCCTACATGTGGTTATAAGCATTATTATTTCACATCCATATTGAAATTAATAGCTGAACAATTAGACTTACCAATGAGCAGCCAATTTCCATATGTTCCACTCTGAAAGAACCCACTTTGGTGCAATATATGGAAATGTATGAATCGTGGGAACTTTCTGGACTATTGCCTGCACATTGATTGAATAGTTGGGTTTCTGATTATGGTAAATGTGTGCAGTAGCTGCAGGCAGCGCCAATTGCACATGGGTGCAATCACTAGCCCCATGAACATGACCCACAATCTCATAGAGTCCTTGTTTGGTGCTAAGTTGTCATTGGCTGGTTTTAGGAAAATACAGGTAATGTAGCGTTAGCTTGATGACTGCATCCAGCACATATGGTAGAAAAGCTGAAAATACAACCTGTGATATCCCTGTCAACATTGCTGATGTTTTTTTAAAAGATCCTGAGCCTAACATATGTAGTACGCAAACCGCTTCACATGCTGTAGTATGTCATTGGACTTTCCTGTTGCTGGTTGGAGACTTGATTACATTTTCTCCACCAACTCCAGGACACTGTTCTTCTTGAGTCTCAGTGGTATAACAAAGGCCCGCAGCCCAAAGGGGGGCCCTCAGCACAGTACACTGGCCTGGGAGTTGCTGAGTGAGTCTGGCCCCTCCATGTACTTTGCAGTTTTCTTACTCCACTGTTGAGTCTGTATGATATAACATACGTATTTATAAAGCGCACGTTTACCCATGGGCAACTTGGCACTGAATAACAGATGTTTATTGTTACCCAACTCAATGGTACTCCTTTTATCAACCTCAGAATGATGAAAGGCTAAGTGAACCCCCCAGGATTTGAACCTGTGACCATGAGATCAAACACAGGCCCCTACAGTGGAAATATAAGTCCACTAAGCCACCAGAACTGGCTATGAGTGAATCACCTCCCTGAGCTCTATGAGGGTGATCCTTAATCTGAATATACTCCTTTTTGAAAACTGACTTGCACTTTAAAAATAATTAACTTGTTGCCTGCTCACAGTTCTCACGCATAAGGCGCCTGGTCTCCGGCTTCCTCAGAGCCCCTAGTGACTCCCCCGGAAGCAGCCAATCACGCTGCGAGAGGGCGGAGCTGAGGGCCAGGAACTGAGATAAAAGCAGACGCAGTGCAGGAGCTCTTCATTAGGCTTCCCTGCCGCTCGAATTGGAACATAATTTAGGCCTGATAGAATTGTGTTGTGACTATTTTTAACTTTGTTTTAGAATTTGAAAACTGACTTGCACTTTAAAAATAATTAAGTTGTTGCCTGCTCACAGCTCTCACGCGTAAGGCGCAAGGTCTCCGGCTTCCTCAGTGCCCCTAGTGACTCCCCTGGTAGCAGCCAATCACGCTGTGAGAGGGCGGAGCTGAGGGCCGGGAACAGAAATAAATGCAGTACGCAGCGGACGTGCCCAGCGGGCGCGCCAAAGGCAAGCCCATCTGTGCCCGTCGCACCTGTCCGGGCCCAGGGGCCAGTCTCCATGCCTGTTTCATTACTTATTTACCAGACACGTTGAAAACAATGCACTCTACTCACCTGAGCCTCGCGCTAGAAGCTCGGCTCCCCATATTGGCTAAGGAAATCTTTATTAAACATAGCTCCTTCCCTGAAATTCAGACCCTCACTATTCCCAAGCATAGTACTCCGAGGTAGGCTATACGTGAGGATGTGCCTATATCGGTATATTATCTTAACACCCGCTCTCTTGTAAAACATCAACTGGATATTTTTCTTCGATTGCTCTCTTATAAACCAAATATTCTGCTACTGACCGAAACCTGGCTCACTGATGATTCTGTGCCAGATATGCTGGCGGCACTTCCTCCCAACTACTATATTATTCATGCCAATCGTCCACCTGGCAAAACTGGGGGTGGGGGGTTGCAGCTATCATTCACACTGATCATAGGTTTTGCTCCCTGACTTGTCTTACTCTCAAGGAGACGGAGAACATAGTCATAAAACTTGAATCAGCTAACGACTCTTTTGTCTGTGTTTTATTATACAAACCACCATATCAGATGTCGCATTTCCCTCATCACTCAGTGAACAGATGGCTAAACTTGTGATTGAGCATGCCAAGGTCCTCCTTGTGGGTGACTTTAATTACTGGTATAATGATCCCCATGAAGGGCCACAATCAGCTGAGATGTCTGATCTCCTCAGTAACCTAAACTTTTCTCAACAGGTTTTATCGCCCACACATCTGAAAGGGCGGGTCCTCAACCAAGTTTGGTCTAATGGCCTGTCAATTTCTAATCTTACAATTATGCCCTGCATCTGGTCCGATCACCACTTGCTAAAATTCACCTTGGTATTGCCATCCACTAAGAAAATTAATGCGGTCGAAGGAGGCCTTGCCAGGAAATGGAACTCTATTAACAAGGAAGAATTCATTGACACACTATCTAATACAGCTCCATGCCCTGGCAGCAATGTTAATATCATGGAAAGGAAGGTATCGGAAAGGCTATATAATGCCATTAATAAGCATGCACCTTTAAAAAAAGTCAAACTCGCCCGTCGGGCAGATGCACAGAGATGGTTCTCCAATGAACTCAGAACTCAGAAGTTAGCCTTGCGCCATCTGGAGAGACAGTGGTGTTTAAAGTACTTTCCCGAAAAAAAACTATTGCATATCATTGCCCGGAAGGATTACAAGAAGAGTATTCTTTCTGCCAAAGCTGATTACTTCTCCAAACGCATTAATAATTGCAATAAAAACTCTAAAGAAATGTTTACCATAATCGATGAATTAGCTAATCCTGAGCAAATTCTTTTGAAAGCCACGCCCTCCCAAGAATTGTGAAAATCATTAAATGATTATTTTATTGATAAAATCATGACCATTAAGGCCAGTATAACCAACCACCCGGTCAGCCTTGATCCACTTGTTTTGCATCGAAACAACCATACTCTGAGCTGCTTTCCTACTATTAGCAAGGAGTCTTTCCAAGATCTCCTAGTTAAAATCAAATCAGACTCCCCTTCCGACTGCTGCCCTCCCCACATACTTAAGGACTGCCTCACAATCCACTTCAGCCCCACCCTTGCCCTCCTGAATGAGTCACTCTCATCTGGTATAGTTCCTTTGGCTTTTAAGAAGGCCTTAGTGGTACCCCTTCTGAAAAAATCTGGAGCCAACCCTGCCCGCTTATCTAATTATCGTCTGATCTCCCTGCTCCTCTTTCTGGCAAAGGTCCTAGAGGGCCGCGTAGCTAAATGCCTCTCCAACTTTCTAGAGGAGTCGAAATACTTGGATTCCCATCAAGCCGGCTTTAGGCCAGCCCACTCCACCGAGACTGTGATTCTCGCAGTCCTGGATACTCTCCGAGATAATGCTGATAGAAACTCCCCTCAGGCATTGGTGTTATTGGATCTTTCCTCTGCTTTTGACATGGTTGATCACACCATCTTGATCGACCGTGTCAAACAGGCAGGTGTCCAGGGGTCGGCAGCCTGCTGGCTTGCCTCCTTTTTGGAGGACCGCTCGCAGGCTGTTTGCCAGGGACACTTCTTGGCCCCCCTCTCAATACCACCTGCGGTGTTCCTCAGGGCTCGGCTCTCTCTCCTCACTTATTCAATCTTTATATGACCCCTCTGAGCCAGTCTCTCAAAGACAGGAAGGTGTCGGTTTACAACTATGCAGACAACCTACAACTTGTCCTCAGGGTTGATGGCCTGCACAGCTCTGTTATTGATTTCCAGGCTACCATGCTGCATATCCAACATTGGATGGACCATAACCATCTAAAATGAAACCCCTGAAAACCTGGCTATTCGCACAAAGCTAGATCATATGTCCCTGTTTGAATGCATTTGGAGCCTTTTAGCGCCATGAAGCCACCCGGCGTACGTGCGCTCTATAAATTTTTATTAACATTAACATTACCATTAACTCCTTGCTTATTTGCCGCCGCTGCTGTTTTCTCATACCAGCACCCAGTTACACAATAACTACCTTCATGGCTTGGAAGAACTTGCCAGAGTGTGTTAGATGGGAAATCTTTTTATATTTATTGACCTTGCATCCTTGTGTGCACCTGCAATGGCTGTATGTAGAATTATGACACATTACAATACAATACAACACAATAAAATGTATAAAGCGTGCCGCTGCTTCTGGAGAAGCGGCGTGGGCTAACAGCCTAATTGTGGAACAAGCGACTAATCAAACCTCAGAAGCGGAAGTCTACATCAAAAAATGTCAGAAGTTTACAAAAAACTGGTTCGGAAGAAGGAAAGCGGAGCGTCGTAGGCAATGAGTTCCAGAGTTTGGAGGTCAAAAAGGAAAAGGAGCGAACTCCACTTACCACTGACGATGGAGTAGGGGGGATGCCTAACTCTGAAGGCCACCAGTTGTAAGCATCTGGGTGGTTGTTAGTGCCAAAAAATATTTTTTCTGTTTTGTCAGAATTCAGTTTAGGACAACTAACATTTATCCATTCACCAACCACCCTCAGGCAGCCCTTGAAAGTGGTCAAAGCCCCCACATCCTTCTCAAGGAATGAAATCATCAACTGAGTGTCGTCAGCATACGAGATCACCCTCACACTCCAAGCTTCCACAAGTTTACCCAGGGTGGACCTGTTCATTTTAAAAAGAGTTGGGCTCAGGACATAGCCCTGAGGCACCCTGAAATCAAGTGGCTTGGAGGAGGATGTGAAGGGAGGGAGAAAAACATTTAAGATCTGTCTTCTAGAGAGGACTTGAGCCAGGCCCGGGCCGAGCGTTGGACAGCCACACGCCATAACCTTTCCAGGAGAATGGAGTGGGCCGTCGTGTCGAAGGCCAATGGCAAATCAAGAAGGTCAACCATGGCTGCTGCCTCATGACCGAGATTGTCCTTAATGAATTCAGAGACCTCCAGGAGAGCAGATTCCATGCTGCATCCTGCACAAAAGCCACACTGAGCGTCATGAAGTGAATGTTTATGCTCCAAAAAACATGAGTGTTCTTGGCTGACCAACTTTTCCAACATTTTGGCAGCAGCAGGCAAAAGAGAAATTGGTCTGAAGTTGCTATGCACCAGAAAAGGTAGTAAAGGCTGCTTACAACTCTGTGACACTATAGCTGCCTCCATCCAGGCTTTCATCAATTTAGTAAAGATGGGATTTTATCAGTGGAGCAGCAAGCTTAAGAATGTCTGGAGAGCATGGGTCAAGAGGTGACCCAAATTTACAGCTGGCCAGTAAGATAGACGTGTCCCCTAGAGAAATGTGTTCATAATTGGTCAGAAACGGATCAGGACAAATACTCCTATCCACGTTAGGGATGGTGGCTCTTGGGTGGAAAATGTATCATAAATCACTTGAATTGTATTAAAAGTTAAGTGAGAGAGCTCCTCGCACATAGTGGCAGATCGAATCAGGTTATTTTGTGAGACATTTGGAGACAGATATGTTAACGGGGTTTATTAGCGGCAATAGAGGATGAAATAAACTCTTTATGCGCCTTGCCTGCCGCTCTACGAAAGTTATTTAGGGGCATATCATCAAGGGCCGGCAATAATTATTGCTCAATGTGCTTAGCGCGAGGATAATTATGCTGGAATTTATCGCTGAGATAGCGCGCTATCGGTGATGCTTATCTCAAAAGCCATAAAAATCCCAGAGTTAGCTGAAAATTGTGCGATACCAGCGATAATCGCACAGGGAACGGCAATACCTTGATGATGGGGCATGCCAGACTTAGCCATAATATCCACCTTCCATTGGATATTATGGCTGTCAGGTCGAAAGCAGGCGTAAAGAAACCTGCGTTAAGCACGGTTAGCGCTGCTTTCATGATCGCTAAGCCGGTTAGCGATTACATTGATAATTGGAGATATGTCGGTTAGCGTCATTCTCCCCATTAGTTTGGCAGGGTACGCCCACTTTGCATCTCATTGGCGATGCAAATTTGGGCATTAGGAAAACCAGCACTGAGGCATGGGAACACGCGTTAGCGTGTCCATGCTGATAGTGCGATAAAATTATCTCCGCTTTTCGCCCGAAAACGGACGCTAAAGCGGCGATAATTTTACTGCGGGCCTTGATGATATGCCCCTTAGTGTTTTTTAGTATATTGATTTCACTTCTAAGTTAAATGGTTTCTTGCATTTGTGTCCAAGATGCTTTCAGTGTGACCTTTCTTCTTTTAAAGCGGCCAAAAACCAGGGAGCTGAGGGTGTTGATCTCCGTTGAGATACTGTTTTTAAAGTACCAATGCGGTCAAGGGCTGGGGACACTTCCATCGTTGTGTTATACTGTGTGATGCCGCATCATTCAGTACTGTTACTAAATCTCATTGTGTTACTGTTGTGCTGGGATTTGTCTGGGATCACCCACCATGCATACATTGACTCTTGCACCACGCAGGCTGAAGCAGCACAGCATTTGGCCCACGCATGTCCCAAGAAACAATGCAGGCAGGCTCCCCTGTCACTTGATAACTCTCACTTACACCCTTGTGTTGCCTTTTTATTTTATTTATTTATTTATTTATTTAATGCGATTTTCTATAGTGCGAACTTTATCTGAAGGTGTCAGAGCGCTTTACATAAGAACAGTTGCAAAACATAAGGATTTAGGATTCCATGTGTTACATAAAAGATACAAACAGAAAAAATTGCAAATGTACAAGATGTAAAGTCACTCAAGAAAGAGATACAAATGGATATACTCTAAGAGTCACATAGGAATGGTAGAGAGTACAAAGGTCTACTGTATATACTAGTGATTAGAGTAATCTCTATATACATAGGGAAGGGATACGAATGGATATAATCTAAGAGTCACATAGGAATGGTAGAGAGTACAAAGGTCTACTGCATATACCAGTGATTAGAGTTATCTCTATATACATATACACACATAGTAGATTTTCTCAGGTCAAGACCCAAAAAACCAGGAGAGCAGAGTTCCATTAAGTGGGGTCGGAGGGGGGATGCAGTCACAGCACCAAGGGGGGGTGGGAGGGATACAAGGGTATGGAGAAAAGGCAAATCAGAGGATCATCAAGGGGGAAACGAGGGAAAAGGGTAAAAGACGAGGGAATGGACAAGATTAGCTTGATTGACGCAAGGACAACGCAAGGGCTTAGTAAATCTGGGCCTTGGTACTCAGACACACTCAACCTCTGCCCCTGGGTTCTTCCTCCAGTCTCAGGTGAGAAGCTTTGGAGCCGTTTCTAACAGCTGCTCATTAGCTTAGGTTGTTCCTAGGGCAAACATCAAAGCCATTTCAGTTTTCTAGCATGTCTGTATACATAATGCACATGTGCAATAATATACCCTTCACATGCAGGATGTATAATGAGTTTGATGGGAGAAGCTGGTTCAAAGCAGGCAGCACAAGCTTGTACAATCACTGAAGGGTATCATATCTGTGCACTAGATAAATGTATATAGTGCAGCAAAGACTCCAAAGCCATCATTATTTCCTGAATTTTTTATTATGTATTTCATTCTTTGCAGACTTACGTAGCGCGAACACGCCCCAAAAGTATTGGAGTGCTTTACATGAGCACCAGTTACATTACACAAGGACACATTATTTTTTATTGTTTGTAGTCACTGGGAGATTAAAGGATTTGCCCAGAATCACAAGATGATTAGGAGATGCCGAGACTCGAACCTGGTTCCTAGGTTCCAAAGTTGGCAGCTCTGGTTGTATCCCATCTTCTCCCCTAAGATGGAGGAGCAGTGGCTCGAGGGAATCTCTGCAGTGGTCAAAATAATACGTAATGCAACCATGCTGGTGGCGATGCAGGGAGAACTCAGTAGTGGCTGGGCCTTTTATTTACTGCAACATGCACCGTCCATGGGCCCACTGTATTCACAGCCACATCATTATGTCTGAACGAGGCAGCCATCTTAGGAGTACAGAATCCACAACATATGATGACTTATTGTAAAGGCTGTTAAATATGCGTCATGACACTCTAATTTTTTTTTCAGCAGTGACTGTCGCTTCAAACGCTGCAGAAGCGTGCCACAACAGAGGACATATTGAGGAGAGGTACAGTAGCAGAGCTGATTACTTCTGGAGCAGTGATCAAAAGCAATGCACCTCCTTACAGTTCATATGGGAATTAGGATATTAGTTTGTAGGAGAGTAACAGGGCAATCAGAGGTTACTGGACTCTATTTGTGGCAATTGGGGATTTGTTCCTGTGTTGCCCTGAGACAATCTTGCTATTGGACCCAAACAGAGAACCATGTAGACCCCTTTGCATTTGCCCAAGAGGTGTCAAGGCATCTCTCTTTCTGTAAATGATGAGACTCTCAGATGTTCTCCCTTCTTCACATTTGCTGCAGACCTTTACTGTGCTCTGAATGCTTCATGGTTTTGAGGACCTTGAATCATGTTTATGTCTGGACCCTGACAAGCTCTATTCGAAATGGCCTTCAATCAACCAGAGACCAATATAATTCGGTGACCTGGGCACAGTTTGAGTGTAAGACATCAAGGAAGTGAAGAGAAGTGTCATATATGTTATAGGCTGGAGAGAAGCATGCTGGCACATTTCTCTTGTGGCCGCATGGGGTGTTGTCTGAAACTGTTATGAATCCTTAGGTTGTGACTTCGATAGAATGAATTAGAACCACATATCAATCCCCTTATTGCGGATATTTTGTTTGTTTACTTGAAGGCCTCCCAGATCTCTAGACGGTTTGCCATCAATTAAAGAATAGTGTTGTGTGTTGCCTGAGGAAAATGGTACAAATGTGTTGGTTAGACACCAGAATGTGCATTGGTGTCATTTGATTGTGTTCAATGGATGAGGCTCTGTTATGGCACAAACCAATGTGTGAAAGACCACCTACTGTCTAGGATGTCTGGGAACAGGAACTTAGGGGGTCATTAGTATGGTGGGCGGATCGCCACCGCCCGTATGGCAATGGCGATCCACCCGCCACAAACCACCGCCCACTATCAAATTCCCCCCTGCCACATTACCATGGTGAGGGGGACACCGGCAGAGGGAAAGACCGTCCGCCAGTTTTCCGCCCGGTCGAAGAGTCGACTGGGCGGAAAAGCTGTTAACATGGTGGCGGTGTCTGGGAGACACCGGCATCTATATTAGCATGTCTGCGGGGACATGCCTTTCCGTAGCAAAGCAGGAGGTTCACGCAAGTGGGGGCCCATAGCGGGCCCCCAGGGATTCTGGGAGTGGGGGGTGCACATGGGGGGTACCTATGGTACCCCCTACAGTTCCATGCACAACATGGCAGGCACCACGCGGTACCTGCCACGTTGTGCATGGAAGTGCACGACATGCCTTCGTGGCATTGCAGCGGGCGGTGCTGAGAGCACCGCCCTTGAAATGTCAAGAATGCAGGATGCGCCGACAATCCTTATGTCACCAACCCTTTGTGTTACACGCGTGAGTAGGTAGGAGTGGACTTGTGAGATGAAGGGCTATTTATTTGTTTTGCTGTTTTAATGTTGTGATATGTTTAATTGTACAGTTTCATTTTGATTGGTATATTTGTGTAAATGTCTTCATTTTTAAAATGGGAAACAAGTCTCATAATTATTTGGGTAGACAAGGCTGCATTATTAATGTATAGATGTGCCCTACATGTCACCAGTTATTTGAAAGTTCCCCATTTGACTGAATTGGATTGAGGCACGGCAGTCCAAGACGCATTCAGAATTTAATTCACATTTATCTAAACATGACATTTGAAATCTATGCAGTTAAAACCAGCTCTCTCTAGACCCCTAAATAAAACCTGAGGAAGAAGGTCTCTCACTGTTAAACAATGTAAAGTGTACGTCAATGTAAAATCCCTTTCTATTTAATTTGTCTGAGAGTTCGCAATGTAAAATTCCCTCCTATTGTATTTATCAGATAGCTCAGAATGAGAAACTCCATCCTACTTTATTTGTTGATGGGCTTAAAGCGTGCAAACCCCCTTTCCCAACAATCTGGTTTTTTTGCTCTACTTTATTTCACCAGGAGTCTGCATTACCAATGTTAGAAATGTAGCTCTTTCATAGTCCAGCTAGTACAACTGCTGCCCCATCGAATGCCCATAAAGCCTGCAGGGATTTTTTTTCTTAATACCTCTTTATTAAATGTTTGCATTGCCTAACACAATTGGGTCTCAATAGCAGCCAGCAGCATAACCTGTAGTGCTCCAATCTCCACCTTGGTCTCATCGCGGAGATATTGTGGCTGTAACTGCCTGTCATACCCCCAGAGCGGTAGAGCTTTCCTTGGAATTGTCTTATTGAGAAAATGACTTACTGAGCAGATTTGGGTCCACCATTGGTCCTGACGAAATGCCTGGGCCTAGGTGGCACTTTTGGGCATGAAACTTGTTGACCCCACTGAACAAAGCCAAAGGGTCATCACTAGTTTGTTTGGCTCTGTCTTGTTTTTAATATTGGCGCCAGGAATAAACTTTGCAAAGAGAGCGACTGTAGTCAATTTTAACCACTTACTCAGTCAATCTACCTTCTCTTATAAACAACCCAAATCAGGGCAGCGATCTGAACTCTGGCCAATAACTGGCGGGGGAGAAAAAAGATGTCTGACAAAGAGCGCCAGTTTCTGGGAGCCCGCCGGGTATTGCGGCTCCCGCCAGGCGAAGAACTGGCCCAACGATGAAGCATGCCACCTAGGCGGGTGAAGGTTGTTGCTTCCTGACATCATCAAATCAGGCACTGCAGAATTAAACATTGGCCCATTGTAGAGTGATTTTTACACACGGCAGCATGATTATTAGTAATCTGTGTCTTGCTTTATTGATCTCAGTAGCATACCACATGCAGAACTCACACATTTCATGCAGATATGTGCAAGCAGGACGTGCGTCACAGGTGGGGTTAGGTCAGGTGCCTGGGATTAAACCCAGGACAAATGACAACAGAGAAAGGAAAGTCAGTGAAGAAGTTGAGGGTAGCATTACTCGACGACTATTTCACCTATGCACCTCTTTCCACCGTTACGCGTTTACCTAACAACCCAATTGTAGGAGAGTAGGGTCTGCTATCCTATGGTCACCCCAATTTTTGCTTTTTGCTTCACTGGTTTTCGACTTAATGAGGCTGTGGGCCTGCTAATCAGACCCCCAGCCTGCTGTTCTCTTTCTAAATTCACAGACATGTACTATAGGTACATCACCAATTTGGTACTGGACACCTTGTCAGCCCCTATACAGTGCACTATAGGTGACATGGGCATAGGTGCATCCAAGGCCTACCAGGGGCTGCAGCATATCTTTTGCCAGCCCTGGCTGGTACTTAAATCGACACAACTGGCTGTTAACACAGCTGGGGCAAGGTGGTGTAATCACCCCTTGCTTAGATATAGTATACCTATGTCTAAACCTATATCTGGACACATATATACATATATACCTATAAGTCACTCCTATGGCAGGCCTTTACAATCCTGGAGGCAGAGTGCTTGGTTTTATGTGAGATGGTGCTCTAGCATGAGCTGAGCCTTTCTGCAGTGTTCGGAACCATTTCCTTACTGCTGTTCCAGTGATACTGCCATACCATATACTCTTAAGTGCATTATAATCCTCGCGGTCATTGCTAACTTTGGTTTGGCTTTATCAAAACATGTCGTGTTTGGTGTCATACATTTTGGAATACTACCCCCTCGCCAGTTCTGGCGACGGGGGTAGCATTCCACCCTTCTAGAGGGAGAAGACATTTTACTTTACTGAAAACGCGGTTAATCCTAACCAGAGCCCCAGCATCACAAAATGGACACTGCTGCCACAGACACATGTCTGACCTCCTGCTGCTGGCCGAAACCCGACAGAGGACGCCTGGACAAAGAGTTTCCTGTCACAGGGAGGTGTCACACCACCCCAGACAGGAGATAGTGGATTGTAGCAGGGAGGGTTGAATGAAACTAGACACTGCCTGGGGCACACAAGGTGTCACTGGACAGATTCCAGTCAAACCGGTTCTGGGGCACTCCAGCCCCAGTCTTGGCAGCAAACTGCACAAAGGAAAGGGGTGTAACCGCCCCCTTCCTGGGTCCCACCCATAGGAGGGACCTAGCAGGTAATCCAGCCCCCAGATTTGGAATATAGGTGGGAGCAGTGCCAATACACATCAGATTATCCTGACTGAAACTTATGAAACGAAACTCTGGACCCTTCGACATCCCACTCCTCGTGGAAGACTGAAGAATTTCCCTTGTGGTCAAGGAGTGACCACCCTGTGCAAACAGGCACCATCCAGCACCTCAACATTTGCTTTGTTGCAGTTCCCGCCGGAACTCGAGCGACAGAGACCAACAAGAGCCAGCTTTCCTGACTTCCAACAGCACGATCCACAGTCCATGCAGAGCTGGGACCCGTGGAGGCGACCTGAAGCGTGGGAGCGGCCATCTTGAAGTAACTACGAAGCGCTGACCGTGCAGCACCCGAGGCCCCCTTGAGGCTGTGCTTTTGAGTCTGAGAAGCTCCAGCCCCGAGCAGCTTGTGCACCGAAGCTCACCCCTCCAGACTTGACGAGTGCTGCGTGGGGCCCTTTTGCACTTTCCTGCTTGACGCATTGGTCCGGTCGCTTGCCCCTTGGCTAGTGGCCCCAGTACCGATGAAACCTTGAATTTGAAAAGCTGATCTGGTTGCTCCAGATTGGCACTAGCTCCCCTGAAAAGGAGCACCCGCTCAGACCTTGCTAGTCCGAGTGTTAAGCCTTCTTCGAATCCTGCGTGGGTTGCCTTTGCCAAGGCCTGTTGACTCCGATCGTGAAGCCGATACGGCCAACAGCGAGAGCCTTTGTGGGACAGCTCGTGATTCACTCCAGGACATCCTCGGTGACCCAGAGTCCACGTGGCAGCGGAGACAAGGCACCCAACATCGACCTGACTGCGCCCAACATTGCCTGGGTCCTTCCTGGTTCCTTCCTGGTCACTGGCTAGTGACCCAGACTCTGTCCCCTCTGCTTTCAGGTACCCTTCAACTTCGATCCACCCTTGGATCGCACCGGACACTTCTCTCCTGGACGCCTGCAGCATCTTCATCCTCAGGCACCATCGAACTGCGTGACGAAACCCGAGACAGGTTGGCACCTGTGCACCCGCTTCCTGTGGGTGAGGTAACTTACTAGCGCCGGTGTTCCCACACTGGTACACACCTCTAGTGCCTAAGTCCAAAGTTTGGTAGTCCTAGTCCAGTTGGAAGACTCCTTTTGCAATAACATTGTAACTTTTACGCACCATTGACTTTACATTGGTGAAAGCCGTGCTTCCCGCACTGCTCCCGAATCCCGCGGGCTACTCCCGCCCTAACTGCTGTTAGTGACCCGTAGTCCAAGCGATTCACAAGGCCCTAGGCCTTACCCCAGATCAATTAGTGATTGTTATACCACTTTTTTGATATATGGTTCGAGTGGCCACCGGCCTCATCCAAAACGTGCACCTTGTCTATGTTTAACTGTGCTTTTATTTAAACGCTTGTGCTTCATTGCTCATAAAGAGTAGTGGGGATTATTCTGAGAATAAATACATATATTTTTATAATATATGACTTGTGTGGTGTCATTTCATTTGATATTACAGGATTGTATATGGTAAAACAGCTGGCTTCACATGTCCTTTGGAGTTAAGCCTTTAAGGCTGCTTAGTCCATGCTACCCCTAGGATAGCTTGTCTATAAGGTTGACTTACAATCACCACCATAAGGGATTGTTTGGACTGATACAGGGTGCCCACAGAACTGTGGACATCATATACCAGGCCAACTTCTCACATTGGTGAGCAGCGGTACGGATTTGAGCTTGCTGTTGTTTTACCTTTGCAATCTTTTTATCAAATTGAAAGATCACATTAAGTACCATAGGTACATATAAATAAAAGCTTGGCATATTTAAGTTCTACTGAACTTAGTGGTTGCAGGTAGAAGGGCTTAGCACACCCTGACTACAACTCACTAGCAAGGGACAGTAGGAAAACACTTAGTGTAGGTAGGTGCATCACTTACACCACACTAGAGTCATGTCTGGCACAGGTGAACCCTCAGGGTCTCTACCTGTGAAGGTTGACCTTCCACAGGCAACCTCCAGCTATGACAAATTCAGCTACAAATACTTGGGTGCCTTATGCACTGCAAGGAAGCTGAGAAAGGGTCACAACCCTACTATTCCCATCATGATAGCCATTCTAGAAAAGGATGACTTAGAGAGAGCTAAGATAGTTCCCTCAGGATCAGGTGAAGGAGTAGATCCCCCAGAGACTGAGAACACCTCCCCAGAAGTAGAGAATGTGGAGGCAGACCCAGAATCTAATGGTGAAGATTCAGATGTGGATCATGGGGATAACCAGGTACCAATTGGAAGGCTTAACCAAGTCAACTTGGACCTACATGGAAATGGAGAGGGCCAGCACCTGCCCAGAGTACATAACTGGATTCTCCCAGGCAATAGGAGAGAGAGAAGCCCTTCCAGGGATTCTCACATTTCTAGTGCCTCAAGGGAATCACAGAGAGGAATGACTTCCCCTCAAAGAAGAGAGCAACGATTGAGTGGGGAGACTCCCACTGGTGGCAGCATTATCCCAAGAGACAAAGACAGGTCCTATGACAATAGAAACCTGAGTAAAATTGTGCCCCCTACAAAGATGGGGATGATATCCACAAATGGATAACTAATCTTGAGAGGGCCTGCATGGTACAGCAGGTCCCTGAGGATCAGTGGGCAGCAATTTTGTGGCTCTACTTTTCTGAGAAAAGGAGAGATAAGCTCCTCACAGTTAGACCTGAGGATGCTAAAAACTACTCTGTCTTGAAGAGTGCTCTTATTGATGGGTTTGGCCTAACCACTGAGCAATACAGGTTGTTGTTCAGAGACACCCAAAAAGCACAGACTCAAGACTGGACTGATTTTGTAGATTGTGCCACTAAGGCTCTGGAGGGTTGGTTGCAGGGAAGTAAAGTCTCAGACTATACAGGATTGTACAATCTTATAATGAGAGAGCAGAACCTTAATAACTGTCAAAACCAGCTATTGCATGAACACCTTGTAGACTCTGATCTGACCTCTCCCCAAGAATTGGGAAAGAAGGCAGACAAATGGGTCAGAACAAGGGTTAAGCAGAAACCCCAGAACTAAGGAGGTGATCAGAAGAAAGCAGACCAAAAGGGTGGTAATCAGAAAGATAAAGACCAGAAGTCTTCAGGCCCCCAAACTAGTAATAAGGAGGGTGGTTCCCAAAATGGAAAAAAGAAGAAGAATTATGGCCCAAAGAAACCTTGGTGCAACTTTTGCAAGTCCACTTCTCATTGGGGGAGTGAATGCACTAAGAGAAATCCAGTTGCTACTACTGCAGTCCCTAAGACACCTGCACCCCCTAGTACAGTTAGCAGTAGTAGTACACAACCCAAGGCTATAGTGGGGTTAACCATGGGTACTGAGATGGAGACTGGCTTAGTCAGGATCCCTACTCAGGCAGTTCTGATCTGTGAGGGGGTCATAGCTATGTCCTCTACTGTGAGTCCTAGTAACCTAGGCAAGTACAGACAGATGCCTTTAATCAATGAGAAACTGGCTCAGGCCTACAGGGACACTTGTGCCAGTGTCACTATGGTGACACCTAACTTTGTGGACCCTGAACAGATGATACTAGGTGAGAATTACCTAGTGACCAATGCTAGCAATGCCACCACTTCACATAGTGTGGCTGTTGTTAATTTCTCCTGGGGAGGGGTAACTGGCCTCAAAAGAGTTGTTGTTAGCGCAGACCTCCCAGTTGACTGTTTGTTGGGCAATGATCTGGAGGAATCAGTATGGTCAGAAGTGGAGTACAGGACTCATGCAGAAATGCTAGGGATTTCAGCACATGTACTGGCTGTAACCAGGTCCCAGGCCAAGAAGTGCCTACCTGAACCTGTGGTGGATCTTGAAACAATAGACCAACCACAACCCAAGAGAAGGAGCAAAAGGGTGAAGGCAGAGCCTTCCCACTTGCCCCAGGTTGAGGATCAGACCTCAGAGGAGGGTGATTCCGTGACCCAAGAGGAGACTGTCTCTGAAGAGCTTGAACCTGATCAGGTTGAGTTTCTGGGGACAGGGGAACCCTCAAGGGCAGACCTGGGGCAGGCTCAGTTGACTTGCCCTTCACTTGAACCCCTCAGACATCAAGCTGCTGCTGAGGCTGCAGGGAATGCTCAAGGTACCCATTCAGTGTATTGGGATGATGGGCTCCTTTATTCAGAGGCTAGAGATCCCAAGCCTGGTGCAACCAGGAGGTTGGTCATACCTTTGCAATTTAGGGGCTTCTTTCTAACCTTGGCCCGTGATATTCCCCTTGCAGGACACTTAGGCCAGAACAAGACTTGGGACAGGCTTGTCCCTCACTTTCACTGGCCTCATATGTCAGAGGATACCAAGGAGTTTTGCCGCTCCTGTGTCACCTGCCAAGCCAGTGGCAAATCAGGTGGCACAACAAAGGCCCCCCTTATGCCTCTTCCTGTGGTGGGGGTCCCCTTTGAGAGAGTTGGGATTGACATTGTTGGACCAATGGATCCCCAAACAGCATCTGGGCACAGATCTATCCCGGTGGTAGTGGATCGTGCCACCAGGTACCCAGAGGCAATTCCCCTGAGGACCACAACAGCGCCTGTTGTGGCAAGGGCCCTACTTGGAGTTTTCTCCAGAGTGGGCTTTCATAAGGAGGTACTTTCAGGCAGAGGTAGAAACTTTATGTCTGGATACTTGAAGGCAATGTGGAAGGAGGGTGGAGTGAACTACAAGTTCACCACTCCCTATCACCCACAGTGCAATGGGCTTGTTGAAAGGTTCAACAAGACCCTCAAGGGAATGATAAAAGGATTACCTGAAAAGCTCAGGCGTAGATGGGACATCCTTTTACCCTGCTTACTCTTTGCTTACAGAGAGGTCCCACAGAAGGGGGTTGGCTACAGCCCTTTTGAACATTTGTTTGGCCACCCTGTGAGAGGTCCATTGTGTCTTGTGAGGGAAGGATGGGAGTTACCTCTCAAAAAGCCCAAACTTGATATTGTGGACTATGTACTTGGTCTCCGCTCCAGGATGGCTGAATACATGGAGAAAGCATCTAAAAACCTGGAGGCCAGCCAAGAATTACAGAAAACTTGGCATGACCAAAAGGCTGTTCTGACTGAGTACCAGGCAGGACAGAAGGTGTGGGTGTTGGATCCAGTGGCCTCAGCAGCACTCCAAGACAAATGGTCTGGACCCTACACCATAATGGAAAAGAAAGGGGATGTCACCTACATGGTGAACTTTGAAACCCCTAGGAACCCCCACAGGGTGATCCATGTGAACAGACTGAAAGCATTTGTTGACAGGGAAAGCATGGGCTTGCTCATGGCTACAGATGGGGAACAGGAGGAAGAGAGTGACCCTCTCCCAGACCTGCTTTCCCAAAACCCTGATGATGGCTCAGTTGATGGAGTAGCCTTGGCAGGCAGCCTCACTGACCAGCAACAGATGGACTGCAGACCAGTTTTGCAAGCCCATAGACATATGTTTTCACTCACACCCAGTCAGTCTACCTGGTGCACCCATGTGGTGGACACTGGTGATAGTCTACCTGTGAAGAACAAAATTTACAGGCAACCTGACCATGTCAGAGATTGTATCAAGGCTGAGGTGCAGAACATTTTAGAACTTGGAGTGATTGAGCCATCAGAGAGCCCCTGGGCCAGCCCAGTAGTCCTTGTGCCAAAACCTCATACCCAAGATGGAAAGAGAGAAATGAGATTGTGTGTGGACTATAGAGGTATCAACGTTGTCACTAGGACAGATGCTCATCCCATTCCAAGGGCAGATGAGCTCATTGACACATTGGCTTCTGCCAAGTTTCTGAGCACATTTGATCTGACAGCTGGCTATTGGCAAATCAGGTTAGCTGAGGAGTCAAAGGCCAAGACAGCATTCTCTACCCCCAGTGGGCATTATCAGTTTGTGGTGATGCCCTTTGGTTTGAAGAATGCACCTGCCACCTTCCAAAGATTGGTGAATCAAGTCCTTTCTGGGTTGGATGACTTTTGTGCAGCATATCTAGATGATATTGCTGTCTTTAGCTCTACCTGGGAGGATCACCTGATCCACCTGAAGAAGGTTCTGGAGGCCCTGCAAAAGGCAGGCCTGACTATCAAGGCTACCAAGTGCCAGATAGGGCAGAGCAAGGTTGTGTACTTGGGCCACCTAGTAGGTGGGGGTCAAGTTCAACCATTGGAGAGCAAGATCCAGGCCATACAGGACTGGGCTCCTCCAACTACCCAGACACAAGTCAGAGCCTTCTTGGGCCTGACTGGGTATTACAGGAAGTTTGTGAAGAACAATGGGTCCATTGTGACACCATTAAATGATTTGACATCCAAGAAGATGCCCAAAAAGGTTCAGTGGACAGTTAGCTGTCAAAAGGCATTTGATGACCTGAAGAAGGCCATGTGCTCTGCACCTATCCTGAAGAGTTCTGACTACTCCAAACAGTTCATTGTTCAAACAGATGCTTCTGAGTTGGGGGTGGGAGCTGTGCTTTCACAACTCAATGTAGATAGTCAAGACCAGCCCATTGCTTTTATTAGCAGAAGTCTGACCCCCTAGAGAGAAACGTTGGTCAGCTATTGAGAGGGAGGCCTTTGCTGTGGTTTGGGCCCTGAAGAAGTTGAGACCATACTTGTTTGGCACTCACTTCCTAATTCAGACAGACCATAAGCCCCTCTTATGGCTTAATCAGATGAAGGGTGAAAACCCCAAACTGCTCAGGTGGTCCATTTCCCTACAGGGGATGGACTTTACAGTGGAGCACCGCCCAGGGACTGACCATGATAATGCAGATGGTCTCTCCAGGTACTTCCACTTAGAACATGAAGACTTATCTGGTCAAGGGGGTTATGTAGGAGAGTAGGGTCTGCTATCCTATGGTCACCCCAATTTTTGCTTTTTGCTTCACTGGTTTTCGACTTAATGAGGCTGTGGGCCTGCTAATCAGACCCCCAGCCTGCTGTTCTCTTTCTAAATTCACAGACATGTACTATAGGTACATCACCAATTTGGTACTGGACACCTTGTCAGCCCCTATACAGTGCACTATAGATGCCATGGGCATAGGTGCATCCAAGGCCTACCAGGGGCTGCAGCATATCTTTTGCCACCCCTGGCTGGTACTTAAATCGACGCAACTGGCTGTTCACACAGCTGGGGCAAGGTGGTGTAATCACCCCTTGCTTAGATATAGTATACCTATGTCTAAACCTATATCTGGACACATATATACCTATAAGTCACTCCTATGGCAGGCCTTTACAATCCTGGAGGCAGAGTGCTTGTTTTTATGTGAGATGGTGCTCTAGCATGAGCTGAGCCTGTCTGCAGTGTTCGGAACCATTTCCTTACTGCTGTTCCAGTGATACTGCCATACCATATACTCTTAAGTGCATTATAATCCTCGCGGTTATTGCCAACTTTGGTTTGGCTTTATCAAAACATGTCGTGTTTGGTGTCATACATTTTGGAATACTACCCCCTCGCCAGTTCTGGCGACGAGGGTAGCATTCCACCCTTCTAGAGGGAGAAGACATGTTACTTTACTGAAAACGCGGTTAATCCTAACCAGAGCCCCAGCATCACAAAATGGACGCTGCTGCCACAGACACATGTCTGACCTCCTGCTGCTGGCCGAAACCCGACAGAGGACACCTGGACAAAAAGTTTCCTGTCACAGGGAGGTGTCTCACCACCCCAGACAGGAGATAGTGGATTGTAGCAGGGAGGGTTGAATGAAACTAGACACTGCCTGGGGCACACAAGGTGTCACTGGGCAGATTCCAGTCAAACCGGTTCTGGGGCACTCCAGCCCCAGTCTTGGCGGCAACCTGGACAAAGGAAAGGGGTGTAACCGCCCCCTTCCTGGGTCCCACCCATAGGAAGGACCTAGCACGTAATCCAGCCCCCAGATTTGGAATATAGGTGGGAGCAATGCCAATGCACATCAGATTATCCTGACTGAAACTTATGAAACGAAACTCTGGACCCTTCGACATCCCACTCCTCGTGGAAGACTGAAGAATCTCCCTTGTGGTCAAGGAGTGACCACCCTGTGCAAACAGGCACCCTCCAGCACCTCGACATTTGCTTTGTTGCAGTTCCCGTCGGAACTCGAGCAACAGAGACCAACAAGAGCCAGCTTTCCTGACTTCCAACAGCCCGATCCACAGTCCATGCAGAGCTGGGACCCGTGGAGGTGACCTGAAGCATGGGAGCGGCCATCTTGAAGTAACTACGAAGCACTGACCGTGCAGCACCCAAGGCCCCCTCGAGGCTGTGCATTGGAGCCTGCAAAGCTCCAGCCCGAGCAGCTTGTGCACCGAAGCTCACCCCTCCACACTTGACGAGTGCTGCGTGGGGCCCTTTTGCACTTTCCTGCTTGACACATTGGTCCGGTCGCTTGCCCCTTGGCTAGTGGCCCCAGTACCGACGAAACCTTGAATTTGAACAGCTGATCTGGTTGCTCCAGATTGGCGCTAGCTCCCCTGAAAAGGAGCACCCGCTCAGACCTTGCTGGTACGAGTGTTAAGCCTTCTTCGAATCCTGCGTGGGTTGCCTTTGCCAAGGCCTGTTGACTCCGATCGTAAACCCGACACCGCCAACAGCGAGAGCCTTTGTGGGACAGCTCGTGATTCACTCCAGGACATCCTCGGTGACCCAGAGTCCACGTGGCAGCGGAGACAAGGCACCCAACATCGACCTGACTGCGCCCAACATTGCCTGGTTCCTTCCTGGTTCTTTCCTGGTCACTGGCTAGTGACCCAGACTCTGTCCCCTCTGTTTTCAGGTACCCTTCAACTTCGATCCACCCTTGGATCGCACCGGACACTTCTCTCCTGGACGCTTGCAGCATCTTCATCCTCAGGCACCATCGAACTGCGTGACGAAACCTGAGACAGGTTGGCACCTGTGCACCCGCTTCCTGTGGGTGAGGTAACTTACTAGCCCCGGTGTTCCCACTTTGGTACACACCTCTAGTGCCTAAGTCCAAAGTTTGGTAGTCCTAGTCCAGTCGGAAGACTCCTTTTGCAATAACATTGTAACTTTTACGCACTATTGACTTTACATTGGTGAAAGCCGTGCTTCCCGCACTGCTCCCGAATCCTGCGGGCTATTCCCGCCCTAACTGCTGTTAGTGCCCCGTAGTCCAAGCGATTCACAAGGCCCTAGGCCTTACCCCAGATCGATTAGTGATTGTTAGACCACTTTTTTGATATATGGTTCGAGTGGCCACCGGCCTCATCCAAAACGTGCAACTTGTCTATGTTTAACTGTGCTTTTATTTAAACGCTTGTGCTTCATTGCTCATAAAGAGTAGTGGGGATTATTCTGAGAATAAATACATATATTTTTATAATATATAACTTGTGTGGTGTCCTTTCGTTTGATATTACAGGATTGTATATGGTAAAACAGCTGGCTTCACATGTCCTTTGGAGTGAAGCCTTTAAAGCTGCTTAGTACATGCTACCCCTAGGATAGCTTGTCTATAAGGTTGACTCACAACCACCACCATAAGGGATTGTTTGGACTGATACAGGGTGCCGACAGAGCTGTGGACATCATATACCAGGCCAACTTCTCACACCAATGCACCGTGGGAGTCGTAGTCTGGGATAAATTTAAGTGCATCAATTAGAATAAAGCATCTGCAAACAATAATATGTGAAAGGAAAGCCCAACAGTGGAAAAGTTGAATCCGAAGGAAATGACAAGCCTACCTGAGTGGAGTAGGGAAGCGTTAACGGGTTTCACAGGTGAAATTTGTGTGGGTGGGGTGCTGGGGTGGCAAAAAGAAGCAGTAGTTTAGGGACAGTTACGTTCTGAAGAGGGCGTTCAAACATTGAGGTGTCAATTTACTCTTTGGCGTTGGGGAAGCCATTTTCCAGTCCAGCATCTCCTCTAGAAATTAATTGTGAGCTAAACCTTCAGTTCAAATGAGTGGGACTGCTACGAATGAGTCAATTTGTGAACTATCACTTCCATAAATTAACCGAAGATGTTGTTTAAACTTGGCAAATTTCATGAATATTGCATAGATTTAGGAAAATGCGTGCCTAAAACTCAGGTCCTTTCAGGAAAAAACACAGCAGAAAATGTGCAAGACAGTTGTCCAACTAAAAATTAACCATAAGAATTATCCTACAAAACATGTTTCGCTTAAGTGCACACAAGGTCTATTCCCAAAGCTCTTCACCAGGACGAACCACTCCATGAGGACGGTCCTGGCCTGGGTGGTTGAATGGAAGTCCGGGACTGAGTCGAATGTAAGGTTTCCGAATGGCGGCATGGCAACAGAGACTTGGCTCTGCCAGAAACAAAATGTAGGAGATGGGTGTGACAAAAATGATGCTTGTGTTGAGATAAACCGCTGAGCGTGTCCGAATCATCTGTGTCCTAGCAACGACTCGGTCAGCGGAGGTCTGGGGCATTACCTGTTGCTGGGCGCCACACCGATGCTGCAAACAAAAGGCGCCTGCGACAGGGTCCGACATATTCCACGCCAGCCTCTCCCAGACTGACAGGAGATACGGGACGCTTCACCGAGTATGTTTCTCTAGAAAAAACAACTTTTAAATTAGACTTTGCATCAACTCCGACTCCCATGCAAAGCAGAGCAGCCTCGACCTTCCACTGACGTTGTTTAAAAACTCTTTCACCGGTCCGGTTGAATTACCCGGAACTCTCAGCCATTCCTAAAGGGTAGTGGGGGCACTCTTGGTACCTATTGCCACGTCCACTATGCAACATCCTCCCCCACTTCACTAATACTCGCTGGATCGAGCTCTGAAGGATAAAAGGCTGAGGGGCAGATTTACAAGAAAGTGACGCATCTGTAAAGATGCGTCACTTTCCCTGCACCACCCTGAGAAACCCTTGTGCCACTATGGATGCGCCATATGTATAATACGGCGCACCATTGCGTAAGGATTGACAGATGCGTCCGAAATTCTGACGCATCTGTTGACGCAAAAGTCACGCATTGCTGGAGTCGTGTCGCAAGCACGACGCAACTCCAGCAATGCAGGGGGAGGCCTATCCTGATTGTGCTGCGTCACTCCTTATGCCTGCTTCAAGCAGGCATAAGAATTTGACGCAGTGGTGTCCTAGAAGTGGCGCAGTGAAATATTGAAGATTTCAATGCGTCACTTCTACGAGGCCTTTTTGCATTGGAATGCCCACCCTGCATACATTATACCCAGTGCTTTAAATTGGCCAGTACTCACCGGTACTGAGTACCGGCTCTTCTTCATTTTCTCCCTTTGAGTACCGGCACTTTTTTCTAGAAGAGAGTACCGGTACTCATGGGGATCTGACTTTAACCGAGGCAGCACGCTCCCTTTATCCCTCAAGTTATACTATGGCAGCACCTTTCAAGCACTGCACGGAATCAATCACAGGAGCTTGTCACCAGGACCCAAGGTGAGCTGCTTTATAAATCAGTAACACCACCACTGGGTCTGGGCACCCAACAGCACAGCTTGCCACAAGCTACTTATAAACAGAACAGAGTGCACGTGCTGCTATCTATTTCTTTGCCTGAATTTCTTGGCTAAAACATCTGACTTGAAACCAATGTTTTATGTGCAAATAGTCACTTTTTATTTTAGTTTTCTTGAGTCAATTATTCAATTTTGACTTTTTTTGGAAAATTATTTAAACCAACGTTTTCATTTTACGACCTTATGTACAACACATAAATATATCAAGTCAGATGTTTTAGCCAAGAAATTCAGGCAAAGAAATAGATAGCAGCTTTGTAAATCAGAGCAGGGTGTGTCTGCTGAGTCATTTGCTTATCCAAAGATCTTTCACAGTGGGCGCTAAGAGGGGGCTGTAAAATCTAATGGGTGGCGTTGGGAGGCACTATTCAGGACATAACAAAAGAACGTATGGGAAGGCTTTTACAGTCGCCACGCATCTGAGTTGCTTTCTTGCACACTTCCACTTCCACACTCGCTGATTCCTATTTCATCGACATTGGACAGACCTTAAGACCAATCAAAAATGTGGAGATTGGTACCTGGTTCCCCAGTACAGATGTTGTCAGCTCTGGCCCTAACTCCGGTTTACAAATGTTCCAGGAGAGACTTGTTTATTTATTTTATGCGTTTTTATATAGCGCGGACTTTACCCGAAGGTGTCAGAGCGCCTCACAATAGGAACAGTAATGATACATGAGGAGAAAATTACAAGTGAAAAAATTACAAAAGCAAAAGTTAAGTTACATGAGGCAAAAGTGACAATTGTGAGCAAACAAAATACAAGAGGTAGCAAACGATACATTATAGGAGGAAAAAGTGATATGTGTGCAGGTTACAAAAGCATGCAGAGTACAAGTAGAGGTATAATACTGCAATAAATGGCAGACACCCCATCACAAGAACAAACTTTACATGAGGCAATGGTGGCACTTGCGCAAGTTTCTAAAGCAAACAAAATGTAAGCGGTAGCAATTAGTATGTTACAAGAGAAAAGTGACGTGTGCATGTTACAAAAGAGTACCAGTACTGGACAGATGGCTCAATGGGCTGTAGGCCACGGTTCGATTTAAGGCAGGCTGAAGCAGCATGTAATCCTTAGGCGGTTGATAAAATGCATGCAAATTTCGTGCATACAACCTTGGCACGGTCAAAACGCTAACCTGCCCCCAAATCTGTACTGCTTTGAGGCCTTCATCATATAACTAGCAAGGGTCCAATTAGTTGTACGATGCATCGGTGTCGTAATTACCGAGTCTGAAAATACCAGTTTCACCATTAACTGAAGCAGCCCACTGCAGGTGCGTAGCAAGGGGAGGGGGGGTCTGCCCCAGGCAGCACAAGTTTTGGGGGCAGCACCACCCACCCTTTTACCTGTGGCCCTCGCAGGAATCGAAGCCACCAACGGCCCAGCTCTTACCTGTTGCCGCCTGGGCGGGATTCGCAGGGACCGTCACCGGCAGCACCTACGCCACTACCCCATTGCGTGTAATTATGAGTTATTGTTGTCCTGTGAATAGGGAATAACCCAGCTTCTATTCTGTACCCTGATTCTGTGGCATTTATGATTGGACAGAGTGGCATCGATGCCACCCAGGAGTACCGCTTCGCTGACCTGCAGCCGAGTCCCCTTTGACTCCATGTCTAGTGTGACCGCTTCTTCCAGTTTTGGCTTTATAGTAAAATACATATTGCTCCCTCAGATTTTGTGGTTACTATTGACAATGTATGTTTCTAGTGCTGTTAGCCCAAAAAGACAAGGCTTTCAGACATGGCACAGATAGCTTGGGGCCTCTTGGGGCTATGCATGGCACACGTTTCACACAGATCTCCTTAACTGGCTTTTAATCCAAAGACCTTCTTTACATGTTCATGTTTTTCTTTACTGAAAGAGGTATCGAGAAGTGAAACATTATGGTAACTAAGAGGAGTAATTCTTGCATCACGACCCCTGTTTTGTATTGACTTCCGTTAAAGGCAGGTGTAAATAGCTAAGTTGACTTAAGTTTCCTGAAATACATGAAGTTGAATTCAAGTCTCAAATAACTAACTGAAGTCTGGGGCATATTACCAACAACTAGCGATATTTATCGCTAAATGCGTTTAGCGACTTTTTTTTTAATCGCTGCCTATCTCTGGATATTTTAGCGGAGAAAACATGCTATTAGCAACGTTTTTCTCCATAGCGCTAAAATATCCAGCGATAGCGGCGTAATGCGAGAATATCGCTGAGAATATAGCGATATTCTCGCATTAGCGACAAAATGCTCTTAGCCATGTTATCCACCTCCCATTGGATAACATGGCTAAGAACTGGTCAGAGCAGGCGTTAGTTTTTGGCGATAGCGGGAATATTTCCATCGCTACGCCAGCCTTATGAATAGGCGATAGCGACGTTATCGACTGCTTTCAGTCGCTAACGGGTTGGGTACGCCCACTTTGCATGTCATTAGCGATAAATATCGCTGACATGCAAAGCGGGCCCCAAACCGCTCGCTATCGCCTTCAAGCTGTCGCTAACTGATGTTAGCGACAGCTTGATAATAGGGCGATAGAATTTTCTTCGCGCCAAAAACCGCCTCTAAACCGGCGAAAAGTGCCTATCGCCCCCCCTTGATAATATGCCCCTCTGTGTTTGACCCTCTTGAAAGCTCGTTTGATTCTCCATGGTCTGAGCCTGAATTTGATCAGACGGCTCCTGGTTGGTTGTGGGGGCTGCATGTGTCAGTAGTCCTGGCTGGCTTTGTACAAACATGCGTTAGGGACGGTGAATTTGATCCTCACCTCAAAAGGCAGCCAGTGGAGGTAGGCCTGAAGTCGCCCCACTTACGAAGGGTAAGTCGAAGGCTGGCTCCCGGTTTCTGAAGTCCTTGGACTCTGGCAAGGAGCTTTTAGGAAGGACGCTGCAGTTGATTTTAGATTAATCGAGACACACCAAGATGAAGGCTGTGGTTAGGTCAGCCAGTGAGTGCAAGTGTGATCTTTCCAGGAACAACCAATGTGCGATTCCTTCCAGTGTGCCTCCTGCGCCCTGTACACCCAGTGAACAATCGCTGTGCTGAAGGGGCCCGAGAATGATGTCTTTATATACATTTCAATGTGTTCTGTAAATGGGCAGGTTACACATGTAGGGGCAGATTTACAAGCCCCCTGCGCCACCAGTGCGTCATTGTTTGTGGCATACTGGTGGCGCATTTTACTGCTCCATATTTACAAGGACAGGAAAACCCACCCTGCGTGACTTTTCTTGTTCTTGTAAATATGGCCCCTTTACAGGCAGCACTTTGCATGGTGAGGCATTCCATGGGTGTTGCTGTGGGTGTTCCCATGGAACACCCATGGAACCAGGCACATTTCGAGATTTACGAGGAATCGTAAGTCTGAAAATGTGTAAGAATGCTACACCTCCCCAAGGGAGGGAGGCGCAACGAGGAGAAATGTTTTAATTTCTCCTTGTTTTTTCCTCTTTCAATGTGTGCTGCATTCTACAGCACCCATTGAAAGAGGAACATGCCTGTGGTGATTGTTTTTGTGCAGGAAGGTGCTCCTTCCTGCACAAAAACAGTCTGCCCATGACTCAGGCATCCTTGCATCATGGTGAAAGGGTGCCTGCACCGGCGCATGGCTGCAGTTTGTGTGCCAGCTCAGGGGGAAGCACAGAGAAGCGAAATATTGTTGTAAATATGTCGCATCCCTGTGCTTAGAAAGTGACTCAGTGCGGCGCAGCCAAATGGCATGCGGAATGCACTGAGTCACTTTCATTGTAAACCTGTCCCACAGTGCTCAAACCTTGATGTATTTGTATTTCAAGGCACCATGGGGCTTATTTACAAGCCCCTTGTGCCACTTTTGTGTCATTTTTACCATGGGAAAAGTGACGTACGGGTGGCGCAAGGGGCTTGTAAATAAGCCCACATAAGTTTTGTAGCGGTCATTTCAGATTGGAAAAGGAACAGACAACAGGGCCAGCTCTAGAGCAATGCGACCGGTGCAACCGCATCGGGTGCGGAATTCTGGTGGGTTGTGTGGTTTTAAAAGCACCTGCTGCCACATTCGTGGCATCCTGAAATTTACAGGCAACAATATAAATGTCAAGATAATTCCGGTGATTAATGTTCTTCTTAGAAAGAGATCGGAGGTTTGTCTAGTGAAAGTTTTGACTCATGGTAAGGTAGCGCAGAGGGTTAATATGCCTGCTACAAAGAATGTGTATTATTCAGATCACAAAGCGCATATAACATAGATAGGTCAGTGGGTTAACTGTTTTTTTCAGGAGAGATTCTTTTGTGACTTGCAGTTTATAAATTATAATCCTAATATAGAACAGTGAGCTATTAACTGTCACCAAAGAGCTGCATAAAAACTGCAAGGCATAGATTAGAGCGTTGTGTATTTATCCCCTATTTCATTATCCTAATGTTGGGAAAAGGGTTAATTTGGCTAGAAATCAATTCTGATTATTAAAAAGAACCCCCAACCGTGGTGTTAAGTTTTTAATTCAGAGTTTGGGCTTCTCCAGACCAAGCACTATTAAATGATAGTCTACCAGAATGAATGACATGACATCTGTACCTTGTAGTCTTATGTAACATATCCTGGGCACTAATCTACACACCTATGATTGATTGTCTCTGTGTTGTGTGTGTGATGTAAAGTGCGCTGATACCCTACATTAGTATGAGTGGCAACAGCACTACAGAAGGTATTGAACGCATCTGAGAGAGAGAGTTGTTAAGGAGAGTTGATGGGCACTGTTAAACGGTGGTAGTGAGGGAATCCATAATGGCGGTGGTTATTGAGGGGTGCCAACAATCATTGTCGCACTGGGCGCCACCAGCGCTAAAGCCGGCTCTGACAGACACCAATTCTAATTCTGACATCTGATTCGACTAAACTGTGTGATCTGTTGCGAATCACTTCTGATTGTGCCACAGATCCCTTATCATGAACGTACACTCTACAACTATTTCCACAACACACAAATCTTTTCCTATTAGGCCCTGTTAGGCTCTAACTTCCCTACCCCACTGATCTACCCAGTGCTCTGGGTTTACACCTGCCCTTATTGTCTTGCCTACTACTGAGCCTCAAAGTTCCACCAACCACTTACTTCTAAATGACCCACCTGCCCTTCCTCAACCTGGACATATCAGCGACCCTTGAGCCACAGCTGCTCCTTTAGCTCTAAGCAGCTTTAACAGAACACATAAAAGTAAGTGCAACTTTTACTATCCCTGGCACTGTAAGCAACTCTCCCGAAGATCATGTTTTCCTTTTCTGGCACCTTACCGCCCCTAATTCATGCCTTCTACCACTGCAATTGCTGAGGACTACAGGCCCCATACCAGGACCCCTTGACGTGTGACCTCCACATCTGGTTCTGCAATTGAACGTCTCAATTTATTTCATACCGTTTCCTGTAAGCATGTACCCTGGGTGAATATAGCAGTTGGATGGCCTCAAACACACAATGTAGTTTACCACAGTCTGGATCTGCAGCTCTAAATGACAGTACGAGAAGTTAGCATTACCTGAGCTGTTCCTCGCTCTTAAATGCCAAACAGTCTATCAGGTCCAACATACCCTTTAAATTAGGGGTGGGCAAATAATTCCGCTCCACCGGTGGAGTTCGGGGAGTTTTATCCACCCCACGTGCCACGTGAAAGGCAGAGTTCTGGCCAAACTCCGCCAACCACCGCGTGTCAAAGTTTTTTCCACACGCGGCTCACCAACATTAAGTTGATGAACGCAGTGAGAATTTGCCTCTACTAGTGCGAGTTTCGGGTGCTAGAATGGCTGCTGGCGAAATTTCTCAACGCGGGTGGTCGTAGCAGGTCGCGACCGTTCACGTTGAGAAAGCTGGCACTCGAGTAGAAAATCTACTTGAGCAGCAGAAAGAAGCAGCGCCCTTGTGGAGTGTGTTGCTGTTCAAGCTGAATTTACAGTGTAGAACAAGCTCCCAGCACTAAAAATCAGCGTGAGCAGCGCAGTGTGCCACATTCTTCCCACTCGCAGAAATCCACAGAATCTCGCAGATTTTTTTATAAACCGCCGCAGAATTCCATGGAGTGAATCTCCGCAAGTTCCTCCCATCCCCTACTTTGAATCTGCCCTAGGATTATGGAGAACCCTAGTTTCAAAAATGCCTCACTTCCTTTCCCTCTGCTTGTCCATCCGTATCTGCTGTAATCCATTCCTTTCTCCTTCAGGCACCCCGCAGAACCCACCAGACATTTTAATACACTCTAAACACCTAACTCTTTTTAGGTCTGGCTTGATAGCTTGCTGTCTGCCAGAGATCATGTCAGCACAACATACAACATGAAAAATACAGAGAGGGATATGGACCGGCCCCCTTCAGGCATTTTCTTGACCCGCTGCTCACCATGTGTCATGACGAGACTAAATGCATTTCAAATATGTTTTGTCAAACCCGGGCATTTCACAAATGATTACTTTTGCCACTTTCACATTTTGCAATTGTGACCAAGTAAAGTAGTCCTTGCTTTCCATCCAGGGGTGTAACACAGGCCCCCGCAGCCCCCGCGTTGCGGGGGGGGGGCCATGCGCTCCTGGGGGCCCCATGCCGGCCCCCTCACTTGACTTACACATGCATTGATTATGATTTTAATGGTGCGCTGTGCGCACGGCACGCCGCACGCCCGGCCTCTTTAATAAATTAAATGGTGGTGCGCAAGCAAGGCCTGCCGAGCTTCAGCAGCTTAGCTAAGCACTGATCCTCCTCTTAATAAATTGTTGCATGGTCCCCGGTCGGGGCCCCTGAGGCTCTTCGGAAATGGTGCGCGGGTTCCGGCCGGGGCCCCTGAGGCTCGTCTTCAGAAATGGTGCGGCCCCCTGAGGCTCTTATAAATGGTGTGGGGGCCCTGGCCGGGGCCCCTGAGGCTCTTATAAATACTGCGCGGCGCCCCCTTCAGAAATGGTGTGCGGGCTGGGGCCCCTGAGGCACTCTTTATAATAAATGGCACCGGGACAGGGTGGGTTGCTTACTTGCCGGAGTTGCAGCGCATATGCGCATTGTACAGGGTGGGGTCAGGAGGAATGCCCTGGTTACATTTTTCAGGACATGCGCATTGAGCACACACGTAATTAGAAATGCGCGGGTGCTGGAGCCTAACTCTGAGCTGCAGGCCAGGCCCAGGTCAGGGGAGTGAGTCTACTGCATTCGATCCGACGGTCCGAGCCTAGTAGGCAGGAGGAGTAGTTTTTGGGGGGGGGGCGAGGACAGTCAGAGTCTGGGTGGCGGTGGCGGGTTGGTATTGGTAATTTGGACTGTCTGGTATCAGGGAGGGAGGGCATCATGGTGGGGCCCGACGTGCTTGGAATGCACTGGTACCTTAGAAAGATGAGCTCTCATCTTGCTCATTGCGTCTGATAATGTTCCCCTCATTACCGGCCCCGGCAGAACAGCGGTTTATAGATAGCGCCCCCTCTCTGCCCCGCGCTAGTGAGTCCTTCTGCTCCAACACTGAAAATATTAGAGCGGAAATCGTCTCCCCTCTCTCTTAAATAAAGGCAATGTGGTTAGCGCGGGAGAATACTGATAATAGCCCCCTCCACCTCCCTCCCTGCTCCAGAAGAGCTCCTAACAGACCCCGAGAGCAGGTGATGACGCAGCAAAAGTGGAAATGTAGAGAGAGGGGAGGGAGCGAGAACGGGAGAGTGGAGAGTGGAGAGTGGAGAGTGGAGGGAGAGAGAGAGTGGAGAGAGAGAGAGTGGAGAGAGAGTGGAGAGAGAGAGAGTGGAGAGAGAGAGAGTGGAGAGAGAGAGAGTGGAGAGAGAGAGAGAGTGGAGAGACAGTGGAGAGAGAGTGGAGGGAGACAGTGGAGAGAGAGAGCGAGGAGAGAGAGAGAAGAGAGAGTGGAGAGAGAGAAGAGAGAGAGAGTGGAGAGATAGAGAGGAGAAAGAGTGGAGAGAGAGTGGAGAGAGAGTGAGACAGTGAGAGAGAGAGAGAGAGTGGAGTGAGAGAGTGGAGAGAGAGAGAGAGAGAGAGAGAGAGAGTGGAGAGAGAGACAGTGGAGGGAGAGAGGGGCGAGAGAGTGGAGAGAGAGAATAGAGAGTGTGGAGAGAGAGAGAGACAGAGAGAGTGGAGACAGAGAGAGTGGAGAGAGAGACAGTGGAGAGAAAGACAGTGGAGGGAGAGAGTGGAGGAAGAGAGTGGAGGGAGAGAGTGGAGAGGGAGAGAGTGGAGAGGGAGAGAGAGACAGTGGAGAGAGCGAGTGGAGGGAGAGAGTGGAGGTAGAGAGTGGAGAGAGAGAGAGTGGAGAGAGATAGGAGAGAGAGTAGAGAGAGAGTGAAGAGAGAGAGTGGAGAGAGAGTGTGGAGAGAGAGAGGAGAGAGTAGAGAGAGTGAAGAGAGAGTGAGACAGTGGAGAGAGAGAGTGGAGAGAGAGAGAAAGAGGAGAGAGTGGAGAGAGAGAGAGAGTGGAGAGAGTGGAGAGAGAGAGTGGAAAGAGTGGAGAGAGACAGTGAAGGGAGAGAGACAGTGGAGGGAGAGAGTGGAGGGAGAGAGTGGAGAGAGAGAGTGGAGAGAGAGAGTGGAGAGAGAGAGAAGAGAGAGAGTGGAGAGAGGAGAGAGAAAGAGGAGAGCGAGAGTAGAGAGAGAGTTGAGAGAGAGTGAGACCGCTGAGAGAGAGAGAGTTGAGAGAGAGAGAGAGAGAGAGTGGAGAGAGGGTGGATAGAGAGTGGATAGAGAGTGAGACAGGGGAGAGAGACAGTGAAGAGAGAGTGAGCGAGAGAGAGAAGGGGTAGAGGGTGTAGAGAGAGAGTGGAGAGAGAGTAGAGAGAGAGTGGAGAGAGAGTGAGACAGTGGAGAGACAGTGGAGAGAGTAGAGAGAGAGAGAAGGGAGAGAGGGTGTAGAGAGAGAGTAGAGAGTAGAGAGAGAATGGAGAGAGAGAAAGTGGAGAGGGAGAGTGGAGAGAGAGAGTGGAGAGAGAGTGGTGGGAGAGTGGATAGAGAGTAGAGAGAGAAAGCGGAGAGAGACAGTGGAGAGACAGTGGAGAGATACAGTGAAGACAGAGTGGAAAGAGTTGAGAGAGAGAGTAGAGACAGACTGACTGACTCAGAGACTGAATACTGACTGACCGAGAGACTGACTGGCTGAGAAACTGAGAGAGAGAGATAGAGACTGGCTGACTGAGAGAGTGACTGACTGACAGAGAGAGAGAGACTGATTGAGAGTGAGACTGACTGACTGACAGAGAGAGAGAGACTGACTGACTGAGGTAGAGAGAAACTGACTAACAGAGAGAGTGACTGACTGACAGAGAGAGACAGAGAGAGAGGCAGAGACTGACTGACTGAGAGAGATAGACTGATTGACTGAGAGAGACTGACTAAGAGAGGGACTGACTGCGAGATAGACTGATTGACTGAGAGAGACTGAGAGAGAGACTGACAGAGAGAGACTGGCTGGCTGACTGAGAGAGAGAGACTGGCTGACTGAGAGAGATAGACTGACTGAAAGAGAGAGATTGACTGATACAAAGAGAGAGAGAGAGAGAGAGAGAGACTGTGATGGAGCCCCGCATCCCCTGAAGTATGGCGGGTCGCAGGCCTGAGGGTTCTAGAATGTCACGGAGATTTGGGGGGCCTCCATGTAGTTTGCAGGAGGGGCCCCTCAAGTTTCGTTACGCCACTGTTTCCATCTGCTGCTGGTTGCTCATGTAGTCTTGCTAAGGGTCACTCCTAGGGGTTACACTAACACACATGATGGAATTTCCCCACCTCACCTCTTTTGCCCCCATCCTCATGCAGGCTTAAGCTGTTCAGCAGGTATGGTGCTCACATCTAAAGCTGCATCTGAAGGGCATTTCTGTGCAGAGTACCCACCTACCTGCACCTCCATCCCTATTGCAGCAAAGCAACCCTATAGCAGCAAAGCCGCCCTGCCATGTGCTCCTGTTCTCCCGCTGCAGAGCCCGCATTTCCAGTCCTAATTCCATTGCTTATGTAACATTCACTCTGTAGTTACCTTTAGGGACAGGTTATGCTCTTCAAGATGGTGTTGATTTCAAGATTCACTTTCCTTAAAGCCCTTTGTCATCCGCATTTCACCTGCCCTCCATGGATCTGCTCCACGGTGGTTTCTTGGGAGATAGTTAATATTCTGCATTCAAACCAGCAGCCAAGAGCAGTCTTCTTTGTCTCTATTCACCCCCCCCCCCCACCTCCACAGCTGTGTGCTCGATTTAATATCCCAGTGAGAGAGCGCAAACTGACTTAAATGTATGAGTACATCACACTTACCTGTAGTAAGCATAAATCATGAGGAGAAATGCCATGAGTGCTAATAGTATCTGTAATTATATTCTGAATGTATAGCTAATGTAGAGATTTAAGTAGAAGTGGAACTAATACAGAAATGTGTGACACTATATGATTTTATTAGATGTGATTATTCCTGAATTCATGTCGTGAAACTGTTAAAATGTAAGATGGCATGTGGTTAAACGCAGAATGTGGTAGGCCTCAGGGCCAGAGCTAGAAGGGAAAGGGAAGGTGTTTCTTTTCACGACACAGATTGTATTAATGTTTTGGTCATTGCATTAAATGGGCCATGATATATAGAGATGTTTACTGAATAATAGAATAAGAATATTAACATGCTTTAATTAATGAAGAAGTTGAATGCTATAATCATTATGAGAAATATTGTAGGCCTGAATTATTTTAACATTGATTTATACGTACATGTCTGGGCTGAGAAATGTTGCAAGCCTTTTTGGAAGTCTATGAGAGTTGGGTTCTTGGCTGCAGATATCTGTCTGCAAGGGAAAGGGGGGATCCAATTATAAATGAATGAATAGAGGTCTGTTCAGTAGACGGCCCAGACATGGAGGAGGGTTCCGGAATGTTTGAGGGGTATCAGCGGGCCGGAGAAGAGTCTGAGAAGCAAGGTCAACTCTAACGTATGAAGCCCAATACAAAGCATCATGGAAAAAGCCAGAAGCTACACCACGTGAGGGGCGTCTCGCAAGGGGCGTCTCAAATGTTGTTGACTGTTTTGTATTAGGGACAGCACCCCTGGGTGGAGTTAGAGCAGATGCCTGAGGACCCTTTAGAGAGCTGATGGGTAGGCAGAGAGGGGTCATGACTGGAGAACTATAGGTTTTCACCAAGAGACTTAGAGTGAGTGACTTCCCTTGGGGGTCATTCACTGCTGACACCTTTGTTAGGTTGGGATTTGGTTAAGTAGGGATACCATCTAGAGCAGGGTAGGGACAGCCTAACCTGTGCGTTTTCTTCCAACTTAAATGAAGGAGAGATATGCGTCAATGCTGATAGCTTTATTATTCTTAGAACTTGTGTTAGTGATTTCCGTTGCTCGTCTGAGGGCTTTCCGAGAGCACATGTATGTAATTGGACCTGTGTATCTCGTGAATCTCATTCTGAGATGCCTGTATTTGCAGCTTATCATATCTTTACAATAAACTTTTGAAAGCTAGAAGTTGTTTGTGATCTTTGGGAGCAGAGTCCTTTATTGGGTGAACTAACTTGCAGAGAGGGGCACTTACTTCCTCCAAGACAGGCAACAAAGGTTCAGTCGACCAGATCGAGGTTTGGATCAATAGATATAAGGTATCGATCAAAATCTCGCCCTTCCAGTTGGTAGCTATAGAGGATGGTTGCCTTCTTGAGGACGGTGACCTAGGCCAGGTTAGCTTACCCCAAGGCCCCTAGAGATCGATGATCGGAAGAACAGCCCGCTGAAGAAGATCCGGATGACGTGAGACAGAAAAAGCAGCAGTATCGGTCGAGAGTGAGTATAAAGGGTTATGCGTGTTAGATTGCGGTGTTTTTGTATTGTATCTATGTTGTAATGTCTGGCGGAGTTGAATGTCTGTAGAGTGACTGTGGAACAGGTTGTGAGCGCGCGCAACCGGTGGAAATCTTAAGTTCAAGGAGAGCTTAAGTGGTTCGGGTGTATCGGACACCCAGAGTAATTGTCAAATAGTGTGAAGGGGGTCATGAGGTACCATTGATCACCCGAAAGACCGAGATAGGGGGACCGTAAGAGTGAGTGCGTGAGTAACGGACGCTGGTCGGAAGTTACTGTGTGTGTAAGCAACCTATCAGAGAGACGATAGACATTTCGTCAGTTGTGTTGACAATTACAGATAGACTGTGGACGTACAGTCGAGAGAAGTGACCGCTTGGTCGGAAGTAGTCATTTCTCGGTGTATGAATGGGACGCATGCATAACCGGGAGACGAGTTGAGAAAGGAGGGGTGCTGCTGCGAAGCGGAGAAAAGTGACGTCAGAAAGTGTCGCGACGTGATTGGCCGACCGGAGAAAGACCGCGCTGTGATAGGCCAGCTAGCAAAGACGTCAGAAAGTGCCGCGACGTGATTGGCCGAACGGAGAAAGACCGCGCTGCGATAGGCCAAGCTAGCAAAGCCGCGACAGGATTGGTGGATTGTCATCAGGAAGTAAACAGAGTAGCGAGGCTGGATATTGTGCGCATAATTATGAAGTGTTTTAAATGGCTGAAAGCGGTGTTTAAAAGAGAGAAGCGGGGATCGTATGAAGGGGAAGAAGCCCCGCCGGAGGGTACGCCAGCTCGTTATATGGCAGTGAATGTTGGGCTGCATACGATCCTTTGGATATCAGAGTGGAGTAAGATTACTGAAGGAAATGAGGAACTGACGTTCCCGAAGTACGGGACGTTCAGATTAGAGGTGTTACATCGATTAAAATCAGTCATGACCTCAATAAGACCCTTGCCTAGACCGACTCAGTTTGAAGCTCTCGAAGCATGGATTAGGGCAGCGCATGAAAAGAATATGAACAGACGACAAGAAAGGGTGAAACGATCGGTAAGGGCAGTGCAGGATGCCAGGTGGGATGCGGATGCTAAAAGATGGAGAGTGCATAACTTGGAAGTAAATAAACTGTACCCAGTGTTAGAGGTGCCCGTTAATAAAAGCCCCCTAGAAGAAGATGATGAGAGCGAAACAGAGGACAGCCTGATAAACAGATTACTGACAGACAGGCCACCCCCGTATAATAGAGCAGGGGGAGAGGTCGAGCATACAGAAGGAGAAAAGGGGGGCAATGCAGGAGAGCATAGACCGCTTCCCAGTTCAGAGTGGGATCCTGAGGCAAAGAAAGAGCTGTCCCAGCCTAGTCAGGTGCAACAGGTAGTCGGGAGGTTTGTGGTACAAAGAGCGCCGGAAACGGAAAGCGCCACATCCTACGCATTACCAGATGCACTACAGGTACCTGTTACCATAGGTCCTATAATATCGATATATGACCAAGAGAGAGCAAGAGGGGAAGAACGGGTACGGAAGGACAGAGAAAGAGCAGAGAAGGCAAGAAGGAACGATACGATCAATTCCCCAAGTCAGATGCCGATACCGAGAGAGTGGAGCACCCCGATGCACACAGCAGGGGACCCAGGAGGAGATCCTGGGGGCCCTAGATGGCCAGTGGATCTGAGGGGATCTGGACGAAAATCCTTTCAAGAGCTAAATGAGTACATGAAGCAGTGGGATGAGGCAGTGAAGGCTCAAAAGAGCATCAATGCTGCGGAAGCTGAAAGGGAAAGTCAGGACAGCCGAGCTCGGACTCACTGCGGGGCTGGGGAGAGCAGCCCGGAGTGGGACTGTAGAGAGAGAGAGAGTAGGGGAGTCACCCATTGGGCCCGGAGAGGAGATAGAACAGACCTGGAAAACGGGGGCCCCGGGAGTGGAGGGGTGGCGCGCCCAATACTCAGTGAAGAGGAGAGGAGAGCGCAAGAGTACAGAAACAGCTTTAAGTGTCCACACTGTGTGCCCGGCACCAGAGAACTGAATGGGAGTTGTGAGAGGTCGCACCATAGTCCCTGTGATGACAGAAATGAGCGCAGCCCAGGGAATATGGGGAACCAGGAAGGATCGTATCGGATACTAAGCGATACTAGGCAAAGGGAGAGTAGAGACCAGAGGGAAAATAACAGAGAGGTGTGCGGTGAAAGGAGAGAAGAAGAAGAGAGTGGGCAGAGCAAGAGTAGGGGTAACAGGCCCGTGTTCCATCACCTTCCAAGATCGGATGGCCGAGCATGGGACCTGGAGAGATGGGAGCAAGGGAGACCACTCATTAACTCTCCCGAGCCCAAACGTAGAGCTCGAAGTTGGGATGGTAGGGAGACCAGTGAGCCCCCTTCGAAAGATGTATTGCGAGCTGAGATAAAAGCCAAGAGACTCGATGTCGCCAGTTTAAGGTCAGACCTGGATGATATGGTAGATGGTACCCTGCCTTTAGAAAGAATGGAAATGTATGAACAGGATGAAATACTGTATATGGCAAAGGACATTACTCGAAAAGCGAGAGCAGTCCATGAGAAGTTAGTCGAACTAGCAGGCAAATATATGGTGGACTTGTCAAGAACCAAAGCATTACAGGGTAACCACAGGCTACATTATACAGATCGAGACCTAGATGAGAGGAGAACGATTGGGCTGAAAACGCACATAAGGGAACTGATCGCTGGAATAAGGACCTGGAGGGCACTAGATAAGTGGGAAGAGAGGTGGTCCAAGAAAGGGACCGGCAGGAGAAGCACGCTTGGTATGACACCAGGAGGACAGCAGGGAATAGAAGCTTACCCTTTGCGTGAAGTCGCAAATGGGAACTATGTACATGTCCCTTGGAGTAGGGGAGATTTAGCTGCTTTTACCACCTCCTTCCCCAAATTACGGGAAAACCCAGTGGAGTGGTACAAGCAAGTGGAGAGATTTGTAAAAATCTCAAAGGTCCTATGGATAGACCTGAACACGCTGTTTGACATTGTAGTACCAGGAGATCTGTGGACAGCATGCAAGGTTAGCGCTGAGTGGCCCACAACGGAGCCAGAGAGAGATGCTAAGACTAATGGGCCGTCCGAGAGTGTGATGGCAAAATTCGAGAGAGTGATGACTTGGCTGAAAGAAAAAGTGCCAATGCAAGACATAGATTGGGTCAGAATAGACCGAACAAGACAGGAACCCAAAGAGACAGTCCACGAATATTACGAGAGATTGCTGAAGGCGTTTAAACAGTATAGCGGCTTGGATGTAATGGATCCAAAAGACATAGGGCAATTTGTGTCCAAGTTCGTCCTGGGACTGAGACCGGATATTAGTTTAATGATTCAGCAACACTCGATTTGTTGGCAAAGTAAACCCCTAGACGAAATACTGAGATATGCCAGGTACTGCTGTGATGAGATAGACTCCAAGGCTAAGAAACTAAAAGAAAAGTTGATGGTGGTACAGATGCAGGCAGCAGGAAAGGGGGGACAGCAGCAACAGCAGCAAGGGACAGGTACAGGAGGAAAGAAGCAGTACAGTCAGAATAAGGGCAATGAGGAGAGTTCCACCTTTAGACCCAGAATAGATATAGCTGCCTTGAAGAAAACGACTAGGTGCCACCAGTGTAACGAGGTGGGGCATTGGAAACGCGAGTGCCCCTACAATGTAGAGATAGGAGAACAAGAGGAAGAGGAGGAAGAGGTCCAGAGAGCGCCTACAAGAGGGGTGACGCCATACCAAGGAAAGGTGCTCAAAGGGGGGGGGGCTCCTCCCCGAGCCCAGTTCCCGCAACCTCCTCGAGTAGGGACTATGGGTAAGACCTATAGACAAATGCCCCTGTTTGTAGAAGGAGAAGAGTGCTATTATGTGGACCCATTAACCGGACAGAGAGTGGAAAGAGAAGACTGCACCCTCGGGGCAGCATTGGAGGTGGATCAGAGGGGACCCTATGTGGAAGCAGAAGTAGCAGGGTGCCCTACGACTTTTCTGGTGGACACAGGAGCCACTAGATCCACGATCAGATCAGCTGCAGTTCCAGACCTGCCCATGTCTGGAGAGACCATACAGGTGGTGGGGGTCGCAAACAGGAGAATAACCAGCCAATTGACAGAACCGGTACAGGTGAAAATAGGGAAGTACAGCGATGAGCACCAGTTTGTGGTTTGCGATTCAAGTCCTGTGTGTCTGCTAGGAAGAGACCTGTTGTGTAAATTGAATTGTACTATATATTGTACACCTCAGGGAGTGGAGGTATTGACCAATGATGATGATGCAGACTTCAAAGTTGCAAACTCAAGAATATGCGTGGAGCTGTATCCTACTTTAACAGTAGATGAGCTCCCCTGGGACTTGAGAGAGACAGTGGCACCAGAAGTATGGGATTTCACTGGGGAAGAGATAGGATTGGTAAAAGGGGTGGACCCAGTGAAAATTGTAGTGAAACCGCATGCTGAGTTCCCAAGAACACCCCAATATAAATTGACTCCAGAAACGATTGCAGGCATAAAACCCGTGATCGAGTCCATGATTAAACAGGGAATACTGAAAGAAATCGTGGGTAGTCCATGCAACTCCCCGATTATGGGTCTGCAGAAACCAAATGGGAAATTTCGGATAGTACAGGACCTTCGAAAGATTAATAACATAGTCGTTTCGTGTTGTCCAGTGGTACCGAATCCATCAGTGATACTGTTTCAGATTCCATTCCAAGCTGAGTGGTTCACTGTGATCGATCTTTGTCAGGCTTTCTTTTCGATCCCTCTGGACGAGGAAAGCCATTTTCTTTTCGCATTTAAGCTGGAAAATCGCGTCCTAACATGGTGTCGTATCCCTCAGGGGTATACAGAGAGCCCATCGATCTTTAACCAGCTTTTGAAGAAAAATCTTGAAAGTCTAGTACTGCCCCAGAAGTCAGTTCTGGTCCAGTACATAGACGACCTCCTCGTGGCGTCAGAAACAGAAGAAGCTTGCAGGGAGGACTCCATTGCTTTGTTAAATCACCTAGCTGCCAATGGGCACAAGGTGTCCCCGGGAAAATTGCAGTACTGCCTGACAGAAGTGCAGTACTTGGGACACAGAATAGAGAAAGGCAAACGAAAAGTGTCACCAGACAGGATAGAGGCGATCATGAAAATGAATGCGCCTAAGACACAGAGAGAGGTCAGGATGTTCCTAGGGATGGTGGGTTATTGCCGACAGTGGATCGTGAACTTTTCACTGAAAGCAAAGCCCTTGCAAAGACTGACGCACAAGGAGGTGAGCGATCCGGTACCATGGGACAAAGACTGTTTGATGGCATTCCTACAGTTGCGAGAGGACCTGTGTCGTGCTCCGGCATTGGGAATGCCTGATTACAATAAACAATTTTTTCTTTACTGTTGTGAGAGAGAAGGTTGCGCGTTGTCTGTGTTGGTCCAAATCCATGGGAATGCCCGTAGACCAGTTGCTTATTTCTCGGCTACTTTAGACCCAGTAGCCGCAGCGTTGCCCGGATGTCTCAAATCCGTTGCTGCAACGGGTGTCAGCATTGAGAGATGTGAAAATATCGTCATGGGGCACCCGTTAGAGGTGTGCGTGCCCCATTCTGTTGAACTATTGATGACCAGGACCAAAACACAGCATCTGACCAACAGCAGGCTCACGCGATATGAGCAAGTTATTCTTGCTGCAGAGAATGTGACCCTCAAGAGATGCTCTGTTTTGAACCCTGCTACCTTGATGCCACTTCCAAATGATATCGAGGATGATGATGAATATACAGACCATGACTGCCTCGATGTGACTGAACTATGCACCAAACCCAGACCCGACATCGTAGATGAGCCACTGACTGACCCAGATGAAATTTTCTTTGTCGATGGCTCATGTGTAAGAGACGAAGTTGGGCAGTTGAGAGCAGCTTATGCTGTTTGTACAATTGCTGGAGTTGTGGAAGCTGGGTGCCTGGAAGGAGTACACTCCGCTCAGGTAGCCGAGATTATTGCCCTGACACGTGCTTGCTTGGCAAGCAATCAAATTCGAGTCACCATATACACCGACAGCCAATATGGTTATGGGGTAGTTCATGATTACGGGCAGTTATGGTCTCAAAGAGGCTTCATGACCTCTTCAGGCTCTCCCATTCGCAATGGAGAGTTTGTGCGCCTGTTGTTAGAGGCGTTGCAATGCCCAGCAGGTATCGCAGTTGTAAAATGCACCGCACATACCAGAAATGAGGACTTCGTTTCGAAAGGCAATAGATATGCTGATGAAGTTGCGCGATATTGCGCAGAACAAGGGTACTCTTTCACAGAGGTGGAAGTAGGTGGAATAAATGTAAGAACTGAATTAGCCATGATATTGGAAACTGTTGATACTTGGGATGAACTGTCAAACATGCAAGAAAATGCTCCTGATTCTGAAAAAGAAACATGGGAAAAGGCAGGATGTGTAATGGGTGAGTCCCATTTTTGGGTCTCAGCAGACGGCAGAGCAGTGTTGCCCAATGAGATGGTGAGTCCAATGGCTAGACTCATACATGGTCCCGTACACTTAGGGAGAGATGCTATGCTGAGAGTGTTTAGACAGACTTGGTACAATCCTAAGTTTAGAATAGCAGCAGAAGCAGTGTGCCAGCGTTGTGTAACCTGCCAGCAGCTGAACGTAGGAAAAAGAACACCAGTTGCACTGAGCCACATAGGAAGGTCTGGAGGTCCGTTCAATAGAATGCAGATAGATTTCATTGAGATGCCAAGGTGCAACCGCCTCCGCTATGTCCTGGTGGTTGTTTGTGTGTTCTCCAGATGGGTTGAGGCATACCCTACACGTAGGTGCGACACCCTCACAGTGGCCAAGTTACTGCTCAGGGAACTCATTCCGCGCTTCGGGGTGCCGGCCTTTTTGGAATCAGATAGGGGAACACATTTTAACAGCGAGCTTGTGAAAATGATTTGTGCAGCTCTAAATATCGATCAAAAGCTGCATTGCAGTTACCGACCAGAAGCCTCAGGAATTGTGGAGCAGATCAATGGCACAATCAAGGCCAGAGTAGCCAAAGTTTGTTCCTCAACGACCCTGAGTTGGCCTGATGCCCTGCCATTGGTTCTCATGAGCCTTCGTAGTACCCCAGACAGAAGAACGGGGTTATCACCACATGAGGTGTTAATGGGGAGAGCAATGAGGCTGCCATCTGTCCCAACTACTGCACTGTTAAATATCACAGATGATATGATCCTGGACTATTGTAAGGGGCTGTCTGACGCCATTCGTTCTGTGTCCCTTCAGGTGCAGGCTGCCGAGGTTCCAGCGTGCCAGGGCCCGTGCCATGACCTGTACCCTGGGGACTGGGTCCTGGTGAAAAAACATGTGAGAAGAAGCTGCTTGGATATTCGTTGGCGTGGGCCCTTCCAGATCATCCTGATCACGAACACAGCTGTGAAGGTGGGAGGCCTGCCCAATTGGATCCACGCGTCACATACGCGAAGGGTTCCAGCACCTCGGGAAGAAACAGCTCCTCTCTCGGATAGACGTCCATAAGAGGACCGAGAAGCCATAGAGGGGGCTAGCCAAGCTGTAGAGGTGCCAGCGGAAGCAGGGAACGAGTCTGACCAAGCTGAGGACGGTCAGTACAACAGCGAAACGGAAGACGCTACAGAAGGGGAAAGTAGCTGGGAGTACGAGTCAGACACTGACAGGTCTGACAGAGAGCGAGAACAGACAAGAAGGAGAAGGAGTAGAAGGGCACGTGGAGAAGCTAATTGGCCGCAAAGAAGGAGCTCTAGCCTGAGGTCAACTCCAGAGGTAACCCTTCCTCCGATATCAGAAGACTCAGACCCAGAAGAAGGTGCTCAGGGCGCTGAAGCACCCGACCGAAGAAGGTCAAGAAGAGTGCGTGTGCCTAACAGAAGATACTCCACACCTGAGTGGACATATCTGGCGACAAATGTCTGTGAAACAGGAGACAGGGAGGATTCGAGCGGTGGTGGTGTCCAGTTCTGAGCCCATTATCACCGTGGAAATACGACTGTTGGTACCCGGAGTCGAACAAGAAGGGTCACTAACATTCATGCTCCCCAGACCTCCCCGCCTCAGCAAGTTAAAACACATGTTCCTTTCAGAATTGCAATTCCCCGACTTTGGTACAACGATAACAGCACATGAAGAGCACACTCTTCGTTTGGAAATACTGAACTATGCTATTGAAGCTGCAGGCACAGGCTTGATAGTAGACTGTTAAAGGACTTTGTAAATAAAGTGAACAGAAAAAGAAGATTACCTAGCGCCCAGGAAGCAGAGAATTTTAGGGAACTTCCCTTGAGTGGATGGAGAAGGGCTAGGGTTGTCTTTATTGAACTGTTAAAGGACTTTTGCGAAGAAGGTTGTCAGCTTCCAGTTGTGTGGATTCTAAAGACAAAAGGATTAAAAGAGACTGTAAAGGAACGAGAGGAAAAGAACTTTTTGCTAAGAAAAGAGAGAGCCATATTGTCTGACGAAATGGAGGCCGGCACCCAGAACCGCAGAGCTAAATGTATAATAGGTACACTAATAGTAGGAGTGATAATATTAATAGCTTTAGTGGTAACAATTTCTTATGTAAAGGGACATGAGGAAGAGGCAAAGGTAACTGATGTGAATTCTGTAGAAACGCTTACACCTACTGTTGCTGGTGAGAAAAGGGAAAACACTCAAGAGAAAGCGTTATTAGCTGCAGAAGCCCGCAGATTACACGTAGATGAGTCCCAAGGAGACTTTAGGTCAAATGCTTATGCTAAACTCTTATATGAATACGTGGATGCCATGGAGGTTAAGGATTGTTACGTCTGCATGCAGTTGCCGGCGTCTGTAGATGAGGGCATTAGATACCATCACCTCCCGCTGACATATGGCATTACATGTAGCTTATTGCTTAGTATATTTTATGAGAGAGATAGTTTCGAATACTATTTCTCCAATTATGATTCAGTGTTACCAGAAGTCCCAAATTATAAGCAGATGAACAAATGGGACTACTGGAAGAGTGAAGACAGATTGGCCAAGTTCTTCATTCCTTGGATTACCTTAGATACTTCACATGCCCGTAGAAATAACCTGACATGCAAGGTGTCAGAAGTCGAGAAGAAGTTCATAGGGCAGGTGGATGATCGTTACAGGAGACAAAAGATTTTGAAAAAATCAGGACAATGGAAAACAGATTGGACCGAGGAAGAGAAGGCACACAAGAGAAAGGGTAGTAGTGGTCCAATAGCTTTAGATAAGACGCAGAGAGGAAAGCTATGTCTTCACCGAGCCAAAACGTATTATGAAAATGTATACGTGGGAGAAGTAGACTGTGAACATGCTTTCAATCTAGAGTACTATACTAAAGATTTCCTGAAGGGAATGCAAGTGATTCCAAATGTGTATTTTGTATGTGGAAGAAATGCCTACGTGAGACTACCTGATAACTGGTATGGATCATGTTACCTAGCAATTGTCTTCCCCAAAATATATCATGCACAAGACTTAGTGATCATTGAGGGCAAGACATCATCGAGGGGAAGGAGAGATATAGGAGATGCAGAAATGGTTGGAGATGTCTTTGGAGCTATGTTCCCTCTTTTGGGAGTAATCCTTAATGATGTTAAAATTAGACGACTGGCAACAGTTGTCGACAGGTTGTCTGCCAGCACTGCTCAGTCCTTAATGCTGGTAGAAGGAGAGATGCAATCGATAAGGGCTATGGTTCTTCAGAACCGTCTTGCGTTAGATGTTCTACTAGCAAAAGAGGGCGGAGTCTGTAAGGCTTTGAAGGTCCAGGAATGTTGTACTTACATTCCAGACAATTCGAAGCCCCTTGAGAAAGTTATTAGGAACATAACTAGTATTCATAAGGAGATCGAAGATTTGAGTAGAGAAAATGTCTGGGAAAAGGTGGGCCACGGAATGGGTGAAGTTGGAGGGTGGATTTCCACCTTAGGCAAAAGCTTTGTGTGGTATATACTAAAACCTATCATCATAATATTGATCTGTGGGATTATATTGTGGGGATTGGTGAGGGTATTCAAATGGTACAGAGCAAGAAGGTCAGAAAAGGCCCAAAGAGAACAGCTGCAGAGATTGGCTGCCATACAAGATAATCAGTACAGGAGCTTGAGGGCTCTGGAAGCGCAGAGAATGCCAGCAATAACTGCAGTCTAAATGTTAGTGATGACCCCGAGAGGTCATCAAAGGGGGGAACTGAGAGAGCGCAAACTGACTTAAATGTATGAGTACATCACACTTACCTGTAGTAAGCATAAATCATGAGGAGAAATGCCATGAGTGCTAATAGTATCTGTAATTATATTCTGAATGTATAGCTAATGTAGAGATTTAAGTAGAAGTGGAACTAATACAGAAATGTGTGACACTATATGATTTTATTAGATGTGATTATTCCTGAATTCATGTCGTGAAACTGTTAAAATGTAAGATGGCATGTGGTTAAACGCAGAATGTGGTAGGCCTCAGGGCCAGAGCTAGAAGGGAAAGGGAAGGTGTTTCTTTTCACGACACAGATTGTATTAATGTTTTGGTCATTGCATTAAATGGGCCATGATATATAGAGATGTTTACTGAATAATAGAATAAGAATATTAACATGCTTTAATTAATGAAGAAGTTGAATGCTATAATCATTATGAGAAATATTGTAGGCCTGAATTATTTTAACATTGATTTATACGTACATGTCTGGGCTGAGAAATGTTGCAAGCCTTTTTGGAAGTCTATGAGAGTTGGGTTCTTGGCTGCAGATATCTGTCTGCAAGGGAAAGGGGGGATCCAATTATAAATGAATGAATAGAGGTCTGTTCAGTAGACGGCCCAGACATGGAGGAGGGTTCCGGAATGTTTGAGGGGTATCAGCGGGCCGGAGAAGAGTCTGAGAAGCAAGGTCAACTCTAACGTATGAAGCCCAATACAAAGCATCATGGAAAAAGCCAGAAGCTACACCACGTGAGGGGCGTCTCGCAAGGGGCGTCTCAAATGTTGTTGACTGTTTTGTATTAGGGACAGCACCCCTGGGTGGAGTTAGAGCAGATGCCTGAGGACCCTTTAGAGAGCTGATGGGTAGGCAGAGAGGGGTCATGACTGGAGAACTATAGGTTTTCACCAAGAGACTTAGAGTGAGTGACTTCCCTTGGGGGTCATTCACTGCTGACACCTTTGTTAGGTTGGGATTTGGTTAAGTAGGGATACCATCTAGAGCAGGGTAGGGACAGCCTAACCTGTGCGTTTTCTTCCAACTTAAATGAAGGAGAGATATGCGTCAATGCTGATAGCTTTATTATTCTTAGAACTTGTGTTAGTGATTTCCGTTGCTCGTCTGAGGGCTTTCCGAGAGCACATGTATGTAATTGGACCTGTGTATCTCGTGAATCTCATTCTGAGATGCCTGTATTTGCAGCTTATCATATCTTTACAATAAACTTTTGAAAGCTAGAAGTTGTTTGTGATCTTTGGGAGCAGAGTCCTTTATTGGGTGAACTAACTTGCAGAGAGGGGCACTTACTTCCTCCAAGACAGGCAACAAAGGTTCAGTCGACCAGATCGAGGTTTGGATCAATAGATATAAGGTATCGATCAAAATCTCGCCCTTCCACCAGTGCTCCATGCTCTTTTCTCTGCACCAAATGAGTGGGAACAACTTGAAGAGCAGGGGCTGCTGGGATGCTGAATACTAAATAAGCTGGTAAGATCTGTCCCGCTCATTTAGCATTCAATATCCCAGCAGCCTTTGCTCTTCGCTACTGAACAGAGGCGAAGTGATGCAAGGTCCATCCCACCGGATGTTTTCGGCACCAACAGTCCCAGAATCCCACCATAAACACGGTGCTGCCTGCTTGACAATCCTCTGTTGAAATAAAATGCTTGCTGTCAAGGGTTCGGCTGGCCTAATTTAGAGATGGAGCCTCAGAAGTGGTGTTTAATTGTGCTGGCCCAACATTGAATGTTTAAAACAACATCCATTATGGGAAAGTAACCAGGCTGGGATGACTAGGCTCAGTTTCTTGAACTAACAGAGGAATAGCAGCAGCTTTTTTTCCATATCCAATAATGCAGGTAAATAAAAAAGGTGCTTTTTTCCTATGGTTGCTTAATCAAAAACAAGCATGGGTGGAGTGCAGTGGGATCTTCAAACTCCTGGACCCCAATGCCGCTGCACCCGCTGCCACATTGACTGCTATACCTTTAACCTGTGAAGTGAGAGAGGAAGACATGGCTTCCAGGTGTCAAAAGTAACACATTTGAAAGAATTCCTGCATCACTGTAAGAAGTGGTCTGAGAAGAAACATGCAAATCAGCTGAGCTCACGGATGTTTCCTTCATTATTTCAGTCTATTTACATTGTGAGATTTGCCCTGCTCCTGTTAGCTACACTCGGATGGAAGGAAGGCCGCTCACAGATATATCAGCCCTGAGCTAACCATGAGGGTAGTGAGTGGCTATGTCTTGCCTACCTAGACTATGCCCTCATCTAGCTCAGTGTCCCTGTCCCGTTTGAACACACATGCACCACCACCAGACCAGCAGGCCAAAACTGGAGCAGCATCACTGGCATGGACAGGGACACCGCTCTCAACACCCACCGACCCAAATACAGCAACAGCCTCCCCAAAGCCATCAAGAATTTCAACAATTGGATCACCTCCAACACCGTCTCCCCAGTCCCCTCAAACAGCAGGGAGACATTGGTTTTTATTAAGGGACTTATCTGTGACTGTCTCAGGGAGTGTGTGAGGAAATGGGATGGGAGGGGGGCGGGAGGCCTATAAATTGGGACCCCAGAGAAGGTGAACGCCAGAGTGTGAGCAATTGCAAAGGAGAGGCTTGCAAAGTCCTGCAGGATGGATGGGTGAAAATATCCCTAAAGTTATCTTTTAGGATAATGGTGATACCCCCACCTCCTATTCTTTCACAGGTTTGCTGGACAATATGATATCTTGGGCTCATGGCTTGGACTATGTCAGCATTGGAGCCCTCGTGTAGCCATATTCCCGCCAAAAACTGGATGTCTGGGCTGTTCTCCTGAATCAGGGAGAAAACATTGAGCTTGTGGTATCCCAATGGCCTACAATTAATGAGGGACAGGCATAAGCCTGTCTGCTCTTTGGCTCCTCTATGCTGTTTAGGGAAGGTCTGAAGGCGACATGTGCATGCTTTACATGAAATATTTGGCATGATAGGGTCTCTAGCATGTAGGCTGCCGCTGTCCACACTGACCTGCATGCTCCATAGTTGAGTGGGTGTGTATCTGATAGTTTTGTGTGTCAAGGAGGCAGTGGTGCCGGCCCCAACAACACATTCATCTTCACAACTTACAATAGAAAAATATGCACATATTTTAAACATAAGATGACTCTCAGAATGATCACTCACGCGGAGACGCTGCGGCAGTCAGACTTCTCTAGAGCATATCAGAGCTCTTCTTATCTCCTTTGGACAATGCAGCATGGTCCTTTGACCCACTAATTTGAGAGTCATAAATCACGACTCAGGCAATTTTTTGATTATTACTTCCTCTGTTTCTTCACATACTCAGACCTCTTTACTTCTTATCAACTCACGATTTGGAATTCACCGGAATTCACGTACAACAAGAAAGCCTTGAGAAAGTTACTGTTTAAGTAACGAAACACGTGTCGGCTGTCCATTGCATTTTCGATCTAGATATATGTATGGAAGAACACGCATTGTAAAAACTGTGCAGACTGTATAAAAAAAAAACTTTTGGAATGGACTATGTTTGATTGAACAGAAAAACTTAAAGATCAAAAAAAAAAATGTTCAACATTAAATCGCACAAACTACTCAGTTGTTTTTGATGTTCTCTTGGTAGTTCCTTTTTCAAAAATAATGTTTTACAATTGTGGTTAATGCATGATTCCATAACAAAGGTCATGTTATAAACAACTATTTTCATGGTAGCACTTTCTCCCATGATTGACACATGATTCCAGTGCCGAGTTACCATCACGTGTGACTAATTTTAGGTGTCTCAATCTCCTTGGGATTTCTGCCGTTTTTTTGACATCTGTGGTAGTGGGATGTCATTGTTTCCTCTACTGGCACCATCCAATCTAAAATAGAAATTAGTGTTTAAGAATAGAATTGATTTATTTGGGGAAACCACAATCCCACACAAAGAATTGGTAGTGCGACTGTCTATACCTTCACTACTGTCTTGTCTTGGTTTGTAATACAATGCATCTATCATGAAAGGGTAAATGCTTAATTCAAGTACCTTCATAAAGTTCAACATGCATTCTATAAAATGCAACCTGTCTTTCTTATATAGACAGTAAGGACCCATTGTATGTGAATAATTATAAAGTACAGTTCACTTCTCCTTCCTTTTTAAAATGCCCATGCTGGTCTTTATAACATGCATCCTGCACTTGTTTTTCGTTTCATCACGTTTCTAATCCCTCCACTTTTCATTATCATGGTAATAATCCTATATGTCTGATCTCAGTCTCTAATCTAGAGAGTAGTCTTCATTATACAGTACTTCCCATGGCTCCCACGCTTACTTGTGTCTCAGATCTAAATTATTTCCAGATTTCACACCATTTCAGTAATTTAATGTCTGGACACTTCCAACTATCACATTCAAGGAACTTCAATCTTAATGAAAATAGCTAAATGCAATATATACCAATTGCATATTAGACTAAAAGTACAAATACTGTCATATTTAGAGAACACAAATTGTTTCCAAAGGTCAAATGAAACTCTTTCTTTGTTTGATTACTCCACTGCATCAATATTGCACAGAATCGATCATTCGAAGTTCAAGGAAACATGTCTCCCAAACCTAGCTGCCATTTGAATTGAATTAATACAAAACGAAGAGTCTCTCCGTTTAAAAAATGGAAATTTTTAATACAGTCATTTCAAATTTTGTAAATTTTGTGAAAAGTGAGACCTTAGGTGCCCCAAAAACATGCTCTTCTTTTCCGTACCACAGGGAGACACTCAGGTGGACAAGAAGCTTTGCATCTGCGTTCAGACCCAATGGATGCTCAGTCCCCATTAGTATAATCACTTTGATAGACTCCTGTTCCACCAGCAAACCTCTGAGCTGCGGGGTGCCACAGGGCTCTTCCTTGAGCCCCACGCTGTTTAATGTCTACATGAGACCGCTGGCTGGGATCGTTCGTCAATATGGTATCAAGAACATATCATATGCGGACGATACCCAGCTCGTGGTCTCCCTGGCACAGAAGAGCAGCGGGCTCCCGCAGGTCAACTTGGCATCCTGCATGGAAGAGATAAAGAGCTGGATGACGGCATCTTCTCTAAAACTGAATGGGGATAAAACCGAGATCTTGCTTCTCGGCCCCCCCTCCCCAACCACCATTGCCCAGCTATGGCCCCCCAGCTTGGGCCCTCCCCCATCTCCAAAGGAGGACATCAAGAGCCTAGGAGTCTGGCTCAATAAATCCCTGACTCTTAACACTCAGGCAACCAAGACCTCAGTAATCTGCTTCGGATTAATCCGGATGCTGAAAAAATCCTCCCTATTCTACCCCTCGAAGCCAAACAAATCATCATTCAGGGCCTCATTCAATCTCGGCTTGATTTCAACAATGCCCTCTACTTAGGAGCACGAGAATATGTAGTAGAAAAACTTCAACGGACCCAGAATTGTGCAGCCAGGACACTACTACAGATACCCCGCAGAGAATCAGTCAAGGCAGGGATTCGATCTCTCCACTGGCTCCCTGTCAGGGAAAGAATAAAATTCAAGGCCCTCTGTATCTCCCACCAAGCCATCTACAGAGTTGGCCCCCAGATTAACCACCCCCTTCTCGCCCCTTACTGCCCCGGCAAACAACTCCGCTCATCAAACGCCTGCCTGGCCACAGTTCCCCGAATCAAAAGATCTAGGGCAGGAGGCAGGTCCTTCGAGCTCAACGCTTCCAAGCTCTGGAACTCCCTTCCCCCCTCTCTAAGATCTAATCAGATCCTCTCTTCATTCCGCAAATAACTAAAAACCTTCCTTTTCAGAAACTAAGCCCCCCCCACCCCAGAGTACTATGCCCTCTACTCAGCGCTCGGACGCCCTCGGGCAGCTGCCGCGTTGTATAAATTATCTTTTCATTTCATTTCATTTCTCAGGGTCAACTCCTATCACCTCCTCTGACCTTCGGTAGAACTTTACATCTTCATGTTCCCACTATGTGTCTCCCACGCCACTGTGCATGAGAGGTTCTTGTTCTAAATGGAACATAGATGTAGTAAAATACATAACTTCAGTTTGTTAACGGTACTTCATATGTATTTCTTCCCACATCCACATTCAATCACATAGACAATGTGTTGTTTCGCAAGTTATCCACTCCTTTATTTCTTTTCTTTGTCCATGCTGGAGCTCAAAGATGGTTTTATTCTGGCCATGCAAACATGCTTTATATTTCTGAGATCTCCAGAACCCTTTCTTTTTCCCTGATAACCATTTAGAGTTCATTGCTTTCTCAAATTTGCGAGTTGTCAAATAACTTTTTGTCAGCTGGTCCCCCAATGATGCTGTTTTCCTGGGGTTACATTTGGATGTTCAGGTAGGAGTACTTTAAGAGTTTCATCCATCCTAAGGATTCTCCAGTTCCATTTAAGTAACTCTTTTATTTCATGTTGCGATGTATTATATATAATCCATTATATATGCTGTGGCATTAAACAGTTGGATTTCTATGGAACCCCACTAGGTCTGTTCAGGAAATCTATTGAGTCTCTCAGGTATGATAGAAAATGTATCACATAGGGAAAAAGTAACATATAAACACACCTTGAGGAGTTCTCCTGAAGTTAGCAAATAGAACACCAAAATCGGCCTGCCTGGGGGTTTCAATGTCCTTATGCACCTTTGGTAGGAAGTAAATAGTTCGTCCTATTGGGTGCTCTGTCTTTAGATAGGTATATTCATCATCATTTTGGAGGCTTCTTTCATGCCAATCTTTTAACTTTTGATGGTAAATGTGCATGAATTCATCTGTTAGATCTTACGACAACTTCTCAGTGTTCTTTATTTTTCAGTTGTCTGTTTCCTTCCTTGGTGTAATTTTCTCGACCCATGATTACAATATTACCTCTTTTGTCGGAAGCCTTTATTATGATGTTTTGATCTTGTTGAAGATCTTTCAGAGCCACCCAATTCTCCTTTGCCATGTTACTCCTGGTGCTTTGACCATTGCTTTGTTGTTTCTTGCAATCTATTCTATTCAATCCCTCAATCATGATCTCTTGAAATAGATCCACTTTGTTGCCAAAAAGGAGTTGAGGACAACATTTTCATATGGGTTTACATTTACTCCCCATCATCACATCTGTTGAAATCCCCATGTATTCATGGACTCTTGGTCCGAGAGCTCATTCATCCTTCCTTGTACATCAGTGCCTTCTGCTTCTAGTTCTAAATCCGATAGAGATCCTAGGTGTACCATATCCTTAGTTGTAATTACAGATGTTGCTTGATGTCTTGTTTCTTTTGCTGAGTTGGCTTTTGTGCAAAGTGTTTTTTCAATTTGAGTTTCCAAGAAAATGTGTATAAGTCAATTCTAGCCTTTTTTAGGTCCATTCTTGTTTCAGGGCAAAATGTCAATCCTTTATTTAGCAGTCTAATATGTTGTTCTTCCATTTTTTTCAAGGAGAGGATTATTATTAAATCATTTGTGATTCCTATTTGTCCTGCTGTTTCTTTCCTCTTCCTCCTCTCCTTCGTCCTGCTTCCCTTTGATCTCCTTGTCCTTTTAGGATTGCATGTGTCCGGTTGAGGGCCCCTCTTCCCCATCTTCTTGTGTTCATTTGGTATAACCACATCTCCTCCAAGAAGGGTAATTTGGGCATTGAACTGCTTATTTCTCTATTTTATTTTCCAACATATGCCTGTTATGCAGACAGTCAAACCGTCTAACAAAAGTGTACTCTCTACCTGTTGCAAAGTCCACCTTGTTCCTGTTACATTTCTTTGCCTTTTTGGATTGTACCTCATTTTAACGTTTCTCTAGTTTTCTATATTACCTAGTACATTAACCACCTCCTCCATGTCCTTGACTGGTTCCAAAGCTTTTCCCAATTATTTTATCCATTCTGATGATTTGACTAGTTTCCCTTCACATGTATTACCAATGTGCTAATTGATTTCATTGAGCACTCAACTGTGCCTGTCAGATCCAGATCCATATCATTCAGTGTAGAGAGTACAAATATTCTCAGTCTCCTTGGGATACTTTCACGCTCCATATATCTCTTTAAGGTCATCATCTACAACAATTGATTGATCTCCACAATTCATGCCTGTTCAAGTTCCTTTATTATTCTACTTGGTGTTGTGTCTTCATTTATCTGTGTGGCAGGAGATGTCACAGTACTGACACTTTGATCTCCAAATATTTCTTTTGCTTTTAGTTCACATTTTGCACAGCTGTCTGCCATTTTAAGCAGTGAAAATAGTTCACAAACGCAGTGTCATTCATGCTACTTTTTAGAATTTTTTGCATCCTTTTTAGATTTACAATGCCGCAAGATGCTTGGATTGTTGGACTCTCCTTGATTGTCAAATCAGCTCCTGACGAAATTCTTATAGTATGGTTCAACACCACCAGAAAAATACATGGTACAATACCACCAGAAAAATACCTTGCTATTAATTGTATTTACATATGACAGTCAGTGGCTTGGAGGTTCAGGGTTGAAGGGGAGGGTTGCTCACCCACTGCATCTCCTCTGAAACGCCTGCAGTTGTGCCCCTCCCACCTTCCACCCATTCCCCTCTTTCCACTTGTCCATGAGGTCGATTCTCGTCTTCAATCATCTGGATTGATTCAATAGGCCTCAGATAGAGGTGGAGCTTCTATTCTCCATTTGCATAAAAAATCACCGGATCAGGTTCTGTCTCACTTCCAGGTGCTTGCTCAATTTGGTCCGGTGACCGCACTCATTAGTGCATCCCACACTTCCACTCACGCCTGCAGTTTCACGAGCAGTAGCTCTCAACCCAGTATCAGGAAGGAAGGAAGCAGCACAGCTTGTCATTTATATATACACACACGCACACACACACAGCTTGAAATTTTAATGAAATGAATTATCAAGGAGGTATATATATATATATATATATATATATATATATATATATATTGATTTAAGGGTCACTTGAATCATTTGAGTGCCAGAAAGGCAACTTCCAACTAAGCTTTTGAGACCGTGTGAAACAAGCTAATGTGCCCAAATTACGCTCATTTGGTATATATATATATATATATATATATATATATATATATATATATATATATATATATATATATATATATATATATACACATTACCTACTGGCGGTCGCCAGTAGGTATATATAGTTAGGATTTTTTCTCTATGGGATTTTACAAAATTCTATGTCTAATAACTTTGGCGTTTGTGGACGGAATTGGCTGAAATTTTCAGGAAAATGGCACATTTTGTTTCTGAGCAGCCCCTGAAAATGTGGGGGGGTTTCGTCAAGGGGGGGCCAAGAAAAAAGGGGGGTCCCAAAACGCATTTTTCCCATTCATTTTTCCATAGGGCGGTTGGACTCACTTTTAGCTCGAACGGCTGAATGGATTTACATGAAACTTGGCAAAATTGTAGATATTGTTTGCCCGATGTGCCTTTGCTAGGTCTCAATATATGTGCTCCAGTGGATTTTGAGAAATTAACGTTCAAAAAAATATATATATCTGTAACAGCGCTCCGGTTAGCGCCCCGGTTCGCGTACCTGACACGTAACGGAACTTCGCGAAGTGAAGCTGATTGGCTCTCCGGTGTCTGTCAACATTCTAAACAGTCCGGAGCGGCCGCCATCTTGTCTCTCGGTAGGATCGAGAGACAAGATGTGGTGAAAAACGAAGGGGGAAATGAAGGAAAGGGGGCAAGGTAGACCCCTCCTGACCCCCTAGGATTGATGAGGGGGATATTAAAGGGTCCCGCGGGGCAAAAAATAAAAAAAAATTGCGATTTTTCGCCGTAGAGGCGCGTCCCGGTATGCGAACCGGGCAGCTAACCGGCAACGTAACGGGAGTCCGCCATCTTGTGTTTCGGTGAAATTTAATCACAAGATGGAGGAAAAACAATGTGGGAAATGGGTATAAGGGGGCACGGGAGACGTATCCTGACCCCCTAGGTTTTCTGAGGGTGGCTGAGGAGGCCCATATGTGCGGAAAAAAAACCACATTTTTCAAAAAAAATTCGCGAGGTTACCGTCCGGTGCGCGAACCGGGTAGCGTTCCGGGAAGCGTAAATCGTGAAAATTAGTAAAAAAAAGTTACATTAAAAATTGGTTTAGAGTGATCATAGTTAGGGTAGCTCTGAGAAGAGCTTTTGGGTATGTGGTAGATTTAGGTACTTATAAGTAGGTACCAATACATAGTCTTAAATTCAGGATGAAAATTCTGTTCCCCTCATCTGAGAAGTGAACTCCATCTCCTCTGTAGATATCTTGCATGTAGTAACGCAAGTTATTGTTGTACATGGAGCCCATTCCATGGTCTCTCATGTAAGCTGAAACAGACTTATTTACATGCTTCCTCGATTTCTCAATTTGTGGACAAAATTGTTTGGACCACCTCCATTTCTGTCTTTGGCATATATTTGAATATACCAAGGCAGTTTGAGGAAAAAGTGCCATCAATTGCTCAAAGGTGTCCTTTAAAAGCATTTCCAGACCTACCCCAGTCAAGGTGCCCAAGTCATTTCCTCCACAGTGCACAATTAACAGGTCAGGTTTTGGCAAATGCAAAAAGTTTTTCACCAATGGTATCAATTGGTGACATCTTAATCCTCTGTGGCCAATCCAGTTGATTTCCACATTTTGTAAATTGAGGTTGTGTAAATTTCTGTTATCAGCATACCTTTGAGCCCAGTGGATGTAACTATGTCCAACAATCCAGACAGAAAACATGGTGAGAGGAGGTTCTGCTGCAGTTAGATGAAGTGTGGGAATGAAATGGCAGTTGAAACAGTAGGGGTTTGTAATGAAAAAAACTGTGGAGTTTCTGTGCTAATGATTCAGTAGCAGTGATTGGTGGATTTTGATTGCTTAAAACAGAAAGTTAGGGTGCATGGATGAGTTCTTTGAAAGATGTAATTTGAATGGTCAAGAAAAAATCATTTTATGAAAGATTGCACTGGATACGCAGGTGTACTGAGAGTTCAGAGTTCAATTGAAACATTGTTGTGTGAACTTGTAAACATGACAGGTCTTTCAGGAGGTGGTTGCTATGGAAAAAAGGCAGAAAGGGCAGAGGGGGGAAGGGTGTTGATTTGAAAAAAGTGAGGGAAGAGTTTTGATTGGGTGACATGAGAGATATGTGTGATGAATTACAGCATTTCTGTGCTTTTGTTGGTTGCAGCCTCTGGAGTGCATACTCTTTGCTCTGCTAAAGAAAAATTGGTGTGTGTCTGAGACTGTTTTGAAACTCAAAATGTTTTTGCTAAGGTGAGAAAACATTCATTTAATTTAGATAGAGAATAGTATGCTTTAGAGAGAAAATTATGAAGAAAGTTGTGTATTTAAAATGTTGCTTTGTGTCAAGTGTTTTACAAATAGATTTAGTTTCTTTGAGTTTCATAGCCATGTTAAAAGTGACGCAAAAGTGGTGCAAGGGCATTGTAAATACGCTCTCATGTGTGTTAGGGCATTTTAAGTCACTTCCCCATGAATCTGGGTGATTAATTTGCTTACTTGATGTGTTTAAAAACGTTTCTTGAAGTCATTTAGGTTTCTTGATATGTACTGCTGTCTGGACTTAAACCCCACAGTGCCCTAACTCTACTGATATAGTTATTTTTTATGCAATTTACAGCAAAAAAATGGAAGGGGAGCAAGAAAATATCAATGTTTCCTTCGACATTACATCTGAGGAGATTTTAAATGAAGAATTCTTGGATGAAGATTTTATGGATCAGTCTTTGGATGAACAATTTATTGAATGCTTAGAAGACATAGAAAAATGCATGTTTGAGGAGATTCCAGATGATGAATGCTTACAAGACATAGAAACATGCATGTTTGAGGAGATTCCAGATGATGTAATGCTGGAAGTTGTATTGAACTATGAAATTTCTGATCAATAAATTGTTATTTAATAATTAAAAATTATTTGAGACATTATTCATTTTTATAACTAATTCATGAATTACTACCAAAATATTTATATTTATATTACAGTATAAAGTGAAACATACAGTATACTGTGAAATTTTAAAACATCATAAGAGAGCAGAGTCACTGTCATACATCTTGTTTTATTCCTATTTACTTTCGCTCACTGTTTTCTTAACACTTTCCCTCAGGATTGTTCTTTTAGTCCGGTTCTATCCCTACCTCTCATTCCACATCCTTTACTGTTTTTCTTCTTAATTTCAACATTCACTCACATTCTCTAAGAAACTCTTGTTTATTATTCTTCTACTCTCCTTTTTTTCTTTCACTTCCTTAGCTATTTTGTTTTTCACAATTATACCCTCTTACATCTTTTCTTCGGTAAATAGATCTATTAAACAGTATCTCTGTGTTGCTCCCTCTAGCTGTCTTTCTTTTAACATTACTCTGTTTCCTTCCCTTATACTTACTCTTCTTTTTTTTTTTTTCTGGTTCGCTTCCGGTTCGCGTACCGGCGCGCGAACCGGGAAGTGAATCAAAAGAAATAGAGGTTGCCAGAGTGCTAAACATTCTAGCAATTTTTTATAAAGGGGAGGTAGTTCTGAAAATAACATTTTTTTATTGTTTTTGTTGTTTTATATTTTTTTTGTTTTTTTTGGGGGGGGGAAACGAAAATGATTCATTATAAAGGGCTCAACAGGAGCAACAAAAAAAAAAGATAATTTATTTTCTGGGGCGTTTTGGACAATTATGATTGTCAATAGCTACGTTGATTAAATTTATGCTACTCTCCCTGTAGCAAATCAATTGGCCGCAATAAACGCACACTTGTTTCACATTCCCAAACTTCAGCTGGATATTTGAGACCGTCTCCCTTGCCTCTGGTCCCGTCACTGCCTCTTCATTTGATGTTCTGGCCACAGGAGGGGGGTTATCCTGCAGGTCACGTACCTGCGCAGCACTATAATTAATAGGGTGCCACCTCTCCATGTGGCGATGCATGGTGAAATTGCCATAGCTGTATTTCTTATCAGTCCCTCTGGACAAATCTTTTTTGCAGATGAAACAAGTAACATAGCGGGCATTTACTTTCTTTTGGCCCCAGGGAAATTTGTAAAATTGCCAGATGAAATTTTCTTTTACATGGGACCTCCTTGGCTCCTCAGGCAAAAACTGCCTTCTCCCTTGCTCCTCTTCCTCTTCTTCCTCTTCTTCCTCCTCTTGCTGAAGGATAACCTGAGGAGGTGGTCCTCTCTTCCTAGGAGGTGGTGGTGGTGGTGGGGGTGCACCAGCTGCAGCTACTACTGAAGCCATTTCTTAGTAAGCAAAATAGGTCTTCCTCTCACAAAGTTGAAAGTCAGAGTGAGAAAAAAGGTGGGGGCTTTCATCATTTTGGAAAAAAAATTGTTCTAAACCAATGAAAAGTGTTATTTTTAGGTCACATGACCTAGCCTTACATCATTTGGAAACCAAAAGTGAAATGAACCAATGAAAAGTTTTATTAACAAGTCACATGACCTGTTATGCTTACGTTACGCGCTGCGCACCACGCCCCGGATCGCTTCCGGGGAGCTGCGCTTCGCGCCTTGGTTCGCGCTCCGGAGCACTTCCGGGTGCGCTAACGCGGCGCGTCATAAGACGCATTACGCGAGAACGCCATACGTCGCGCTTATGCGACGCGTCACGATGTTGTTTTCTAACGTGGCAGTTGCGCAAACGGAACATTTACCGGTTCGCGGACCGGATCGCGGCACCAAATTGAGCTAACGGGAAGCTACCCGGTTCACGGACCGGGAGCGAAACAAAAAAAAATAATAAAAAAAAAATACATTAAAAAATTGTATTAAAAACATATAAAATATATTTTTCGAATTAAAGAAGAATACATTTTAAAGCTTTTGATATTTGCTATTAAAAAACCATTGAAATTCACTGAAAAAGCCATAGGTTATAGACCATATATAGTTAGGAATTAGCATTTACAAAACCTTGAAAATTCACTGAAAAAAACATAGGTTATAGAACATATATAGTTAGGAATTAGCATTTACAAAACCTTATTTTACTCACACACAACCATTGAAATTCGCATATATAGTTAGTTATACTAACTATATATCGCGCACCCGCAATCCACTGCTGATCATGTCACATATTACATCATTCATGACATGGTCAGTGACATCACTGATGACATCACTGATGACATCTCAAATGACATCACTGATGACATCTCAAATGACATCACTGATGACATCACCGATGACTACATCCAGTGACTGTATAATTCTGTAAAGTTAAAATATGTCTTACAAATTGAATAATGAGTGGATTTATAAGTGTCTGGATGAAGGATTTAGTAGGTGCATGACTGACTGTGTGAGTGAGTGATTAAATGTGTCTTACTGAGCGCATGGGTTAGTGACTAAACTGTCTTAATTTGTGCATCATTGTGTCTGTTGTTCTGTGATCTGCTGCATGTGTTGATCATTAGCTATATGAGTAACTATATGGGTTATTGATTGATTGCCCAAGTATTTGTATGGGAGACTGGGTGTGTGTGTGGGTGGCTGGGAGGTGTATGAGTCTGTGCATAGATGTGTGAGCAGTTGATTCACTAGATGTATGGGTTCAAAAGTGCATGTGGAAACATCTGTATGGGCGGTTGACTGTGTGCATGAGTGTATTGGTGAGTGAATGGATATCTCAGTGCTACATGTCAAAGTAAGTACATATGTAAAACACAGTACATGTGAGAGTTGACATATATAAATAAATGTGCATAACAGCCAGTGAATGTTTGAGTGGCTGTATGGATCATTGTGAACTTGTATGCAGGATTGTATAAGAGAGTAAATATGTGTTAGTATATGTTTGAATAAGTAAGGTGTGTATAACTGTATATTTGAGAAAATGGAGGTGTGATTGATTCTTTGCATGACTGACTAGGTGTGTGTGTAACTTCATGGATGAGTGACAGTCTGTGAGTGCAGTGTAAACTGCAGGTGGTGCAGAACACTGCGGCTTGCCTTATCTGTAATCTGCCGTCCATGACCGCCTCCGCGCCTCTCCTTCAAACTCCCCACTGGCTCCCAGTTTGGAAGAGAATTATCTTCAAACTGTGCAATCTCACACACAAATGCAAAAACTGGAGTCAAGCTACCCTGGCTGATGACGGCTGATAGCCAGAAACCGGTCCTAGGATGCTGGATTCCGGTTCAAGAAAGACATGGCTTGGCAGTTCGGGCTGGACTATTCCCATGAGGCACAGGGTCAAGGCTGATTTGCAAATCTGAGTTTCAGCATCTTAATGACAGCCCACTAAGCACAGAACAGGGTCACTGGGATAATCCGGCAAAGGAGGAGCAAAGTATGTGGCAGGTTTGTTTGAATTATGCAGCATGAAACGCCAAATTAAGTGACATTATGTGGCACATTCTCTGGCAGTAACACTTCGATCCATTTAAGCTAGTAACAACATTTGTTTTTATAAAATCTACAAATTATGTTCCAAATGTGATAAAGTCATAATTATATAGTAAATGCCACAGAATCACATAATTGTAATGAAATATTTGCATTCCATTTTTATTTGATTGGTCAATGAAGTGAAAGAAGTATATATTCGAGGTTCTACCACATGCATAATTAATATGAAAAATTAAACCATAAAATAATTTATATACAAATATACTGTGATTTCAGAACATGATAATGCAAATGTTTATCAGTAACTTACCTTTTAATTATGAAAATAAAGCAGAGGGGGCTATTATGGTATTGGCACGATGGCACTTCATCAAAGAGGAGATAATAAAAAAGCTCAATTAGGAAGACTTGAATCACAGTATTTTAATAATTTGCACATTAAGATTCCAAAGGGATTGCGTGTGGATGAGGTGTTGTTAGTACATCATTATTCAATATAGATATTTGTTTCCAATATTTTATTTTATGTAGTACACCTTGCATGACTCCATTTCTCACAATTTACTTTCATTCTCTTACCCTAACCCTTATTCTTATTCATCAGTGCTGCCACGTGGCAGTTAATTTTAACTTATGTATTTTTGGAAAATGTCATTATTTGATAAATGTTCTTTTCTGAGGGATTGTTTCTTTCCTTAGATGGTATCAAAGGACATCCAATGGTTCTTCTCTTTTTTATTTTGCTTCAGAGCTGCTCTCTAGCAGATATTCAGATTTTTGTCTCAATATACTGTGAATGCAAGCCCAGCATTGCAGTGTCAGGCTCTGGCATGCTTGTGGTCTTACTCACAGCATTAATTGCTGCTAAGGGCACCACTGCACTGGCACTCATTCCATGACCACATGCAATCGTCTGTCACATGAAGTGAGTGACATGCACAGATTGCTACAATCAGCTGTACTCCTTGGCAGAGTTGGCAGAGCGGAGCTCCTGGGTTCTCTGGCTGCCAAGTCAAGGGATTCTCCAGCTCTTCACCGTAGGCTTGTTGTGTCAAGATTCCCTCCCAGCTGGTATCATTGAGGGGGAGCTACACAAAAGTCATATCCAGTCTTAGTCAATGCAACAAAACATAGGGGCCTATTAGCAAGGGCAATATCGCCGCTTTAGCAGTTTTTAGGCGATAGCGACCGGTTTGGGGCCCGCTTTGCATGTCAGCGATATTTATCACTAATGACATGCAAAGTGAGTGTACCCAAACTGTTAGCGACTGAAAGCAGTCATTAACACAGCTATTGCCTAATAGCAACGCAGGCTTAGCAATATACAACGTCGCGCTAAGCGCGATTATCTCTACAATCTAACAAGCTGGATTTCCATCGATATTCATGCATTTCGCCGCTATCACTGGATATTTTAGCTCAATGGAAAAAAACTTTGCTAATAGCATGTTTTCTCCGCTAACATATCCGATGATAGGCAGCGATAAAAATAAACGCGCTAAGCGCGTTTTGCGATAAATATCACTACTCCTTGCTAATATGCCCCATAAGGAGAAGGTTTACTGTCACTGCGCCAGGTTTGCATTACACAAGTGACGCAAACCTGCACAAAGTTTTGGGATTTACTTTTCTGAGCAAATCTTGATGTGGCTTGGAAAGAAATCCTAAAGTTACGCAAAATAGGAATTAGTGGAAATTGTGTCAGGGGGGCGTTCCATTGGTGGTTAATGGGGTTCCCATACAACCGCCCGTAAACTTTGCCGCAAAACCCTATCTACACAAAAAAAGGTAGACCGGACTTTGCAGCAAAAATTACAACTTCCTGAAAGAAGGCAAACAATTTGAGAAAAGTTTTTAAGGAAAGCCCTGTACAACACATGTATAAAGTGGAAAAAAAGGTAAACTATGTCTGAGCAAAACATGTACTGGAAGGGTTCCCTGCAACTACAAAAGCTAAGCTTGACATTAAGCATCCACTCTTGCACTAGAGCGTGAGGGAATGTGCATTGGCGCAAGACATTCAAAAGTGCTCCAGCGCATTGGGGGAGAAACCACACCCTATCAGGTGTTCTGCTCTCTCCCTATTACGCAATGCAGCATAGCAACAATTTGCTTCTGCACTGTATTGAGTAAAAACGTAGTAAATCTGCTCTGCAGACTGATTGAGTTGCCTCCTACCTATACTGACTGAGACGTACAGCGTCAAAATGCTGTAATTCACAATAATTAATTCCCTGAACACCAAACTGCTATGGCGTGTATTGATCTATAATTTGACTGACATTGAACAAAGCAGAGGTTCAAGGACGCTGAGCCACAACATCTTCTATTTTTAGATTTTATTTTCAGAGTTTGGGGTAGACAACTAAAGCTGTCCCTGGACCAGACCTAAAACGAGCCATTCTTTTATGTCATTGATGCAAAAGGTGTTTTCTCATTTATTCTCCCGACTGTAGATATGATATAACCATATGAGATCTGTGTATCTTTATTGATTTTGCCACTTTATTATAAACTAGCAGCCCGTTCCAACGTTGTCCGGGGATGAAGTGTTATGTGTGTAATGTTTCACAGCGTTTTTTATATGTGCCTCCTTAGCTGTCCCATATTTGCATCTCCTTAGTTCTGTGTGCGTCCTCAGCTTTAAGTTTTTAGGCTTTTGTGTGTGCAAGTGCGTTGTGTTTGATGTTAATGTGACCGTGCCCCTTCACTTTGTAATGTTTTTGGAAGGTGTTTGTCTGGTTCTGCATGCAGTGTTAGTAAGTGCGTTGTTTATATGTGGCTTGTTAGGTGGCCTGTATTTGCAGCTCCTTCGTTGTGTGTGCGTCCTCAGCTTTAAGCAGTGTCCGGCATGATTCCGTGCTTGCGAGGGCTGGTTTGAGGCCCCGCGCGTTGTCTTTCATGTTAACGTGTGTACGCTGAGAGTGCCCTGCGTGATCCCGGGCTTGCGAGGGCTGTTTTGAGCAGCTTGTTGTTTGGAGAGGTACGTATGAGAAGTAATCAGAACGGCAAGGCGGAGCGTGAATGTTTCTGCAAGCCGCGCCCCTTTTTTTTTACTTAATTGTAGTGCAACCCCCTATGACAACGCTGACACCTAAAAAGTTAGCAGCACACTATATATCAGTAATGTCGCGTCATGAGAACGGCAAGGTGGAACGTGAATGTGCGCTCACATTCCTGGCGCAAGCCGCGCCCCATTTTATTATAATTTTGGTTTTTCCCCGTGTGACAACGCTAACGCTTATGCCCACAAAGGTTGGTTCGCACTATATATGATTAACGGCGCCTGATGCGGCGCAGCTTGCTTTGAAGTTGGACCGTGAATGGGCTTGCACATTGCTTCTGAAAGGCGCGCTAGTGAAGTACGCGGCCATTTTTTTTATTTGTGACACGCCCCTCTGACAACGCTGTTCTGCCACGCCCCTCTGAGAACGGTGCATGCCCACAAACTAATAATGTGAAGTGTAGTTTGACACGCACGACCACGCCCACGACACGCCCATGCCAACGCCCAAGTGGAGTTTGACACGCCCACGCCAACGCCCACAAGGGACTACTTTACCCCTAAGGTTCTTTGACCTTTCTAATGTATATGGTGGCAAGCTGTATAGCCTATGTCCATCTGCTGCAACTACCCTTTACAATGGTGTATTGGGTGTTTGATTGGTGCTGTACTTCTTGAGTTTACCCGCTTCAAAGATTTCAGCTCTCTCTTTATAATAGTAGTATAGATTGACAAGATATATTGTTGAGCGATGTGATTACATATAGTAATACATATAGTGCCATGGTTTTCCTTCAAAATATTGTGGTACTTTACACTTGTGGGATATTACACAGTCTAAATACAAAGTCATTGATCTATTGGTGACTTTCTCTGGGAACTCCCCCACCTAAACCATTAGTCCCGTAAAGCTGCTTTCTTTGCTTGTGTGCTTTAATTTGATAATTGCACTTCTTCCCATGCTACACTAGACTTATGTCTTCATTATGAGTCAGGAGGAGCAGTATCCTCAGGTGAGACATTACTCCGCCTGATCCCCACTGGTTCGGTGTTCCTGTATCTAGATTTCCAGTGCGTGGAAAAACTAGACCCGATTTTACTTGGTGGAAATTCTGTTCCGTAAAATTGCATAGGCTTTGGCTGCAAGAACACCCAAGTCTTGGTGGCCATCCCTGTCCAAGCATTGTTTCAGCATGGGGCATGCTCCTCCCTGCCAGGGCATCTTTTCCTCCCAACCCGCTCCCTCCATCCCCACCCAGTACCTGCCCTCAGCTCGCATTTACACCTGCATCCAGCAGATATTAAATGCAATTGTTAGTCCCCATCAGACATGAAAAGCTGTGCAGATTCCACCAGGCAGAACCGGGTATGCACAGTTATTCCGCATACTGAGGCTGTGGCATATAATTAGTCTCCCACTGCCACCATGGTGTGTAGAGGCCCTGAGCTCCAAGGGGCCCCCTCCGGCACTGGGCATGGGCCCCTGGTCTGGAGCTTGTGGGGCACCCTCCATGTACATTGCAAGGGGGCCTCCTCAAGTTTCGTTACACCACTGTACTAGGGGATTACCTTGCAATTGCACAGTACTGAGGGTGTTACTACATGATAATGTTAATTCCATGTGTGGAGTCTACATTGCGCCTGTGCTGCACACTTCACAATGAAGGCAATAGTAAGAATAGCCATAAGCAGTAAAAAGCACATACAAATATTAGCTTTAACCTATGACTCTACTGAAATCCTAGTGTGTGAAGATATTGTTCATGATACACTATTTAAAAGTACAAAATAAATAGTTTGGTGAAATATCAGATACAGTTCACTGTCTTGAGCTGATGGTTTACATACCATTCATAGTTTTTTGTTGCAAAGTCACCCGCACAATAATATCTTATATGAAGGGCACTTATGCAGACCGCACAGCGCTGTGATGCAGACCGTACAGCGCTGTGATGCACACCGTAAAGCACTGTCAGTTCCAGGACAGAAATCCTACCTCCTCCATCAGTCCATTGTACCTCACCATGACAGCTCTTCAGGATGCTTGACAGACTTCTTGGCATTGCACAGCACATTGATCACAGCCAGCTCACTATCTTTTAGTAGCTCTTCTCTGGTGGGGGGTATGTTCCGAGGTCCTCTGTGGGAGACCACTGGGTCAAGAGGCACCAGACCATCAGCTACATTTTCTCCTAGGGTACTTTCCTCACAATTATCGGGGATATTTAAAGCAGGGCTCCCAGTAACTCTGCAGAAGTGGAGGTTAGCAAGGACACTGAGTTCACTGGACTCAGGCGAGCACACATCTGATTCTTGGTAGGAAAAAGTATGCCCACTCTTCTTCTGCTGGGATGTTTGATAGAGAGGCTTTGACCAGGGAGGCAGATCTAAACTCTTGAAGACTTCTTCTGTAATGCTCTTAGATTCTTTCTCTGTGCTATTTGGAGATTCACTAACTTGGATTCCTTCTGGAGTGGACTTTTCAGGACAAACATTTCTAGTGTTTTCATTGTGGCATGAAGGGACACCTACAGGTGAGGTGAACACTGAATGGTAGGTTTTCCTTGCAAACCTGGTCAAAGAATTCTCATTTAGGTTGATTTTGTTTTTCATCCTTAATGGATTGACTAGACAGCCCCCTGCCAACTTTGAACCATATGCGTGTTCTTTTCCCCCAGCATCTCTATCTACCTCTGTGGAGGGCCTGCTCTCAGTGGGTTCTGTTACTGGTCTACACAAATGTTCCCCTTTTCTAAAGGCAAATGTCTTTCTACACTGTGAGTCAAAATTGGTCTCCGGGACTCGACTGCCATTTCCTTCCCCTGTATGAAGCTTCCTTAGCGCATGTGATTTTCCTCCTTTCTTGTTGTAGACGAAGCCATCTAGCACAAGAGCTTTCCAAAGAGCATTGTTGCTGCAAATCATCTCCTTCATGTCATCTGGTTGGTTAATATACTTGTCACACAGATTATCCAGAAATTGGTTATGGACCACACCTATGCGGTTACAGGAATATTTAATGGAGTTTTTGTTTGAGATGCTTGGATTGTTCTGCATGCTATAATGTGTTGTTTTTATATTTGTATTAGGCTTTATATTAGCATGTTTCTGGTTGCTCAATTCACTTGCATTAAGCTCTTCCAACAGTACCTTGGAATCAGAGAGACTCTCTTTTTTATCTTGTCTTGCTGCAGAGTTTTCAGGTTCATTGTTGCTCTGATCAGTCCGCGTGTCCCCTGATTTTTTCTTAAAATCCCAGCAGTGCAGGGTGCTTGTACTATTCTCTGTTCCTGATAGATTGTCAAATGTTTTGACGGATGATGGCACATCCATCAATTGAGAAGTTTTTGTTGTAAGATACACTAGGTCATCCTCAGACACTATGGAATACCCATCACCTAGATTTGGATCCACAATTCTTCTTGATGAAGCATGAAATACATTTGGATGTTCAATAGAATTTGCATCTGTAAATGCCACCCGGCTAAGTTGGGTCCGCTTGGAGGTGCTAATAGACGTCTCCACTTTATCAACCACTGGACACTCTATTAAACCGTCCTCAGGGTTTCCAGGGACTTTAAGGGACAACTGCAGTAGTTCAGCTGAATGCACACTATGTTCTCCAGTTCTGCTTTCAAAATTAACCCTACATTTAGGAAGGTCCTTAGAGCTCAGTTCTTGACGCCAACTGCCTGGCAATGCAGGCTCCACCGTGATTAAGCAGGGGATGCTGCTGGTGGGTCTATGGCTGGCCGAGCAGTGATCTGGAGGGCCGCAGAGTCCGGCATCCATTGGGTGGACATGCAAGTTCGGCAAAGTGACAAAACTCTGGCTTTTTATCATTCTGTTGGATTTAGCATCAGTATAGGCTTCCTCTCCATCCACATGCTTAGGCGTCAAGGGCGGGAGAGCAGGGCAGTCTGTAATATTTAGGAGAAATAGAAAGCAAAAATTGTGAACTTCTTGTGTGAACCGCAAACAATTGTTCAGAGCCGATATGAGGCTGAAATATTTTATCAAATATGTTTATTAAACCTATAGCACATACATGAATGCCATGATGCCCTGTAACAAACACTAGGGAAACGTAGGAATATAAACTATTTGCACAATTTACATGATTTACTACACCACTTTATTTCATGTCCATGAGCATCAAAGCATTTCAAATTGACTTAACAAATATTTCCATCTCAGTTTCACACCAGCAATCCAATATCGTTGTCACAAAGACATTCATTAGAGTAAAGGTTTAGTAATTAGAACAACCATGCAGATATGAGATTGCAGTCAATAACTGTCTTCAGTGGCCCACAGGCAGCATCCTTTGTGAATGCCATACAATGCAGTCAGAGTGGATCTGGGAAATCTGCTCTACTCTCAACTCAGACTTCTTCCCTCCTGATGGCTACCTGGAGAAGTGTACTTGGAGAATGGAGAACCCAGATGGAAATGGGACTAATAATTGTGAGGGGTTCTTGATAGAGAGGGTAGTGGTGATGGGAGAGACCAGTTGAATAATGGTGGGAGAGGAATATCTCACAGTTTCTAGAGAGTGGTTGATGAGCACAACTGAGAGGGCCATGTAAAAAGCATGAAATGGGCTGTACATATAAGACAGGGGTTGAAATGAGAACATGTATAGGACTGTCTCTCAAGAGCAACCTCAATAGCTTCACCCCACAACACATGGACACTGCCTAACACTTCTTTTTTGCACATCAATTCAGTCTCAGCAAGAGAAAACACATCCTGAAGAAGACTCAAACCACTTGTTATCAACTCTTTATGTTTTGCATTGAAGGCCTTTTGCCTTGAGTCAAACTAGAACCTGCCCTGTTTCATATGACAATACTATGCATTGAAGAAGCCCATCTGACCATCGTAAAGATTGTTCTCGATGCCTCGGATCAGTAAATTAGTTTATCAGGATTACCCACCTTCAGAGACCTCCATTTTCTCCCTCTAGACCCCTGCATCTTCTTCAGAAATTGCTCAATTATCGTTATAGCTTTAAAGTTGGGAATCCACCAAACTACCTTTTGAGGCAATGTATTTTTGAGAAAGCCAGACCCGAAGCCAAGCGAACCGCTGGTGACATTTCATTTTTTGTTAAGCCTGATTTTTGCCACGTAACGGTTGAGGGACATTGGCTATTGCGCCAAATGATTAAACCATTTCAAGAGAAAGGGGCTCAGGCTTTTGTAATAAATCCATCTCGGCTACAAGTGGTCTGGGGGATTGGACTCAGTTCTTCACCTCCGAGATTAAAGCTAAGGAATTCCCAGCTGAGTTGGGGGCATAAGTACAAGGGGGCAGATTTATGTTACCTGACGCATCTCTGCAAATCGGCAGAGATGCGCCAGGAAAGATACGGCACTCAAGTTCATCCCTGCGCCACCCATGATGCGCCGCATTTACAATGCGGCGCACCATGGCGCAGGAATGAACAGATGCGTGTCGCATCTAGGGCGTGAAGTTGGCGCAGTGCTGAAGTTGTGCTGCGTGCTGCACGCAACTCCAGCACTGTTCCAACTTGCCCTATCTCTAATGTGGTGCGTCAAGCCTTACGCCTGCTTCAAGCAGGCGCAGGGTTTTGACGCATCAGCGTTGGGAAAGTGACTCAGTGAAATCTTGTAGATTTCACTGAGTCACTTTTCAGGGGCGTTCCTGCGACGGAACGCCCCCCTCTGCGTGGAAACGCCCACATGAAACCTGACGCAGGTTTCATGTGGCGCAGGGCCTTGCACCGTGACGCATCTCCATAGATGCGTCACGATGTAAGTATGTCGCAATGTGGTGCAGGGTTTACGCCGCCGCTGCGTCACAGAAGTGACGCAACGGCAGCGCAAAAGTGCCGCAAGTCCGACATAAATCTGCCCAAAGGTTTTTGCTCTTTATGTGGTTACTGCTGTTTTGTCTAAATTAGCAAAATGTGGGTAGGGAAGAGTGCCACAGACTGATGACTGGTCTGTTTACTTCCACGGCTGAGTGATAGGGGCGGGAGGGAGGAGTTGGGGTGGGTTGGGTGGAGAGGGGGAGGGATGGGATGGGCGGGAGGCTATTTGAGGGATGAATGCAGGGAGGGTGAAAAAACCCAGAGAAGGAGCATGGAAGACCTTTGAAGGTCCAAACACAAGGGAAAATGTTTTGGGGGCAATCAGTAGAATGTTATAGTTTACATTTGTTTTTATATGGGTAAAATATCGATATGCTCAATAAACGTGGGTGGCCTAAATGATAAAACTAAGCACTTGAGGGTGGGAGAGATATTAATATACTTGGGCTCTGATATAATATGCCAACATGAAACCCATATCCCGTGAGGTAAGAGAGAAACCCTAATGATCAGTGGATATACTCTTATGGCATGCTCCACTCAGACCTCTACTGTCAGGGGGGTTGCGATCTATGTCAGAAATATTATGGGACAAGCCAAACGAGAATTGGAGGATAAGTGGAATAGATGGACTGACTGTTTGCACCATCTATTGCTCGAATCAGATGACCCCAAGGTATTGGAGAAGTTAGAGGTGGAATAGGCATCATGGCCTGATCCACTGATAATCTGTGGGGATTTAAATATTCACCAGGAGGTAGTTGGTGCCTTAACCAATAAATATCTGGGAAGAAAACCGCATGTTCATAGGTATTGGTTTCATTAATGTGGCTGAGTTGGTTACTTTGGAGTTAAATGTTGATATTTTATTTAGTAAAAATACAAACATAATTTACAATATTTTACATTTTTTCACATTTTAAATATATTTTAATAAAAAAATAATAGAGTTAAATATAAAATGTTTTCTTTTTTTAACAAACATTGCTATGGTTGTAGGCATAAAAAAATATTTAATTTCATGTTAATTTTTGTTCAATTTTCCATACATATTTGCATTTATCAACCGAGTAAGAAAGCCATCTTTTTTCACTTCAATTATTCTGCCATTTTTTTCTAATAGTTTTCTTTATTTTGAAATCTGTTTTCATTGTTTTTGGATAATGGCGTCTCAGCAGGTTAGGGGTTCTTGTTTGTTCCTCTCTAGTAAGAGTAAATTTAATTTGAATCTATGTTCTATAATTACAAGGGGGCGCTGTACAGTTTGGAGGACAGAGTACTTTGTCGCAACTTCAATGGAGTACTCTTGCTGCAAAACTGAAGGTCCACCTTCCTAATTTGCAGATCGGTGGACGTTTCTTATTTTGCAGCCGGAGACTACTCCGTCTCCTCCACAGACTTAAGCCTCTAATGGCCCAATAGAATAAGGGCTTTTGGAGGTTCCGCAATGTGTCAGCCCACCCAATATAGAGTGGGTAAACATAGGCCCAGTTTTCACTGTCATCACCGCCTGGTAAAATCTGGCAGTAAACGACAGGAAAAACTACAAAATACCCCCTCGGCATCTGGGATAACTCCCAGGGCAAGGGGGTATTGTTTTTTATTTTATTTTGCTAAACAAAATCCCACTTTGGGTTATTGTGTGGGAAGATAGACAAAAATGTGTTTGTTTGCCATGCGGCTCAGTCATGTTGATGAAGCTGCCCATCAAACTTACAATACATTGACATGTTCCGTTGCAATGGCAGTTCATGCCAATGCTCGAGATCTCAGAATTTACCAGACGAGGACTTAGGGCAACGGAGAACTTTACTCTGTCACCTTGACGGAGCACACACCCTTCTGCCAAACTCTAAATCTAGCCATATGTCTGGGAGGAGGTAGGAGATTGACAGTAAAGTCAGTGTTTGTATGTTAATCAGTTTTTTGATTGAGTTTGTGTGGAGTTTAGTTGAAGTTCTTTTAAATGCACGCAGTAATCCTAATTCTGTATATGTATTGTTATTGCGAGACAGTATCTTATATTTGAATCTATTTTCAGGTATTTCACTTGTGTGTCAGTATTTATTTCAGGTATGTTTGTTTTGAGGGTGTTTTTTTTCTTTAGCAGTTGTTGTTATTGAAGTCTAACTTATATTTCTGGATGGTGAATGTGTCTAACCTTTTTTTTACAATGATAAATTGCTTGAATATTTTGAACCAACTTATTTATTTTTGATTGTTATTTGTGGTTTACTGCAACAGGTTTTGTCGTTTTAATATTTTTGGGGTTTGGGAGGGCTTTCCTGGATTTTTTATAGTTGTATGGAATGGAGTTTTTTTGTATTTGATTTTCGCAGATATTCTTTGAGTTGCCTTTTATACACATTTCTGTTGGATTACGTTTTGGTTGGGTACTCTATTGTCTATTATAGGACTTTAGCTACAAAATCGTAAATTATTATTTTTCATTTTAGTTATTTTTTAATTATATGGGAACATTTATTGTATTGTGTTCGTGCAGTTTTGGTATTTTATAAATGTGGGTAGTATTATGTGGTATGATGTACTGTTTTTGATGTGTATGTGATTTATGTTACTGTATGTTAGTTTTATTATTTGAAAAGAAAGCATTTTTCTAAAGTAATTATTATGATATTTTTATCATTCTGAACTGTTTCTTTTTATTTTAAAATAATATTGAGAATGATAAAAAAATGATTGTATAATTTGTTATTTATAAAAGTGTGTAGCATTTGGTTGTCATTTTTTTTAAAGTCAGGTTTCATTTTGATTTATTTGCTGGTGCATTTCTTATAGTAGTGTTCTAGCTATTGTTTCAAGGTAGGATAGGCCTTGGTTCTTTGTATAGAGTCCCCCTTTGCTTGCTAACATTGTATGCTTTTGTTTAGGTTGTTAGGATATTTTTTATCCAGTTGTGTTGATATTTGTTCAAGTCTGAATTCTTGCTAACTGTGTGCTTTTGTGAGAATTTCTAGAAATTAGTGGAGTGGTGGGTGGCTTCTTCCAAGTGTTCACTGGAAGGAATTGTGCCACCCTTCCTCTGCATTGTTAGTTGTTTCCTCTAAGGAGATGTTGCTGTCAAAGACTTTCCGCAATGCGTTATTTCGTTTGGTACCTGCATCCTGTTCTGTGCAGGTGAGTATCCCAAGCATGTTTTTTAAATGGTCAATTAGCGGCAGGAGTCTGTTTCCTTTTTTTGGTTGTATTGGGATTATATTCACATGCTGTATTGTTTGCCTAGTTTTGTGACAGTGAAGTAAGCTAAAGCTATTATTTTCTTTAAACTTCATATGCAAACTCTGCATTCTTAGCATATTCTGTAATAAGTATAGATTTGTGTTGGTGCCGACATATACTTTGAAGTGGCAGAAGCACCCTGTTTTTGCTCAGTTGTTTAAATAGTTTTAGGAGTTTGTTATAGGTTTCACGTTGCTCTGGAGACATGTGTGGGAGTTATTTGCCCATTGTGAACTGTCTACCACTGCTGGGCTCCCTTCTTGTACATTCTCTCCATTGACACTATTTGCTTTCTCTCTATTCTCTCTATTGACACTATTTGTAGTCAGTATTCTACTTCTTGCTCTTCTTCCTGGAACTTGTCTCCCTCTCTATCAACATGAGAGAAGAACTGTAGGCATTATCTACTGGACTATGTGACTTTGCTAACTTCTTGAATACATTGATATCAAGTGCATCATATGAATAAGTTTGTAAAAAGCACTTTGTATTGTTTTAACATAGTAGAAGCATAATGAAACGAAAGGAAAGTGTATCACCTCTACACCCTCCAGGCACTGGTTGCTATACGGGTTTTCTTCTCTAACAACTGTGCCGCATATGAAACAGTGACATGAGAGCCAGCAGGAGTGCATGCAGTGTGCTCCTGAGGCATGAAGGATATTCTAGGCTCCAAGTCTGTGAAGCCAAGTATATGGCTGAGGCCGTGAGGTGAGCCTCAGCCATTGCAATTTTACTCATCAGGATACCAAATGGAACCCATGATAGATGGCGAAGTTTGAGCTGTTTTTAGAAGTCAACTGCTGTGGAAGGATAACATCACCCAGTCATTTGTTGAGTTTTAATGAATGTTCTAGAATGAAAATACGTTAGTCCCTTCACTATTTTCAAATATGCTTGATAAAATGCAATTTGGTAAATAGAAAACAATCTGGAAAATGATAGTCTTTTTTCAATATCTGCACTGTCTTTGCTCAATCTTGTTGACTGGGACTCTGGTGCATACGAGAGTCTGCGAGAGGACCTAGACAGATAAGACCAAATATGTAGGAAGATTGTTTTTTATGGCATTCACTGAGTGAGCCTTATGCCATCAAGGTGGGGAAAGCAGAGGTGACGCGGACCAGGTTCAAGAGGTCTCTCATTGTCAGTAGGGCAGAAGACCAGGTAAGACCTCAGAGGTACATAAAGGGAAATTAAGTTATGGTGCCATCTTCATTATGTCATCTTGAATCCCCTATTTGACACCAATGCTGCAATCAGTAAATAAATATGCACTTTACACATTTTATTCTTTACTTGGAAAACGTTGGTCCTGTGATATATGGGGACATGGGGTGGAGCAGGTTGTGGGGGAACTGACAAGGTGAGCATAACAGTGGTTATTTTTGTTTTTTCCCATAGAAAATCATAGCTCTTAAGCAATGTTCATATTTTCGGACATAGGTCAACTATTTTCTCAAATCTGTGATGCCAGTTTCTGTTGTTTACATATTGGATCTGTCTTTCCCTATTATGATCTGTGTTCCTTCTGTAACTAGCCTCAGACACATATGATCATTTCTAATTTATTATTTTATTTTTGGGTGAATGAAAAGATTGTTCTTTCTTGAGCTCACCGTAAAGCATGGGGGCCCAGTGCTGGTCCATGATGAAGAAAAAAACCTGTTGATGTTAAGCACTTACTTTGTAACTCAAGCATGTCCCAGATGAAGCTATGAAGCCTGGATCAAAGCAAGATTTTCAGATATTCACATATGATGCATTTACATGCAATGGCATGAAGCAGTAATCATTTACATAGACTGTGTAACCTTGAAACAAACTCTGGCATGGATCTTGCCCTTGTAGACATACATTGGAAACCTCTGACGTAAATTATTCCCATTCAATGTCATGGTGCGCTAATGTCCCTACTATTGATATCCTGAAACTATGTCACTATTCCTTCCCTCTGGGACCACTGTCAGAAATGCAGTCTTAAGTCGGTATGTGAATTTAAAAGATGTTCTGCATGTCCAAACACTGCTTACCGGGGCCTCAGGATGTGGTGTCATGGATTTAGAAGTTGGCTGACAAGAACCATAAAATACAGTGGTACAAATCTCCATTTTGAAGCAATTACTTTTAATTTTAAGAAACACTCACATTCATTAGGCAAAGAATCCTGTTGCTCATATCATCATGGTAACTTGCTGGTGGAAAATGTTTTTAACAGAGTGAATGGCTTCAGTTTAACAAAATTGCAATTTCTTTGTACAGCAGTATAAATAAATGTAGCACTAGAATTTTAAAATTGTTTTAAAAATTACAGATTTTAAACTCATTTTTGTTGTTTCTTTGTCCTAAGATGCTGTATGTCTAACTGGTACTCCACCTCTCAAAGTCAATTGTGGAGGGAAAGTATTGATGCCTAGAATTTGCACCAGTACCTATAAGGTAAAAATACTCATTAGAAGTCATAGCTGCTTAAAGGTCTCCAAAAATATGTTTTAGAAATATATTAAAAAACATTAAATAGCATTTTCACAGTGCAAATGTGGCTTAAATTCCCCATGGTGTCAAATTAGAAATTAGATTGCTTTGATGCCCAAATTGTTTTTGGAATACTGTCTTGGCTATTAATTATGACTTTTGGAAAAACTATTGATTTCCTAATTACCTGGTCTGACATCAATATCTCACTTCCAAGGAGAGATGACTTTCCTCTCCTTCCTCTGGGACAGTCTGACCAATAGATTACCTAAAAGTCTGTCGTTACCTTCAAGCAGGTCTGTGTCAGAAGGTGGGCTTTGGGTGGATGAGGCGTCTGCTGGATGCGATGCTACAATCTTTAGCTGCTGCATCATTTTTTTAGCAGTCGGGCAGGGCTTGGAATCGTCACAGCAATTTCTATGGTATTTCCAAAATCTCTTGCTTGTTAACCTATCATAGTCATTGGAGGAGTGCTCTGAATGTCCAATCTTTAGATGCTTCAACACTTTCTTTGCGGTCGCACATGGTGTGGCCTCTGCACAGCAGTGTGTGTGGTATGTCCAAAATTGCTCCTTTGTCATCCTCACACTTTCATGATGAAATGACTCACCACATGTAGGCTTCAGGTGACGTAGCACTTTTTTAGCAGTAGGACATGGTTCGTTCTCATTGCAACAGTTTGTGTGGTATTTCCAAAAGCGCTCTCTTGACAATGTATCATTTGTTGAGGACCAGCCAGGCCTATGTTTCTTATGCCTGATTTTGCATTTGCTATCTCTCTCTGAATGTGATTGGCCAGCAGAAAATAAATCTCGGTGATACTTGCTGGCTTTCCCTACACAATGGTCAGCTGACGTACTTTTCACTGAAGTACTTTCCTTGTCGTTTTGTAAGTTTGACTCATCATCTAATGTTTCTGGTTTCTCTAAATCATCAATTGTTGACTTTGACAAATTTCTGGCATTTAGGTTTCTTTCATGTTCATCCGCCTCCTCCATGTCAGGTTCATCATCATAATCATCATCGCCACTGTCTGATGTAAGGCTGTTTCTAGAACTGAAGAAACGCCTCAATTCTCTTTGTGAGATGGAATCTTCTTCTGAAAGTTCTGTGGACCTTCCATTGAGCAGCACATCAGGCAACTCTGCAAACCTGCCATTCCCTACTGAATCTGTCTGTGCTGTGTTTCCGCCATCTTGAATTGGGTCAGATGGTTCCATGGATCCTGTCCGTTCATTAAATCTGCCACTCTGCAGTGTGTCTTCGGACTCCTTGAATTGCACATTATTTCTGTGAATTTCACTGACAATCTCTTTCCCTTTTTTAGAAGAATTTAAGTGGTCTTCAAAACCATCTCCAGGTTCCTTCATCCCTGGCAGTTCCACTGTAGAATTGGAAGGGATGTTATAAAATGTGCTCCATGTCTTGCATTTTCTACTGAGGCTCTTTTGACCTCCATTGTTATTTGTATTATTTTGCACCTTCATCGTATCTGAATTTTCCAAAGTATCAGAATTCAGTTGAGGTGCCTCTGATTCCACCATGGGCTCCTTACCCTCCTCCACATTGTGTGTCTCAAAGTACTTCATCAGGCCTAGGAAAAAAAGTGAAATCATATCTTGTTGTATTACCCAGTTTTGTACCTTCACTCTTGTAATCAAGCAACAATATATATATCTCAAGTGAATATGTATTAAAAACTGTTTCTTTTGTTGCTTTGATATGGATCAAGATTTTCTTTAGTCTAATAAGACATAACTGTAAACATGGTTTGCGACATATAACTGAATTTGAAATTAATTGGATAATCCAATCGGAGCCTCTGTCTCATTTGAATTTATAGCCATAAATATTCTCAAATAGAAAACAGTGTCAGACTGAGGTACAATAAAGAGCTGGGCAAATTCTTAGTCCTGCAATAAGTGCTATATACTTAAAGTGAATACTCATTCAGAAGCATTAAGCAGCCAAGCTCAACAACACAGACTCAACACTTTACGTTTGCAAAAGTGTTAAAGCATTACGGGCCTCATGTATTGTTAGAGAATCAAGCTTTGTGATCTCAAAACATTTTATCACATTGTACAAACTCCTTTTTGGAGTTGGAGCAGTCTTTACAAATAAAAAGGGTGTTTTTAAAGAAGCGCCTGCTTTGTATTTCACAAAGGGATTCATTAATGGTGTGTTTCAAATTAAAGTAAAGTCACTACCACTCAAGATGGCCTTATGAATAGGCAGTTTGTGATGGCCAGCCATTGATATGGCATCACCCACCCATACAAATATTGGAGACAGGGGCTTAAAATAAAGCCCCACACGTTATAATGACAAATTAAACTATTTAACATATTTAAAAATACAAATTATTATAATTTAATCTTGAAGAATATATATAAAAAAGCATATTTGTTATTCATTTGAACATTTTAATAATTTTTGAATTTATAAATGAATGTAACAATTTATATTTGAAATAATTGCATTACTTTTAAATAATTTTGCACTTCCATTTTAATAATTAATAATAAATAATAAAAATGTGAATTTGTATACTCAAACTTCAGAAAAAAATAAATTTTATTTCATTCAATATTTAAATTAATTAAGAATTAATTCAAAAGAGAACCAGTCTTTACATCACGGCTCGGACCGCGCATGCGTCTTTACAACGCATTCCTTTACCATGCAAGTCGTTGTGACGACTTGCCTTAAGGAAAGCATTGTAAGACTCATATTGGACTATAATTCCAACACTTTCCCTACTGTTGCGCAGACTGGTGTTGGAATAGTAAATTATACTATTCCAAAGTCCAGCACTTTCCCCAAGCCAAGTCGCTGTAATGACATGCGTGGTAATGGAATGCGTTATAACGCTGCATCTGTGGTTTGGACTGCGTTGTTAAAGCAGGCATGGTAAATACAGCCAATTCAAAAGTATGCTAATAGTGCTGGTGCATTTTTGTCTTTTATTGTACATCTATGGCTAACTTAAAAATATTTTTCAAAGAAGTTTGGCCACACTCACAAGTAAAGTTCAATAGATGATTTTATTGCACAATCCACAGGATCATGTTTGCTGGATTTAGGCAGATACACTATGCGTTTCAGTCTCACATAGACCTTTATCACCGGAAATTTTCACAGTTTGTAACTGTGAAAATTTCCGGTGATAAAGTTCTATGTGAGACCGAAATGCGTAGGGTATCTGCCTAAACCCTGCAAACATAATCCTGTGGATTGTGCAACAAAATCATTTATTGAACTTTACTCGTGAGTGTGTCCAGACTTCTTTGAAGTGACTAGGGAAATAATTTACGCCGTGACTTTGCCATTTTACTGGTTTCGCACCACCGCAAAAGCGCCAACGATATACAGCAAAGAGGTAGCCAACTTGAGGAAGACATCAGCTGTATTGGTGAACACCGGCATATGGAGCAACAAACGGAGCGACTTCCCAGAGAGAAAGACGCGAAGTTTAGAACCGGAGGATTTGGGACAACGCGACATGCCGTCAAGTAAGTAGCTGGGATCGTCTCTGGTTTTGAAAGTGTTTGAATGCAACGACCGGTTGGTGTCGGAGTGACTTTACCATTAAGAGTGTAACAATCAGCACACACACTATTGTGGAGTGTAAAAGGAGGACAAACACAAACATTTTGGAATTAGTTACTTAACACGAGTAAAAGAAGGTCTATGTATAATGTTAATGCCAAGTCATCAAGATACAAGCAATTGACATCATCCTGTTGTTGACTGACGAGGGCACCTTCGGCTCTCCACACTCCTCATCAATGTTCGGGGGGGCGACAGGCACTCTGCCTAGTTGGGGAGTGGATAGTTTTAAGTCCGCGGGCAGGGGCGCAGGGAGGGGAGTTGTTAGGGAGGAAACAGTAGGGTGGGTGGGTTGAGGAGGGACAGGAACTGTTGGGAAGTTAATGGAGAGACTCCTTTGGTCTCTGTTTTTTTTCTTGCTTATTCGTTACAGAATGTTCTTGATCATGGAGCGAGGCATGCAGCACGCCGCGACCCCACGCGCTACCTCTAGCGACTTCTCACTTATAAGCCCAGCTATACGTCACCGTATGCTATCACAATATATTTATTCCTTAGACTTTGGCCATACTGGACCTTGTGGATGCTCTATGGTAGCCCTCTCCCTTGGAGCCATTTTCTACAAACAACACTCAGTACACCACAAACCACTGATCCGTGCACAATCTCACTCCTTCAGGCCACCATGACACCCCCCTCAACAACGTCCCTTGCCATCATGACATGGAATGTTAACGGTCTTGGTAATAGGATAAAAAGAGGGGTAGTCATGCAATACCTTAAACGCCATTCTCCAGACCTGGCTCTCCTCCAGGAAACGCATCTGATGGGTAATGCGTGCCAAGCGCTACATCGAGGTGGGTATAGGTTACGCGTGCATGCCGGTTTCACCTCTGGATCCAGGGGCACCGGTATTCTGGTGCGTAGAAATGTGGCCCTGACATGCACAAAAACGTGGGCCGATCCACTCGGTCGCTTTGCTGTGGTAGAGGCCACCTGGGAAGGCAAGCCACTAAATATCATTTCAGTTTATATCCCTCCAGCCTTAGGCACAGCCGCACTCAAGACCCTACAACGCCTGATGCTTGATCTTCCACAGGGTCCCCTGCTTATTGGTGGCAATTTTAACATGACAATGAGAGATGCCGTGGATCGGCACCCCCAACGTCCTTCACACAAGTCGAGCTCAGACCTATCTGACTTTACACAAACAATGGGGCTCGAAGACCTATGGCGCCTATCACACCGCACACGTCTTACTATACACACTATTCCAACGCTCACAACAGTAGCTCTTGCATAGACTACTTATTCTCACCCCCAACTGATTTTGAGTTCTTTCACCGTCCAGAGGGGCTCCCTAGAGGGATCTCCGACCACTCCCCACTCACTGTGCAATTCACACACCACGGCCAAAAGACACACGGCCCTATAATAATCGCGCCTTGGCTCCTAAAAATCCCTGACATACGAGATTGCTTGCTTGAACACACCGAATACTACTTTGCCGAAAATGTGGGATCCGTGGCTTCGGCCATTACGATATGGGAGGCATACAAAGTAGTATTCAAGGGCAAAGCGCTAGCTCTCAAAAACGGTTACATCCACAAACAAAGTGCACACTTGTTACAGGTGGAAACAGACCTTATCAACCTGGAATCCCTCCACAACACGAACCCCACGGACAACATAACGGCCCGCCTTCGGGCGAAACAAATAGAATATAGAGCGCTGGCTCTTGAAAAGGCACAAGCCAAGCTCTTGAAAACCCGTCACCGTGTCTACGAGCTGGGAGTCAGGGCAGGCAAGATGCTCGCATGGCTTGAAAAATGCAGGCAGGGTTCCCGTTGGATCACAGAACTGATCCTGCCAGATCAGTCTACTGTTACAGATCCGGGCGATATAGCGGAGGCCTTTGCCACCCACCTTAAAGGGGTCTATACCGCCAGAGCCCACTACAAGGCGGCAGAATCCAAACTGCTCCTTGCTGAAATGAGGCTCCCTACTCTCTCTCCGAGCCCGAGATGCAGGAGCTGGAGGCTGACCTCACGGCGGAGGAAGTTGGAAACGCCTTGTTCGCCATTCAATCGGGCAAGGCAATGGGCCCCAACACCATCCCCGTTGAGTTCCTGAAGGGAATGGCGGGTGAGATCCTCCCGCACCTTAAAGCAATGTTCGAGGAAAGCCGTGAAGTCGGCAGCTTGCCGCAGGATCAACGGTTGGCTTCGATCGTGGTTATTCGTAAGCCCAATAAACCGGCTGCTGACTGCGGCTCCTACCGACCTATCTCACTCATTAACACTGAAGTAAAAGTCCTTGCCAAGCTCCTAGCCACCAGACTCATGGCAGTTCTCCCCGCCCTGATACACGAAGATCAATCGGGCTTCTTGCCAGGCCGCAACACGGCACTCAATCTCCGCCGTGTCCACAATGTCATGAGCAAGATACCGCACCTTCAAGAAGACGCAGCTATCCTTTCACTCGATGCAACACTTGCCTTCGATTCTATCGAATGGTCTTACCTCTTTGAAGTACTCCTCCGCTTTGGACCCAAATTTATACAATGGGTTCGACTACTTTACACTGATCTCTGGGGCAGGTTTACGTCAACGGACACATGTCCAGGCGCTTTCCCTTACACCGAGGTACAAGACAAGGATGCCCTCTGTCCCCCCTGTTGTTCACCCTCACCCTCGAACTTCTAGCCCACTGGATTAGAACCGACAATTCCATCAGAATCAGAATTCGATGGAATGCTGACACGATCGACAAGATTTCACTATACGCAGATGACATCCTAGTATATGTCTCCTCCCCCAAGTCCTCCCTTAATAGCCTGCTACATGTGGTCACCAACTTTGGCAAATACTCGGGCTTCTCTATTAATTGGTCTAAATCGGTGCTCTATGTTCTGCATGGTCCACCCCCACCTCTCCCGCGAGGCTACTCCATCGAAATCGCCCTAGAAGGTTTTAAATATTTGGGAATCTTTGTCACTCCGGACCCCCAACTGTTTCATGAACGCAATCTTAAAGGCCCACTCCAGAGACTCCATGCCGACGTCTCCCATTGGAGAACGCTCCCCCTCTCTCTCCCAGGTAGAGCTGCCCTATTTAAGATGCTTGCACTCCCTTGATTCCTTTATGCCCTGCAAAATTGCCCATTCCATTGGCCCAATGTCCCACACAATATCAATCTGGCACCTCGCGAACACACGACTCGGGTGGGCCAACACCCTCACACTGTCCACCCCACTCTGGACCTTGTACAAGCTAGGCACGCTCTGTCATTACAGAGGCTTTGATAAATGGGACACAATAGGCATATCCACCATTGGTGACTTGCTCCGCAAGGGCAACTTACTGACGTTCAAAGAGCTGCAAAACACATACGACCTGGCACAATCCGGGACTTTCCGATACCTTCAAATTAAACACGCCATACTCACCAACGTCCCGGATCTTGTCTCTCTCCCACAATCCTCGCCCCTCGAGGACAGACTCTTATCAGAACCCCTTCAGGCCAAAGCGATATCCCACACTTACCGTACATTGTGCAACAACATGACAAACACTTTTCATCTCCTCCGAGATAAATGGCAGACTGACGTTGGTACCCTGGATGATGTAGACTGGCAGTCAGCGCTGATGTCCCCGTGCGAATCAGCCATCAATCATAGATTCAGATTAATACAGCTCAAAATACTGCACAGAACATACATGTCTGGTCCCCTCCTAGCCAGATTAGGCCGACGCCCATCTGACCTCTGCCTTCGGCATTGTGGCCTAACAGGTACGTTCTATCATATATTGTGGGAATGCCCAGCGGTCCAAAACTTTTGTAATCGCGCCATCCAGAAAATGACTGATGCTCTAGAGAAACCGGTCCCTCTGACCCCCAAATGTGCTTTTCTTAATGTGTGGGACCCCACGGATTTAACTGCAATAGAACAGCGATGGGCGGCCCTAAGCTTCCTCCTATTGAAACGGGAAATAGCCATGCAGCGGGGTACACCGCATAAACCGCTTCTGATTAGATTGGTAGCTGCAATGGACGTGTGCATGCTGTCTGAAAAATCGGTTTATAAAACTAGGGGATGCCCCGGAGTCTGGGACAAGAAATGGGGTCGGTGGAATGCCTATAGGGGCGAATTGTGTACTTCCCCATCAGCAGATATGAAAATGACCAGGCCTACCATCCCTCAGTGATTGTGACTGTGGTTGCTGCTGTACTGTACGTGCTCTATGACGAGATTACTGACTGCGATTGTTTAGATAAATATTTCCTCTGCTTCGAACAATAACGTTTGTGTTTTAAAAAAAAGAAAACCACAGACCTATATACTATCCGGAACACGAATTTGACTACTCTGTGTACACCTTGCTTTCCCACGCCGCCGGACCTCAGGGATGTCGGCTGAAGGGCTGTGTTACTTTGCCAATGATATTAGGTAACTGTACATAACACAGCCGGCCCCTGAGGTTGTACGCTCTATGCTGTGTCAACTCATGATTGTGCAATAAAGGTCTTTGAAAAAAATAAAAAGATACAAGCAATGACCTTTTGCTTGAATAGGGCGAACACACTCTGAACTCATCCCTTTAATTAAATCATAATTTTGATAAAAACATACCGAAATTGCACTAAATAACACTCGACAACAACTGAAGGAATTGGAAAAAGAAATAGCAGATATGGAACTAAATACTGAAATGAAAAAATTAAAAGAGGAAATGGAAGAGGGGTATTTGTCTCTCTCCCCGGCCCTTATTTGGCCCCAGGGACCAAATTACCCAGGGCAAGTTCTAATAAAAAGGGGAGTGGGGCTGGGTAACCTTCCTCCCCAAAGGTTTCTGGGATCCAATCACTTGGGGCCAAATACAATTAAACAGGGGGGCCCTACAGGACCCCTGCTCATGCAGGGGGGCATATGTTGTGTTCCCCCTGTGTACATGCACCCCATTTCCTGCACTGCATAGACTGAAGAGTCCATGACATGCAGGAACAGCCTTTTGGTGCTGATTTCGGTGCCCATTTTAAAAGACACCGACTTGCAATCGCCAAGGAAATGCCAGCGTGACACGAGAAAACTCGCAATCTGGTAGGCAGTACTCACACAGCTTTGGAAGTGGGGAAGCGAGGCAGCAGCATGGCAGCTCTGCTCCCACACAGCAAAAGTCTTAATCGGGCCCTTAGAGAGTTTCACAAAGGGTCAATGTACTCGTTAAGTAGCAGAACAGGGATTAAATATGCATGTTTAGACAGTTGTTCAGATCAATTAACTTGCATTTGTTATTATTAGTGATTGCAGCATATCAGTTGTGATAGAATTATTACAGTGCAAGTTTTGATTACATTGTAAATTAATTTGAAGTTGTAATATGAATATTTATAAAAGCAAACATGGCGTTTTAGTGACTAGTATCTTTTCCAAATTAAGTAGTAAGGTTTGTCCACCGACCAGTCTACTGTGAGCATATTCAAGGAGCCCAGGTTTTTTCGCACAGTTTAGGTGCATGCCTTTGTTGCATCCCACCTGTCTTATCACTAGCCCAGAAGTATATAATGCCCTTGTGATAAGGGAGACAGGATATCTCTCACATTTTGAAAGAGTAACCTGTATGAGAAACTCTTAGGGGCATATTATCAAGGGCCATCTCGACGTTTTTCTGGCTTGAAAAGCCAAAAAAGCAGCGATAATATCATCTCCCTATCAACAACGCTGCGCTAACATGCATTAGCGCATGTTAGCTGCCGTTTTTGTAACACCACGCATCTTAGTGATATACATCGCTAATGAGATGCAAAGAAGGCGTTCCTGACCATAACTCCATGTAAATAATCACTTACAAGGCTTCACGATATTTATAAGCGTGAAGCAGATCCGCAAAGCGATGAAAAAAGCCGCGCTAACAGCGGATTTCGCCGGAATCTAATGCCTGGTAAAATCCTGACTAAGCTATCTGTAATATGGGAGGTGGATTTACAGGTTAAGTCCACACTCCCATATTATCAAGCATTCCATTGGCGCTGTGGAATCATCGCTTGATTTCACGTGGTATTGCTGATTATCGCCGTCTATCGCTGGTTTACACATCGCCATTTAGCAAAGCGTTGCTAATACGCTGCTAACACAGCAATGTGAATTAGCCATAGACGGCAATAATGGTAAACACGATAAGCGATATTTGCGATGTTTATCGCATTACCTTGATAATATGCCCCTAAATTGGGTTCTGAATCTTAAAGCTCACCCGGTAGGAAGGTTCAAAGCCCCTAGAATTTAGTTATTGGAGGTTTTTAATTCTGCAGACAGGAAGGAACAACATTGATACATTATTTTACTTAGAGTACTATTGCAGAATGAAAGCAATTCCTGGTGGATCTGCTATTCAACTATAGATACATAAATGCAGAAGGGTAGCAAAATTCAGATTAATTCACAACTAGGGGGCAGATTATGATGGAGGATTTTCTGCATTCTCCGGGCCGGCGGAAGCCACTGCCGGCCCGGAGGATGCGGAAAATCCTCTGCGGAGCCTCAAAAGACCCACCGCCATATTAGGATGGCGGTGGGTCTTGAGATCTGTCTGCAGCTTTTCCGCCACAGTCGCCTTCCGACCACGGCGGAAAAGCTTTAACATGGCTGGCCATATTAGGATGGCGTAAGATGTATGCTTTTCCGCGGCGGCTTTTCCGCCGTGGAAAAGCATATGGGCCTTCACTTCGGGGGCCCGTTGCGGACCCCCTGGGTGAAGGGGTGTGGGGGATGCACATGGGGGTACCTATGGTACCCCCCTGCATTTGGGTGAACAAAGCAGCAGGCACCGCGCAGTGCCTGCCGCTTTGTGCATGCAAATGCACAACTTTCATTTTTAACATTGTGGCGGGTGCTGCTTCAAATCAGGATGTGACCGCCAGGATGGCGGTCACATCCTAATTTGCACGGAGGGACCGCCGCTGCCCCTGCGGACGGTCCCTCCTACTCTATGGTGGCAGACGGACTCAGGTCCGTCCGCCATCATAATCGGCCCCTAGGTACGGTAGAGGTTAGAAACCCATAACTTAGACTAGGGATTTTCCCTGACAATGTTTTGTTTTTGGCTACTTCACAAGGATACGGGCCTGTAGGGCAGAACATTCTGTTTGCTGAGCTAGAACCTCGCCAACAGATATTTTTCCGCAGTGGCATTGCAGTCAATGTGCTATATTGTCTATTGTGAATGGATTGCCTGGTTTCATTTCTACTCTGGTATCCCAGTGCTTCTGGCTATTGGGAAGGATGACCTCTCCAGCTCAAACATAATGTAAACATTGGAAAACCAAAAGATGAGTTCCAAGAAGTCTGTAGCCATTCCCTCCAACCGTATTAAATGAAAGTTGACACCAAAGGTATTGGACAAGTAATATACATGTTTTGGCAGAATAGTCTTTTTAATTGCAAAGTTCGAAATTTCATGTAAAATAACTGTTGTAAATGTGCAAACTTATCCTAGTCGAGGGCTGTGTATCTTTCTTGGGTCATTCTGTACTAGAGCTGTCACAACACCCACAAAGTATCCCAGTCAGAGGACTCTGCTTCTATCACAGTCTTATTAAATGCTTTGCCCCACTGAAAGGATCAAGGCCATTAGACTGTTTTGGGACACCATCTGCAGCTTACTTTCACTTGAGAGAACTTTGCTACACAATTAAGTATGTGAACGAAATACCTGGGAGAAAAGATCAATGATAACTTTCATTGACCTCCAGTTTCTTCTTCTCAGGCATGGAGTGTTCTTTACTTCAAGAGTGCTTCACTAAGAACCCCAATCAGGCTGATCTAAGGCTTTGCAACCAGTTGCAGCCATCAGCTGCCACACACTCCTGCTTGAGTGACCTGAGCTTCCTTTATAAATGTGCGTTTATGTATTTTGCAGTAAACAGCAAAACATACAATGTAATAGCAAACACCACAAGAATGCCAAACAGGGTGCAACTGAGTGAAACAAGCTTACAAAGTCTCCTGGTGGCAGAATATGACCTCAGGGTAGAAATAAAGGAGAAGAAGTAGCAAGGCTGGACCTCTGCTTTGGATATGTTAGGAAAAAGTGAGTGTAATTGCAAGTTTGTCAAATTGTTAGGGAACTCTAGGCAAACTGTGAAGAGAAGGAACAGGAGAGGCTGGTGGCACCCCAAGGGACACTGGAAGGACTAATGGTTCAGTGAGAAGGATACAGAGGGAATATCGGGGGATTGTGCAATGGAACCTATTCTGGGGGTAGGGCCTGCGGTATGGGGCTACAGACGAGAAGTAAGGGGAGGTTTGGGGGCTCACCCATAAAGGAGGAAAAAGGGCGAGCGCATCCTTCCCGTGCACTACATCACCATGTACAGCTGATTTGAGGGGGGCAGATCTAGATGGGTAGAGCCCATGAGAATGAGGCATTATCCACCTGAGGGTCCTTCAACTAGGACAGCAACGGGTCCCATATCAGAGCCATCAGGCAAGACATCTTGCCTCTTCTCCTGTGTAGAGCCATCCCCTCTGCCCACGACCAGAAGCATATGCCATGTCTCCAAGCTGGACTGCGGAGTGGTGACACACTTTTTTATTTCAGTGTGATCACCTGTTTTGATAGAGCCAGGGCCATGAAATGGATGGTCATCTTGTGTCTCTTTGACCTTTTGAAAATTTCCAGTGGCTCAACCTCCCACAAGTCCAACTGTGACAGGTCTGTGGTTAAACTGAGCTTCATTGTTTTTCCCCAATCCAAAGGAGACATTTGCCATTCAGCAAACTCTCCATATGAGGCCAACTTGGCCCCAGGAGACAAGCATAAGCTTTCTGAATTATCTTAACCATCAGACACTGAGATCTCCCCTTCAATAAACAATAGTTTAGGACTCTAAAACTAAATCAAATATTATATTAGATCATTGCTTTAAGATACTTTTTATCAAGTTTGCTGCTATGTTAACTCATGAGATTTTAGTTACTTTGTAGGTAATCATTTTTAATTGGCTTAATTTCTACCTTTGTCTTTAAGCCTTTTGTGCTGTGCTTGCGTTTTCTTGTATTTACTTGCACCTACTGTTTGGACAAAAGTGCGTAAAAGAGTGGACAAGAAACCACAAAGATTATCTGGCAAGGGGGGTATTGTGACTATCTAGATTTGGAGCTGGGAAAGGTCTGTCACAACACATTGGGCCTTGATTATGAATTGCACTTTCCAGGCCAGATGAAAACTCCACACATGTAATTAATGGTTCTGTACAGTAAAATAACACCAGTACTGTGCAATTATGAGTAAACCTCTCGGATTGGGGAATATTGTGCCAGGGAAATCTAAAGCATTTAGTGGGTACTTGGCCAAAACGTATTTTGGAGGCTCCGTTTTTGGAACAGCTTTCCATGTATATTCCAATTTCAGCTCTTTCATGCCCTTTTTGGACAGATCACTGAGAGTGCACAGGCACACTCAAACACATTCTAAATGTATTTGCATCTAATATTCAGGGATAGTGATATTCGATTTCAATATTGCAACACAAAAGCAGCTCACAAACATTATTGTAAATATTCTCTTTGACACTGTCTCATTTCTCATATGTGAGCTCCTGTTCTGATCTAAAACAAACTTTTTTATATGGATGTTGCATGAAACCTGTACACAACATTTCTCTGCAAAATGTCTGGAATATACTCTCACACACCAGCCACATTAAAAATAAATTAAAGAAAAAAGGTATGTTTAAGAATTATTAATGGTCATCATGAAAAGACTCTCTGCAGAACAGAGCTGGCTCTCTCAGTGGGGCCCCTAAAAGGCTGGGGCCCTAGGCAAGGGCTCACTTTGTCCATTGCTTAAAACGTCTCTGTATTGTGCAGAAGCAGAATAACCATCCACAGCATTCTCTTTTCTGAGGGGTTTAAATGCATTCATTTACCAGTATGTTCTGAGCAGGTGGCAAATGTATGACGAGGCTTCTGTATAGGGAAGGTTTGGAGGGAGGGTGGTGGGTAGGAGAAGGATTGGGAAAATTAGTTTTGGTGGGGAGCAATGAATGGTCCCCCATTGAAAGAGAAAAAAGTTAGGGTAGAGTGGGGTTTGAGGTTCTCCAAAGCCTCATGCGCTTTGAACTTCTGCAATTACCAGTGGGTCTGGTGTTGCCACACACAGGTAAACCAGATGCAGGAACACTATATCAGTCATGATCAAGTGGAGCAGCATCTCAACTGGGAAGACTGACTAGTAATCAGGTCTTCAGCATATAGTTTTCTACCACTCTATTCAGCCAGTAACTTCCTCAAAAGGCCATTCCTATCTCTATCCTATACATTTTTTCAGCCATTGACTTGTTCCTAAGATATGGGATGAATTGAGAAATCTGATATTGATGGATATACTGTTTCACCTACTCCATCAAGGATACATTATTCACCAATCAATTATACACGACCCAGCATATATGAAGGGGGAAATGCAAGAGCGCAGCGGGCACGCCGATGGCACGCCGGAGGCGCGCCAGAGGCAAGCCCGTCTGCTCCCGTCCGCGCCTCGGAGGCGCACGGAGCAGGAATCGCTGTCTGACAGGAAGCTGATTAAAGGCGGATACAATATGATAGAGATTGACTTCTGGAGCTAGGTAGGATTGGGACCTCCGCGAAAGACGAGGGGAAGACTCTCAGGAGAGGGTTGATTAATAGTGGGTCAATCACGAAACACGCTGCAGAGGTCTCTGATCTGAATTGAGGATCTGCGGCTCGATATTCTATTCCTAACAGAAACATGGCTGAATACAGACTACACCGTGGCTCTAGGATTTGCCTGCCCTAGTGGCTATAAAATTCTACATAAGCCTAGGATCAAGGGCAGAGGGGGAGGAGTGGGAGTAATCTTTAAAGAAGAGCTGGATTTTAGACTCCTACAGACTAATGAAGTTGAGGGTATAGAAATGATGGGGTTCGCACTACACTCCTTGTTATTACCAATTTTACGCTGGCCCACTCCAGAATGATCATTCTTGGAGACTTTAATCTCTGGGAGGATGGGAAGGCTAATAACCATCTGCGGGATTTAAGACATACTTGTACCAATTTGGACCTCATCCAGATGGTGGAAAGCCCGACACATGAAGGGGGGCACGTCCTTGATTTGCTATTCTCTAATCAAGTTACAACAAGGATATTAAATGTAATGCCTCAGAGGTGGTCAGACCATTATCTAGTCCTGTTCAGCATCAGGACGATGTATACTAAGGACAGTGAAGATCAGCACAGGTCCTATAGAATAGGCAGGGAATGGGCGAAACGGGGTCACTGCAGATCCCCAGTATTTGACCCGGAGGTCACGCACTTCGACCCCACGCTATCGGTAGAAGAGAACTATTCACTCTATACAAACCATATATCTGCCATCTTAGATCAGGTAATCCCCATGAAGAGGATATAAAATAAAAGGAAGGCTACGGCGCCCAGGTTCAACGAGGAGCTGAAACAGCTCCGCCTGCTTCGAAAGAAGGCGGAAAGGAAATGGAGGAATGGGTATGGGGAGGAAGATAAAACTGAACTAAGACAGAGACAGCTGCACTATAAGGAAAGCATCCTCAAGGCCAAGGCAGACTTTTACGTTAGCTCAATTGCCCATGCATCTAATGGGACAAAAGCCCTTTTCGAAATCACTAAAGCGCTGTCCGCCCCTAAATGTATGGACAATAAAGTGGCAGCATCACAAGAGGTCTGTGATGCGATTGCCTCACATTTCCAAGATAAAATCACTAAGATCGTGGACAGTCTTACTGCTAACAACACGGCGGACCAACCTATCTCTGTACAGATGGGAGCGGAAGATCAATTACAACCGGTCTCCTTGAATAAGTTCCAAACCCTCCCAAAAGCTGCTTTTGATAGTCTGGTAAAGAGTGTATCCTCAGGCTCCCCGAATGATCCCTTCCCCTCCAGAATATGGAAGTCATCTGGCCGGGATACTCTTCCATGGCTGAAGCAGATTTGTAACCAGTCCCTGGAGAAAGGAGAGGTCCCAGAGGAATGGAAACTGGCAACGGTGACCCCTTTGATTAAAAAGCCTTCCATGGATCCTTCGGTACCGGCCAATTTCAGGCCTATCTCTCTCCTACCCTACCCAGTGAAGATCCTAGAGAAAATAGGGAACTGTTGTGCTTTCTGGAGGAAAACTACTTGCTTGATAAAGATCAGTTCGGATTCCGCCCTGGTCACGGGACGGAGACGGCTTTGGTTACAATGCTGGACAAGCTGCGGGTGCGTGCCGACAACGGGAATGCGACTGTGTTAGTGCTTCTCGATATGTCGGCTGCATTCAACACGGTGAACCATCTAATCCTACTGGAAAGACTACAGAATCTGGGAGTGAGGGGGCAGGCATTGCAATGGTTACAATCCTACCTGACAGGACGTCACCAGGTGGTAACACTAGCTCCTTTCACTGCCAGTAAAACATCAGTCACCCATGGGGTTCCGGAGGGTTCTGCGATTAGTCCCAACCTATTTAATATTTATTTTGAGCCCTTGCTCCCCATTATAAAGTCCACCGGAGTCTGCACAGTCAACTACGCGGACGATACACAATTGGCATTCTCTCTGGAGGGTGCCAATGCTGTATCCCTTGACCTGTTCCAGGAATGCATGCGGAAGACAGCCAACTGGCTTAGTAGGAATTCCCTACAGTTTAACGCAGGAAAGACCGAGGTGGTTTATTGCTCCTCGGGTAGGCCACCTAGACAATTTCCATCTGAATTTAGGCTGACCCCAGAGGAGGAACCACTGATTCCGGCGAGCAAAGTATGTAAGCTAGGGGGTGTTGATTGACAAGGATCTCCAGATGGAATCACAGGCTAATAAGACCGCCAATGTCTGCTTTGCTTTAATACGCATGCTGCGTAAAATACTTCCCTTGCTACCTAAAGCGGAGCGTCCACTGGTAGTAAGTAGCATAGTGGGTAGCAGGCTGGATTACTCCAACTCGTTGTATCTGGGGGCCCCTTTATATATTCTACAAGGGCTCCAAAGAATCCACTCTGCAGCAGCTAAACTTGCCCTTGACTGGCAACGCTGCTCCTCAACATCAATGGCTTTGAGGGAGCTGCACTGGCTACCTGTGATGGAACGTATTCGCTTCAAGTCTTTGTGTTTGGTTTTCAAAGCGGTACACGAGTTAGGGCCAGTCCCTATGCAGAAAAGGTTCTCCAGGTATCAACCCTCCAGGCAGCTTCGATCATCCAGTGCCTCACTACTTACGGTGCCTAGGTTTAAACGGGCCAGGCTAGGAGGTAGAGCATTTAGTGTGGCCGGCGCTTGGTTGTGTCATGGACTTCCCCAGAGCCTTAGACAGATCAGCGCCCTGCTAGAATTTCGCAGGAACCTGGAAACCTGGCTCTTTCCCAAAGCCTAGCTGGAGTCCCCTATTCAGGCTCGGGCAGGTGTGACCTATTTAATCGTGGTTCAGTTTTTAGGTCTCGCCTGTCGATGCGCATGCGCATCGAGCTTACGAGACTATGGGGGCTTATCCACTCTTTATCCACCTTGCAAGGAATCGTGGCGATTCCTTGCAGTGCACGAGAAATTGAAGCTCAATGCGCATGCGCAATGAGCTTCAAAGCGCGTGCACAAGCCCCCAGCCGCCTGCATTGCCTGCTCTCTCTGTCACAGCCTCCCCCAGCTCCGCCTCCTCACTTTTTGATTGCACAGCCGTTAGGCCGTGCCTCCCCTACTCTACTCCCCCCTCCTTCTCCACTCCCCCTCACGAGTGTCACGACGCACCTCCGGATCCGCCCCCTCCCCATTTTCTCTGCCTGCCATGTCGCGTCGCATTTCTCCTCCCCCCTCCCCCCAGCCGCCTGCCTTGCCTACTCTCCCGCCCCCTCACTTCTTGATTGCACGGCCGCTAGGCCGTGCCTCCCCTACTCTCCTCCTCCTACTCTCCTCCCCCCTCCCCTTATCTGGCCTTCCCTCCGTCTGTTCCCTCTCCCCGCTCCGCCCCCTCCCCTGCCCGCAGTCTGTTCGAGACAAGACGAGAATTGAATTCCCTCTCAATAGGTAGGATATTTTACATTATACACCACTACCTGTAAACAAATGTGACAGAAAGGTAAAATAAAGTCACGTTCCAATTAGGAAAAACATTAGCTGTAGCTGGAGCTCGAGTCAAGGATACCTGTGTTGTACGGCATTCTTTTAGTCTGTATCATTCTTTAATCTGCTCTGCCTGTAAACGGTATATTGACAAACTAATGTAACCAAAAAGCTCGTGCTCAGTTAGTTCGTTGTGTATCAACACGTATAATGGCCGCCTGCATTGCCTGCTCTCTCTGTCACAGCCTCCCCCAGCTCCGCCTCCTCACTTTTTGATTGCACGGCCGTTAGGCCGTGCCTCCCCTACTCTACTCCCCCCTCCTTCTCCACTCCCCCTCACGAGTGTCACGACGCACCTCCGGATCCGCCCCCTCCCCATTTTCTCTGCCTGCCATGTCGCGTCGCATTTCTCCTCCCCCTCCCCCCAGCCGCCTGCCTTGCCTACTCTCCCGCCCCCTCACTTCTTGATTGCACGGCCGCTAGGCCGTGCCTCCCCTACTCTCCTCCTCCTACTCTCCTCCCCCCTCCCCTTATCTGGCCTTCCCTCCGTCTGTTCCCTCTCCCCGCTCCGCCCCCTCCCCTGCCCGCAGTCTGTTCGAGACAAGACGAGAATTGAATTCCCTCTCAATAGGTAGGATATTTTACATTATACACCACTACCTGTAAACAAATGTGACAGAAAGGTAAAATAAAGTCACGTTCCAATTAGGAAAAACATTAGCTGTAGCTGGAGCTCGAGTCAAGGATACCCGTGTTGTACGGCATTCTTTTAGTCTGTATCATTCTTTAATCTGCTCTGCCTGTAAACGGTATATTGACAAACTAATGTAACCAAAAAGCTCGTGCTCAGTTAGTTCGTTGTGTATCAACACGTATAATGGCCGCCTGCATTGCCTGCTCTCTCTGTCACAGCCTCCCCCAGCTCCGCCTCCTCACTTTTTGATTGCACGGCCGTTAGGCCGTGCCTCCCCTACTCTACTCCCCCCTCCTTCTCCACTCCCCCTCACGAGTGTCACGACGCACCTCCGGATCCGCCCCCTCCCCATTTTCTCTGCCTGCCATGTCGCGTCGCATTTCTCCTCCCCCCTCCCCCCAGCCGCCTGCCTTGCCTACTCTCCCGCCCCCTCACTTCTTGATTGCACGGCCGCTAGGCCGTGCCTCCCCTACTCTCCTCCTCCTACTCTCCTCCCCCCTCCCCTTATCTGGCCTTCCCTCCGTCTGTTCCCTCTCCCCGCTCCGCCCCTTCCCCTGCCCGCAGTCTGTTCGAGACAAGACGAGAATTGAATTCCCTCTCAATAGGTAGGATATTTTACATTATACACCACTACCTGTAAACAAATGTGACAGAAAGGTAAAATAAAGTCACGTTCCAATTAGGAAAAACATTAGCTGTAGCTGGAGCTCGAGTCAAGGATACCCGTGTTGTACGGCATTCTTTTAGTCTGTATCATTCTTTAATCTGCTCTGCCTGTAAACGGTATATTGACAAACTAATGTAACCAAAAAGCTCGTGCTCAGTTAGTTCGTTGTGTATCAACACGTATAATGGCCGCCTGCATTGCCTGCTCTCTCTGTCACAGCCTCCCCCAGCTCCGCCTCCTCACTTTTTGATTGCACGGCCGTTAGGCCGTGCCTCCCCTACTCTACTCCCCCCTCCTTCTCCACTCCCCCTCACGAGTGTCACGACGCACCTCCGGATCCGCCCCCTCCCCATTTTCTCTGCCTGCCATGTCGCGTCGCATTTCTCCTCCCCCCTCCCCCCAGCCGCCTGCCTTGCCTACTCTCCCGCCCCCTCACTTCTTGATTGCACGGCCGCTAGGCCGTGCCTCCCCTACTCTCCTCCTCCTACTCTCCTCCCCCCTCCCCTTATCTGGCCTTCCCTCCGTCTGTTCCCTCTCCCCGCTCCGCCCCTTCCCCTGCCCGCAGTCTGTTCGAGACAAGACGAGAATTGAATTCCCTCTCAATAGGTAGGATATTTTACATTATACACCACTACCTGTAAACAAATGTGACAGAAAGGTAAAATAAAGTCACGTTCCAATTAGGAAAAACATTAGCTGTAGCTGGAGCTCGAGTCAAGGATACCCGTGTTGTACGGCATTCTTTTAGTCTGTATCATTCTTTAATCTGCTCTGCCTGTAAACGGTATATTGACAAACTAATGTAACCAAAAAGCTCGTGCTCAGTTAGTTCGTTGTGTATCAACACGTATAATGGCCGCCTGCATTGCCTGCTCTCTCTGTCACAGCCTCCCCCAGCTCCGCCTCCTCACTTTTTGATTGCACGGCCGTTAGGCCGTGCCTCCCCTACTCTACTCCCCCCTCCTTCTCCACTCCCCCTCACGAGTGTCACGACGCACCTCCGGATCCGCCCCCTCCCCATTTTCTCTGCCTGCCATGTCGCGTCGCATTTCTCCTCCCCCCTCCCCCCAGCCGCCTGCCTTGCCTACTCTCCCGCCCCCTCACTTCTTGATTGCACGGCCGCTAGGCCGTGCCTCCCCTACTCTCCTCCTCCTACTCTCCTCCCCCCTCCCCTTATCTGGCCTTCCCTCCGTCTGTTCCCTCTCCCCGCTCCGCCCCCTCCCCTGCCCGCAGTCTGTTCGAGACAAGACGAGAATTGAACTCCCTCTCAATAGGTAGGATATTTTACATTATACACCACTACCTGTAAACAAATGTGACAGAAAGGTAAAATAAAGTCACGTTCCAATTAGGAAAAACATTAGCTGTAGCTGGAGCTCGAGTCAAGGATACCCGTGTTGTACGGCATTCTTTTAGTCTGTATCATTCTTTAATCTGCTCTGCCTGTAAACGGTATATTGACAAACTAATGTAACCAAAAAGCTCGTGCTCAGTTAGTTCGTTGTGTATCAACACGTATAATGGGTGTCGGGAGAACACACCTAATGGGTCTGTCTTGAGAGTCGTCCCAAAAGCGATTCAGTTGTCGTCAGCTTCAAATGTTTTCCTCTGGATTCAATCGGTGTTTTAGATTTTTGGATCTGTATAAGTTTCATTATGTTTTTAACAGTTACATTTTACTTCACCGGAGTCTCGAGTTTATATTAAATTAAACCTCGGGGCCCTGTCCACTTATATTCCGTCCATACAGGGCTAGGTGAGCAGTGTCTTAAGCTGTGCGCAGGTGCAAAAGAGTAAAGTATATTTGCGCGCTTGTCTGAAAGAGTAGTTCATCACAGTGTAGCCTCCTCCCTCGAATCACGCTGTGCGCATGCGATCAGTATTTCATGTTGCGCATGCCTATGGGATACACGCATGGTACCTTGATGAAGCTTTTTTTCAGGGAATTGTGTTCATAGTTGGGGTTTCTGGGTGAACCCCAACTCACCCTCACTCACCCTCAACCCCTCACCCTCAACATCAACCCCTCACTCACCCTCACTCACCCTCACCCACCCTCACCCTCACTCACCCTCACTCTCACTCACCCTCAACCCCTCACCCTCACTCACCCTCAACCCCTCACTCACCCTCACTCACCCTCACCCACCCTCACCCTCACTCACCCTCAACCCCTCACCCTCACACAGTGCAATAGGTCTCGGAGCATTTGAGTTAGAGCTTTTAGAAATGTTTATGGCTTTTTTTTTTTTTTATTCTTTAGCATTGGCTACAGGAAACAAAAATGCTAAAGATTTACAAAAAAAACCCATAAACAATTCTAAAAGCACTAACTCTAATGCTGCGAGACCTATTGCATTTCCAATGCTTGTTAGTTGGAAGCGCCAGGATACCCGTGGGGTGACAGTAAGCGCTATACAAGTTTTAAATCAACCAATCAATCAATCTAAATGCAAGTCTCAGAGATTGACAATACATCATCACAAACATGTACTTGATAAATTTCTTGAAAGGAGTGAGCTTGATATCAATGAACCATGAGTGGTTGAATTGCTGTGGATAGACTTTGCAAATTTTGAACTTACCAGATTCCATGTTATTTACATCAGCATTCTGATCTGAATTCTCATGTGGAAAAAGTTCTGCAGGCAACTCTTGGTCTCTCTTTGTATGAAGCTGGTCAGTCTTAGGAAGTAAATTAGGTAAGTGTAAACAGTCCAACCTCCCTTCAGAAGAAAGCATTACTGCAACCTGAAGGCCCTCAGTCGTAGAACTACAGTTTAGCGTTTTGAGACTTTCAGCATCCACGGTGACAGAAAAAGCATCCTGTGTACAGGATATCTCATTATTTTGTGTTGGACACAATCCATTTGCATTGTAGCATTTTGGTTGTGCAGAGGAAGATGAGAAATCTGGTTGAATGTAACATTTTGAATCTTTGGGGTTGGGATGCAGGTCTGGTTCGCTGCAGTATTTTGGGTTGTGAGTACAGCGCAGGTATTGTGTAGTGTAGAATGTTGTTTCTTCACCACCAGTTTGCAGACCTTGACCAACGTAGTCTTTTGGGTCATGTGGAGTCATTTGCAGATTTTGTCGACTAAAGAATTTTGAGTCATCATGAGAAGGTTGTAGACCTTGCGTACTGCAGACTTTTGGTCCATCGAGGATAGGTTGCAGACCTGGTTGACTGTAGGATTCTGGGTCTTCAGTGGTAAGTTGTAGATCTTGAGTAATATGGGGTTTGGCATCATTATGCATAGGTTGCACAACATGTCTACTATAGAAATGTGTGTCATCACAGATAGGTTCAAGATGCTGTGTACTAAAGCATTTGAGGTCTTCTTGGGTAGATTCTGATCGGCGCACATTATAGAACATTGGTTGAAATAGGGAAGGTTGCACACCTTGTTGACTCAAGGACTGTGTCTCACAATGTATAGGTTTCAAACCTTGCAAAATGTATAATTGTGCGTCATCAGTGGAAGATTTCTCATTTTGTGTAATGCAGGATTGTGGGCCCTCAGGTTTAAAATGCATGTGTTCTGTACCCTCTTCAAAGGCTTGAACGATCTGCAAAGGGTTGAGCCTTAGTTGCTCCTGGTTGGATAAAAGCAAGTTTGGAGCTGTAAAACTTTTGGTAAGACCCTCTGTCCTTGCAGAACTCTCACTCATGCTATTTACCACAGTTTCTAAACATTGATTCCCACCAAGGTCAGAACCATCACTTTCCTGAATTGCTTCTGAGTTATCTTTCCTTGTTTCCATGGTTCTTTTCTTTGGATTTTCTACAGCTGAAACCATAATGGGACTGTCAATCTTTGACACTGCATGGATATTTTTGCTCATTCCATCTGAGGGGTGCAACGAAAGGTGGCATTGAGATTTTTCAAAGGATTTAGTTTGCAGTACATTGGACAATGGTTGCTTTACTTTAGAACTTCGATAACTTTGGGTTAACTCAGGGGTAGCTCCTATTTTGATTGGATTCTCTTGGACTGCCCCTGTCGGTGAACTGTGTATCTTATTACTCCTCTGGTCTCCTGGGTTGGGTGTCCTGCTTTGCTTGCTACGCTTAGTGAGGAAGTAGATAACCAGGCAGATTATTAAGGCACAGAGAAGACCACCTGTGGAAGAGAGAAACATGATGACCAGGGATGGCAGTTTTATGCATCGAGATTACACATACATTTAAAAAAGAAAAACATATATTATGATTAGAATAGATGTGTATACATGATGTAACTGGTGCAAAATTCAACAATAGAGATTTCTAAATATGTGGATATTTTCTACAGAAAGCATGATTATGGCTGATAAAAAGGCTCATTCAGGAACATCCCACTATTTCCACCTCCAGCCAGTACTCCAGCTTAATGCCAAAAGCAAGCAGTTGTGCTTTGATAATTTTAATGATAATAAACTAAGTTGTCTCCATCATATTTTTATCGATCATCACCTGTATCTTGTCATCTTTTTATCCTCAAGTACAAATAATCAAAAGGGAGGGAGAAAGAAGAAGCTGTGATCCATTCAGCTTCCTTAGTCTATATCAAAAATCAAGTGGGGAACGGATCACTTATCCTGCATAACCTGGGTTAGCAATTCCTTGTATTCTGTGTCCCAATAAAAAAAAACTCATTCACGTGTAAATGATGGAACTGGCGGTATATCTTGATTCTCCGCTTCTTAATCACGTGACAGCATCATCATGCGGTTAGTGCTCATGCTTCCTCTACCCGGAGGTGTACCCTGGTTGGTGCAGTAGTGATCAGTGATACAATCATAAGCTAAAGTGGCTTAAAAAATACTCGTACAGCCAGGAGTCAGTTTAATAGGTCTGGATTTGAGATATTGATTAAAAAGTAGAGTTTAGTGCATAATGAGATTTGGTTATGAATCCCCTGCACTTCATATATCCTTTAAAATGGTCGACATGTTTCAGCCCTTTTTATGCCTCTGTGGGTCAGGTGGGCTTTCTTCAGGACCAAGGTGAAAAAGTGAAGTGAGACCGTGGGTGTCTCTTTGTGTAACCCTCAAACATGATTTGTTCTCAAGAAGTTGTGAAACGAGATATATTAATCTGTTTCTGTCAAGGTCCAGCAGTACCTGTGAAAATAAAATGGTGGGCGGTTGGGAAAAAGGAACACAAACATATAGAAAGGTGTTGATTAAATCAACTTCCTATAAATGCTGTCTTTTGCTCGTGTATTTTCATTAAAAAAGAGCAACAAGAAAATGGCAAATCTTCATCACTAGACCACTAGTTGTGTTTCTTGGCAAAATATCTCTCTCGGTTCTTAGAACAGAAATAGTAAAGTCATATATCAAGAAAGTGTTTTTTAAGCCACTTTAGCTTATGACCCCTGTATCACTGATCAATACTGCACCAACCAGGGGTACACCTCCGGGTGGAGGAAGCATGAGCACTAACCCCATGATGATGCTGTCACGTGATTAAGAGGAGGTGCTAAGCGATGTTAAGTGGCTTAACACTGCCTTGTAAATAAGACAAAGTCCCTATCGCTACAACAACATCGTGGAAAGTGATGTTGTGGTGTGAATAGGGGCTTGTAAATATGCCCCTACTTATTTCATACTTTTATCTTTCTGTAGATAATGTTTTGGAGTGCAGCTGAAAGAAATATTAGCCCGTTCTACAAACCTAATGCTAAGGTAACAGTAAGAAGAGTCTTAAGAAATGCACTTCTTACTGTTACCTTTGCATTGGGATTCATAATGGGGAGCCTAAAAATGAAATATTGAATTTAACATTAAGTTTTTGTTATGTAGCACTTTTAACCACCTCTATCTCTACCAACCTCCTGAAAGTATAAAACAATCAGTGCCATGGTTACCGTCAGTCTTTACGTATGCCAGCATAGGAGTGCGCACTGTCTGTGTCAGGCTAACCTAAGCTTAGATTGGGGGTACATTTATGACTTGTGAGGAATTCAAATTGAATGCTATAGGTACTCCAGGTAATCTACTGCAGTCCTATATTTCCAAAAGTATGGTCACTAAGGGGCAGATTTATGAAGGCCTTGCGCCGCCGGAGCGTCATTTTTAACATGGGAAAAAGTGACGCACCGGCGGCGCAAGGCCTTCATAAATCTGCCCCTAAATGTATGAACTGCGGGGCAGATTTACAATAACTGGCGCATCCCTGCAGATCAGCAGGGATGTGGCAGTTATTTTGCATGACGTTAGGAACCCCTTGCCCCACCATGGATGCGCCGCATTTGCAATGCGCCGCACCGTGGGGCAAGGAGAGACAGATGCGTGACGCATCTGTCAGCGTATAGGTGACGCCGTGCTGGAGTCGTGTCGCAAGTGCTATGCAACTCCAGCACTTCTCAGTGGTGCCTTATACCCATAGTGTTGCATCACTCCATGTAGCAGGCATAAGTTTCTGACGCTGCGGGGATGTAAAAGTGACTCAGTGAAATCTTGTAGATTTCTCTGCATCACTTTTACTGGGCTTCCTTGCGACAGACTCTGCATACATTATACCTGACGCAGGTATAATGTAGCGAAGGGCTTTACAACGTGACACATCTCACTGGATGCATCACATTGTAAATCTGTTGCATGGTGGCGCATTGTTTACGATGCCGCTGCATCACAGAAGTGACGCAACGGTGTTGTGAAAATGTTGCAAGGGGCTTGTAAATCTGCCCCTGTATAGCCAGGATAAAGGTAATGGAAATTTTGAAAAAAGTGCTTAATTTTCCCTTATTTCAAGGCAATTGTTCATGCATACCACCCCTTTCTACACAAATCTCACAAATTTCAAATTGACTGTTATTTTTCTGTCCACTTTTCATCCACTGCACCGGGCTCATTTAAGTTGAAGCTAGAAGTTGCCAACATTTTCACAGACAAATCTTTGTGGACCAAAATGTGTACACATTATGGCAGTCGATGCAGTTCCCTATGGCCTACTTTAAGCGGCAGAGTTATTCACAATTGTAATAAGTGCAAAATGAGCAACCTATCATCAAAGAAAGAGAAAAGGACACATTCATAAAAGGTGCCAAAAAAATCAAGAACGTCATTACCTAGGAAGCTGTAGAGTGGATCATAACTTGTCAATCTTTCCTGTTGTAAATATCCTGGTGGCATTGTTGCATTAATGCAGATTTCTGGACCTACATGTACCACTTGTTCTCCTTTCAAATTTGCTGGCATATTACAAAGGACACTAGACACATCCACAACCTTTTCTTTCAGTAACAGCACAAGATTAAAAAATTTGCAGTTGCATTCCCATGGATTTTGATGAAGATACACATACCCTACCATTTCTGGTAGGGTTATTAAGGTAACCAAGCTATTTCCAGCCAGCCGAAGTACTCGCAAGGTCTTCAAAGGTTCAAACGTGTGTTCATCGATGAAGAGAATGAGATTCCTTGAAACATTAAGTTCCGTCAAGAAATTTAGTCCAAAGAATGTGCCGGTGTGTAAATACTGGATGCGATTGTCAGCCAAGTCAAGATGATCCAGGGCTGTCAAACTCTCAAACGTTCTAGGGGGGATATAGTTGATTAAATTTGCCGACATGTTGAGTTTTGTGAGAAATTTCATATCTATGAACCATGATGCCTTCAAAGCATCAAGTGCATTGTTTGTCAGGATTAGTTTCTCAAGCCTTGCAAGGCCTGCAAATGCCAAGATATCCACCATGCAGCTTTGCAGGCGATTGTTATTCAGATCCAGTTCTTGCAAGCTGTTCCCCTCCCCTGTGACAAAGGTTCTGTTTTCAAGCGAAGACACCAGGCACCCATTGATATAAAGCCACCGAAGCTTCGAGAAGTTCTGGAAGGCTTCTGGGGGGATGGCACTGAGGCCTCCATTGAGCAGTATGATCGCCTCTGTTGAGTTTGACAAACCAGGTAGGACTGCAACAGAAAAGAGAATCTAAAAAATAGGCAATTGACAGGAGAAAATGCATGCACATAAAAAATAAACAGCTTACTAATGAACCACTCCCACCTAAAAAGCACTCCACAACACAGGCCCAGCCTACCTGAATAGCTGCATTCATTTTCCGAACTACCTACTACTGGTACACATACACTGAGGCTGAGCAGAGGGCCACGCCTTCTCATACCTGGCTCCTAAAGCATAAAACACCCTTCCTCCTCCTCCTGTTTGCAAGTAGCTGAAGACCTGACGTTTTGAGTAAGCCATCGAGGACTGGCCTCATGCACTAGCTACAGAGCCCCTGGATACCGTCACAGATGACTAGCCTGCTATAGAAACACTAATAACATAACAACATAACATAATCAACATACATCTTCCCACCATATGCACACCCTCACTGGAACAATTTATTTCTACATTTTTTAAGATCCACATAGAAGATATGTACACCTCCATATAGGATACTCTCTTCTAAGGACTAGTTTATTGAATGATGACTCCTGGTTGAAGTCAGGCATTCAGTGTGATGTCACTGGCGAAACACTTGAAAAGAGACTATGGAAGGGCATGGCCAAGATGGCGGAGTGAGCGGACGTGTTCTGTTGTCGCTCCGTCCCTGCCCAATTCAAAGCACCTTCTAAGGCACTCCTCCTGGCTGATGTCCCAGCTGGGGGATCGTGGACTGACAGGGATGAGGGGAAGCCGCCCGGGAGCAGGACTGGGCCCTGGCAGAGAAAAGCAGCAGTACTCTGGGCTGCGAATACAACAGAAACGCCGCGTATGATTAAAAGACGCCGCCTACGACTCAGGTACACATTGTTTAATAATAGTGCAATTTGACAATGGCACAGGGAAGACACTCCCAAATTGCTCACCATCTGTCCTCTCACTTTTTGCAGCCTCCACAGAATATTGGAACGACCTTCATACAATCAAAATGAGAGAATATAAATCTGAACACTGCAGGTAAATTGACTAATGTGCAGCCTTCTGAAATATAGAGGAGGAGATGTTTTGACACTTATCTATTTATTTATGTTTATCTATCCAGATTTCCCACACATTGAGTAAGATTAGAAAGTGAGAAGCCCTGAAGACCCCTCAAGAGAACAGATTGGCCCCTCCTCTTGCTCTCTTACAGTTTATATGAGATTAAATTGTATAAGTTTACTGGAAAAACAATGTGTAAAGAGAACAGTGTATTATTGCAATTTTTGTAAATATTTCCCACTCATGGTCATGAATTTTTGTTTATTTGTTTGTTTAAAGATTTTGTTTTTGAATGTATAAATGCAAAGTGTTTCCCTCATGTTCAGATGTTTTAAGACCTGGAAACTGCCTTGAAATTTAAAAAGAAAAAAGGTTACCCAGATTGAAGTGTAACACAACGTTGGTTCTTCCTGTGTATCTGTTGAATTAACGAGCGGGAACACAAAACAGTAGCCAGGTATCTCCCCCAGTTTTTTAATTTTAGAAAGTTGGCATTGTCTTGCTTTAGCCATTTGGTGCCTGCAGCCTGTCTCTGGTTATATGGCTGGGTGTAGCTGACAGTTGGGCTTTGTGTATTCCTCATAAACAGTCACATACAATGGAGAGCTAAGGTATGACTTGTTGGGCCATCACTGGCAGAATGAGAAGGAGGAGCTGGGCCCAGTCCCTCTAACACTGTGATACTTGAATAGCCCATGTCCTGTCTCCACACAAAGGGCTGCATACCCCTTGTACTTAGTCTGAAGCTAGGGCCAGTACACTTCAAAAGTATGCTACTAGAAGCTGCTCCAGACTTCAAATGCACAACTGTGTATAAATACTGGACCTCAGGCACCACTCTTCAGTACATTTCTGGACCTGTGGATACTCTGCAGAAAGACTGCCACTTTGCTGGTCTGCTGCTCTGAAGGAACTGCTACTCAGCTGTGCTGACGTGTTCGCTGCTGCTCTCTTGCTTGCATGAGGACCGCACACACATCTCTTAAACCCAGAACTCAGAGTGACTCCAAGAGTTAACTAGCTGTCCTCCTGAACTGAAACCTCAGGAAACCTCAGGGTCCTAACAGGCTTCCCGCAATCCTGCATCTGCACCTGTACTCTGCCATCTGGGAGTCTACCCTGCAAAGTGGTGCCACCCCAGTCCTGAAACATCGGAAGTGGGTTTAAGGTGCTCTGCCAGCCTCTGTGGATTCATCAGAACTGCTGCATCTCCTCTGCTGTGTGGCGCAATCCAGAGTGGAACCGAAATATCTCTGCTGTTGTGTGGATTGGACCCATCGCAAAGACTTGCATCATCTCCACAGCACGTATCACTTTCAGGATTGCCACTGTGAGTGATGCATCCTTGGTGCAGGTCCTTGAATCCCTTGTCAACAGCGGCCATGGTGTCAGACTCCACATCTCAGCCCCACAACTTTTTGGAACCGATGCATCGCCCTGACTGCGTGCTTCATCCTGATGCCAGACTACGCATCGTAACCTCTACCGACAGGATCCCCAACGAAGAGGCAGGCTCTCACATCGTAGCTTTGTTGCATCTCAGAACCGCTGCATCACTTCAGCTGCTCTGCGCATCTTTGATGCAGATACTCTCAATGCTCTGCAAATTGCGATTTAAGATACTCTGTTCAGCAGGCTCAACAGGGTATCTGTAGCCAGCTTGTGCTCCATCGCCTGAACTTTCAACTTTGTCCCGATCCAGCACAACCAGATATTTACAGTTGGAGCTTTGTGCTTTTTCTCGCTATGTTGACCTAAATCTTTAAAAATCTCTGAATCTATTATTTGGATTTTTGTCACTTTGGTCTTGTTTTAATTATTAAAGAAAGCTCTATTTTCTGAATTTGTGTGGGACCCTTTTTGTGTGGTGTTTTCACTTTATTACTGTTTGAAGTGTTGCACAAATATTTTACACATTGTCTCTATGTTAATCCTAACTGCTCTTGGCCAATCTACCAGCGGGTTAAGCACAGGCTAATTTAGGGTTGGCTTGTGCCTCGCTCTGACAGGAACTGTGGTTTCTTCTTAACCAGAGCTCACAGACCAGTCCTCCAACAACTTAAATCCTCATAGCGTACTATTGTGTAATCAGATGTTGTCTAGCTGCTCTTATCGCCAAGATAGTGTAATCAGATGTTGTCTAGCTGCTCTTGTCCTTCCTATAAATGAGAGGCCCTTATGAACATAGTGTCTAAAACAAACAAACGGGGGGACCTTTTATTAAATTAGATCTTAATTTCTTTAAACAGGGTCTAAATAGTTAGTGAGGATTTAAGCGTACTTACTTTCAGCTTTGTTTGATGTTAGTAATAAGTCATTGATTTTTTTGTTGCTTTTTTGGGTGTAGCAGAACAAAGATGTGAAATACTGAATTAATGTATTCTGTTTCTCTTTTCCTAAATTAGGTCTACTTGAGTATAATCTTCAGAATTTCTATTCACAATTTTTTTACTCATAAACTTTAAGCCTTGTATAACTCTCAAGGTAATTTGACATGAGCGGGAAAGTGTGATCATTTATATAGTCCCCTTTAGGAATACTTCTAAACGTAATAGCCATACACCTTCTTCTATCCCAGTGTCAGCTGTCCCTCTTGAATGCTTTTATTTGTGAGACATTAAAAGTTCTCATTCAAAGTAAGGCTCACACCAATGGACATTTTCGCAGTATTTTTAATGATAATTTCTCAGCCAAGCAAAATAGAGATTTTTTCTCTTGAATCTAATGTATTTAAATCCACATGCCCAATACATTTAAGTATTTTCCTTCATCAAGGATACTATACTTTCTACCCCATCAAATCAGTATAATGTAAATAAAACAATCTTGGTTACATACTTTTTACAGGAATTCACACTTTTATTGTTATCATTATCTAGTTTGCACCTAACAAAAAGTAATTCCTCATAAAGTTTAGCATTTCATCCTATTTATTAATTTTTTCTAAATCTACTTCTTGATATTTCTTTTGTTGTAATTGTTGTTGTAGTTCTGTGTGTTGGTAGACTATAGACGTTTCAGACTCTATATTTTTCTTTGAAGATAACATGAATGACTTAATATCGATTCATAAAATGTTTGTTAGATTTTCTCAGTGAATTTATGTCAATACTTGTTCAAATTTTGCACTCTCAGTTGTGTAATATTGAGTTGTTGATCCACGATTGACCTGATTCTCCTTGATTTTGTATTGTTATTTCCAATATCCAACTGTGCTGTTAATATGAATCTATACTTTCTGTGTTGTTTCGCCTACATATAATTTGACATAGGGGCATTTCAAAAGAGACCTCACTCTTTCAGTTTCACAAGTAGTATATTGTTTCAATGTTATGTTTCAACTTGATTTTGCATGTACCAATATGTTAAATTCTTAAAGTGACAAACTGATTAATGTTGATTCAGCAGAAGTACTTTTTGATCACTTATTATGATATTCCGGGGCTTCTTTACTGCTCTGTTATCTTACATGATTGTCTTGCATATGATATGATGAATGCTTATTTTTTTCTGTTGCTTTTAATACTTTTTCCCTTGATATTTTCATGACCTTATCTTTGGCCCTGTATGGGGTGTTAAACATATAGGATTTTTTATTAATGTAATTGTTGTTTCTATCAATCTCTTTTCATTTGTCAGAATCTATTTTAAGTGTTGCATACTTTACTCCATGTTCTGTGGCTAACAACTGGAATGGTGTAATATACTGTCTTTTTCTGTTGGTTTCTCATAAATGTCATATTCAATGTTTTGTTTACTTTAAGCATGGGCGCAAAATCCGTTCCGCTCGCGGATTTTTGGCAAATTCGCAATCCGCGGACTCCCGCAAATTTGCCGAAAATCCGCAAATCCGCGAGCGGAACGGATCCGGGGGGCAAAAGTTCAAGCTTCAAGCTTGTAACTATTTTAGAATGGCGCCGGCAAGCTGCCAGCGCCATTCTAAAATAGTTACTAAGTTAGCTTCAACAGGAAGCACTAATAGAAGCAGGTGCTCGAGTTGAACTGAATTCGAGCACCTGCTTTATTTTATCTATTAGTGCTTCCTGATGAAGCTAACTTAGTAACTATTTCTAAAATTCTTATTCTAAAATAAAACAGGAGATGGGCAGAGGGCAGAAGGGCACAACGAGTGTGGCAAAGGGCAGAGGGGCACAACAACGAGTGGGGCAGAGGGCAGAATGGCATAAAAACGAGTGGGGCAGAGGGCAGAAGGGCACAACAACAAGCGGTCTCGCACAAAAAAAACACGAACACGCAAAGCGCCCCGCGAACACGCAAATCGCCCCGCGAACACGCAATGCGCCCGCAAACATGCAAAAATGTAAACATCCGCACATTCGCATGAATTCGCGAAATTTGCGGATTGCGAATTCGCAAATTCACGGATTGCGAATTCGAAAAATTCGCACATGCTTAGTTTTCTTTCATCACATATGCATCCAGAATACTGACTGATTATGTACTGATTTCCATTGTAATTTGATACTCAGATGTAAATTGGTACTTGTATAGCGTACTACTCACCCGCAAGGGTCTCAAGGCGCTTGTACGAATACCGCTGTGGAACCCATCCTGGCTTTCCCTGTGAGGTGTCCACTCCTGGGCAACCCCAAGGTGGAGGCCAGGAATCCTTAGCATTGTGGGGGCCGTTGTGGAGATTAAGCAAGCTATTGCCCAGAGTTGCAGAGTGAGACTCGATGATTGGAATAGGCACCGAGGCGAGAATTATCAGGTCCGTGGAATTTTGAGCCCAAGACCCGCCGAGGCGGGGAATTGAACCCTGGTCCCGGGCTAGACCTCTGCATCAGGGTCTGCCGCTCTAACCATTGAGCCACACTTCTCCACATGAAATGTTGCAATCAGTTTTTCTCTGGATCCTTACCATACATTGAAGGCATCATCTATATAATGCTATGGGGTTCCTAATTGTGTTTTTAATTTTTCATCTCAAAGAATATCTATCCACTTAGTCAGATACATGTAAATGTTTCAAACCCCAGTTCCATATTAATACCCTTTGCAATTCTGGTAGTAGAAAAATCTACTTTATATGTGAGATAGATGTGCTTCCTTGATAACAAGTATCCTGTTGTCTTTACAAACACTGTGTCCCAACAATATTTTTACTAGGGGTGCTAGCCCCTCTACATGTGAAATACTCCCATATAAATGGATGAGATCACAGGTAACTAGAACATCAGTGTCATTAATTTCTAGACATTTCAATTTCAACATAAAACTGTAGTATGTTCCAAGTCGTTTGGCAGATATATTCCAAATATTCAAATATATTTGCATATATATTTAACCAGCGGAGTCATATTGAATCAGACCCTGCCACAGTTGGTCCAAGGAGTGGAGCTGAAGCATTTGTATGTTTTTACTGCATTTGTGCCCATCTGCATGATAACAATCCTCTAGCTTTGGTTGATAATCCTCCTTCCAAATATGTTTCTCCAAACAGCTCTATAGTAGTTCACTGTGCTCCTGCACAGTCTAGCTTGGGAACCCTTATGTCTCAATACTGTTCTGTAACTTGGCTCCTCTACTGCTCTGTCTTTTTCCACTCTAGAATTGGTTGCCTCTTTCCTTTAGTTGCACCTCTTCTCTGTTAGGCTGCACATCCTTATATGCACCCTATGCATTACTTTGTCTCTCCTACTTCCTATTCCTCCTTGATCACTAACATCTGTAATATTGCTCCCAGTGCTTGTTATGAGTGTCACGTTTTTTGTTTCCCTTGGATAAAAGCACCCTGCTTAAATCTCAAACTTAGAACTAAAGTTGCTTCCAATGGTTATTCCTGTTCCTAAACTCATAACAATCTACACAGTCAAAAAACATCTGTATTTCTCATTCCAGAGCCTGGTTCGATTAGATCTAGTATCACCCCTGTGATGATGGGCCACTGTCTTCTTTCAAGTGTGATAAAACTGTATGAAATCCCTTTCTATTTGCCTTTGGTGTTGTTATTCCCTCCTTTCTCCTGCAGTGGGTAAGTGAGGGGAAAGTGAGTAGGTCTTGTATGCGGGGAATGGCTACATGAATATACTTTTGATCATCCATTCCCTAAAGGAATGGTCTGACCTGCCAATTGTACAATTGCCTGACGGATTTCAGATTTTCAAGCATGTGTGACAATCAATAAGTCTAACCTAAAGTCCTCACTGTCAGATGTCCCTACTCTACCTCTTATCCTGATCACAACCACCATCTAGTTACAAGTCTGAAGGGTCATAACCAACTGATTAGAAAAACTGTTTGTTAATAGCACAATAGCTTAGAGATATATTTACAACCATTACAAGGGTTACTGTACTCAATTTTGTCTAAATCCTCAACCTAATGGGAGTGAAAATGATGGGCCACTTATCAAGTTTATGATGCCTGCACATTTCATATGACCGTCCTCTTGTTATGCTATATTAGATTTAGAATGTGTATGTGAGTAAGTACTCAATAACACTTGAAAACTATTTCAAAATCTTGGATCAGCTCATTATAACCAACAATGCAATTTTTGGTAAATTAATAGATCAAAATGGTAAGACCATACTATAATCTGAATAACTATTGTCATATAAAATACATGTAAGTAGGATGTGTGTTCTCTACTATGAAGACCATCATAACGTTTCTTGTGCAACTACTGTGGTTACACCCCCATTGAAACTCCTACTGCCAGTAGAAACTACCGGGGCATGCATCCTATCTTACTTTGTGCTACATTTCTCCTTCGTAGATGCCTTCATCACACAGCTTACATGCTGGAATTTCTGGGGCAGCAGATCCTGATCACAGCTCTAGTGAATGTACATATATTCCAGCAAGAATAATGTGCCTGTAATAGGCAAGATGAAGCATGCTGAAATTCACAGTCTATTTAGGCTGTGACTGCCCAAAGAGGACAATTCAACTCTAACTTGAGAGTTGCTACTAGATGATTGACCCTCTGATTTTTAGCAACTGGTTACACTTCTGTCTAATGGCTGCACATTATAACCCTCTGATATATTATATGGGCGAGGTTTAAAGGGGCTGCACCTCAGATAATGAACATCAGGGCTACATTCACTGGTAAAAGTAGTATAATACATGGCTACTCAGAGGAAGGCTTACCTTCTTGCAACGAGGACACTGAATCACAGTTTGTAAGTTTTACAGAACAAATCTTACAGTTCGGAGGACAGGAGTGGGGTCCCACCCCTGCCAGCATCATCACAAGAAGAAGAGACTGAGATGCGAAGTCACCTTCAATGAAATAAAGCAAAAAGACATTAGTTCACCTACGACATTTCAAAGTGATGGTATCAATACACTTGTGATTTAAAAAGTTCAATGTTCTGAGATCTGGAAAAGACCATGCATTGATTAACAATTAACATTTCTACAATCAATAGAACTGTGAAAGAATGAATGAATGAACAATTAAATTGAGACTATGTAAATACGGATCGGGTAATACGAGTAATGTGTGTCTTGTAATGCATTTGAATTAACAATATTGGACAAGCATTTGCAATTGTTCTTTGTTTATAACTGAAAACTCAATAGAAATAATAATAAATAAATTACATTGAGATATCCAGTTTTCAGCATGTGGTAGCTTACAAATCCTATGAACCTGTGAGCTTTAAGACCATATAAATGTCTATGTTGTAAACACTAAAAGAAATAGCTGTTGTCTTTCACTGGTATTTGTCTGGGTAGGAGATTGCATACGACATAGTTCATATGTGGTAGGATAACTGCTGGTGAGAATTCTCAGTGGGTTAATGCATCCATCACTGGAATGTATATGCAAAATTAAAGTCACTGGTTTGGTGCTGAGTCGGGTGTTTGGTCTCATCATTAAAGACCTTGGTTGAGGTTTGCTAGGCTGGAGGCATGTGAATGAAACTACAGACCCACCACCTCAACCAGTCTAGTGACACATTGCCATCAAACTAAAAACTTGTGACTGGTATGGTCACCCTTTTTTGCTGAAAATATTTTGGTTGGTAGCAGTTTCCTCGAAAATAAACGTCTGCATGATAGATTGCCCATGTTTTCATTTTCCAAAGGCATTTGTGGGCACAGCATTGCATCCAAAAACCTAACACCTCATTTGAGGCTTGTGTGAACTTGGATAAATGATTTTACCAAGTACCACGGATGTTGGCTAAGTGCAGACACCACTTATAGAAATTAATTACAAAGATTGTGTTTCTTAAATGAACTGTAATGATCATGAATGTTTTGTTATCTGAATGTCAACTATAATTCTGTGGCACTGTACTAAAATTGGTGGACATATCAAAAATGCATATTGCATTAACTGGTTTCCATTAGTAACTAATTCCGCTATGTGGACTCTGCAAAAGCACTCATTAGAATCCATCTCCTCAGAGGCAGCCATTGTGACGTAACATCCCCTTTGATGACGCCATAGAAAGTGACATATATAACTGCATTCCAGGTGGCATTACTCTAAGTGATATCATATGACCTTTGACTTTGGTGGCATCACAGGAAGCAACTTTATCAAAGTGCAAAATGAATCAATGCGTATATGAGGTGCAGGTATTTTCACTTAGTGCACATATTGCAGGAATGCAAACATCTCATACCCATGTGCAACCATTGTTTGCCATACTACCAAATTATGATGCCCAATTGCAACCCAAAATGTCCAATTACAGCCTTCAGTTCACATCCCCACATGATTGAGGAACAAATATGATTGGCAGGCTCACTCAGCCTCATTGATCAGGACAGCGTCGCCCATAGCATTGCAGAGAGTCATAGTGGGACAAGCAGAACAGAGGCAGCAATAGTGCAAACTTCCTCCCCACACAATGCAGATATAGAACGGACAGTGACCATGCAGATCTTCATGCAGGGGCCTGGTAGGGCACAAACCTACTGAAGCCAGTCTTGGCTTCTCCCTAAAGCAGAAAGTACTCCATGACACAACTTACAGCCAACAATAATTATGGTGAGAAAAAATAAAAAAACAACTGTATCAAACACCTCAAAATAATGCACACACAGCAACAACAGCAACATGTGATCCATAAGCATGCTTGCATATTTGTAATAGGGCCAGGGTAGTATTCAAACACTGCTTAAGGCTGCCATTAGTATGATCCTCAACATAACTGCAGCCAGAGGTGTTGCTTGGATAGAGCTTGAAGTGGATTAATGCACCAGCCTATCAGGTTCTAGTGTCGGAATGGCCCATATGAGGCACACATTTCCCTTCAGTATCACAAAACACCGGTGAAGATCATATTTCAGTTCCAAGCAGTTTTTACATCTGATAACCACCAATCAAGCCATCCAAAAATGCCACCTGGAGAATGGTGCAAATGCATGCAGGAAAAATCCTAATACTGAAAGATCTGGTAAGCAATTATGAGCCTTCACTAGATAGATTGAACTAGCCTATGATTTTCCACAATATATCAAACACTTTCCTCCGCTTCGTCCTTCAACATTCTACTAGTTTCACATTCTGTACTGTAATAAGTAAATTATCAGTCGTACTATGGCTGAACATGTGTTTTGGAGTTATCTGAGAAGCTGTCTACAGGTACGAAAGGGGAGGAAAAAGAGAAACATGCACAGATTTCACAGTAGCCGTATGCCATTTTCCCTGCCCTACCCTCAGCCTAAAACATTTTGGATTTAGGGACTTATAGTTTTGCTATATGCAGCATTTAAAATACTAATGGCTAAAAACAAAATATATGGCATGCCTAGTATGAGTGTACTTGGTTAGAACACACTGCACATTGACTTGCCTCGAGATGCTACCGTTTTCGAGAAATATGGGAACTGGGGCAGAGCAGGCAGAAGTGGTCTGCCCAAGATCAGAGCATATGCGCATGTCAGGGTTTAAAACCATTATCTTTATTTTAAGCTCACAACTTTCCCACCAGCCACATTTGCCACCTCAAAATGTACATCTTGCACACAGAAGCACTAGTGAGTAGAACTGTTCAAACAATCTTTAAATATTATTTGTGATACTTTATTTTTCATCCAAGGAATCTCGTTTACATATAAATTACATGCACTCCAGCATGAATATGCGGCTGCAGAACATTCAATTTTGTATAAGTCAATGCACATTTTATACAGACATACCTTCTTACTGCAATACTGACAACATAGAAAACATACCAGTTACAATCAAAAGAATGGCTGCCCTATATGTTTAAATTGATGGCTCAAATGAGTCCAAAGATTTCAGTTGCGCAGTTGTGAGCTCACTACATTTCAAGGCCGCACCACATCATGGACAAAACAGAAGATAGGAAGATACAAACATAGTTTTATTTATTTTCTTTTTTCAGAAAATACGTTTTTTCTTTTTTTTATATCTTTTAATTACATCATAAAAAGACATTTCATATGATAAAAATTCAATCATAAAAACCGCCCCACATTACCCTAACGTCATTCATTCACACACAGCAAAGTCACCAATCTAACATATCCTCATACAAACCATTCACCACATCCACCTCATAACAAACAATACATCATAATCCAAACCGATCCCAAAGTTGTAAACTGAAGATATCCTACATTGTCCTCTCAGCAAAATGCCGGAGACCCAAGGTGGTAATATCAGGACGATGAGTGGGAGCGCCAACGCGCGTTTCGTTGCCAGGCCCGATCTACGGCCGCACCTTCATCAGGGCAAATACACGAAAGGAAATGAGGGGGCAGACAATAAACGGAAGGCAGCCAATCTATGGTGGACAAGAAAACATTCTGTTGTAGTTATGCGAACACAAAAGAATTTATCATAGTTTATATCTTACAGTATTTACATAATTCAAAAATACATAGTAATGTTTTAAACGTTAGTGACAAGCTGATCCATGAATTGTTATAATATACATCTCATTTCATGGCATAAATAGTGAGCTCAACAATGCAGACAACTAAGCATGAACTAGAATTTAGCAGAATCATCTCCAGCAGCCGCTGGCAAAAGCAGGAATCCCTAGAGACAAGACAAAAGATTCATTCCCCCACGTATGTTTTTTTTAAAAAAATTACACAGAAGATAGAACTAGGGCAGGAAACCTGTGTGCTAAAACACAGACGAGTAGAACAACACACTCATTCATACACATTTACTATGTGACATTCATAGACTTGGATTCATCGAGAGGAGCGCGCCCATGTCCTTTTTGCTTTGACACTCATGAAAGAAGGAATTTCGAGTTATGCTGAATATCTTTTTTTCAACCTTTTTCTTTTCAACTTTTCTCTCTCTGTGCTGTAGAACCCGCATGGACCCCCATCAGCCTCCCGCGGCTGCCTGGCTCGCGGGTCTTGCGTCGGGTTTTTTCCCTCGTCGGGTTTGCGGTGAGTGCTGTGTTCAGGGGTCCGCCTGCCGGGGTTCTGCGTTGGAGGGGCACAGAGCGGGAGGAGGCGAGGAGCGGAGGTTTTTTGGACGTTTGTTGTCCTCGATGCCGAGCAGCGGTTTGTGTGTCCTGGGGGGCCGAGGAGGAGCGTGCCGGGCAGTGCCTGTCCGGCGGTGTTCACACGTGTCCTATTGCCTGCATCGGACCGCCTCTGTCCCTTTAGAAGGTGCATGGTGCAATACATCCATTCAATGAGGCCTTCCGCTAGCGTCAAACCGCCTCTGTCCGCTTAAACGTTAATAGGGAGGGCAAAATTCTTGCTTTGCCGGGAGGAGGCGAGGAGCGGAGGTTTTTTGGACGTTTGGACGTTTGTTGTCCTCGATGCCGAGCAGCGGTTTGTGTGTCCTGGGGGGCCGAGGAGGAGCGTGCCGGGCAGTGCCTGTCCGGCGGTGTTCACACGTGTCCTATTGCCTGCATCGGACCGCCTCTGTCCCTTTAGAAGGTGCATGGTGCAATACATCCATTCAATGAGGCCTTCCGCTAGCATCAAACCGCCTCTGTCCGCTTAAACGTTAATAGGGAGGGCAAAATTCTTGCTTTGCCGGTACCAATGAGCGATTGGGAATGCGCGATCATTTGAAACTATTAGGAAGGGAGAGGATTTGGTCTAGCACGGCCGCCTTTGGTGCTGCGACACCAGGTTCGAGCCGCTTATCGAGCCATGAACTGGGGTGATCGAGCCATGAGCTTTGTTCAATGAATAGATGTTACGGTGTTTTGAGGTTTTAGATGTTGGCGATTTTAGAGTAGCGAGGGGACTGGGTTGGCGCCTTAATTCACTCGCGCTGGTCTTTTAAGTGAGCGAGTTTCGTTTGTGGCTGTTTGCAAACGATAAGTTTCTGATTTGTTTGCCGTGAGAGCTACAGGGAAGTTGCGTCCTTTGCTCTCGTTGTCTGGGTGGCGCTGTTGGTGGGGGAGCCCAAGACAGCGGATGTGGTTGGCGGTCGGAGCTCGCTACAGACGGGGCTGTGGTTTGGCATCGGTGGGATGGTTGCGGCATGGTGCTTGTTTAATTTACACTGCTGTGGAGAATAAATGACGCAATTTATATCTACTTGATTCTCACCGAATATCAGGCTTTCATTCGGCTGAATTAGTTTTACAGGTCTGTGAATGCATTTCCATTGTTGTCTAGGCATTATCGCTCTTGGCCGCCTTTGTCAAGCTTTTGTTCGGGAAGGGCTAGCGGTTCCAGAGTAGAGTACTACTGTGGAGAATAAATTACGCAATTTATATCTTCTTGATTCTCACCGAATATCGGGCTTTCATTCAGCTGAATTAGTTTTACAGGTCTGCGAATGCATTTCCATTGTTGTCTAGGCATTATCGCTCTTGGCCGCCTTTGTCAAGCTTCTGTTCGGGAAGGGCTAGCGGTTCCATAGTAGAGTACTACTGGTCGGAAAGTGCTTCAATGCCTTGCCGAGAAAGGAAGCGCTATGTAAATGCTATAAATTGTCATTACAAGCGGCAGTCCCTCTACTTGATGCATTGTACATCTCCACATTTGCATCGTTTGCCGCACCGTTTCCTGTCACCCTCTTCTCCTTTCTTATTCAGAAAATGAATATTATTTTGCCGTTGGAACTGTGTTCAAAATTTAATTATAACAAAACGGAAAGAAGAAGGTTCTGTTCGGGAAGGGCTAGCGGTTCCGTAGTAGAGTACTACTTGTCGTAAAGTGCTTCAATGCCTTGCCGAGAAAGGAAGCGCTATGTAAATGCTATAAATTGTACATCTCCACATTTGCATCGTTTGCCGCATCTGTAGAGTGCGTTGCTAGGGCTGCATATAGGTAGTGTTATATGGAAGGTTATGCACTCAGACTACAGCTACAGTCCTTCTTTAGCCATTGCTGTCTCAGCACCACATGGAGTGAACTACCCGCCAGTATACATTACGCCCAACTCACCCGGCCCACGGCATGTCCTGTCAGCAACAATGTATCGTCTCAAGTGTTCAAAGGTGAACACCCGGGCAAACCCGTTCTTTTATTTACGCGCTGCATCAATAGCGTTATCTCGCATCATAGTCATGGCAAGGGAGAGGCTATAAATCATCAAGGTGTCGGCAGCTCACAGGTCAAAGACACCCAATCGAATATTAATGAAGCATTCTAAATTTACAATGACGTATCCCAAGTATTACGCTTGCATCGTCGGTACGACTATTGAATTGTATTATGACATAAAAACAATTCCGCAGCTCGTGGGCCCTGTTTTCCCTGTTTTCATCGCGCACATTCCCAATACTTTTTGGGGAATCTCCGGCCGTATTTAATTAATGTTACCCAAACTTTTGTCCATAAGTTTTGACAACTCGTATAATACTCCACAATACGTTACATTCTACGGCCCAGTTGCCTCAACAGTATATGTCTGCTGCAAATACCCCAGAGCCCAGTAGTAATAGCATGAATGAACGTTGAATGAGACTGCCCTAATGAACATTATGAGACTGCTCTAATGAACATTGAAGGAGACTGCTCTATATAACGAAAAAGGTTATTTGCACGGGGCTCGTGGAGAGCAAACTTGGTGCCAGCAGGCAATATCATCAAACGAATTTTTCCCCCCAGGGTGGCTAGGGCCTGGTTAGAGATCCTGGGAGACAGATGGCATCGCCGTTTAGGTGGGATGGTAATGAATCCCAATTGCACGCTACGATGCCGGTATAGACAGGAGTCACCTCTGCAAAACACACGGTTTTTCGTGGGTCAATAAACTAATAGCACTATATTGAAGACGATTTGTGCTAGTCTGGTGGCGTAACACACTAAGCGAAGTGGCTCAGTGTGGTGGGGGCAAGAGTTTATGACTGCTGTTAGTTACCCAGTCTTGAAGGTGAATTTTATCTAATGCCATTTGGAAACATTCTGGCACCTAACGGAGCTGACAAATTAAGGTAACGAATCGTAGCAATTGATGTGTATATGACAATTCAGGCTAGCTTATTTGTCTTTCTAACTAAGAATAGAACCATTACTGACTCTGTCACACATCTGCTGTAATTTTAAGTTTCACAGTTCCAACGTTAATTCGGAGTGAGTTCATGTATACATTGAGAATGCATCCATTTGTGGGGTGTGGGCTCTGGTGGTACATGCATGGCAGTGTGCAGTAGAGTGACATGAAGCGCTCAGTGAAGGTATACGTTATGTAACAGATTATTCATTGAAAATATCCTGTTGTATTAGCAGCGCACATACGGCTTAACAAAGTTGGAGGTGTGGTCATTTTGTAATGCTGCTCCGAGCGAGTGTGTTGCAAATGAAATTGGATGAAGGTTCATTTGACAAATGCCCTAAATATGATAAACAGACTCTTTACCTATAATATCTGCTAAATATCGCTTAAGGGCGCCATTCAGCTAACAATGTCACAATATGTCTAAAAACCGAAGCAACAATCCCGAAGTTTGCAGTTTTCCCATAAATCCGGAGGGTTGTCCGTTGGTTTTTCAGTAGTACTGATGAGACACCCTGCTCAGTGGGGCATGGATATTTTGGCTAGTCAGGCGTGGGAGAAGTAGATATATGCACGGCTTAGATAAAACATGCGTAGGCTTCATGAGCGGAAGGAACGTCGACGATGATTAGACGGATGTCCGTTCCCCTTTCGTTGGCTGGAAGAAATTGCGAGCAGGCAACATTCACATCTGTTTTAAATCTTAACCATCTTCCTGGCCCACTAAGCGGCCATCACAGCAATTTTCTATGCGACATTAAGGATAGAATTCCATCTTTTACGAATTAGGCACAGGATTTGTTTCTTTATAGCTCCACGCATCCCAAGGCAGGATGGCAGAGCGCTGTTAGGTAACATGCACGTGACACAGGGACAATACATGGTGTAAGTGGGTAAATAAAGCAGTATGCATGTTGTGTTACATGGGACAGCTGGAGTCACAAGGTACTAGAGTCCCATATCCTTCATAGTCCACAGTGCTATATTAGAAGGATTCCAGTTGTAAAAGAAATAACTCATGGATATTGACATTACTTCTGGATAATAGCCAGAAAAGCGAGTTTCGTAACCGGAAATACTTACGACCCCTGGAGTAACAGGGCCCCAATTGTTTGGGGTAGGCGAAAGGAATGACTGGTTGAAATCCACCCAAACACGCAAAGGGGTGCAATTTGATCCTGTTTAGACTGAGGGCGTAATGTACGATACTGAGCACCTGGTGGTGCATTACAGTTAAAACCCCGACAAAAAACGGCATCAGTTAATTCCTATGCAGGGTCGCCGAGTTCGCCTTCTGTAAGCGTAAGGAATGGTGATGGTAACTACTAGCCCTGCGAGAATTGAGACCTGCCCTTGTTGCATGACCAAGGGCATGCAGTAGTTTGGAAGGGGTCATTACCAATGCGATGATCTTTGGATCCATTAGGTAATAAACCAATTTGAGGATCAACTGTAGCGGTAGACCATTCCCACAAGGGGGTCAACAGATCCAGGATGATTCATGGGGAGAGGGACTTGGGTTTCTTTAGGCAAGTCCAATACGAGAGAAAAATTGAAGGGTACTATGACAAAGACATGGAACACTTGTCTAGATTGGGAGTTGTCATATTCCTCCTGGAGGTACAAGAGGCATGAAAAAGTGACAGGAAGTGGCTAGGTGGGTGGGGGGCTCTGTCATTGACGGGGGCCTCCTCCAGAGCTGTGGCGGAGTTACAGGGCGATCTGGAAGCAGACGGGTACAGTAAGGGTACCTCTGCGGCAGAAGGGTACAGTAAGGGTACCTCTGCCTGGCACAGTAAGGGTGCCTGAGCCAAGGACCAGGAGCCGAAGGAGGTTACGGGAAACCGCGACGGCGCCCCGTTAGTCCTTCGGGCGGTCAGGGGGCCTGAACCGACCGGGGGTGTGTCACACCGCTCCGCCCCGACAGGGGGGGCGGGAGTATAACGAAGTTGGTAATGTGCTGCACCGTCAGAGCATCGACTCGCCGTGCAAGATGGCTCCTTAGGCATGCGGGACAGCGAGGGGCTGCCTGCTTTGGATCGCCCGTAAGATGACCCACCTTAAACATCATACGTGTGTTGTATGAAATAAACCTTCAGCAGTTCTTTCCCATAAATATGTCTCCAGAGTTTCATTGGGGAGGAATTATGTATATGTGCAGGCGGGCGGGAGTGAATGGCGGTGTGGGCACTATGCCGCTGACCGCGTGACCCGCAGGGGAACATGGGCGGGACAGCGCTTTAGTCCCACCCGTCAAACTCCAGCCGACACTGGTGGGGCGCCCCGCCCCGCGTTCACCATTCACAGGCCAGGGGAGGGCCTATCGGTGGGAGTGGCGAACCCGCTATATCTACCACGGTGGTCAAGGCTCGGCCTCTCTTCATCCCAGTCTCCCGCGGCTCAAGCGCTGTTCCCACCCTGAACCCTGACCCAGCAGCTTGAGCGGCGGCGCGAAGTAATAGAATGTTGTAATGTTCTTCTTTGTGTTGCAGGCGGAGTTACAGGGCGATCTGGAAGCAGACGGGTACAGTAAGGGTACCTCTGCGGCAGAAGGGTACAGTAAGGGTACCTCTGCCTGGCACAGTAAGGGTGCCTGAGCCAAGGACCAGGAGTCGAAGGAGGTTCCGGGAAACCACGCCGGTGCCCCGTTAGTCCTTCGGGCGGTCGGGGGGCCTGAACCGACCAGGGGTGTGCCACACCGCTCCGCCCCGACAGGGGGGGCGGGAGTATAACGAAGTTGGTAATGTGCTACACCGTCAGAGCATCGACTCGCCGTGCAAGATGGCTCCTTAGGCATGCGGGACAGCGAGGGGCTGCCTGCTTTGGATCGCCCGTAAGATGACCCACCTTAAACGTCATACGCGTGTTGTATGAAATAAACCTGCAGCAGTTCTTTCCCATAAATATGTCTCCAGAGTTTCATTGGGGAGGAATTATGTATATGTGCAGGCGGGCGGGAGTGAATGGCGGTGTGGACACTAAGAACTAGGACAGGAAACCTGTGTGCTAAAACACAGATGAGTAGATCAACACACTCATTCATACAAATTTATTATTTGTGACATTCATAGACTTGGATTCATCGAGAGGAGCGCGCCCATGTCCTTTTTGCTTTGACACTCGTGAAAGAAGGAATTTCGAGTTATGCTGAATATCTTTTTTTCAACCTTTTTCTTTTCAACTTTTCTCTCTCTGTGCTGTAGAACCCGCATGGACCCAGGGACGCCCCGGGATTGAAGTTTGTCTGTGGCGCGCTCCTCTCGAGAATAGTGGCGTGTTATGGAGTTTGGAATATCCCCACCATTGATCCCCCGTTTTGGGTGTAGGTAAATATCAAACGAAGGAGTCTCGAAAGAATTCCCTTCCTAAATTTGATTGGTATTTAGCAGTTATAATATGTAAAAACGTGCAGAAACAGGTGTTTTACTGAAACTGAGTTATGAATAGGTTTGTTGCCGAACTCCGGTACTTTCGTTTCAATTCCATGAATCCAAGTCTATGAATGTCACAAATAATAAATGTGTATGAATGAGTGTGTTGTTCTACTCGTCTGTGTTTTAGCACACAGGTTTCCTGCCCTAGTTCTATCTTCTGTGTAATTTTTTTTTAAAATACATACGTGGGGGAATGAATCTTTTGTCTTGTCTCTAGGGATTCCTGCTTTTGGCAGCGGCTGCTGGAGATGATTCTGCTAAATTCTAGGTCATGCTTAGTTGTCTGCATTGTTGAGCTCACTATTTATGCCATGAAATGAGATGTATATTATAACAATTCATGGATCAGCTTGTCACTAACGTTTAGAACATTACTATGTATTTTTGAATTATGTAAATACTGTAAGATATAAACTATGATAAATTCTTTTGTGTTCGCATAACTACAACAGAATGTTTTCTTGTCCACCATAGATTGGCTGCCTTCCGTTTATTGTCTGCCCCCTCATTTCCTTTCGTGTATTTGCCCTGATGAAGGTGCGGCCGTAGATCGGGCCTGGCAACGAAACGCGCGTTGGCGCTCCCACTCATCGTCCTGATATTACCACCTTGGGTCTCCGGCATTTTGCTGAGAGGACAATGTAGGATATCTTCAGTTTACAACTTTGGGATCTGTTTGGATTATGATGTATTGTTTGTTATGAGGTGGATGTGGTGAATGGTTTGTATGAGGATATGTTAGATTGGTGACTTTGCTGTGTGTGAATGAATGACGTTAGGGTAATGTGGGGCGGTTTTTATGATTGAATTTTTGTCATATGAAATGTCTTTTTATGATGTAATTAAAAGATATAAAAAAAAAGAAAAAAAGTATTTTCTGAAAAAAGAAAATAAATAAAACTATGTTTGTATCTTCCTATCTTCTGTTTTGTTCATGATGTGGTGCGGCCTTGAAATGTAGTGAGCTCACAACTGCGCAACTGAAATCTTTGGACTCATTCGAGCCATCAATTTAAATATATAGGGCAGCTATTCTTTTGATTGTAACTGGTTTTCTTCCCCTGCTGGTTTGCCCTACATCGCTTTCAGGGGGCCCCTTCTTGTATTGGTAACATAGAAAACATAAACAAAGCGCTTGAGTGACTTGTTTTTAATCACTGGACAAACACTACTATGGCACGCCTATGGTGACAAAGGACCAGCAGTGCATTGGTGTATGATTGGCTTCAACAAATGGGCAATGCAGGAATACCATCGAGTAGTAGACAATGAAACAATCTGCTACAAGATCACTGTGAAAGGAGTTATAATCACACAGAGGCTTGACCCATGATGAAGAACACGCTCTTTCACAGCTGCCAAGTGACCTCATTTCATGTTAAACACCTTAGCCAGTCCTGGTGTTTCATCAACACCACTTTTTGTTCCATATGCATAATTAATCGAATGAAAACTACAAGACCCAAGGTGCAATGATCTATTGGCTGAAGAGACAGGGATTGTTTAATGTATCACAAATGGCAAGAGATCATTTGACACATATAGTGTTACTAAATGTATATTGATGCAGCACAGGCCAGTAACTTTCTAGTCAGATATCCTACAGACTGCAGTGATGGAGAGATGAAGAGAAGTGGTAGCCAATGCCAATCTCTGAACATTAGGCAAAATGCCAGCCTCTGAAGCTAGGCAAACCTTGATGGGGGAGAACAGAGGGACAACTGACCTCTCGATGAGCTGTGGCTTGTCAAGATAGCCTCTGATGACACTGGGTGCCAGCACCGCTGGTGAGAGGGACAGGGTGTTCGAGTGCTTGATTGAGTCCTTGTAAAAGGCATCCGGTGCAAGCTGAATGTTCTTTCTTAACATTTGGCAGGCATTGGAGCACCCGCGGTAGATGGCAATCCCGAAGGTACAACCACCTTCACCAGCAGCGAAGGGGTGAGGGAATGGCCCCATCGAGGTGCAATAGATGCCGGGGGGGGGGGGCTTCGTGAGGCGCTGCAACACAGCGCTTTAGGAGGGGGCTTTAGTATGGTGGAAAAAAGAGAGTAAAAGAAACAAACAACTTTTTCCAGTTGATGACTAGAAATAGTACAGGAGCAGCAGATGACTGTGAGGGTAATTTAGACTCTGATTTTGTTTGAGGTTTGCATATAACTCTTTATTTTTGGGTTTTGATCTTCCCTCTGGTACCCTGGCATCGAAGGGTGGTTCAGCAACTAAAACCTGCTTGTTTATCAGGGAGGCATCAAATTCCCTCCCAGAAAGCAGGTAGGGAGGCACCAACAGGATAATGCTGAGGACCTTGTGGGAGTGTGCCCCTACCGCTGCAATGTGGTTCTCTAGAGTGGAAATTTGTGAATTACTCTATCTCTCACGCGCACGTTGTTCCCTGTACCCTCCCAGTTTTTGCTGAGCCCTTATTATGTCTTCCTTTCTCCCTTGTGCTTATATTTTCTTCCCATTGTTATCCTTGCTATCTGTCTTGCACAACATTTTTTTTTTTTTTTTTTTTTGGGTTATAAACTTTTATTCGGTGTCAGCACATACACACAGCTCCACGCCTACAACCCTGGGGCCGGCAGCAACGTAAAAGAACAACAATACAATCACAGTATGAGCATTCGACGAAGCAGACCCGCCGCCTCCCAATGGTCAGTAGCCTCTATGCCGCCTTCATGTAGCGGAACTAACGTGACAAAGGTAACTCGAACTCCCTGTCTCGGTCTCACCCACCCATGTTGGTGCACACTCAATGTCTGTGTGGAATTAGATGTAGTGGTGTGGTATGCCTGTCCGAACCTCTAACCCAACACTAACCGCCCCTTAGAACTTCCCCCCCCAACTCCACCCCCCACTCTAACTGCCCCTGTGTGTACCTCTGCCCCCCTCCCAGAACCTTAGCGCCTCCATGCCCTGTCCGCCCTGTCTCCGCCCTCCTCTACGTCTGTCCCACTCCGCTGTGACTCCCTCCCCCCAGAGCAATCCCCACTATGCATGACCTGCAACCAGTAGTTCTCGGGGGAGACGCCTCCATCAAGCACTCAAGGTCCTCGTGGATTCGCCCATTCGAGCACTCGGACCCTCATGACCCACTCTATTTCTTCACATTGGATCGGGAAACCCAGTGCACTCATCCTCGCTCTGTCTCTCCTCACTCCCCTCCTGCACCGAATCCGCATCCTCCCTACGGGCCACATACGTAAGATACAAGTCCCAGAAGGTTTTGGGTCTGCTGATTGGTGGGAGAAGCTCGCTATAGAGCTGCGACTGGGTACACCCATATAGCATGTCTCTGGACCAGCCACCTATGGTCGGGAGAGGTCCCCGCATCCAACATCGCGCCACCGCACGTCGGGCTAAGATTAGTCCCAAGTCTGCCATGCGACGTAACGCCGGTTGGAGGGGTCTGGAATAACCTATTAATGCCAACGCTGGGTCAATCGGCAACTCAGTCTCCAATATCTGACCTAGCTCTGCAAAGACGTCAGCCCAGAATTTGTTAATGCCCGGGCAGGACCACGCCAGATGCATGAAGTCCGCCACCTGGGCATGACAGCGCTCGCACTCCGCTGTGTCTCGGAGGCCGTATCTACATAATCGCTCAGGGGTATAATATACTCTTTGTAAGAATTTAAAATGTAAAAGCCTATGTCGAGCATTAAGGGACACCCTCCTAGTGTTGCGGCAGCAATACATCCACATGGAGTCGCTGATGGTCGCTTGCAGATCTCGCTGCCATGCCGCCCGGGCCTTGGAGAAAGGCTGTTTCCCGCCAGCTTGGCCCAACCTATACATCCGGGAGATAAGATGACCCGGGGACGAGTGTTTAATAATAAAAGTTAATTCTGGTGTCTCGGGAGGCTCTAGCATCGTTGGACCCAGCAAGGTCCGCAACGCCGCCCGTACCCTGTGGAAGTGGAAACGTTGCATTAACGTAGCTGGAGGTCGGGAGTGGACCAGTTGTGCCCAGGTGATCATAGTCCCGTCCTTGAATAGGTCACCCAGCTTAAGTATACCCAATTGCCGAAGCGCGCACGTGACCCCCTTCTCTCGTAACGGTGAGAGCCAGACTGCCCAGTCTACAGGGGTGAGCGGGGAATACAGTATGTCGTGCCCATGCCCTCGGGCCAGTGAGTGCCATGCGTGGTTCGTCGCAGTAATGGAGTCCAGGGTACCCACACGACGAGGAGCCGGTTCAAACACCGTGGCTGGCGGGGGAGAGGGGCAGTGAAGAGGGTCTCAAGTACCACATGTGGGATATTGCGGTCCCCGTGTGCCCAAGTATGTAAATGAGTTGCTTGAGCGACCCTATAGTACCTTTCCAGGTCCGGGGCCCCTAGCCCCCCTTGATCGTACGGGAGCGTTAAAACTTGCCACTGTACTCTCGGTTGCTTGCCTCCCCACGCCAGCCGTGTGAGGGCCTGCGTCAGTGTCTTGAAAAAAACCTTCGGTAATGTCACCGGGATGTTATTGAACAGAAACAGGAACCGAGGGAGGACAATCATTTTCATCAGGGCAATGCGTCCCGACAGGGATAACGGTAATTTGCACCACCTGTCCACATCGTCTGTCAATTTAGAAAAGGCCACCCCATAGTTTTCCCTCACCAGAATGTCAGGATCCGGGTGCAGTTGTATACCCAGGTAGCGGACCGGGTCGTCCGACCACTGCAGCGGATAATCCATCCCAAACTTGCTCGTCGTTGGGGTCAGTGGAAACGCCACAGATTTATTCCAATTTACTCTCAGTCCAGATAACGCTCCGAACTGCACTACTTCACGTAGCACAGAGGATAGGTTGTGCTCCGGATCTCTTACGTATAAGAGGGTGTCGTCTGCGTACGTAGAGATGCAGATCTTGTAGGTTGGGAAGCTGATGCCCTCGTGGCTATGGTATTCTCGCAGAGCGCACGCCAGAGGTTCCGCAACAAGGGCGTACAGCAGTGGAGAGAGAGGACAACCTTGTCTGGTGCCCCTGCGTATCGCAAACGCCTCCGTGACTCTGTTTCCCAGGCGGATTCTAGCCGATGGTTCATAGTACAACGCTCCCACCATTTGTAAGAAAGGCTCTCCCAGTCCTAGCTTCCGTAGCACTCTCGACATGAATGGCCATTCGACAGAGTCGAATGCCTTTTCCATATCTAGGAATACCGCCAGCGCCTTACATTCCGGCTTCACGTGTTGCATTGTTCCCAACACTGTACGTATATTATATGTGAGATTCCTAGTTGGGATGAAGCCGGCCTGTTCCGGGGCTACCAGTTCCGGAGCCAAGAGGGCGAGACGCGTCGCCAGAACCTTGGCATACAGTTTAGCGTCGACATTTATCAACGAGAGTGGCCTATACGAACTCCGTTCATTTGCGGGTTTCCCCGGTTTAAGTAGGGTAATAATGAGTGCTTCTCGCATGGAAGGAGGCATGCAACCCTCCAGACAGATGTCGTCAAACAGCGTCGACAGGTAGGGTAGCAGTTGGTCCTTGAAGGCCTTGTAAAAGCCCACCGTGAGCCCGTCTGCCCCCGGGGCACTACCGGATCTCATGCTGTTTAGAGCGTCCACAATTTCCTCCCTCTGAATAGGCATCATTAGGAACTCTCGCTGTGCGTTCGACAATTGCGGCATATTGATAAATCCTAAATAATCGTCTATCGCCCCCTCCATACCAGGTGACTTGGAGTCATAAAGAGTGGAGTAGTATTGTCGGAACTCTGCAAGTATTTGCTCCTCGTCGGTAAGGACCTCTCCCGTGCTCGATATCAGCTCGCCGACCACAAGCTGACGCCTTTCAGTGCGGGCAATGTTAGCCAGCAGGGAGCCGGGTCTCTCGCCCTCTCCATAAGAGCGCGCAGTAGCGTACTTGCCCATATGTTGGACCTCCCTGTCGGCTTCCGAATTATATTCCGACACCAGCAGTTTAATCCGATCGAGCGTATCACCATTAGGGTCAGCCTGATGGGCCTGTTCAAGTTCCGCCAGCTGAGTTTCTAGGAGGTCGAGCCTCTGTCTGATGGATTTAAGGACGCTGGAGTGCTTGGCCATCGCCACCCCGCGTATATACACCTTAAAGGTTTCCCATATTGTTTGAAAATCGTCCACCGAACCTACATTAATATCAAAGAAGGACTGGATCTCATCCGCAAGTTCCCCTTTAAACACCTCATCCAGTAAGGAATATGGGGGGAAGCGCCACGTGCAGGGGGGGAGTCTAGGCGTCGGGAGATCGAGAATCAGGAGAAGAGGAGAATGATCTGACAGCGTGCGTGGTAGAATCTGACAATCCCTCACCCTGTGAGCTAAGAATTGTGTCAATAGCCAGTAATCTATTCTCGTGTGGATCTCATGGAAGGCGGAATAGTGTGTGTAACCCCCTCTAGTGTGGTGTCTGCTGCGCCAGACATCCATTAGTGCAAGGCGAACCATTTCAGTTTGTAACACTGCGGCAGCTGCTGATGGACTCCTGGGAGGACCCGCTGATCTATCTAGCTTCGGATCAAGAACCAGGTTGAAGTCCCCACCCCAGAGCATCCCCGAACAGTCGTACTGTCTGCATTTCTGTGCTAGGGTGGTGTAGAACTCCGGGGAGTCAAAGTTAGGGCCATACACATTTACCACCATGCAGTCAAGCCCCCTACCCTTGCACCTGCAGAGGACATATCTACCCTCAGTGTCTGATTCCAAGAGTGTTAACGTGAGTTTGGAACTGGGGTTAACCCAAGTAAGAGTCCCCCTAGAATGTGTCGTGAAGCCCGCAGCCACGCTACAACCCGCCAGCCCCCTGTGTGTGAGCATTTTGCTGGTCAGAGGCAAGTGAGTTTCCTGTAAGAGGGCAAGATCTATGTGATGTCTGCGCAGATAACTGAGTACTTTACGGAGCTTTCTGAAGTCATTTAAGCCCCTCACATTCCAAGTGAGAACTCTCAAGCTAGCAGGTTCCGACCCCCTCAATGATGTGAAATTATAAGTATCTGTTCTATCCGCCATGGTATATTGCGATAAAATTGGGTGGAAATGTCTTGTAAATCCCAGTGGCGCACTCCAGAAGGCTAATCGGAAGGGAAATAGGAGCAGCACACACAGTGGGAATCCTCCACAAAGTTCGGCAGAGCGCAGGGGCAATCATCCACAAAAACAGCATGAATTCGAAACCAAACCCCAACATACCACCCCCCTCCCACAGCTGACCCACCCCAACTCGGCCATGCAGGTCCCCATCCCGCCCGCCCCTCCCCAAACACCAGTTCGAATGCCCCATCAGCCAACAGCTCGTGGGCGAAGGTAATCAGCCAACTCAGTCTCAGCTAGCAAGTTACAACTCTGTTGCCCAGTGCCCCATCCCCCCGACGCGCACCACCAGTAACATTACGTCACATCAACCTGAGCAACAACAACATCAGTATACCCCAACTGTGTGGGGCAACCTCCCCCTACCCACCCCAAATTTAGCCAACATAACCCAACCACAGTCATTGGCCCGTGGAGCGAAGCAGATACCATAGGGGCATACCAATACAATAAATGACCAATCACAGTGCCAGTGTCCCATCCCCGCTTATCTGTGACATCATGTCCATGTAAGGCCGCTCCAGTTCCACGACCCTCACAGTTCTCGTCGCAGGATGACGCGTCGGCAGTTACTACGCCACAAGGTGGACATCGCCAAGTCACTCCTGGTCATCCATATTTCGTTGATCAGCATCCTCCCGGCGTTCTGACTGATCCTCCGGTTTGTCTCGGGCCCACTTCTTCAAGGCTTTTTGCAGTTCCACAGGGTCCGTGAAGATGTGAGAGTGGCCCTGCCTGTTGACCCGCAGCTTGGCCGGGTACAGCATGGCGTAATCGAGCCCCATGTCTCTGAGTCTTTTCTTGTGTGGCGCAAAATGTTTGCGCGCCTCCTGTACCCGAGCCGTGAAATCCGGGAAAATGGAGATCACCGATCCCTCGAAGTGTAGATCGCCCTTGGACCTTGCCAGCCGGAGTGCCGTGTCCCTGTCTCTGTAATTCAGTAACTTCGCAATGATCGGCCTCGGAGGGAGGCCCGGATTAGGCTTCGGACCCAGCGATCGGTGTGCACGTTCAACCACAAACATCGCTGAAAACACTCCTTCACCCAGCAGCTTGGTGAGTAGGTTTTCCACGAATAGCTCCATTTTACCGGTCTGAGTGGTCTCCGGCAGGCCAAGTATGCGAAGGTTACAGCGACGGGACCTTGCTTCTAAATCCTCCGTTTTGTCCTGCAAAGACCTGATCAATGTCTCCGCCCTGCGTCTCGCCGTGTCCAAGTCCGTTTGGGCCTCCTCCACCTCTGTTATGCGCCTTTCCGCCATGTCGTGCCTCTCTGAGTGCTTATCTAGTCGTTCCGCCATGCGGTCCATTCTGTAGGACATGGCATCCATTTTCGTACCCAGCGCCGTGAAATTCGCCTGCATGTTTAATTCCATGGTTCTAAGCATTGATTTTATATCCGCATTGTCCTCCGGCTGTTCACCCGCCGACTGCGCCTCGTTTTGGCGAGCCTGGGGGCTAAGCACTGGCACCCGGCGCTGTGAAAAGGGGAGCTTGCTTTGGGTTCTGTCTCCCTTCCCCATGCTTCCCTGCTGTCTGCGGTGGTGGCACACCCGCGTGAAGGAAGACCAGTCCCCGTGAACTGCTGTGAGCGTGACCGTTGCACTCAGGAGTGCCTCCGCCCCCAGGTAGGGGTCTCAATCGAGCCGGTAGAGCCGCAGGACAGTCTCCGCCTGAGCCGTGTGGTCTGCAGGCCGCTTGGCAAGGCCCAGGCCACGTGTGCAAGGCCCTTTAGTGCAGACCCAGTGATGTGAGCGAGGGGCGGGAGAGTAGAGGGGGAGCGCCGTCCCAACGTCGCCGTGCACCGGCCTCAGGAAATGAACAGGACCCCGTCCGGGGGTGCAAATATCGCCTCACATCCGAGGTAGGGAGGGGGGGTTCAAAGGGCAGTCGCGCCTCTCATGTACCGTGCTCTGTGCTCTCCCTGGGGTAGCCGCTCCGAGTGCCCCCGGCTCCCGAGTCTATTATAGTCCTCACGCACTCCCCACACTCCCCACGCCGCCTCACCGTCTGGACGAGTCCGCAGCACAGGCGGCCGGAGTCACCGACGGGTTCTCTCCGTCCAAATGCCGATCTCAGCAGGAGGTCCGATCTCCCCCCGCGCCTGCTCCCAGGCGCCGCCGCACGTCTTTGCACGCAGCCCGGACTCGCAGCCACCTGAGTCCGCGGATCACGGGCCCTCGCGCCGCCGAAGTCCGCCGCCTCTGCAACGTCGTCAGGGCAGTAAGGATCAATCCCAGGACGGGTCCGCTCGTCCACCTCGCAGTCCGCTACTCACTGGGGTGTCGGGGGAGTATCCAGGGTTAGGTTGATGTAGGATTATTTAGGATAAAGAGTTGGTGCCGAAGGAGCTCAGGGACTATGCGGCCATTTTCCGCGGCTGCTAGCTCCGCCCCCCGTCTTGCACAACATTTACCTAGTCTAGAAACTTTCTAAAATTTAAAGAAGGGGGCACAGTTTTCTCATTGTGAAGTGATACGTGAGTTAAACAACTACATCCTTGGGTGGACAACAGAGTGGTACATTCTATTCACAGTTTTGGTAATGTTGATATATAATGATGCTTTATTAAAAAAACTAAAAGCTGGACTTTGATTGAGGCCAAAAAGGTGGACTGAAGTGTGACTGCACTGATGGTCATTTGTTTACACTGCAGATCAATGGTTGGAAACTTGGCAGGTCCAGCTCAGAATTTCATTATTCGAAATCAGCCAAAGTTAGAACCCTTGTCTTGGGTAAACATGCCTACAATACTCTAACATTGTGAACTCTAGTACCTTGAGCGATGAGTCTCCGGGCTTTGTGGCTCAAAGTTTGTAAAACTTTCAGCGACAGCCTCTCTCCAACATCTCAACACTAATGCTCCTGCAGCACTGCTGGCCCTGTCATAAACCCTTCTGGTCCACCCCCTTCATCATTAGAGCTGCCCCCGCAGATACCACCACTGACTTTGAAATGGGTCACTATCATGGCCTACATGCATGTCCTTAACTTTATAGGCAAAAGCATTGATCAATTTCTCAAGAATGAACACCCTACAATAATTCTTGTCAGCAAAACACATTTTAATTCATCTTGCATTACCCTAAGAGTATTTATCCTTTTTCAGATGTTGTGCTTCTGTAATATTCTTTCATGCAAAATAGGACTCTTGTACAGAGCATATTGTGAACGAAATCATCTCCAAGTGTCTGGGCGAGTTCAGGTTGAATGAATGAATGAATGATAGTCTTATAGAGCGCAAAATTTGCCCAAAGGCGTCAAGGTCCTGGGGAAAGAATGAGCAGCCGAGAATACTAGAGATGGAGCTTAAGATATTAAACGGTGACGAGCCATGTTTTTAAAGACTTTCGAAAGGTTAGATGTGACTCTTGAAAGAGATCATTAGAGGAAGAGGGTTCCAGAGCTTAGAGGCGGTGACAGCAAAGGCTCTTCCCCCCCACCTAGTTCTCCTAAACCTGGGGACTACCAACCAATTGTTATGGCAGACCGCAAATGTTCGGTGGGGACGTACCTTTGGAAGTAATTTGATCCCTTTAGGACCAAAACCAGGAAGAACCCTATGAACAATACATAGGGACTTAAACAAAATTCTCTTTCCTAGAGGAAGCCAATGTAATTTTGTTGTGGGTGGGTGTTTATGACAGCACATGACGAGAGCCCTAAGGCTGAAGGCAGCATGAGTTTCTCTCAATCCATGCCAGTAGGTAATTAAGGTGACAGACTACCTGTACATCCAAACTATGGCCTTTCTACTGAACACAAACTGTTGGTCGCATATGCACCAATTCGAAGTGAAAGCAGCACTGCGCATGTGCAACTGGGGGCTGTTTTGCGGCCGCCTTTGCATGCTCCTATGAACGAGGTGAGACCAGGGATACATTGTCCTATTTGTCTCCACATCTTTCTGAAAACCTTCATCTGAAGTTCTCATGTCATCTCTTTCCTTTTTAACACCAGCTTTTCACTCGCTATTCTGGATGTATTTCTACTTATCAGTACAGGAAATAAAGTGGATCCAGCTGAATTTGGTCAAATCTGGGCCAGGATCAGGGAAATATGCTGAATGTGTTCCAGTGTAATTTTCTGACATCAGGATTCATTGAGCAGCACCTGCACACTTTCTGCTTTCCTTTCCAAGCAGCAACCTGCTGAGAATTGAGCATTTGTACTTCCAGCTGGGTCCAAAACAAAGGCCTGTCTTGAAGCACCATTAGCCATCCCAAGGGAGTAACCAGAAACCCCCACCTTGAGCTAGGATGTGCAAAATTCACCTAATTTAGTTTTGCTACATTATGTGAAATTTGGGAAAGATGCAGAAAATGAAACACATTTCTGGAGCCAACACACACGAACTCTTGATATAATGAACATACAGCTTTTTTGATCTCGTTTCTTATCATTGGGCTGGCTCAAATTTAGTTATAACAGCAAGCCCCATTCCCATCCGCTATAATTAGCGTGCTGGACTATCCTGTCTCTTTTTTCCATCACTTTCTTTCCTATGTGGGGATGATCCAAGTTGCGCCGCCCCCCGGCTTAATGCACCCCATGGACCCTTCTCTCGTGATTACTCTTCCATTGCTTGTTTTTTCGAGATAACATGGAGGTGTATTGTGATGCCATGTTTTTGTTCTGCCTGTGTAATAACGCATAAACATTTGGCCTTCTCTTCCTGTACTATTTACCGTCTTTTATTTTGAGTCAATTACGAATATGCCCCAATCAAGCGAATGGGTTCCCGCGCTGCACTCATTAATTTATTAGCACCCATTAGCTATTTGTTGCATGCCGGTTTAACATTCTTTCCTCATACAAGGGGGTATGCATGCAACCACTTTCCGCCTCAAATTAGGATAGGAGTAGGCACAATAGGGCTTTATTCACCTACTGACCGTCTTATTTTGACTAGGCTAAAATGGCGGCCGTTCTCGCGGAACCACACAATGTGGGATACTAGTGATCTGCTGCACGGGACACGTGACGGTAGGGAATTGCGTTTAAACGCCATGGCGGGCGAGCGGGCCGCCTATCCTTAGTTGGATCTTGCAGGACGCTGGTGATTCGAGACGACAGCTTGGACGGTGGTTCATTGACCACGCGGGTAAGCGTTACTCTGGCGGTTTGTTCCCCCGCAATATAACTTTATGTGCAGGATGGGATACTGGTTTGTTATTTGTCACCTCCTCTCTTGCCTTGCGGGTGTTTTTCGCTACGCGTGCAACCTGCATGTGTGTTTGCATGTCTGGCGTTATGGCTATACACGTGGATATTGGGTGCATTCAGTTCCATTAGCGTAATTTTTTCATTCTCATGTTTTCAGTGATGACCCTTTGGTTTATCCCCTCCTTACGATTTTATTTGGCAAAGTGTGTGAGTTCACATCGAGTGTGCATACATCTTCGGCACTTGTTGGGTGGGATATGTGGTTATCTGCACACTTGCCTAGCGCCATAGGCATAATTTCATCAGAAGCGCCGTTAGACAGGGGTATGGTTGCTCACTTCCCCTCGAGCTGCAATTTGCTTTGGAGCACTAGCTTAATTTCTCATGTGAGTCTTTTCCCTATTAGCAAGAACTGGCCGGGAAGTAACCATTCCTTCATTGTTGTTTGGGACACATAAGATGTGGTCACCTATGGGGATTATTATTGAGTACTATGGCTTACAGGCAGTACCCAGTAACTCACCATTATACAACCTGATGTAACAAGTCCCAGTTTTTTAACTGGTTCCTCATTTTTCCAGCATATGGTAACAGAATCGATACATTGTACACATACTTTTTTCTTCCGTAGGCAAATATCACTTGTGACATCATTTTTGATATCGAAATCGTGACGAGGGAAATATTCGAAATATTCAAAATATTCATAATTGAAGATAGAAATTCAACATATATCAATAAAGGTAGGCGTTTCATTTAAAGACAAGCAATGTGAGATTCCCAAGCCGCTTTGATTGAGGAGATCGGCTCTGATTTGCAACAACATTTTTCTGAGTTCTGTCTCTTACATTCCTCTTTACCCCCTCCCTTTATTCTCGCTTTTAGGTTAATACCTGCTTTGGTATGAGATACACTTGTTTTCCTAATGGATATTGATATACAAATGGATTAAAAATAGCCAGGAAATCATAACTCAGGAGGATTTCGGATTAATATCACCTAGCGTCTGGGAAATAATTTAGGTAGGATTTTTGTCCAATGACTCTGAAGTACTTAAAAGTTTATTTTTTCATGTACATTAAGAAATGTCTAATTATAGTGCTATCTATTGTTATAGTTATATATGATATGTTGTTCAACAATGAGTTGGGGCATTGCTCAACACACTGCCCATATTGCGGGTGTGACTTTAATTATGCATGACACACCATATGGCTGGAGGATTTTGAGCGGGAATCATTACTTTGGGATGAGACATTAAGAATGGTAATGGACTAATGAATCATACAGGCCTGCAGATTGTCAGTAGTTTGACGGGTAGTCATTTTGTAGGTATGATTCTGAGAATGCTGTGTTGGCTTGTTTTCCTTGTGGCTTTGAAGCAAAAATTGCCATGTACCTAAACAGTAGCTATCTCCCGGAAATGGACTTGAATGTTTTTGCTCTAAATCATTGTGTTATATGTTCATTGGTTCCCACATTTTACAATGATAGAATGAACTATTAGTAAGTAGGGACGCTGATACAAATGATCACATCATGAATTTTAATGGACAACTATGTAAACAGTCTAATAACATGCGACATGGGTTATGCAAACAGTTTGAATAATAATTTTCTTCGTTTTAACCAAAGGACACAATTTTAATAATAGCCGATTGAGGCGCCCCATGGTCGCAGTTTTTGTATAAAAATGTACTGTTTTTTTAAACACTTTTGGATGTTGTGTGCACTTAGGTTGGTCTTTTGTTGTGGCACTTATGGTGGTTTTTTGTATGTTTTTTACGATTTACAGCCCTGAAGAAGTTCCGGTCACGGAACGAAACGCGTTGGCTGGTGTTTGTATGGACTAATAAAGGAACATTGAATTCCACATATCTATCCAACAGCATTTATGATTCAGCGTCTATATGAATGTGGCCTAACGAGTTAATACTCTCCAACGAATTAATGGACATTTAATTTCATAGCGGTGCTCTTTCATCTATAAAAAATATAGATCATTTCCAACTTTCTTGGATATGCCCTTGGGGACAGGGGGCATTTGAAAATTGCACGCTAGTATTGTTGCATGTATATTACATTGGAGATATTGGGGTTGGTGCTTGAAACTTGAGTGGTCCACTGTCTGCAGTTCTGCCTTACAAGAGAAAATGAAACACAATTAGCCAAAATGCAAATCTACATTTATTGTTATATTTTTGGGTGAAGTGCGATCTAGCATCTATGTTTGACGCAAGGCTCATTTTGCGCAAAAATAGTGTAAAAACACAATGGTCATGAAAAACCACAGCATGCCTTCTGGTTGTTCGCTTTGTTCTTGCAATCCTGTGCTATAATTTAACCACAACGTGGCATGATGGTATACTTTTAGGAATTACACAAATTATGTTTGAATAATTTACATTTTGCCCAGACCTATTTTGAAGCAAATTTCAAATGACACCCGTTGAGCAAAACAAGTAAGCCCAACTCTTCCTACAACAGTTCTGTTCATCCTTCCATCCATTCATTCATCCTCCTAACCTTCCATCAATCCTTTTACTATTCTAGTCTTTCAAACTTCCTTTTACTATTCCAACAATTGATTAACACTCCACCCATCCACCCTTTCATCTTTCCATCCTTCCCCCCTCTGAGCATTCAGCTCACACATTGATACATCCATCCTTTCACTCTTCTACCCCTTCATCAGTCCACCCTCCTGTTCACATATCCATCTATCCTTTCATCCGTTGAGCCTTTTTCCATCCTTTCACCAATAGATGTTGTCACCCTTTAATGTATTTGTCCTTTCAAACAGCCAACCTTGCAGCCTACCTTGCTTTGTTCTTTTCAATCTTTCCTTCTACGTTTCCTTTAACATGTTCCTTCTTTCAGACTTACTGTTAGACTTGGCATCGTGTTTGCTGGCTTCGATGCTTTGGGCACTTTGTCACGGCTGATCACTGTCAAAGTGCAAGTGCTCCCTGTGTAAATTGTTACCACAATTGGTTCACCCTGATTGGCTATTTGATTTACTGGTAAGCCCCTGGTAAATTGCACTGAGTGTGCCAGGGCCTGTAAATTGCATGCTACTAGTGGGCCTTCAGCACTGATTGTGCCACGCACATGAGTAGCCTTGAAAAGGTATCTCAGACCTTCTGCAGCAGTGTCTGTGTGCAGTTTTAAACTGCCATGTTGACCTGGCAATTGCACCCTCTTGCCAGGCCCTAACCATCCGTTTTCTCACATATCAGACATGTCATGATAGACATGCCTCAGGTGGGCCTAGGTACCCCAATGGGCAGGGTGCAGAGTATGTGAAAGGTAAGACATGTACTGGTGTGTGTCAAATGTCCTGATAGTGAAATACTGCCAATTTTGTTTTTCACCATTGAAAGGCTATCTGTCCCATAGGATAACATGGGAGATACTTTGTAACATCTTACAAGTATAACTGTTCATTAGGACAAGATGGAGGAATACAGTTTAGGCTTTCTGAACTCAGAATTTAATAACACATCTTTTATCAAAAGTTGGTTTTTATATTGTTTTTTTGAAAATGCCACTTTTAGAAAGTAGGCATTTTCTGTGTGCCTCTGCTTATTTGTGGATTGACTGTCCGATTTTGGAGGGACAGGGGCTGGGGATGTTCATTCACCATAGACAGCCACAAGGGAGTTTGAGGTGTGCCTGGCCCTTCTTGGAGCTGAGCTGAATATACTTTGGCTGTATTTAGAGTAGTGGGAGGAGTTTTACTTGCACCTGAATAGGACCTGTCTCCCTTGCACAATGCTGTCTCCACCCCCTGTGGGCATACTGCACCAGTGAGAACAGAACAGGTTTGAACTGGGCTCAGTGACCCTCGCACAAAGAAGAACAAAGACAAAATGGGGCATACGTAGTGGACCTTAAAGCCCCGAATTTTATATCACTTCTTGACTCAAAAGGAACCTTTGCCAAGGAGAAGATCTGGAGAGCTGCGAGAAGGAGTACTGCCCCTTTGCTGTGTGCTGTGTGGGGTTGTACTGCAGTTGCTGCTTCTGATAAGGAGAGGAAAAAGACTGGAACTTTGCTTTGAACCTGCTTGAAGAAGATCTCCAAGGGCCTGTTTGTGCTGGCCTCCTGTTCTGAAGTCTCAGGGTCACAAAAACGTCACCCCCAGCTCCCATGAGCTCTAGTGCTGAGAGGTTTGACCAGCCAGAAGGTGCCTATTCCAGTTTTGGGCCTCTGGAGGTTGTTCCTGCTGTTGGGAGCTGAAAGAAACCTGGGCGAAGCAGGAAAAGTAATCTCCGATTCCGTCAGTGACACCGCCGTGACGTCACAACCTGCACCGAGGCTAGAGGCACCGCTCCTGAAGTGCAGGCCGCAACGCCCAGTCTGCACCGCTGCTCCGTCGCCCTTCAACGCCTACCAACGCCTGCACTTATCAGCATTACCAATGCCAGCGCTCGCACTGACTTCACTCACTCCTTCTTGTGCTTATGCTCTCCAAATAACCCCTTGCTGTTGTCTCCATCAGGTGCTATTTTCCCTCGCCAAACTCCACGGTGTCCTGTCCTGCTTTCTCCCAAGTATGCTTCTATCCTTCCCCATCCTCCCCCTGGTGTGCAGCTTTTCCCTTTTCCCCAACCCATGTTTGGCAATGCTTGTTTTATCTTGAGATCATGAAAACAATCTGCAAATATAAACCATGTGAAGTTGCATGAGATCTACATTCATATCTTAATTTAAAATAAATTATAGATTTTTCGGATTATGATGGTAAATGATATTTGACTGCACACTTTGCTGTTTAGTCTGCATCACCAGCACCACAGCGCAGCCTGTTTACGTCAGGGTTATCCGTTGATGATACCCTTTTCAACATAAAGTGTCGATAAGTGTGGGTCTTCATTGAATTTCAATGGGAACATGCCTATTGAGAAGAATGTATGACTAATGTTTTAGTTATCAAATAATATTTGGCTATGCTAGGCCAACTCTGCCATTCATCCTCCTTGGGAGATACCGTGGGGCAGATTTACAAGCCCATTGTGAAACTTTCACGCCGCCGTTGCATCACTTTTGTGACGCAGCAGCGTCGTAAACAATGCACAACGTTGCGACACATTTACAATGTGACATATCTAGGGAGATGTGTCACGTTGTAAAGCCTTGTTTCACATTATACCTGCTTCAGGTAAAATGTAAACAGAGTGGGCGTTCCGACGCAAGAAAGCCTCATAAAAGTGATGCAGTGAAATCTACAAGATTTCACTTTGTCACTTCTAAGACGCCACTGCGTCAAAACCTTATACCTGCTTGAAGCAGGCGTAAGGAGTGGCGCAGCACAATAGGACTAGGCATTCCTGAGCATTGCTGGAGTTGCGTCACACTCCCGACACGACTCCAGCAATGTGTTACCTTTACGCCAACAGATGCGTGACGCATCTGTCAATCCATGTGCCACGGCGCGCCGCATTGTAAATCCAACACATCCAAGGTGGCACAAGGGCTTTTCTGCGTGACGCAATTGAACTGACGCATCTCTGCTAAAATGCAGAGATGCGTCACTTCTTGTAAATCTGCCCACGTGAGTTCCTGAAATTAGCTCATGTACCCTCCCCTCCCTCACTGACTCCAGGTCCTTCTGCTCAGTGGTTCATGGAAGTGGAATTAATATGGCGCCAAGTGCTCGTGACCACCATTACAAGCCATCATCTCCCTTCCGTGCATCCTGTACCTTCCTTGCCTTTCGCATGAACCTTACTTACCCTTCTTCGCTCCTCCCTTCTGCTATTTTCTCGCCCACACATCTAACTTTACCTCCATCATCCCTGGCCAGACCGCTTCACCCCTTCTAGCACCTTCTTCACTCCCCCCCCCCCCCCCCCCCACCCCCCAATACCAGACACATAAAACCAGCTCCGTTCTGCGTTCTAAAAAGACCCCCCTGTCCGCGAGCTTCCTCCCCCGAGTCCTCTTCTCCCCTCGCGCTGGTCTCTTTTCCATGTCTCTTGCCACCCATCGCGCGTTGGGGTGATCATAGCGTGGCATAAACGGTATACAAATAAACAATTTACTGTGTATAATATGATGTTAAAGTATCATGCGAAGAACTGAACTTTTTCAAACCTTTAGCATCTAACGGTATTTGTAGCATTCACCCACACAATGGCTTTGATACGAAGTTGCAAGGATGGCTATCAGCCCTCACGTAAACTTTGGTTACATCCCCTGTCTGACACTACTACATTTCACTTTCAGATCTCCCACCTGCCGAGGGTCACACAATGAGCCCTGAAAGAGGCGTGCATCTTACCGGCCATGGCCAGGACTGGAGCTGGCTTTTGAAATGTCAGAGGGTCCCCCGCAGAGCAGCCAGCTGTCTCCCCTCGCAGTATTTATACGCCCTGGCGAGCTGCTCGAGCGCCTGGACCAGCCATCTGTGAGGAATGCGTCACACATTAACACACGCAGCAAGTTTCAACAGGAGTGCCTAGGGCACACGTAACCCTGGGAGCCTGAAAGAAGCATTACAGAAGGATGATTGCAGAAGTTACATCCTCAGAAACCTGCCCACCAGACTGTTAAAGGGCTTTTTTTGTAGATGTGCATAGCGCTAACTGTACCCGAAGGTATCGGAGCGCTTTACATGAGCACCAGTTACATTACACAAGGACACATTCATTTTTTGTAGGCAGGGGGAAGTGACGTTACTCCACATCCTCTTATCTGGAGTGAGCAAATGAGCCACTTATTACACCTTGATGCCCCTATGGAGAATGAGCGCCTAGAAGCAAGAAGAAATGCCCTGTCGCCTAAGATGGACCAAGAGTGCCATGCTGTGATGACAACGAGTGGGCTTATATGGGCTAGGGCCCACATTTACCAATTTTCCATGCAACCTACTATCCAAATTTGCTGTGCAGCACTGTGCAAGGAAGAAAGCAGTGCAGTGCCATAAATATGTAGATTGGCCCACTGCGGGAGCCTGCCATGCATGACGCACAGCCTCACACCATGGTGTAGAGGGCTGTGCATGCTGTCTAGCATAGGATTTGTACTGGAAGCATACCCTCCCAGGGTAAAGTCTTCGGCTAATGATGTATTCAAACGGCTCCCAGGCTTTGGATATGTGCAGTGCACTGCAGCAGACATGCAATATGTCATTTATCAAAAAAAGTAACAATTTTCCACTTAGTTTGCATCTGCTTTACGTTGGCATCAGTTTTCACCTATTTCCAGTTCGCGATCCTCACGCATGCATACAAAGCTCTAGATGATCAAGATCCTTCCTACATCAACCATTGGCTGAGCTTCCATCTACCCACAAGACACCTGCGCTCCTCCTCTCTTGCCCTCGCACACCCCTGCATCCATCACACCTGGGGGGAGAGGGGTGGGGGGGGGGGGGGACAGGGCTTTGGAAGTTAGTAATAGTGGAAGCCGGGGAGGCCTCCAAATCCCTGCCAGGAATATGTATGTATCCGATTCCTCGTGGCGGCCCCTGGGGTTTGGGGCCCTGTGCAGGTGCACACTTTGCACATACCTAAAGCCGGCCCTGATCGCAGCCACAGCAGGGGCCGCTCCTTCTCTCTCATCGCCGCCAAGACCTGGAACTACTTGCCACTCCACCTGCGAACAGCCCCCTCCCTGACGGACTTCAGAAAGAAACTCAAGACCTGGACTTTTGATGGAGATACGACACCCTCAGCAGCTAGATACCGTCAGGGGTGACAGTGCTGCGCTATAAAAATACTGATTGATTGATTGATAGCCGAACTGGCTATCTTATTCAGTCAAGATTTATGGGTGGTGGCCCGATGTGCCCCAGTAATGTACACTCGACACAAAATTAACACAGAGTCACCATTTGAAAAGTGTACCTTTCCTGAGCAAAACATCTCATACGGGGAATTGAAAATAGCATGACCCACTCCACACCAATTTGTATTGCTTTGCGTCACTACGTGTGGTAGTCTGCAGTGCAAAGTGCCCATTTTCAGTGTTTACTGATAAAAAAAATTATAACAAATAATCCCTTGGATTCACCTAACAGTCACACCACTCTTATGCTCAATCACTCACAGTCACTTCTATGGTCCTCGAACCCCAAAAATAATGGTTATCAATACAAGCATCCCCTAGGTATAAACATACCTGAAATTGCTATTAGTCAAAATGTGTGAATTTTATTTGTAGTCTTACATCGAAAAAATATTAAAAACAATAGATGCAATAGATGCAGATGCAAGAAACATTAAAAACAATAAATGCAATAATACATGATACATAAAAATGCATACAATCATAAAAACAGAAAAGAGACTTAAAAAAACGTGTTATTGTAAATGTAAATTGATACTTGTATCGCACACTACTCACCGCAAGGGTCTCAAGGCGCTTGTACGAATACCGCTGTGGAACCCATCCTGGCTTTCCCTGTGAGGTGTCCACTCCTGGGCACCCCCATGGTGGAGGCCAGGCATCCTTAGCGTTGTGGGGGCCGTTGTGGAGATTAAGCAAGCTATTGCCCAGCGTTGCAGAGTGGGACTCCATGATTGGAATAGGCACCGAGGCGAGAATCATCAGGTCCGTGGAATTTTTAAGCCCAAGACCCACCGAGGCGGGGAATTGAACCCTGGTCCCGGGCTAGACCTCTGCATCAGGTTCTGCCGCTCTAACCATTGAGCCACACTTCTCCACTATTATTCAGCTAAGTGCATCCGGTATATCAATTCATAGGAATCTTTTCATGAAGGTCAGGGTCCTAATATTTCATTCTGACATATTGTTCCATGAATTTGACTTGAAACAAGTTGCGTCTACGCGTTTCAGTGTATTGCTTTGTCTGCATCACCTTTGTCAAGACTACTCTTTACGTAATGTCTCTTTTGATCAATGAATCGAATAAAATTAGATTGATTTTAATCGAAAAGATTCCTATGAATTGATATACCGGATGCACTTAGCTGAATAACACGTTTATAATAAGTACAGACCCAGGGTATCAGGTTGACATACTGCCTATGGGCATAGGTAGTATGTTAGGCCTGGGTAAAAGGTATCAGTGATTACTGTCAGGCAAATATAGTCACCCAGACCTTCCTCACGCAGTCACACACCTAGCATTCTCACACAGGGTACCTACTCAAATGGGCGCTACTGTCACTTTGAACAAATCACTGGATGGAATAGTAGAATGAAGGTAACACCTGTACTCTTGGGGTTCTTCCTTAAACAGGCTCCTTACTCCCTGTGCCTGTTGCCTCCCTGAGCTAGAAGCTGAGGCAGCAGGAGCGGCTGCTAATAGGAATGGGTGGTGAGGCAGGGGGAGAGTAGGGAGGAATACAAAAAAAGAAAATTAAACAGACCTACCAGTGCCTTAAGCAGCATTGTGATTGGTCTGAGCGCCATGCATCAGCCCTCAGACAGAGGCTTGGAGGCTTTGCATGTTCCTCACCAGGCTGTGGAATGCAGCCTAGTGGGGAAGATGCAAAGTGCGCATCATAGTTTGACTTGTCCTCTTTAGAGTGTGCTTTACACTCCTCCCACACCCCCGGCACTGGCCAGCCTGGCCCACCAGCCCCACCCGAGCAAGAAGGAAAACTAAAACAATAAGTTTAGTTTTCCTTTTTACTAAGCCCGGGCGGAGACCTCTGCTCCACCCACGGAGTATGCAGAGTTTTGTCTCCTCCACTTTCCGCGGAGAAGGCAAATCTCCACACACTCTGCAGCGGAGCAGAGTTGGCCAGCCCCCGCCTCCACTCCAATTTTACATTACTTAAAGTAAATGAAAACCATTTACCTGTACTGTGGTGTCCCCAGGCTTCCCTTCTCCTTTTCCTCGCCGTCTGGATAATCCTTAAGAAGACTATGCATGCGTCCATGCGCGCGTGCCCGCGCATGCATATTTAGTGCAGGGTATGCGCAGGCGCGTGCAGAGTTTTCTCAACGATTACTCAGACGGCAAGGAAGAGGAGGAAGGCAGCTCAGGGACGCCACAGTACAGGTAAGTGGTTTTAATTTACTCTTATGTAATGTATAATTACTTGTTAATATACGGGGTGGAGGCGGATTGTGAAGAGGAGTTTGTTTGCAACTCTGTGGACCTCCTTGTAGCCCTGCTACGTCCACAACGCCCAGGGTTACTTTTTACACTGCTCGCAGAGCTGTATGGCGATGCTCCTCCGACTTAGCGGAGGAGCAGCCCCTGTTAGGCAGTGCAGGAATGTGGAACTAAGCCTCCAGCTCCCATGGTAGACAGGACCCGTCTCTAAGGTGCCCCGATGCATGCTTTTTGCTGGTTTGGATGGATGCACCTGCCCGTCCTCGTGTCTACACATAGACACACTCTCGCTGATTAAGTTCTTCATACCCCAAACGCCGGGTCGGAATTATCACCGGTTACGCGGACCTTCACTCTCTTACTATCTACAGCCCTGAAGAGTCACGGGCGCCTTGCCCGCATGACGAAACACGTGTCAGCTGGTTATGTAATTCTGATGTCACCCTTCCAAAAAGGAAGGTCCAATACAAACTTTTGAAAAATAAACTGTTATTGGTGTCCACCTTGTTTCATTTAACTAAGATTTGTTCTTCCAATAGGTATGACATTTGTATACACCCCGCATAACGTGTGCACAGGACTTTTGTTATAATTACTGAGTGGGCCCTTGCTACTCTATGCAGAGGTTTCGGGGTCTCCTCTGACCTTGTTGCAATGCTCCATCACTATTGCTTTTCACCTGAACACATACCGCTACCAGTTAAGGCGCCATATTTCCTTCACACGTGAAAACCCTCCACAAAACCCACAATAAAAGTAGGGATGACCCTACCAGTCACTCCCTGAGAGAACATACAACTTATTTGGGTGCAAGGATTCTTAAACCAGGGTCCTCTCCTAAAGTGTAACCAGCATTGACCTGTCCCCATCCAGGACATAGGGATGGGCTGCCCAGAGCCAAGACCCGTTAAGCGGGTTGGAGGCCTGATGGGGTCAATCATATGATTATATATATAGAATTACCATGTATTGCACAAGAGAGCATAAGCAAGCACAATGTGCTGTCTGAATATTAAGACTGGAATCTCGAAGGGAACAAAATATCGACAGGTAAGTAAGTAGAGGTCTTTTAAACCTATCTACACATCTGTGCACCTTGAAGATATTTATAAATTCGAGGTGCACAGAGGTGGAGATAAAATAGTAAATCTATGCTTCTTCTATATGCACATATCTTTTGATATTTTGCCCACAATATTCCAATACCAAAATATTCCTATGCTCGATATTCTGAATACAGTCAAAAATCAATTCAAATGTTTCTTTATTCTGTTTTTGTCATATTAAAAACCATAAAAGCATTTTCATAAAATCAATTTCATATCACATTTTGCATAAAATTCCAATACAGGACTCTAAAACAATCCATAAAAAAGGAAACATATTATAAAAATGGACAAGCAAGTTAACAATTGATTTCTAACAAGGGGCGGTCTCCTAATACATCATTCATTACTTATGAGGAGACCAATTCATCTAATACACAACCAAGTTAAGGATCATAATTCATAAATCCTGTAGATCAAGATATTATAGATTCAATCGGTGACGAACGATACACTTCAAGAACTTAACAATGTATTTTGCTGACCATTCATCACCCAGGAACTGTAAGGCTAACAATGGTGGGCGACACCTTCTGATGCCCATAAGTTTTAATAACGGGATAATCCAAATCCTTCTGTGATCCCCATAAAATTTACAGAATAGAAATGTGTGAATTGTTGCCTGAGTTGAAATTTCATCGCAAGGGCAACAGGGTAGAACTGAATCCCAATTATTACTAGTTGGAAAAGCAACCAGTCGCTGGAACATATTTAGCCTAAATCTGACTAAGAGAAATCTCTCGAAGATGGTAAGATCGTAAGTTAGATAAGGCTGTATACTAGAGGTAGTTTGAACTGCCGTGCAGTGTTGGATAGAAGGTTTTGAGGCTTCATTGGCATACCGTAGTTCTTCAAGATGGCTAAGGGAGGCCACTTGTAATGCCTTCCTGGTTATAGTCTGAATGGTGGTAGGAACCAGATAATATTTTGCCCATCCGAGATCGGTTAGAAAAGAGTTTATGTATGATAACCAACCAATTTTACGTCCGTGGTCCAGCTCCATACAATCTAAGATTATTTGCTGGGTAAATATGTTTTTATCTGAAGGCCAGAGCAAAAGAGGTTGTATTCTGGCTAAATCTGAGATATGGGAAATTCCCAGTTCCAAGTGGCATGAGAAGGTAGATGCACTCTTAGGTAAGGTTAAGAGATATCTCAAATACCCATTCTCTGCCACTTGCAAGTTGTTTATGTTTGCGTAGCCCCACACTCCAGCTCTGTATAGCGCTACAGATTGACATTTGGCTGTATATATTTTTAAAAGTTCAACTGGTGGTCTTTTCCCTAATCTTCTTGAGAAATTACCAAGGGCCTTAGTAGTTCTAATAAGATGGAACTTTCTGGACTCGATAGCTGCATTCCAATTTAATTTATTATCTATGATTATTCCCAGGTATGGGTATTGTACTGCAGTAGCCAACTTCTCCTGGTTCAAATATATATCCTTTGTCCTATTTTTCCCTGGACCGGCCATCATGACACAGGTTTTCTTTATGTTGATTCTCAAGTCCAGCTTACCCATAAATTCAGAGTATCTATCAAGGGCCATTTGTAATTCCCTGGGAGTGCGAGCTAGTAGAACTGCGTCATCCGCATAGAGTAGAGCTGGAATCAGACGGTTCTTTACAATTGGAAGGTCCTGGCTCCCATTCAGCATGGCTCTCTCCAAGCCATTGGTGTAAAGTGTGAAGAGAAAGGGAGCCAGGACACAACCTTGTCTGACTCCTCTCTCTACCCCAATTGAAGCAGATAGCTCTCCGTTTACCCCAAACCTTACCCTTGCTGAAGCGTTGGCATACAATTCACGAAGGAAGTTAACAAGGGGAAAGTCCACTCCCATATCCTGGAGGCTAGACCAGAGTTTTGTATGGCAAACGCAGTCAAAGGCTGCTGACAGATCCACATAAACCATGTAGATACTGCCTGCCTTTGCACTAACATATTTTCCCAGCAACAATGTCAGGTTTAGGGCCTGTTCAACAGTTCCAAAACCCTCCCGGAACCCAAACTGGATATCCAAGAGGATCCTGCCATCGTCCGCCCATCCCTGAAGGCGTTCTAGGATAGTTCTACCCGCCACTTTACCCAGGGAGTCCAATAATGAAATTGGACGATAACACGATACATCCTGGCGGTCCCCTTTTTTAAAAATGGGGACCATGATTGATTTGGACCATGAGTCCATTAAACCTACCTCACAGGCAGCGTTAAAAACCCTCATCAGGATTGGGGCCCACAGATCTAAGTTTGATTTAAAAAGATCTATTGGGACCCCGTCGGGGCCAGGGGCTTTACTGTTTTTACTGGCCTTTAGGGCCGCTACAACCTCATTGATGGTGATATCTATTTTCAGGGGATAGGAAATCCCTATAGGTACCGGATTTATAAGTCCTTGCCTAGCCTTATCGCATGGGCCGTCGCTGAAGATTTTTGAGAAGTGCCCTACCCATGCCCCTTCATCAATTGCTACCTCAATATTTGGTAGATCTTTTTGGTCAGATAGAAATGGAGATTTAATCACGGCCCAAAAAGCAGAACTGTTTTTGTTTCTACTACTTTTATGCAATTGGTCCCACAGGGCCGATTTCAGTTCATCTTTCCTGTCCTTTAGGGCTGAGTTATAATCCCTCCTCAAAGTTGTTATTTCCTGGGGTAACCTATCTGTTTTTTGCAACGCTTTTTTTAATTTAGAGTGCGCTGCCATGCATCTGTGATTAAACCATCCTATTTTTTTTGGGTGCGTATTCTTTGACTTTACAAAGAGTAAATTTTTTATTGCTTTAAGAACCGCCCCAAAGTTACTTAAGAGTTCGATGTCCGATGTGACCGGATCTAAGCATTTAAGGATTGACGAATGCTCCATTTTTATGACTCTCTTAGTAATATCTGCCAGGTCGACTTTCTCCCATTTTAGAGAGTAGCCATTTAATTTATCGAGGTACAAGGTGCGCTGGCTATACTTTGTGTGCGATATTCATAAAGAGGGAAAAATATTATGCTGAGATCACAGTGATCGCTCATAGCAGTAATATGTGTTTTGAACCCCCTTACGCGATTAGCCGCCATATTTGATATTAAGATGAAATCTATAGTTGAATGCCTGTCTCTCCCTATGAATGTCACGTCTAACCACTGAGTTCCTGGATTCCTTTTATTAGCAATAATTAGGTCCAGTTCTAGTAGTGTGTCTATTAAGGTGATGCCGACACCTGAGTGGGAAAAATGGACTATAGCATCATCATGTTCATCAATTAACCCGCACCCATTCCAGTCACTATATTGACAAGGATATTGATTAAAATCGCCTCCCCCAAATGATAGTGGCTCCTACAAGTGAAGCCTTTGTCAATGCGGTTAGTTGGAGGCGCAACTGTGTCAATATGGTCAATAGTTCGAGGGTCGGTAGGTTATTATAGAAGTTTACTACGAGGACCGTCTCCCCTTTACCAAAATACATGCTCAGTATTTGGAAATTTGCCTCTACAGCCACTACAGTTATTTTCAGATTTCCTATTAGGTTTGAGATGTAGATGTTTAAACAACCTTTCGCTCTGCCAGATGCAGCAGGTAGCGCAGGCAAAAAATATGTTTTGTAACCTACCAGATGTATTGCGCTTGTGGTCCATGTCTCCTGGAGACATATTATATTTGATTTCTGGAAAAAATTTGGCCCGTTACCATTTTCTCAGATCAGCCTCGCTCCCTTTGGAGAAATTTACTGAGTGCTGGGGTCTGTGCAGGGCATCAGACTGAGCGTCAAGAATGATTCCCTTAATAGGAACCCAAAAAATGTAAAAGAAAAATGGTAAAAAAAAGCCCGGGATGTAGGGTGATACTAGTCAGTTTATTATTGGCATATTCTTCTGAGTATATTTACAACAGAGGTGGATTGATGGGGAATGCAAGAAGAACCCCTCTTTGAAGCACGGGGCTGTCCTGAATTATTCTGAAAGATCTGGGGTAAATGGTTCAATCTATTGTCCTGAGAGGTGTGTGTGTTCTTATGTTTCATGCTGATTTTGCCCAAGTCTCTTCTCAGCTTCCATGTGGTGGTATACCACCCGGATACTGTGCTTGTTTTTGCTGCCAATGTGAATTTGTGGTTTGTGTTAGAAATCAATAAACTTGATTATCCAGAAAATATTTACAACAGAATGGTGGAGTATTTCAATGCACAATGGCAAAGAGACCCACGGAAATAATGACAGCTGAACATATCATAACAAAGTGTCATGAAAAGTGATGAGAGTTTACAACTTCAGGGGTTATTACTGGCGCCTGGTTTGTTGCTCTTCGCAGACCAGCACTGTTATTTTATTTTTTATTTTATTTTATTTTAAAGGTTTTATATAGCGCTGGATAGACCCTGAGGTATCAGAGCGCTTTACATGAGAATCTGATCATAGTTACAAGTTACATCGATTACAAAGGTTACAAAGTTATTAGAGCATGGCAACATAGTTACTTGTAAGGTCGAGATAAACAATAAGCACAAATATGTAAGGGGAAAAGCAGGCAAGGGGAGAGATTCAGGGGAGGTGCGTAGGAGCAGGGGAAGTAGACAGATATTGAAGGCGGGAAAGAGGAGGGGAGGGTGAGAGACTCCACATGGAAAGAGGAGGGGAAGGGCGACGGGAACACAAACCGGTAGACGAGTCATAGCAACGTCCAAAGTCCAGTAAGCTGTGATCCCAGGGGAAGTGGTATCACTTCCCTATCTCTGTTGCGGGAGGCTCCCTTTACGCAGTAGACTCTCTCAGAGGGGTCTCTGAGACTCCAAGGCCTACATACTGGATCCTTCCCCAAAAAGGGGAGGGGGGTGCTTTGGCAAGGGGTGCCATACCATACCTCAGCTGCGAGTGCCTCCCTTGGCGCAGTGGACTCTCTCAGCGGGTGCGCTGAGACTCCAGAGTATAAATATTGGATCTTCCCCCAACAAGGGGAGAAGGAGTGCTTAGTCAAAGGGCACAAATGACAGGGGGCTAGGCAGAGTAGCAGGCAAGGGGAGAGATTCAGGGGAGAGGAGATAGGAGCTAGGGAAGTAGACAAAGAGAGAAAGAGTACTAAATGGGAACATATTTAGTTAATGGGTTAATATATAGAGCTGGCTAGAACCGAAGGAATCAGAGCACTTTACATGAGGAACAGTAATGTTGCAATTAACATCAGTTAAAAGTTACTTAAGTATCAAGAAAAGCATTTAAAGAACATAGGGGACAAGGTGAGTGGAGCAAGAAAGGGTAAGGGGATAGGGTAAAGGGTAGGAGGAAGATAGGACGTAGAGACGAGGGGAAAATCTGCCCAAGGTCCGGCTGGGTAGGAGACGGCAGGGGTGGAGACCGCAACCCATCTCCTCTTTAGCTATCTGGTAGCTCCACCGGGCATCAGCCAAATCGCTTGGTCTCCACAGTCTGGGGTAAATTCTGCAGGTTCCAAGTCCTGATGTGTAAGCAGATTAGAGGATAGGTTCAAGGTCTGGTCAATGTCAATTGTTGTCTCTGGGAAGTAAAACAATGTGGAGGGGACCACTGTGGCAGCCATCTTTGGATCAGGCAGAGGACTGTACTGTACAGGGGTGGCCATCCTAAGGTCAGGCAACAGGTAGTTAGAGTCAGTATCCAGGACAGCGGCTGCCAGAGAATAATAGTCCCCGCCCTAGAAGGGACACATGGAAAGGGGTGTGTACTCAGTGTTAAGTGAATGACTTCCGAGGGAAGGACACTGCTTATATGATGCGGTGACTCAGCATGTCTCCAAGATACTGACTTATGATGCGATGACTCAGCATGTCTCCAAGATACTGACTTATGATGCGGTGACTCAGCATGTCTCCAAGATACTGACTTATGATGCGGTGACTCAGCATGTCTCCTAGTTACTGCTCTCAGCCTGAAGTGGCCTTTCAAGATCTCACCACCACGGATCCCAGACACCCTTCAAAGCGCACTGCTCTCCAGTCCCGAAGAAGCAATCTGTCTGGACCGAAGAGGAGAGCAGACCACCTGCTGCAGTGAATAAAGCAGTAGTGCCCACCCACTCGTGACCGCCAGGGACAGCTTCAAAGCCCTGTGTTTTGCTGCTCCGAAGGCAGAGCAATGAACTGCGTCAGGGCAGCAAGAGAAAGAGGGCGAGCAGTGGGTGGGAGAGGTATAAGTACCTCTCCCCCGCCCCCTCTTGCCCAGAAGTGACACCTTCATGGGGGACCCTCGAGGAGCCCCAACACTGGTAACCTGACTGTTGTGTGCCATCCTGTGGCACTAAGGGGAGGCCGCACTCTTAGGAGGGCTCCCTTCATGGGCCCGGGGCAGCCCTGCAGAATACACAGGTTTCATTTGGAACCCAGGATTCACTACAATCTCTCCCAGTGATAGCCAGGCGCTGCATCTATGGGGAACCAAACAATGAAAATCACACAACTATAAAGCAAAACTATGGCACCTAAGAAGTAGGGTTGTGACACTAGCCACCAGCACTACAAACAATGTGTTCTGCTTATGATCACAAAGTAGTTATGAATGCACTGTTTGTGATTATTTTAAGATCAAAGACCATTGCTCCCAACAAAAAGGGTGCTTCCAAAATGCCTTTTGCAATCACTAAAAGGCACTAAATAAGCATTGTAAATGATGCTACATGCTTAGGAAAGACTTCTGGGGCTAGGAAATACTGCTTTGTCTTCCACTTTTGAGTTAGGGCGTGCTGGAACCTTGAAGCCTGGGTATGTTGTATCCCAAAGGTCCTAGTGACACCGGGTTCATGATACACATTCGCTGTGGACAGATCTTCCATACTGAAGGTGGCACAGAGGGCACACTAAGGCAGCATGCAGGGCCTCTTTTAGTATCTGGATCTGGCTAGCACCTGGATCTGGCTAGCATCTGGATCTGGCTAGTGCACAAATCAACCTCTGCGTAGAAAGGGAGGGTAAGGGGTACCCCGAGAGTGGCCCTTGGACCCTTCATCCCGAACCCAGTCTTTGAGGGCTGTGATGGTCTGTGCCCACACCACACATTATGGATACAACTGGGTAACTGGAAAGGGAATGTCCGGTCCGACAAAAGGGATCCAAGCAACCATTGACGCAAGGGGGTTGTGTGCTCACCATGCAGAGTCACCCCTCAGCTCATCTGTCCCCAATAAATGGATCTGTAGCAGAACGTCTCTTAATGTCTGATGAGGGGCCGGGAGGGATTCTTGGCACTTTGTGACCCCATATTCAGATTCATGGTCTGTTTGTGAGATTGCACACCAGTATAGGCAGACTCTTGGTGTGATTTGTAGCAAAATGATTGTTAGCAGAATTTCAGGCAGAGCAGGAAGCACATCATTTCACTGGCCTCTGACAACAGGAATGACTTCTTCAATGCAGCAATCAGGGACGGGAGTCATCCATTTTACACTCTCTACTCAAGCAAAAACATGGTGTGATCATTTAAGAGGAAACCAAACAAAGAGATGCAAAGAAGGTAAGAATGATGAGCCTTCCATCTGCACTCAGTCCAATGTTGAGAACCATTATTGATAATGCGGACGAGATAACATTTGGGAACACGTCCATTCATTAGAAAAGATAAGCACACAGGTGTTTTATTTACCTGCATCTACTCAACTTACAATACATGAGGAGAGTAGACAGCCCCCCTCAATGCACCCCAGATCTGCTAATTGGCAGCCACCATCCAGGAAGCGGGGAAAGAGGATGAGGGGTGGACTTTATCAAGCCTACAAGTTGGTAAAACTATTTTAGGATCCCTCCCATGCTAGGATTCACAAACGATACCGATAAACATCGCACAATTTATAGTTTGGGGATTTCCTTAGGATTTAGGGCCCCTTAAACTAGGCCAAAAAGGTAAAAGTACAAGGGACATACAGGTACAGAAGGAAAAATGTGGCAATGCACCAGTTGAGTAAGTTGGAAAGTGTTAGACCTGGCTTTTACAGCGGGTTTATCCCCAGATTTTTTGCTTCGTGCCCTTCTATTACTGACCTGTTGTTGATTTTATGGCAAATGCTTTATAGTTTTGTTTTGGTCTTGGGTGACGTAATTGACAATCATATAGTAAAGACTGACATCATGACAAACATATTACATCAAACCCAACTACAACCCATACTTCAATCCTAAAGTTAAACCTAACCCAGAGCTCTCAAGTTTCACAAGTCCATTCATGAGTAGCTCATCCAAGCCAGGTGTTTTCTTTGCATTCTGGGATTTGTGTCCTGATGTTCTAATGAGACAATAAGGAATAATAATTTCAGAATGCACCGGGATGGATGTGTTACTAATGCTTGGAACTGGAAAATTTTGAAGCATTGCTATTTCTTCCCCAAGAAGTGCACATTCACACTGAGAGGCTTTTTGATGCTATATAAGAGATGTTTACCCAAGTCAAAAGTGCACAATTTAATGACCTTCAGCAGATGAAAAACTGGTTGTCCGAGCCACTTTCAAACCTGTGACCATGTGGTTAAACTGCAGAAGACTTTAGTGGCTGTATTAGTCCACTAAGCCATCGAACCTGGCTAAACCTAAAACTAACGGCGAGAAAATGGGGTGTATTATATGTTATGGTTGTGAGACATCACCCTGTGATACGTTTCCGACCCTTCTTAGGAACAGTCAGGCCTCGTTTTGTAAGCATGTGCTCAACCCTGGGTAGCTGTGCCTTCTATCAGTCAGACTTCAACAAAGAAACATATGTAAAGCATTTAAACAGCACAAAAACAAATGAAGAAGAAAAAAAACGACTCTCAAGAATCCGACACCAATTAAAAAAACAGAGTACAATTTCATGAATTTTTGGACACCAAAACAAAAACGATGTACTGGAGGGTTAAGTAGATATCGACTTTTAAAGAAACAATAAATCAAGACGTTTCACTCAACCGCAAACAAGTATTGGTGAAGTGAAGACCAATGTCTGCCTGCACACATTGCTATGTTAGCATAACCGCATTAGTAGTTTAAACGCCATTTTGCAACTTTGCCGCTTTTGCACACAACACTACATATATCTGTTGTAAGTTAACTTGCTTGATTTTCCTCACATGAGAACGGTCTGTTTTCCACATCCCTAGACTTACACCACAGCCTGTGTCTGTGCAGCTTGTGCTCACCAGTGCTTAATTTGTAAAATATGAAGTCCAGGTGCTGAAGTGTTTGTCGGAGGACACACCTACTTTCCCCCTGCTCCACCCACTTTCTCCACTGGCCCTGCTAAAAGTCCAATGTACTTTACACAGATCGAAACATGCATAAAACAACATTTTTACTGACAGTCCAGTGCAAATACAGCTTGTGTCTGACAGTCTAGAACTAAAACAACGTTTACACAGGAAGACCAGTGTAAAAACAACATTTGCAGGGACAGTCCAGTACAAAAACAACTTGCATATGACAGTCCAGTGCTAAAGCAACATTTGCACTGACTGTCCAGTGCAAAATCAACTTGTGCACTGACAGTCCACTAACACACAACGTTCAAACATGAAGACCAGTGTTAAAACATATGCACTTGCAGTCCATTGCAAAAACAACTTTAGTACTGACAGCCCGGTGCTAAAGCAACATTTGCACTAGCAGTTCAGTACTAAAACGACCTTTACACAAACACCAGTGTAAAAAAATCACTGACAAACCTGTCCAAAAACAACGTTTACACAGAAAGAGCAGTGTAAAAACATTGTCACTGACAGTACAGTGCAAAAGCAACATTTGCATCAAGCATGAGCAGCATTTACTGTGACCGACTGGCACAAAAAACAGATGCTCTTACCAACTTCTATAAACACAACAACATTGAGCCAGCATTTTTTTACACTGTTTTAGCAGCAGTTGATTTGTGCAAAAGTGGTCTGAATCAGTGAAAATGTAGTTCTATCTGACCCCAGTGTCGAGTCTTTTCAGGAACAGCCTCAGGAACTACATTTTAACGATACAGCGATGCCAACCTTCTCTCGAAACAGAATGTGAAAAATGCGCCTTAAATTACCTCTTGGTATCTGGGACTGATTACCGTTTCGAATATTAAAACCTGATGAAGTAATAACAGATGAATACATGTCAGTTTGGCAAGTTAAATAAGAACCAGGCAGTTATCTTCTGCACCCACACGAGTTCATCAAATTAAAAGGCCTCCTTGTATTTTGTAAATTGTTTCAGGTTTGCCTATACGGTGACGTTTCTGGTAGAAATGCTGTTGTTACTGTATTTAAATATAATAGGAGCTTTCGTATTTATTCTAGGTTTCTCCTTTTGGCAAATAACGACCCCATTACCTGTATTCTCTTTTAAACAGCTGGTGGGACCCAGCTCTCCATTGGTCATTTTTATAGAATTAGTTGAAGATTATGTTTTCTGGTTCATAAATGAATATGTGCAGTGCAACAGTGCAACAGTGAGTTGTAGGTACTGAGGGCCTCCCAGGCTCACAGTGTCAAGGTCAAATGACAATGTGTGCTGTTGATTCAGTGTGATCGGCCCACGCTTTAGACATAACATGCATCCAGCTGCAAGAAGCTGAAATTCGAGTGCCTTTAATATTACACCCCATGCATGTATGCAGGCACTTGGAGAAAAATCTTTCCATCTTTGAGAGAGCTTGCCGATCCTTTGATGTGATTCTCCTAAGCTGATCTTTGAGGTATGGTGTTCCTCATTTAGGCCTAGAGACCATCTATTATTATAAACCTAGCTTCGAGCATGGGGAGGGTGGTACATGAGGCGCTATATGACCTGTTTCCACTATCATTTTAATATGATTTCTCCCTTTGTGTTTCATGGAATTGTAACAATGCTGATTGTGTTATTTCTAATCGTATGCCTGCTTATGTTAGCCAAAATACTGCATCTTAGAGCACGTAGTTAAAAATAAACCTTTTAAACTTTACTGTGTCTCTGATTACTCAAGTTGTGGACTTGTATGACAATATAAACAAAAGAATGTTCTTGATTCCCACCATTCCTGAGAGTATTCTAAGTCGCTTGTTCTGGTTTGTCTTATCATTGGTAACTTTGCGGTAGGACGGAGAACGAATGAGACACTTATGCTAGTCAGATAGGGGTTCTGGGTACTGAGATGAGTTTCTGGTACACCACAAGTCACTGAGGTCCTGGTTTCCTGTGCACAGTTACACAGAATCCTCGCAACATGGCGCACCTAACGTTTGGTCTTATATTTAAGACTCTTTAGTAGTTAGTGCTTCTCTTAGTCCAAAACACCCTCACTTCTGTTTCCGGTAGACAGTTGTGACGGTTTAACCTACCTATGCGGATTAAATATCAGTTCATTCAAGCTTGAAATGTTAAAAAGGTTCACATTTATTGAATTACTACCCTTTTTGTGCTACAATTCTTATTGATTGTTTTTCTTCTGTGTCCTTATTGGTGATATTAACATAGCTCAGCATAGTCGTGCACCGCTCAGGCATCATGCTACTGTTGTGTAGGAATCTAGGACCCTAGTGTAATTTTTCCGATTCATGCCCATATATAGGTATAAATTACCCGATCCTTATATAGGCATAGAAATTATTACCATATTTAGACTGAGCCTATGCAGCCGAATACGGCATGGCTACTTCCACTAAGTTCCCAGAATCAACAATGATTTCTTAGAGAAACCCACCTTCAGCAGCTAGGGACTTCCCCGTGCCTGAATACTAATTTATCTAGGAAATCATGGAGTTTTCGAAGAACTGAGTCTTTGATGACGTTATTATGTCCAACCATACTTCAAATTCGGCACCTTCAAGGTATAAATATGCCTACATTTGCCCAGACAAACACACGGTGGTTTGGAGCAGTTCGACTATCTATTTGCCCGACGTGCCCTGCAGCAGCAAGTGCCGAAGGAAGCCGACCCTCCAGCTGACGCACTGAGAGACGCTGTCTTTTCTCCTGCTGAGAAATCCAGCTCCAGTGTTTCCAGGCTACCCTTGCGGGTTGCTGGGAAATCGAATCCTGAGAGAGAGATACAAGACCTCCTTCATTCTAAAACCAAGGTACGGAGCTGATTAGACCCTTCGAGAATTCTTGGAATAGATTCTTGGCAAAGAATACTAAACTTAAGCTACACCTCACTTACTTCTTCCCTTGTAATAGACTTAGGTTAGGTACACCGGGGTAGGCGTATTTTAGAAGCACCAGTTGAGTACTTTTAGTCATTATTTATCACTGTATGTATTTTATGTATTTTATATATTTTATATTCAATTCAATTAGGCTTTATTCGGTTTTGAGTTGCAAAATCATAAAAGCATACATTCAATCATTTATTTACATTAAAAACTATAAAATTAAAGTACAATATTACAGGTTTAAAACCCCATGTACCATCGAGGGTATCTCTCCTCACAAATCCTTTTGTTTGGCTTCTTGAAGAAATTAAAAAAGGATGGGATGTGTAGATATACATCTTCAATGTAAAATATTTACAATATCTTTATATATTTATTTACAATCTTTAAGAGACTTTCCACATATGAAGGGATAGATCCGACCTCGAGGACATGTTCCTTTTATAGGGTTGTTGCAACTTGTGATGTCTAATTGAAGCATGTTATGAGAAAAGTTATATATAAAACTTAACAATCAAAGATAGGACAAGGAACATAGAAAAATAGTGAACAGCGGTCTATTACATGGTAGAAAAGCAGTGAACCACAGATGGATAAGTATGTTATAGCTTTTAATTTCATGTAATCACTCTAAGTCAATTCTATGGCGAACAATGCACTTCAGAAAGCTGGCAACTGTGATAACCTCAATAACACAATAGAGCCACCCAATAATCCCCCAGGGACTGGGTATCGTCAATAACAATAGCAAAATGTCCCTAAAGGAATCATTCATATAAGAGCTTAATTATTTGTTAGTGTCATATCCATTAACACTTAATTTGTAACAATCACAGGAGCTTAATGACAACAACAGTTTATCAAAAAAGATCGAAATTTTAATACATAAATTTCTTCTCAGTTATTCTTTGGCAACATAAACTACCAATCATTTCCAAAGGATATTATGTGGTAGAACATAAAACACCATTCGCATTATACATGGATTTTATAATCAATCATGTTCAGATGGTTATTGCACAGACTAGATGAGTCTACAAAAGCAAAGTCGATTATTTAAGCAAAAGCGGTGTTCATGCGTCGACGTTTCGGTCCCTGGTGGTCGCACGGATCCTTGGGACCATCTTCAGGACAGACAGTTGCACAATAACATATTTCTTAGTGGTCAATTAAATCACAATATAGACGAAAAGCCCAACAATCAGTCATGTATATTGCTTCAAGATGCGACCTGATACTCGGGAATGGCAAAGCTCAACCCGGGGCGCCTGACTGTACTTTGGAAATGATTGGTAGTTTATGTTGCCGAAGAATAACTGACAAGAAATTTATGTATTAATATCTTTCATGAATGATTCCTTTAGGGACATTTTGCTATTGTTTGTATTGTGTGTAACTGTGATAACCAGCCTTTCTCCCTCCAGAAACTGTAAGAAGAGAAATGCAGGGCGACATCTTCTAAAACCCTTTAGCTTTAACAGTGGTATAAGCCATTTCTTTCTGACATCACTGTAAAACTTACAAAAGAGAATAGTGTGAATGGTAGACTGGGTGGAGATGTCGTCGCAGGGACAGGGGGGAAGATTTTTTACCCAATTGCTTCTTGTTGGAAAGGCAACCAGTCGATGAAAAAAAAATCAGCCTAAACCTTATCAAAAGAAAATGTTCATAGCTAGTGGTGTTATTGGTTAGGTAGGGGTGGATGGCAGATGTGGTTTGGATACCCAAACTGTGTCTAGCCGATGATTTCATGACCTCGCTCGTGAGGCGCAATTCTTCGAGGTGACTGAGACATTTTGTCTGAAAGACTTTCTTTGGCACTTTACGGACTGAGAGGGGATCCTGATAAAAATTTTCCCCCATCCTATATCGACTAGAAACCTTTTCACTTATGACAGCCATCTTGATTTGTGTGCATTCTCCATGGCCATACAGTCTGAAATTATCGTCTGAGAAAAAGTTGTTTTTTCTGATAACCAGATTCGCCTCCACAGTAGAAGTGGTTGGATTTTCGCTATGTCCATCATGTGGGAAAGACCCAACTCTATGTGACAGGAGAAAGTAGCCGTGCTCTTAGGTACTGAAAGAAGATACCTCAGAAAAGTATTTTCTACCCTCTGTAACTCATCCATTGCTATGTGGCCCCAAACACCCGCCCCATACAATGCCACCGAGAGACATTTGGCTTTGTAGATCTTGGCAAGTTCCAAGAGGGCTCTCTTCCCCAGTTTCCTTGAGAAATTGACAAGAGCTGTAGTGGTTCTTATAAAAAGGAGTTTCCTTGTTTCTTTGCCGGTTTCCAGGAACGTTTATTGTCAATCATTATTCCTAGGTAGGGGTATTTTTGTGTGAACGCTAGTTTTTCCTGGTTTAAGTAAATGTTCCTCGTTTTACCTTTGTAACAAGACCCTGCCTTCATGACAAAAGTTTTCCCAATGTTGATATTTAGGTCCAAGTTTGCCATGAATGCGGAATATCTGTTCAATGCCTTTTGGAGTTCAAGGGGGGTACGGGCTAGTATCACCGCGTCGTCCGTGTAGAGCAACGCAGGGATCGGGCGGTTGTTCACTATAGGAAGGTCCTGGCTCCCCTTAATCAGCTCCCTCTCTAATCCGTTGGTATAGAGTGTGAAAAGAAAGGGGGCCAGGACACAACCTTGCCTGACTCCTTTCTCCACTGCGAACAACGCGGTTAACTCTCCCCCAACGACGCGGTTAACTCTCCCCCAGCGACGCGGTTAACTCTCCCCCTGTATATTTGATATATTTTATGGCTTAGAAACCATATCATGCTTTTACAGTATTATTTTATAATACTCTTCGTGCTGTACGCATTGTATTTATAACCAGTATTACAATTGTAGCAGTACATTTCTTATGCTTGAGAAAGAAGACTGTTCAATAAATACTTTTTTTGAAAACGCCCGTCTCTCTATTTCTCAGCACCTCTGGTGAAACGAAGCATGCACGATTGACTGAGTAAAATAGCTATCTATTGTTTCCGCGACTCTAGAGATGGATTTCTTATTCTTGGGAAACAAAGTTGTCATGTTTATGCATTTGTCAGAAACTAATCCCTTCTTGTGAATTCGAGAAAGTTTCTAGTGACCTCTGAGCTAGCTGGCACTCACAATTAAGTTTAATATATTCGGTAGAGACCTAGTCGACCTCAGTCCTACGTCTAAACTACAGGATATATTTTTCCAATGCGCAGAGCCTATTGGGAATATAGGAACTACACTACATGGCGCCCAACTTTTGGTAAGGCGATAATTTAACGCTAGATACTAGAGTAACTCAGTCGTGCTTTTCACACAGACCCCTTTTTCCCGTAAAAACTCCAAAAGACGTCTGGAGTGGGTTGAAGGATAATATCCGCCAAAACTGAGTAGGATGAAAATCCTATGTATTGGTTTTTGGTTTGTTCAACGTTGAAGGATACAGTGTTCCAAAATATTGTGCACCTAATCTTTTTTTCCTTGAAACTTGCTCTGCAACACTTCCAGCCAACAAAAATGATGGATAGTGATGAAGAATTAGAAAAGAGTTGCAGCAGCAGCTCAAGCAGTTTTAGATGACACAACTCTCCAACAAAATGACCCCGGTGCCATAATCATCCCGGTAAATGTAAGAAAAACAATAACTTACAAACTCGTAAATAATGGAGTATCATCGAGAGGTGGTAAAATGATATTTGTTACAGAGGCACATGAATATCGGCAGACAGAGGTATTCTATTCATGGATTCAGTTCCCTGCAGCGGATGCAGGAACACACGAGTTCCACTACTACAAAGTAGAGGAACCTCCAGCGTAATACGTTCCTTACGAGGACGTTGAAATTCCATTAACTTACCAAGAGCATCAGCTCTGGTTTAAAGGCGCCCTACAGCATCGGCTCGGTCCATTTGGTAGACCAGGAGCGACATGGCCGGTACTAGCCAGCTATACACCACATCCTGACATAGACAATATGACAGGTCCAGAACTGTTAGTACAGCTAAAACAATTAATTAAAATACATAGACAATTGGTTCAATATGTCATGCGGACCGTAACAGTCTAACCTACTGTGAGGATTCCACAGCACACCCCTCACCAGGGGAACACAAACAAAATCACACCACAGACTATACAATCAATCATTGGCAAATTACCAGCAAAAAGGGAACAAATTCCGTTCTGGTTAGCTCATAAAATTACTCAAATTGAGGCAGTATTCCCTGATAGTACACCTCATGAGAAACACAGAATTCTGACAATCTGTTTACCAATAGGGATTCCACCACACATAGAGGACTGTGACACTTGGGGTACAGTCATTGCTTCAATCTACAAAAAACACATGGTGTCCCATATATGGCGGTAATACCAGACGTTCTAAGACAGATTCAAAATAAATACGGTCCAGAACCGGCCTTAAATCTGGGTATGAAATTACTGAAGAATTTCAAACAGGTCTCAGCTATACTATTAGCCAACATTAAAGGTGAAGCAGCATCAGTGGCGATCCGCCAAAAACTAAAAGAAACAGATATTACTGAGCAACCGAATGAGCTTGCCAGAATTAATGAAAAATCCTATGAAGAACTAGGTAGAGATAGTTTGGGTGGGAAACCATTAAAACCACAACTAACAGAAAATCCTGAAAAAGTTATTATTAAAAATAATCTCACTACTCCTAAAAAGAAGTGGGAAAACACTAAACAAACACTTCCTAAAGAGAAGCATTCCCAGTCCAGAGGAAGATCTCCCCAACGGGGATGTAGGTCTCCTCAAAAGAAGCCCTCTGAAAAGAGGTATAACCTCAGAAATAGGGATAACTTAAGAAAACCTGATAGATATCAAGATACTGATACACGTTCCTCTCGTACATTTCAGACTTCCTCGCAAAAATCAGAAAGAAGAGGACGATCAGAACAAAAAGAAGAACACGTGAAGTCCAAAGACGAACAGCATGTTCCAAAAAATAAGAAAACTCAATTCACCAAGAAGAAGGTAGCAAGTGTAAAGATCAGACATGCCGAGGACCTTGAGGACACAACTCAAGAACGGGGAGTGGGCCCAGACAATGCTAGACAGCGCAGAAGAAGTAACCATAGCTCGCAAGATCCTGAAGGATCATCTGGAGAGAGTGGACTTGAATTAATGCATTCAAGATGAAACTGCCGACACCAGGGTTAGCGTACCCCACAAGTTACATGAAGTAAAACTCCGGATGGAGGGGGACATAACTAGGAAAATGAAAGCTATCTTTTGGGATAAGCTTTCCAAGGGTTATGACATTCTTCTAGCTGAACAAGACTGGCCACCTGAATTTGTCAGGGAGTGCCCACATGGCGAAGAGATAATCATGCCAGCCTTCTCAAATCACATTCCAATTCATAAAATAAACTCATATGCCAGGAAATGGGCAGTAGCTCAGGCGCCAGCATTATATAAAAATCACGTAGGATCCAGTTAAAAAATCAAATAACAAAGCAAAGGCAATATCCTGTAAAACAGGAAGCTAAAAAACAGGTCAGGGATATTTTAAATCAACTTGAATACCAAGGGGTGATTGAAACATGCACCTCATCAATGAACAATCCTTAGTTTCCTGTCTACAAACCAGACAATACATATCGTCTAGTTTTGGACTACAGACACTTAAACTCTTGTTGCAAAACTTTTGCAGTACAAAACGCGCACAGTGCAGCACTGACGAATAACATCATGCGTAAAAAATATAAAACCACATTAGATATTTCACATGGGTTTTTCTGTCAAAACATTGCACCTGAAAGCAGACCGCTTTCTCAATCATGGGGACACAGCGACAATTTTGCCGTCTCCCCCAGGGATTCAAGAGTAGTCCAGGGTTATTTTCAGCCAGAGTAACAGAGTTACTACAAATGTACGATGATGAGGCATTATCTTATGTCGATGACATCTATCTTACAGACGATGATTTGGACGTGCACTTGAAAAGAGTGAACACCATAATACTTGGGTTCGCTTCTGAAGGGTATGAATTCAATTTTAAGAAATCACATATTGCCCACCTCAACGTCCCATTCTTAGGATACGAGTTATCAAGTGAAGGCAAGAGCCTGGCAGCAAACTTCCTAGAGAAATGTGCGCTGCTCCAACCTCCGAAAATGCAGAAAAACTTACAATCAATTCTAGGTTTCCTGAATTTCGGAAGAACTTATGTTCTAAATTACGCAGAAAGGGTTACACCTCTCTACGAACTATTCAAACCTGATTTCAAACCAACAAATTGGACTCAAAACCATACAGAAATTTTGCGTTCAGTGCAAACAGACATGTTAGCAAAAACACAGTTAGAAACACCCGATATTGCGCACAATCTTGTGATCCGAATCATCCCAGGGAGATGCAGATTCACATACCTGACCTTTAATGAAGGTGAAAAGGTACCAATAGCATACAAATCACACTTGTACACACAACCGGAAATAAAATTCACTTCTACAGAAAAAGTTCTGACAGCGGTTCAAAGTGCAGTAGCAAAAGAGAGAGCTCTAGCGCAGGGTAATCGCATAATGATCGTTACACCTGTACCTGCCTTAGAGGCAGTGACGAAAGCAAGCATTCCCAATGCTAATGCTTTACATCCGAGATGGATACAATGGGTTAATTCTCTTGCTGCAACAGACGTTGAATACGTTTTTTACCCCAACTTGAAGACACAAGAATTCCTACAATACGAACATGAATGTCCTCTGCCGACCGAAATTCTGCCTCTAGAACATTACGGATGTATAATCTATACAGACGGATCAGCACAGCCCGCAATTGGGGGTAAACAAGCCTATAGTGCTGTGTGCGTGATTGTTAAAGGTCGCTGGCGCGAAGGTAAATTTAGACCTATGGTCACTAAAACTCAATCACTCGAAGACTGTACCGCTCAGCGAGCTGAACTACAGGCTTTCAAGATGGCGCTTGAAAATACCGATTGCGAATTCCCCACACTCATAGTGTGCGTTCGTATTACTGCATCCAGTTTTACAATGAATATCTGCAGAACTGGGTTCAAAACAATTTCAAAGACGCAAAAGGTGGCACAATCAAGTATAAAATGCTTTGGAAACAAGTAGTTCTTTAGCAAAAAGAACTACAAAAGACTCACGTGATTCATACACTGAGTCATCAGCGTGATGGCGTTCACGTTGCAGGGAATTCATTGGCTGATGAAGCCGCGAAGGCAGCTGTGCAAACGGCTTCCGTAGCTGTAATCACTCGGTCAAAAACAAAAATAGACAGCGAAATAATGCAAGCTGTCACTGCTTCAGTTAAAGACATTGGTAAGACACTCCCGAAAGGCTTTCCAGTAAAGTACTCATATATAACTGATGCGAATAATGTTCCTTTTGCTCGAATCCCTGGAGTGGGGGATAGGGCAATTCCAAACATGGAACATAGGTTAGGACTGATCTTAGCAGCACACGAAGGACTGGCATCTGCACACACAGGAATTTCCGCCACAGTATCATTATTAAAACAAAGATATTGGTGGCCGCGCATGAGGAAACAAACTAGAAACTATGTTCTAGAATGTGAAACCTGCCAAAAAATAAAAGTTTCAACAGTGAAACGACCTGCACAGACACCCCTCCTGATTTAAGATAAACCACTAGCGTGTGTTTATCTGGACCACTGTGGTCCCTTACAAGGGGATGGTAACTATAAATATATCATGGTCGCAGTGGATTCCTGCACAAGATTTATTTGGATGTGGCACCAGCGCTCGGCTAACGCCAGAACTGTTATAAAGGATCTGCGAGTCTTTATCGGCACATACGCAATCGGCACGCTACATTCTGACCAGGGTCCTGCGTTTAGCTCTTGAGCTTACAAAGAGTCCATGGCTAGCTTGGGCGTTACATTGCGGTATTCTAGTCCCTTCCATCCTGAGGGTAATGCGGTAGTGAAAGAAAAAACTGTGGCATAAAGCAATCCATAACAGCTAAGGTATTAGGTTCGGGTGATGGGTGGGTCAAACATCTAATAAGTGTCCAACGTAGTCTTAATAATCTGCCAAGAAATTCTCTGGGTGGAATTACTCCATATGAATTACTGTTTGGTACTAGAATGATAATCGAAGACCTCAATTGTCAAACTTCAGTGGTGGAACAAAAACCCTTTGATGTCAAAGATCGTTTGGCTGTTTTACAGGACTTAAATAAAACAAGAAGAAATCTGAGTAACACAATACAGAAGCTAACGACCACTGAAGAAAAACCACCTGTCCCAGCAAGACCTGTCTGGATTCCAAAGATTGGGGATCTAGTCAGGGAAAAGATCGCGGTAAAGAAGGAATTTGGGCCTTCTTACAGAAGAGCAGTACCTGTCTTAGCTATCCACGGAACAAGATCAGTATTACTACCGCCCCTTGCTGGTAAAAGGGAGAACAGAGTTGTGTCCATCGACCTGGTCAAACCACATCATGTGGCCAATAATAAGTAGTAGGCCCAGTGGACTCCCAAGAAGTAGCAGACAATCAAATCTTGCTACAATCCAAGAGGTTCAAACTGAAAGACTCATCACCTTTGATAAACTTGCAGTGAGAAAAGAAGGACTATGCAACAAAGCCATGGAACTTGTGCCTCTGGTTACCCAAATAACAGTTCTTCAAGAAACACCTGTCTACAATGATATAGCATCTGACTATACCAACATGGCAAAAGAAGAAACAGCTCCAGCGATTTCAAGTAATCCGGATGCAATTCCAACAATTGACAGAACTGCCTCTGGCTATTTTATCAACTTTGATACATTTTCTGAGGATCCGAGTGAACCTGAAAATACGCCAGCAAATAAAACTTTCAAAGAAAAAATAACAGAACTCTTTCATCAACTTGAAAAAACATATCTGGTTTCACCATGGTTGAATTTTGGATTGTGTTAGGTGTACTTTTCCTCCTGCTCTGGTTCATACTGGTGTTAAGTTTGGGAAGGATGATAAATGGAAAATATAGTACAATGAACATAGCAAGTAAGAAAATCATCTTGGTCCTGAAACCTTACAAATCATCTCATCGTGAAAGAAGAGACCTGTTATCAGTAAACATCAGAGCCGTTCCTATACCTGGTGGTATAGCATGGGACAGAACTGATTATGAAATTTATGGCCCGGTGGAACTGCTGAAGATTCCACACCAGTTTAAGGTTTCTTTAAGTGACTTTGTCGCATCCAGCACATTTTCTGATAATTGGGACTTTGAAACTGTTAACAACATGATGACAGATTTAGAAATGTCAGCTAAATGTACAGAACATGAATACCTAGAAGGTTCATCAGAATATGAACAAATGTATTGTTTTAATCATTATGGTCACCATTATTTGCATAAATCTGCAAACTCTAGAAATGTTTTTACTTATAATCAATGGGAACATTGTCCAACGCCACCAAGGGGTAGCTCAAAAACATTTTATGAAAAATGTCCGTACTTCTCAGGGTTTAATGTTACAAATCCAGAAACATTTTATTTTAAAAATATAAATAAGACAGGAATGAAAACAATGTTGACCAATACTAAACAAATTTATTCTGCAAAATGTTATGCTCAGCTGTCTACATCAGGGTTTGACTTTTTGAAAGACAACATTGAGACAAAAACTGTCTGGGGCACAAAAGATTGGCAGGTGCAAGGTTTAGAAGCCTTATTCAGAGCCTGCATCATCCCAGAACAAATAATGTTTTTAAATGACACTGTTCAACAAACGTCTTGTCTTGGCCTGGCTAAGATAAAAGATTTAAACAAACCGTCTATACCTAAGCCCACATCTGACAGTACTGACACTACAGAAGAGGAGGTAGACGTACCCTATATTTTTAAACAAAACAGAACTAATCCTTATTAGAAAAAATGGTTAATCTGGCCCACAGACACAAATAACTGTCAACATAGATTCCTGAACAAAACACAGGGGTTTACAGTGAATAGGCCAGATCCAAGATACTCCCAGAGACAACATCCAGGGATAGTTACAACATACAGTGTTGAAAACTATGCCTTGAATGGCTAAAGAAATCCACACTTCCAGAAATGAAACAACACCTATCTTTACTTAAATAAGGCGTTGATTTACAAGATTTCTTACTTGGACCTCGTAAGCCACGTCAAAAACGTTTCATATACGCCGGAATATACGATGCTTACAATGAAGCATGGAAAATAACGCAAATGAAAACCGCAGAAAGAATACAAGAAATTGATCGAATTAATTCAGAGAAAAGCCTCTCTGTAGTGGCCAATGGGTTAACAACTCTGTCCTCCAGAATTTATTCTTTGGACAGTATCGTATCATCTGCAATTGACATAATACAGCAAGACTTGCTAATGTTACAACATGGCCAGTCTCAATTGCGTTCTATAACGCTGCTAGGCTGGACGTTACAAAATCTCCGTTCAGGCTACGTGCCATGGCGTCTAATCAATACCACGTCATTATTTACTGTGTTTAACCTTACAGATAAACAAATCTCTTGGCACAAAGAGGAGCAGACTATACAGTGCTGAGCATTGAGAAACTGGAAAGATTACCATTGACAGTTTCTGAGAAGCCTGTCATTGAATGGATAATACATGGCACCATCACGATACCAGTGACGATTTTCCAATTTCAGTATTGTCTACAGCATATACCAGCGGGCCTGTATGAAAGGTTTGGTAAAGAATACATTAAGTCCACCTTAAATAACCTCTCTTGCCACCCGCACGGTTCACCCTCCACAGTGATAGAACCAATTTCCAGGCAGCTATCCAATGGCAGATACGTTATGCTCAATGACCACAGCTGTTGTGGCATGTTGCCAGGAAGAGCATATCTAGTTAGTGTGTCATCCAGGGTCACTTGTTGTATGCAAGTATTGTATCCAAAAAGTAAGACAGAAAGGGAGAGGGCGTTATGGCCTTCACTGAATATCTCTTCTATACGAATTGATATTTTAAGCAGAATGAAAGTCATTCTTTTACAAAAAAATGTGCCACTGACCTCGTCTAGAGAAACGTATGATCTGAAAGTTGCAAGGACTTCTGCAGAGATACATGCATTATTATCAACAAACTGCCCAGTACATTTCACAGAAATGTTAAGTCAAATCTTAAATATGTCTGTTACCAGTGGCATCGCACATGTATTTAAGACACTTTTTTCGGGACTGTTAGCACCATTTGAAGCAGTCCTCGGCATTTTTCCTAATTTCGTGCACTCTGTGTTCGGCGGCCTGCCTCTCATCTTGGGACTCGTAGCAGGAATTCTGTTTTTATTCCTTCTGCTCCGATATGGCAAGTCCAGTGACCAGTGATACCTGGACTACCATGGAAGAAGCCCTCCTTGCCATGAGGCATCGTGAGAGAATTACACAGATTTTTGGCTTGGCTCGTTTGAGGGATCTGAACACAACTTGGTTCCTTTCGTTCAGACCAATCTGGCAAGATTGCATCTTACCTGTTCTGCGATGCCTGCTTTGTGGAGAAGAATGCATGTTGGACGTTTGTCTTACACTCCCATCAGTCCTGCCATCGGATGCGGACGCTTTGCTAGGACCGGTAACGACTCATGCATCGTGTTACCCCCAACGGCTGCCCCTTCTGATGATGGCATTCATTGAGTTCTCACTAGCAAGTCTAACTGAGGGTGAGTTACGTGACACTACAGGCACACAGGTACCAGCTACTGCGGACATTGCTAATGCATCAAACGCTGACGGCGATGATCCTCATCTATGCATATTTGACCTGCTAACTTATGTGGTTCCATTTTCGCCTACTATGGTAGACGGTTTCTTTGCCAGCCTAGACGATCTGATGTTTTCTCCTGACATCGAGAATAACTTTTGACTAATTCACACAGCGTTCCCTGAACTCTGAAATTCGGCCTTCGTTTTTTCAAAACAAACCGTCTAACAAATTTTAACTTTTTCCAAAATAGAACTTGTTGGCACAAATCTGTTTAAGTAGAACTATTCTTAGAGAACAATATTTCTTTTGAAAACTTCCTAATGACAATATTTGGCCTTGTCCTAAAAAATGAAACAGTTTAAATATCATGCTATGGGATAGTCTCAACTTTTTTTCTGTACCTTAAAGAGACATTTCATAAATGTAATTTCGTCTTTCATAAATGTTAGAATGTATGCTCTCATACTATGCCTCATATCAGTTGAGACCTATTTTTTCATACAGTTTATACTCATTTCATGTGAACAAACCTTTCAAATGCAATTTGTATTTTGGTTGGGATTGTAAACACTTGCCTTAGATATGTTCAGTGGTTATACATTTAGTTTTATTGAACTTAATATCGTGGAGTGGGTGTTGTGTAGGAATATAGGACCCTAGTGTAATTTTCCAGATTCATGCCCATATATAGGTATAAATGACCCGATCCTTATATAGGCATAGAAATCATTACCATAATTAGACTGAGCCTATGCAGCTCAAATACGGCATGGCTACTTCCACTAAGTTCCCAGAATCAACAACGATTTCTTAGAGAAACCCGCCTTCAGGAGCTAGGGACTTCCCCTTGCCTGAATACTAATTTATCTAGGAAATCATGGAGTTTTTAAAGAACTGAGTCTTTGATGACATTATTATGTCCAATCATACGTCAAACTCGGCACCTTCAAGGTATAAATATGCCTACATTTGCACAGACAAACACTAGGTGGTTTGAAGCAGTTCGACTATCTACTTTCCCGACGCGCCCTGCAGCAGCAAGTGCCGAAGGAAGCCGACCCTCCAGCTGACGCACTGAGAGACGCTGTCTTTTCTCCTGCCGAGAAATCCAGCTCCAGTTTTCCAGGCTACCCTTGCGGGTTGCTGGGAAATCGAGTCCTGAGAGAGAGATACAAGACCTCCTTCATTCTAAAACCAAGGTACGGAGCTGATTAGACCCTTAGAGAATTCTTGGAATAGATTCTTGGCAAAGAATACTAAACTTCAGCTATACCTCACTTACTTCTTCCCTTGTACTAGACTTAGGTTAGGTACACCGGGGTAGGCGTATTTTAGAAGCACCAATTGAGTACTTTTATACATTATTTATCACTGTATGTATTTTATATATTTTATGGCTTAGAAACCATATTATGCTTTTACAGTATTATTTTATAATACTCTTCATGCTGTACGCATTGTACTTTACAACCAGTATTACCATTGTAGCAGTACATTTCTTATGCTTGAGAAAGAAAACTGTTCAATAAATACTTTTTATTGAAAATGCCCGTCTCTCTATTTCTCTGGACCTTGGTGAAACGAAGCATGCACGATTAACTGAGTAAAATAGCTATCTATTGTTTCCGTGACTCTAGAAATTGATTTCTTATTCTTGGGAAACAAAGTTGTCATGTTTATGCGGTTGTCCCGTCTTGTGAATTCGAGGAAGTTTCTAGTGACCTCTGAGCTAGCTGGCACTCACAATTAAGTTTAAAATATCCGGTAGAGACCTAGTCGACCCCAGTCCTACGTCTAATCTACAGGATATATTATTCCATTGCGCAGAGCCTATTGGGAATATAGGAACTACACTACACTACGTTTGAGGTGCATGACGATGGTATGGTGGTAATCTTTGTTGTGAGTGCTGATGCAGCGTTCTCTTTGGAGCTTTTCTACTCTTGGGTTATATTTCCTGTTGTAGATGCGGATGATAAAACTTTCCATGCATATTCTCACACCGCGGTGCCAGTGGCTTATGTTCCATACAGGACACTTGAGATTCAGATTTCTGCATGGCAGCATCATATTTGGTTTAATGGCGCCCTCCCCCACGCAGTGACTCCGGCTCGGTTGGGTCCCCTGTCTATTCCTAGGACCACTTGGCCAGTCTTGGCCAGTTTCACTCCACATCCTAACTATTTACGAGTCACTTTAGTCGAATTGCGTCAACTTTATACCTCCGTGATTGAGGTACATAGGGCTCTAGTACAATACGTTACTCGCAACCTCCAGGTGGGGGTTCCTGGGGTTGCAGCCCATCCAGTTGGACCGGCCGGGATGAAGATTATTTCTGTCATGGTTAACTTGGGTATGCGCCCCCAAGATAAGGATGATATGCCTTTTTGGCTTGCTGGGAAATTTGACCAACTGGAAGCAGTACTTCCGAATACCACTCCTGTGGAGAAACACAGGATCCTAACCATTAGTTTGCAGAAGGACTTGGTGCCTGAAGTAACCGATTGTGATACTTGGGGTAGAATATTTGCAGCGGTGTATTCAAAGTGCTTCGGCACACTGTTTATGACTGTACTGCCCTCCGTGATCAAACGTGTTCAGGATCAACACGGACCGGATGCGGCTGTCGAGATAGGTATGAGGCTTGTCGGAGTGTTTGACGTAGTTTCTGATCTGATCCTTGCTAATGTCAAGGGGGATGCAGAGAACTTTCCAAGTGTCTAATGCTTTGCAACTTGTCCCATACGCCGAGAAACCCCAGAGGTTACCGAAAATAATTGCAGAAGCTTATAAGACCGTTGGCCGCAATAGTTTGGGTGTTAAGCCTTTTGCTAAAACAGTAGCACGACCGCAAACACAGATGGCTAAGTCTAATCAAGACGACCGTACTAACTTTCCAAAGCAAAATTGGAAGGGTAAAAAAAAGGGAAAGCAGCAGCAGAAACAAGGGTCGCGTCCTGCATCCCCAGTTGCGGTGACTGTTGAACACACATATGATTTGCGCAACCGCACACAAATTAGGTCTCCTGATAGATTTCAGGTTCCTGATCAACGTTCTCCTCCTTCTTCACAGGAAACCTCAGGCTCACCAGCCGGTGGAGGAGAACATGGCAGAGGTCGGGGCACCTCACAAGGACGTGAGAAGCCCCGCCCGACTGAGAGCAAAGGCAAGCAAGACGACTTTCCACGTCAAAGACCTCAGTTTCAGAAAAAGAAGGTTGCTGCATTAACCACGAGGTATGCCACGGATAGTGAGAACACAGCTTCGGAACCTGACATGGGCACTCACACTGCTGGACAGCGCAGCGGAGGTTACAATAGTGCAGCAAGCACTGCGTCCATATGTGAAGGTGACAGCAACTAACAGTTTGTTACAGTGGAGACAGCTGACACTAGAGTGGCTCCCCCTGACCGTCTATATGACATAGTTCTCTTAATTGAAGGTGATATAGAACATGTAATAAAAGGTATTTTTTGGGAAAATCTGACTTCTACAAATGACATTTTTTTTGCAGAGGTAGACTGGCCCCCGCCTTTTGTTTTGGCTGCTCCGAGAGGGGAGGAGGTAATCCTCCCTAGTTTCGCACACACTGTGCCCAAGAAGCAAACGCAGAACTTTGCCCAAAACTTTGCAGAAGAGTGGGCTCAGGTGCTTACATCGGCGTTGTACTGTACTCAGGTGGGATGGAATAAACTTTCAGCCAGTCATGAGATTCCATTGCGGTCTATGCCACAGCCACAACCCCAATATCCCATGCGTCGGGAAGAGAAAGCTCCCGTGGCAGAAATCCTTGAACATTTGGAGTATCAAGTTGTATTTGAAACATGTGAGTCACCCATGAATAATCCTCTTTTCACTGTGACCAAGCCTGATGGATTGTACTGCCTAGTTTTGGATTATCTGCATTTGAACTCTCTTTGTCGTACATGCGCAGTACAAAATACCCACAGCTCTGCTCTGGTCGATAGTCTCGTGAGAAAACAGTTGACAACCACACTTGACATTTCCAATGACTTTTTTAGTCATAACCTGTACCCTCTTAGTAGTTAGTGGACAGCATTAATTCTGGCGGTAAACAAAAACAGTTCAAAAGGGCTACAAGAACAGCCCAGGCATCTTTGCCGCCCGTGTCATCTCATTGTTGGACGGCATAGACCCAGATACATACTGGTATGTTGATGATAATTATCTCACAGACGATGAATTATGGCCGCATCTATGTCGCGTTGACCACATCATCGTAATGTTTGCGGACTTCGGTTACAAATGTAACTTTGCAAAATCTCATATTGCAGAGTACACAGTTTTGTTTCTGGGCTACGAGCTCAATAACGAAGGTCGAGGTTTAGCACCTCACTTCCTGGAGAAATGCCCACGTTTACCCGCTCTGACAACTCTGAAAAAATTGCAATCATTACTGGGTTTTTAAAAATTTTGGGCGTACTTAGATTCCTGATTATGCCCAGCGTATCAAAAGGCTATATGCCTTGATACAACCTACTTTTACCAAATCATGCTGGCTTCCTGAACATTCAGCTATACTGCAATCTTTGCAGTCTGATCTTCTTGAATCTAAATACTTACTGACACGTTGGGTGGCGTGGCCAAGCCAGGGACTAAAATGGCCGCTCAGCTGTGAAGCTCCGTTTGGTGCTCCAGCACTATGGCGTGTTCCAGCAACCAGCGCCGGCATAGTGGGGCGAGCGCGAGGTGATGGCGCCTGCAGCGATTATGCACTCTCCGGTGCAAGAGCGGAGCTGATAGGTACATGGGGAAGGCCGGTCTGGCCCTGCAAAGCGGCTCCCCCTCCACGAGTGCGGCTCCGGACTCCGGACCCGCTGCCTGAGGCCTGAATTTGCCTGGTGCGGCTCTGCCGCTGCAGACTCCGGTGAGTGCCGCCACGCCCCCCCCAAGGCATAAGCCGCCCGCTTCCCTGTATTCATAACGCCGCTAGCCGGGACATTAGTTTATACCGGTGTGGCGGCTGGATCTGGTCACGGTTGTTGGAGCGACGGGGGAGGGGCGCGCAAAGGGAAAAACACACGCCGCACCAACTCCAGCATGGGACACTATTCGAACCATACCTTTTACCCTGTGATGCACCTTTTAGGGCTGCCATAATCTGTGAATAGAGGCATCTGATCGGCGCTGTGGGCCGATGAGCAGCATTTCCCGCATTACTGATGACCGGCTCACATGGTGACTTACCCTCTCAGTGGATTGCCAATAAAACAGCCCTTGCGCAGTATTATATCACCCACACACATGGACGCCTAGCCTCCTGCTTCCAGTGGTGCCTGCTGTATCCTTGTGGCCACAACATCCGCGACATGGCCGGCAGAGCCAAAGTGGGCCTCCCCCTCCTTCTGATATAGCCGGGCACTTACAGCGTGGGGTGTCATCCAGCAGCATTGTCACAGCGTGCGCCCAGACTGTCCGCTTGCCATCTTGTCTCAGTGCTGAGGGGTTTGTGGTGGCTGATTGTTCCAGCGGGTGCCACAGAGGAGGGACAAGTTCACCCTGGAACCATCCGCTGCGACCTAGTGGGAAGTGGCAGTTACATTTTCTGCTGCATGGGTCGCAAGCACCCTAAACAGAGGACGCTCCCTTTTGGAAAAATTACAGATACTACCCAGGAGCAAACCTCCAATATGGCGGAATCTGCGCAAGGCCCAGTTCTAGGTGACGGATCCACTGACACTGCTCACTCACTACTCCAAGAGATGCGTGCAGGTTTTAAATCGCTAGACAGTCGCTTTGATTCCCTCGCCAACACCATCGCCTGCCTTGGCGCTAAGGTTCAAGCGCATGATAGAAGGTTGTATGTGGCAGAGGCCTGCATTTCTGATATCGAAGATGGAACGGCACAGTCGGCCAAACGCCTGGAGCGAGTGGAGTGCATTCTAAAAGAAGTAGCCATTAAAAATGAGGACTTAGAAGCGCGCAGTCGCCGAAACAACGTGCGCATACTAGGCGTCCCCGAGACAAATCCCACCGGTCACATGGATCTGTTCGTTGAAACCATGCTGTTGGGTCTGTTTGGCAAAGAGGCTTTCACCCCTGGCTTTGTCATAGAGAGAGCGCATAGATCACTAGGCCCTCGCCCCAACCCCGGTCTTCCTCCACGACCCATCGTAGCACGCGTCATGAACTTTCGTGACAGGGACACAATTCTCAGTCTGGTGCGAGAAAAAGGAGATATGGACTGGCAAGGCTCCAAACTGTCCTTCTATCCTGACTTTACAGCCATGGTACAAGAGGCTAGGCAGAAATTCAACGGTGTCAAGGCCGCCCTGAGAAATCTGGGTCTACGACATGGCATGCCTTATCCTGCCAGGTTGAAAGTTCACGTAGATGGCAGAGCTCACATATTTGATAACCCGACGGAGGTGCAGGAGCTTTGCCGTTATACAAACAGAAAAACATTCCTATGAGTGGGGCTGGGTCGAGATCTCTTCCCCCACACAGCAGCTCAGATGGAAGTGCGGATCTGTTCTCGAGTGATGGCACAGGATGATCGGACTACTTTACATTGCATGATCTTTTGTTTCACTTTGCAGGAACACGCTACATCATTTTGTTTTGATATTACAGTCTGCTGGAGACTGGCCGGGGTGTTGCTGCCCCCCATGGTGTATCCTTTGTGTAAGGTTTATTCCACCTTGTGGTACTGTTTATTGGGAGCATCATTTCTGTGTAAAGATATGTGGTATCTCACATTCATTTTCATTTGGGGTATGGCCCTTCACCGGGTCGGGATTCGGCTGGGTGGTGGGTGGGTGATTTCATTATTAAGTCAGTCCTTTTCGTTCGGTTGCAGCACTCCAGGCAAATAATTGATTTTAGTAGTCAACTGTCTACACTTACAGAATCGTCACACCAGTTAGATGACCAAGTTTGGTAATGTTGAGGGTCCATCGGGCCTCACTCTGCTCTCATGGAAAGTGAGAGGTAAAATAACACTAGAAAATAGAGACAGGTTCTTCATAATTTAGTGCGACACAAGGTAGATGTCGATTATTTACAGGAAACTCAACTCCCCAAGAATAACAAGGCGCACTTTGGGTATAGCTGGGGGGCGAATAGATATTTTGAAAATTACAGTAACTATGCAAGAGGGACAGCCATATTAATAAACGATAAAGTTCCATTATGCTTAAGACTGCGAGGGAAGCTATGTGATAGTTGCTGCTACCCTGTTTGCTAGGAAACTTACACTATTATGCATATATGCCCCTAATGTAGATGCTCCAGAATTCTTTCATGATTTGTCTTCACAGCTCGACAAACTTGACCCACAGACTTTGATAGTTGGCGAGTATTTTAACATACTCCCCGACCCGATCGCAGACAGTACCTCAGGGGCACAAGACACTAAACCCCGAGCTCAACGCGATTGGTTCTCCCTATTAGACGTATGGCATAAACGGAACCCAAACACGACAGAATACACACACTATAACAATACAACACATGGACGAGGATCGACTTCTGGCTGCTATCGCCAGACATTTGCGGCTTGTGCTCGCAGGTGGAGTCTCTCCCTCTTACCTATTCGGATCATTACCCCGTGAAGTTGCAGTTACAGTTTCCCTGCCCAGAGGGCTTTGAGCGCCAATGGCGGTTCCCTTACCACGCATTACAGGATGAGGTATTCTGAGCTGAGTTGCACGAGGCCATTGAAGATTACTTCAATATAAATACTGGCTCTGTAGATTCATGGGCGGTCCTGTGGGAGGGCTACAAGGCGGTTCTCAGGGGCACATGCATTGCGAAACACGCTGGTGTACTTAAAGATCTACGTAACACATTGGCGAGACTTGAACGAGACCTTAAAACGCTAGTTGAGGCCAATGCACAACAACCTACACCTACATATGAACAGTGGCGATTGGTGCTATTAGAGGACTACAGAGACAAGGCAGATAGGGAAATTTTATTTCTGGGGAAGTACCAGACCGCCAGACGGTACAGAGAGGGAGAGAGACCTTCTTGCCCAACTGATGCGCCCACCTTATCACAAAACATACATTACTGAACTGCGAGCCTCTAATTCACACAATTATACCACCACAAAAGACATTCAGAGTAGCTTTCTGAGGTTCTTGACCAAACTTTACTCATCTAATAAAGAAGCGCAAGAGGGCTACTTATACGAAGTCGCATTGGTATATCTTGAAAAATACATGCAGGACTTTTTAGCTGAACCCATTTCCGTTGCCGATGTGCTTCTTGCCATGGACACTATTCGGGGCTCCTCAGCGCCTGGGCTATATGGATTTACGGGGAACTCTACAAAAGGTTCAAAGATATCTTAGCTCCCAAACTCATTGAAGTATATGCAGAGGCCCTAGAAAGGCAGACTCTACCCCATACTCTACGCAAGGAGGTCATAATTCTGCTTCCTAAACCGGGCAAAGACCCTCACCTTGCGGCTCCTATCGTCCATTATCCCTTCTAAACTTAGATTATAAAATATTAGCGAAGTTTATCTCAAATAGACTGTCCCAATTGATGCAATTTATAATCTCCTCAGCACAATCCGGGTTTGTGCCACAGCGCTACACCTCCATGAATCTCTGCACACTATTCTCAGTCATCCATCGGATTGACCCTGACACCCCGGCTGCCGCCATACTGTTGGACACAGAAAAGGCATTCGACTCCCTAGAATGGTCTTTTTTTCTCTCGAAAATGCGCCGCATAGGCATGTCCATGGGCTTTATCGCCACAACAGCTCTTTTATATGATAAACCGACCTCCCTGTTGCGTTTAAATGGTATGCTTTTTAGCTCATTTGAGCTAACACGAGGAACCAGACAGGGCTGTCCACTGTCCCCTTTATTGTTCATATTAGCCATGGACCCCCTCATACATCATATCCAAGAGAGGCATCTCCACAGGGGATTACAATTCAATACCGGCCCCCTATTGGTATCACTATATGCAGACGACACAATATTATATGTTAGACACCCCCAGGATAGCTTAAAATAATTGATTAGAGAAATCATCAGGTTTAGCAGTTTCTCGGGACTGGGCATAAACTGGCACAAATCGGTCATATTACCATTGACAACTAGCACACAACCATGGGAACTTGAGTTCCCCCTTGAATGGTGCTCAGAGTAGGTAAAGTATTTAGGCATACATGTTCACCTAGACACATTCCAGATTCTCAGTCTTAATTATGGTAGTGCAATAGACACGCTCACTGCTCAAATAGAGAAATGGTTGAAATTGCCTTTGTCGATGGCAGGCGGAGTCGCCATTATTAAATTGGTTGTCCTCCCAAAATGTTTATATTTATTCAACAACATACCGATCCCTCTCACTAATCACTTTTTCAGCACATTCCGTTCTCTCCTGAGTCATTTAGTTTGGGGTGGTAAACATGCACAGGTTTGATGGGCAGTCCTCATGTTGCCATATGAGAGAGGGGGTTATAATGTTCCAGATTTTCAGCTTTATTATTTCGTGGCACAGTATAGCTATGCATATCACTGATATCATCCGGATGCCCAAGTCCCATATTTGGGACCTGAGGCGGACCTGGTACTTCCTGGACACCTCTCAGCTGTACTACTCATAGGTTTTCCCAGAGACCCGTATCCTCCAAAAGCTGGGCATGGTATAAATTGTGCCGGGTCACTGGAACGGAGAGGTTGTATTCCTCTGCCCTACCTGTCAATAATCCTCGGTTAATTTCCATCACGTCGGAGAGAGTGGTGCAGCGCACCTTGATGAGGTTAGGCTTGACCACGCTGGGGGACTTGTACCTCGATGGCCACATCTTCTCACCCTCGGAAGATGCACGCTTTAATGCAGTAGATTTTATGGACAAATTTGTATTAACACCTTTGCCGCTGGGCTAATTGCCCCACGGCGCTGGGGGGAGGGTTTAAGTCGCCTCCATTCCGCACAGCGCTCCATTTGCCCGACATTCCACTAGAACCAGCTTTGTTCACTCCCCAGACGAAACTTATAGAGAAAGCAGACGGAACGCACCTGATATCGAAACTTTACAGGGCATGCACCGCACTGAAACCTTTACAGGACACCAAGATTCGCAGTGCATGGGAACATGACCTGGGTATTACAATCACTGATGAGCAATGGGCTCACTGCTGCTCGGTCACGCAAGACATTTCGCTTAACAGCAGACATAAACTCCTACATTTCAAATGTTTACGCCGCATCTATTTTACCCCGGCACTAGCACATAAAATTGACCCATCTGTGCCACATAATTGCTGCAAATGTTCTGCTCCACATGCGGACTTTGCACATCTCACTTGGACATGCCCGAATCTAGAAGACTATTGGATGCAATTACATCACAAGCTTGGACAAATGTTGACAATCCCATTGACTCTGATTCCAGAGGTTGCTCTATTAGGCTACACTGTAACTTTCCCCCCACAAATCCATAGGTTTGCAGCATTAGGACTTTCATTAGCTAAGCGGGAGGTTGCACTGCACTGGGGGCTAAAAACTGCCACGAATATCCAGGGTTGGTTGCGTAGTATCATGTACTGCAATGTAAACTGTGAGCTCTATGCAAGTATGATGCCCAGCTCGTCACGCCCCAAAGATATCTGGGGACACTTCAAGACGTGTGTGGAGACCCTTAGACAAGCAACTGAGTCTCAGCTAGAGCAGGGGATTGTCCCGTCTGGAGTGGGGTGAACCCTTCACACCGTTTAGCCTGCTTAATTTTTGTAAATGCACAAAGTAAAGTATACAGCACTGAATAGCGAGTTAATTGTGTGGGAAGAAGAGAAGTATCTGTTGGAGGTGTATTGCCTTTTCGTTTGCAACCGCGAGTGGGGTTGGTTCATGGACCCTATTGTTATTAGCAATTATTAGCGCCATTGGTCTTCTCATTTAATGCTGCTTCGAACATATTACCACGTTACTTATTATGCCAATTTTACATGATGAGACAGCCTGTGCCTGTGGACTGCTGCACGCACATTAATGTATGTTTTTTGTATTGATGAAAACGCTAAAGTTAAAAAAAAAATATTACTTACTGACACTTTGGCTGAAATGCGCTTTTCATCTGTCGAAAAAGTTTTGACAGCAGTGCAGATGGCGATTCTGAAAGAAAGAGCGCTGTCGCCGGGGTAATGCCAGTTGGTTGTTTTACACCGTATCCTGCCCTTGAGGCAGTGACGAGAGCCAGTGTACCTAATTCAAAAGCTTCACATTCGCGTTGGATACAATGGGCCACTTTGCCGACTTCTCCGGATGTCACGTTTATCTTTGACCACTCATTACAGACTCAGGAGTTCTTATAGTATGAATTTGTTCATCCTGCTCCTGTGTCCATACGCCCACTTGAGGATTACCATTGTATCATTTACACCGATGGTTCGGCGCAACCGGCGACGGCTTCTAAGCACGCTTATTCAGCAGCCTGCGCAATAGTGGTGCGTACCATGGTGAATGGAGAATTCAGGTACGATGTCGTGCATACGCAGTCATTAGGGGACTGTACCGCCCAGTTGGCAGAGCTACGTGCTCTGGTGCTTGCACTAGAGTTTTCTGATCCTCATGTGACTACTTTAATTGTAAGTGACTCTTACTACTGTGTTCAGTCTTTCAACTACAATTTATTCTTTTGGGCTGAAAAACAAATATCGTGATTCCAAAGGTAGCAGAATCAAACACAAAATGCTTTGGTTCGAGTCGCAGAACTTAAAGAACGTCTGCCTCTTGTGAATGTAATTCATACTCTAGGTCACCAGCGCATAGGAGTACACACTGTTGGTAACAGTCTTGCAGATGAAGCAGCTAAGACAGCAGTGGCAACATACTTAGTAGCAGCAGTTACAAGATCCAAAAGTAAGATTGATGATGACATCTTGGCAGCTATTGCTGCTACAAAGAAGGGAGATAATTACCCTAGAGGTTTCCCTTCGAAGTACTCTTATCATTTAAGTCGTGATAAAGTTCTCTATGTGAGAATTAACAACGTTGGTGACAGATTGATTCCCAACGCAGACCGCAGACAAGCATTGATAACAGCCGCTCATGAGGGCAAGGCTTCGGCGCATGCTGGCATTTCGGCGACTGTAACTATCTTGCAGCAACATTACTGGTGGCGGACTGTACAAACAAACGCGTGATTATGTCCTTACTTTTGACACTTGCCAGCAGATTAAACCTTTGACTACTGTGCGTCCACCACAAACACAGTTATATATATATCTAATAAACTACTTGGGTGTGTTTATTTGGATCACTGCGGTCCTTTCTCTTCAGATACTGCGTATAAGTTCACCTTAGTTGCAGTGGATTCGTGCACATGTTTTCTATGGGTCTGGCCACAACATAGCGCTGGTGCTCGAACTGTCATCAGGGATTTGCATGTCTTTGTGGGAATTTGTGCATGTGGTACCTTCCATCCTGACCAGGGTCCAGCGTTCGCCTCCAAGGCGTGCAAGGAAGCCATGGATCTTTGGGGGTCCAAGTCAAATTTTCGTCTCCATACTGACCTGAGGGTAATTCTGTTGTGGAGTGAATAAACCCTGTCTTAAAGCAATGGGTTGCCCATTTGTATAGCATTCAACGTGCACTTAATAATCTCCCTAGAAGGTCTCTGGGTGGGCGGACCCCATACAAAATGCTCTTTGGCATAAAGGTGTTTGCCCCGGACCTTGATGGTCTAGACATGGCGGCAACGAACGCACCCTTTGACGTAGATAATCATTCTGCTGTGTTACAGAACCTACAAGAGACTCGTGACAGTCTTGCAAAGGAACATTTACCCTCCACATATGATGCTGCACTACAGATTCCGGTAGCTGGCTGGCTACCTCCATTTGGAGACCTGGTCTGTGAGAAGGTGGAGAACAAGAAAGAATTTGGCCCCTCTTATCGTGCTCCAGTCCCAGTGCTTGGCGTGCAGTGCACAAGAACAGTCATTTTACCTCCACTTCCTGGTCACAAGGATAATCGGTACATCTCCATTGACAATGTCAAACTACAGCGAATGGCCGATTCTTTTTAGTATGACTCCTGCAGTCTCTTGTCCAGCAATGCTGAGAAATTCTGTTTTGGCCCCGGTAATACAAACGGGCCTAACATTGAGATGCAAACAATTACTAATCCATTATTGAATCCACCGACTGTTGATCCCAATGAAGATACTGAGTATACCTATCTCACTGATGTGTCCTTGCCTGGCGTGAAAAGAAGTCCCGCTGACCAGTCACGTTTTCCATTTGACTCTAGCTCTACAAGATAGAGAGCCCCACTGACAAGTTTGCTTTTTTCTGCTTGACTTAAAAGACATTTTTTGATACCCCCTTGGATTTACATCTGGTTGGTGCTCATCTTTATTTTTTTGTTCATGTGGATTGGATTTGCTGTTTTCTTTTTTTCGTCTTATTAATGGACATTATCTTTCCGAAAGGTCTGCAATCAGGTTCATAAATGGAACTTTGGCACCCCACTCCTCATCACACAGAATGAAAAGGGACCAGACTTTTGTTAATATAACTGCTTGGCCTGTTTTAGATAGGATTGTATGGGATGCTGAAAAATTTCAAATTCATGGCCCCTCAGAAGTGATAAATGTCCCCAATGTACTCCGTGTTTCTATGGGGGATGTTGTAAAACAAAACATACGCTCTGATGATTGGGATGTCCAGGCCGTAGAGGCTCTTTTTTCTGATTTGAAATATTATGCTGCTTTTGATGCTGAAGATTTGAACTTATAATCTGCTAATTATGCAGACCTATTCTGCTATCAGCACTATGGCAATCATTTCTAGCTAAAAAGCAGATATATTTAGGAATATAGTTAATTATACACACTGGGAACATTGTCCAACTCCCATTGTAGGCAGTTCGAAAACTCTGTTGAAAAAAATTACATTTTTCACTGATTTTAGTCAAACCAATCCAAAAGCCTTTTATTTTAGAACGGCTACAAAATAGTTTTCCAAAGTTAGACTCACTCACTCAAAAATATTGTACTCAAAATCCTTTTTGGATCAGGTAGCTATAGGTGGCTATGAGCTGTGGAAAGATACCATTGATCTTAAATCTCTTTGGGGATCTAAAACTTGGCAGGTACAAAGCACTTATCCCAACCCACATGTTGTTTTTAAATTCGACTATTTTTCAAACCACTTGCTTAGGATCGGCTACTTCTAAAAAACTGAATGCCCCTGCCATTCCTGATCTGGGTGCTCACCCTACTTGGGATAATCACACTGATATGTCAATTGATGAATTGCACTCCCTACTTACTAATACCTTCTTCAATATTTACACCTGTGACCCCAAGGTTGGTTGCTTTGGCAAAAAAGTTCTGATTCATGCCAACAACGTTTTCTAGATCTGGCCCCAGGCTATACACAGGTCAGGGTGGACCCACATTTTGATAATTCCTATTCTGTTACTACTTATTCAGTAGGCAAATTATGTCAAAATTGGCTAAAACATTCCACCTTAGAGTCAGTTAAGCAGCATTTATCACAATTGACTGACGATGTTGATTTGAATGACTTTGTGAAAGGCCCTGTAGGTGGCAGGTCCAAAAGATGGATTTATGCTATTTACAACGAAGCTTGGAAATTGACTCAAATTGAAGCTGCTTCTAGATTGAGGGCTATTGATCAAGCTAATTTAGAAAAAGAGCTTGCAGTTGTTAATAATAGCATTAATACTCTTTCTTCCAGGATTTACACTTTAGATAATATTGTTTCATCTGTTGTGGAATTGTGCAAGATGATGTTTCTGTTTTATTCCATGGTCAAAATCAGTTGCATTCTATAATGCAATTTGCTTGGACATTGCAAACGTTAAAAGCTAGTAAAGTTCCTTGGGACTACATAAATACCTCATCTTTATTTTTACCATTTAATTTAACTGCAAAACAACAGTTCATGTCCATGAAAGATGCAACATATTCCCTTTTGCATATTGAAAAGTTGGAACTCTTACCATTTTATGTTGCTGAATATAATTCTGCTGTATGGCTTATTCATGGGTTAATAACACTGCCTTTTCCTTTGTTTAAATTTAATTCATTTATGAAACATTATGCCTTAGGCAGATATGAACCGCAAGGTAGTGCTTTTCTCCATGAGGTTTGGTCTCTGCCATTCACATACAGGTGCATGCAAGATGGTAAAGAAGTTTATTTTAAAGGGCAGAAATGCGTTTCCACACCTGATCACTCTCTAATGTGCACTAACATACAATTGCATGGCACGTGTAACTCTGAAGCCCCCAATTTAGCCTGCATTTTAAAGTGTACTCCGTGTCCCGGCTATAACACCAGCCTTTACCTTATTAGCTAACGGTAGTTATTTACTTTTAAATAATGTGGCATGCTGTGGGATGCAATCAGGGATCCCGTACATTGTAACTGTCTCCCAACGTGTAGTCTGCTGCAAAAATGTGCTTTTCCCGCCCCCACATGGGAGACTCAATGTTTCAATCTGGCCTTCCATTACAACCTTGAAAGCAGAGTTCAATAAGATGAGCAGAATAAGGGCTCTTTTGTCCCAAAAAGAAGTTCCCCTTACTTCATCTTGTGAAACATTTGTCCTTCACGGCAGGCTTGGCGTACTTTTTTAAAGTTGTTAGCTCCTGCCTTGTGACTTCGTTCCAAACTATATTTGGTGCGATACCAGCATTTTTTCATTCCGTTTTTTCCAGCGTCTTCGGCGGGTTACCTTTACTTCTCGCCTTGGCTGCAGGTGTACTGCTGTTGCTTTGCCTGCTCCGCAATGGCTGCACTATCTGTGTCTAGAGACAGCCTGCCTCGGCTGCTCCATCTGCGCAACCGGATGCTTGAATTCTATGGAACGCTACCTCTGGCAACTTTGAGTGTAGCATATGGATTATCGTTCCGGTTCTCATACTTTACATGGGTTCAGCCTGTGTCTCATTGCCTGGATTGTTCATTTGAATGGTCTTTGGATTTTTGCCTGTCGAATACGGCGTCTCCTGCCACGGATTATGATCTTCTGATGAGTCCCTTAGTGGCTCACGAGTTGGACTGTTCTGCCGTCAGAATTATGGCCTGTGCGGCTGTGCATGGAGTTCTCGGAAATTGGAACACTTATGAGGCAGTGCTTGACTTCCTGTCACAAAGTTATGTTGAAGAACATGTTGGTTGTCCTCTGATGGTGCTAGAGGCTCCAGATATCGAAGAACATGTGTGTTCATTTCTTTTGATGAATTGGATGGCTGAACTTTTGGAGGCTGTTGCAACATACTGTGCCTATACGCTGATGGACTAATGGCAGTTAACCAGCTAAGGGCACATGTTGACTTCAGATTTTTTTAAGATTTTCCAATTTTTTTCCATATTGGGCGGTATACCGCTTTTTTATGGTTTTTATATATATATTTTTCTTTTACCGCACTATTTTGAACTTATCGTTTCCAATTATGCGGTTCGACAAAATTTTAACTTGGTTCTGTCTCACTCGAACTTGAACTCTGCGTTCTCAAATGATTTCCCTTTTTTGTTTGTGTTCCGATCAGGGGAGTGTGTAGTGAAGACAAATGTTTGCCTGCACACATTGCTATGTTAGCATAACCGCATTAGTAGTTTAAACGCCATTTTGCAACTTTGCCGCTTTTGCACACAACACTACATATATCTGTTGTTGTAAGTTAACTTCCTTGATTTTGCTCACATGAGAACGGTCTGTTTTCCACATCCCTAGACTTACACGACAGCCTCTGTCTGTACAGCTTGTGTTCACAGCGTCAAGGTCACATAAATGTATGCTGTTGTTTCAGTGTGATCGGCCCACGCTCTAGACATGACAAGCATCCAGCTGCAAGAAGCTGAAATTCGAGTGCCTTTATTATTACACTGTATGCATATTTGCAGGCACTTTGAGAAAAACCTTTCAATTTACAAGAGAGCTTGCTGATCCTTTGATGTGATTCACCTAAGCTGATCTTTGAGGTATGGCGTTCCCCATTTAAGCCTAGAGACCTTCTATTATTATAAAATGTAGCTTCGAGCAAGGGGTGGCTGGTACACGAGGCGCTATGTGACCTGTTTCCACTATAATGTTACTATGAGTTCTCCCTTTGTGTTTTATGAAATTGTAACAATGCTGATTGTGTATTTCTATTTGTATGCCTGCTTATGTTAGCCCAAAAACTGCATCTTAGAGTGCGTAGTTAAAAATAAACCTTTTAAACTCTACTGTGTCTCTGATTACTCACGTTGTTGTCTTGTATGAAAATATAAATGAAAGAGTGTTCTTGATTCCCACCATTCCTGATAGTATTCCAAGTCGCTTGTTCTGGTTTGTCTAATCATTGGTAGCTTCACGGTAGGACGGAGAACGAATGAGACACTGATGCTAGTCGGATAGGGGTTCTGGGTACTGAGGTGAGTTTCTGGTACACCGTAAGTCACTGAGGTCCTGGTTTCCTGTGCACAGTTCCGTGCCTACACAGAATCCTCACAACATTGGAAAATTCAACAAATTGGGCACTTGGAAACATTTTCGGCAAAAAGTTACATCTAGGTTTTATGCAGTCAATTTAGATTATCAAACTCCAGCAGGGATCTAGTCAGAGGGACCAACAAGGTCTGTAAAAACAGTTACCTTCACAAGAAAAGTAGTCTGCAGTCCACTTCCAGAGTTAATGGGCACTTGCGATTGACTTCTATGGAGTGATCCTGATGGAAGGGAAATAGGATGCTGAAGATGCACAACGATGCTAAAGATGCTGTGCAATCAAAGGGGTCTTACTGGTGCTACTCCTCGGTGCACAGTCCAGGTAGGGCAACTTTCGTCACAGGGGTCAATATCCCTTGAAGTCCTCTTTGGTCCATCAACAGTTCAGTCACAACTAGGCTACTGGTCACTAGGCACAACGGAACCAGCGGTTCAATTCTTTTGGCAAAAACTCTCCTTCTGGGCAAGCAAATCTGCACTCTGATGACTCTCCTGGGTCCTGCAGACTCAGATGCAACCTTTGAGCATTGGGTCTCAGTCTCCCATACTATGCAGCAATGGGGAGCGATGTACCAGTAATCTGGGCTACTAGCTCACCTAGGCAGGCTTTCTCAGCTTCTGTGGCCCTGAGCTGCGAACAGAAAGGTAGCCAATTGACTTTGGCAGTCTCTGTTTCCGACTGGGCTCGGGGTTGACTTGTTCATGAGCGTGAAACCACAGGCATAGTCCTCTCTTTGCTAGCCCAAGGAGCAGCAGATGCAGTCTCACTTCAGCATAGCCTTTTCTTTGCCAGGACCAAGGTCAACAGGGTAGTCCTTCTTCAGTCCTCTTCCCCAATCCCAGCAAAAGTTGAACTCTGAGGGCCACAGATGTTCCTTTTATGCCCAGAAAGTGCCTTTAGGGGAGGTCACGGACACCAGCTAATGGACTACTTGGTTCTCTCCTGCCTGATGACACCTTCCTGTGAAATGTGGAATGTTGCTATCCCAGAGTGCTCTATTTTGCCTACTCCCAAGATGGCTGAACCTTTCTCTTGGTGTGTGGAGCTCGGTAGCCCACTCTAGAGATGGGGATTCATAGGGGCTACATGCCCATGGAATATTTGGTTTGGTCAGTTTTCCCCCCTGTCTGTCACTGACACCAACCTGTCAACCCAGACAAAAGAGTAGCCACTCTCAAGTATGGTCCCCATTTGCCCTTCAAAGGCGGCTTCCCCTATCAAGGTGGACTTTTGTGGTAACACCCCAGGTGGCTTTCAATAAAGAGGAGGTAATACCTCCCCCAGTGGAAGGCCCCAATTTACAACTGGGCTGGGAGTGGTTTACACATCTCCCAAGGCAGGCAGGAGGCTTTCCAAAGGATGGATGCAGCAACAAGTTGCATTACTTTTGACTTGGGCATCAAGTCAGGCTTTATGTAACAAGTTGTTTGATAACTTGAACTACCAACTTCAGTAGTTTCATTAAGAAGTTAGCACAGCTGAGTTGTCAGTGTGTAACCCTGTACTCACCAATGGGGTTACTAGCCTCTCTCACAGTAAAAATCACAATTGTGGGTTTTTACTGTCAGAACATGTATAAAACGTGCTCCTCTTTATATGGGGGACCCTGCCTTATTACTTGATAGGCCTTTTTTCTGACAAAAGTCTGACCCTGAGAGCTGGAAAGACGGTGATTTCACCACCACAAACCCTTAGTTGATACCATGTGCAGGGGAAAAGCACATGGTTTCTTCTGCAGCACGTTTTCCCATTTTTCCCCCCAAAACTAAATATAGCTGTATTTTGGGTAATTTCTGGATCCCCTCCAGGGCAATTAACAAACCCTGGGTACGTTTACAATTCTCATGATGTTGGAAGAAAAGGACGCAAATTTGGTATGGATACCTTATGTGGACAAAACGTTAGCACCAACAATCCCAAATAGCCAAAAAAAAGGCTTAGCACAGGGGGGAAAAGGCCTAGCAGCGAAGGGGTTAAAGTAATCTATGGAAAATGCATGGGGATTTTACTTTTTGGGACCACCCTTTTTTCTCAGCCCCCGCTTCATGGATCACCCCCTCAAACATTTCAGGAAGGAGCTGAGTTGGGTGAACCTAAAAGGCGCAGGCTTCTGAGTATGTTATTCAGAATTCAAAAACAACATTGTGCAAACATGTAAAGAAAGTGAAACAACTAATGTGTTCATAGCCGAGGATTTCAATATGCAGTAGGAGGGAACCAATCTCTAATTTCTCCTTTTGCACGAATGTTTGAAAAGTCTTCAAAAATTCCATATAAATTTGATTTTAGGAAGGATCCATTGGAGGCTAATATGTCAATGCAAACAGCAGTAAAAGCAAGCAATCTTCAAACCCCAATTAAGCCGGATAATAAAAATGTACATAATCACGGTCAAGTTTCAGATGCACAAACACTGAGTACGTATATGTATCCTTTAGCAATGGAAAAAATGGTAAAACTAAACATAACAAAGGGTCGTGTTATGGATCTTGAAATGTTAAGTGTAGTCCAAGCAATCCAAAAGGAACAGAGCGATTTGGATGCACCTGAAAGATCATTAGATATATCGACTGTTAGTATCCTGCCACCTTTGGAAGTAAATGTAATAATCAAGAAAATCAAATGGGAACCTGGCACAGAGACTAACACAATATTACCAATATGAGAAAAAGGTCAAGGTGCACCACTTAAACGTTCTTAAAAAATGTTATCTCTATTAAAGAAAAAAGTAATGATCACAGCAACTATTTCTTGTATTCTTGAAGTTTCTTTATTCAATTCAGTTGAAAAGCTATACACAGGGTCTACAGCCGACGCGTTTCGTCCTCAAGGGACTTCTTCAGGGCTGTTACAGAAAGACAATATACAAAATATACAATTAAAACTTAGATTAAAAAACAAAAAACAAACATTTAAAAAGCAACTGAGCTAGTACAAAGAAGGCCAGGCTTCACTAACAGTTCTATGACAAGTTTGAGTCTAGCACAGATCCTATGGTAGCGATCCCCTAAGTTGGGATGTCTGTTAAACTAACTGGTTATGTCAGAGACAAGTTTTTAGTTAAATCAGTTTCTTGACTGTCATGAAAAGGCAATATTATTTCAAGGACAAACATATTTCTAATATTTGCATATCATTTTCCAAATTAGCATGCCCCTCTGTTATCAATTGCACCCACGCCCTACACTTGTTAGCCACCTCTGAGAGTTAAGGATCAAAAAAACTCAGAGGTTGGAAAAAAAGGGAGACAGAGCACGAACTGTGTATTGGTGGACAAGAAACAAAGGGGGAATCATACCAAGATGGTAGTTAATGGTGACGTCCCTGGATCTTCTCCCGTTATCAAGGAGTGTATTTGTTTGTCCGCGATGTTGCACTACGGTACATATGGCATCTGAGAGTGATCAACACAAGGTCATTATTAAAAAACTGTCTGAAAAAGCGAGATAAGCCGCATGTAAGTACACCAAAGTGGGCACTATTAATTTCATTAGCTGGAATGAGGTTAGAAACTTTAAACATGCCACGTTTTATACACACCTATTAGTTTTGGTTCTTTTCCAGAGGATCAACTTTTCAGAGTAATAGTGTAGGTCTATTTAAATTTGATAAGAGCCAAATTGCACCAGTGGTATAATAGGTTTCAATATTGTAACTTCAAGCCACCTGTAAAATAGACAAGGGCTCGTAAAAACTCTTGATAAAGGATAATGAAAGCTGGTACAAAAAAGAGCTTGGCTAGGCGTCAAGCTATAAATGATAACTAAAAACATGACACTTACATCCCAATAAGGATAGTTTTCCAATAATAGTGAACCAGGGTAGAAGAGTAAGAAAAAGCTCCGTCCGTCGTCTAGGGTGGACAAGGATATAATATGAAAAGAATAAATAAACATTACTGGATCTTAAAATCTCAAAATAAGTCACATTATATGCATCCTATGTCATGGGGCTAAGGGGAGTAAGAATGTCTTCCTTGGCCACCCCTGATCGACATGCCATATTATGGCAATCCAACTGGAGGGTCTTCCTATGTCCTAGTTTGTAATACCGAGCAACATTAGGGAGCTTACCTTCTAAGGCTTTTTCTACTTAATTCCTCTTTTTAGTAGAAGAGTGGATAGAGGTTCTATTCCCAAAAGATCTAAAAAAAAGGAAAATAAAAATAAAAAGAAACCTTAAGAAGAAACCTTAAAAAGGGGGGGCTTACTGTTTGTATATGACATCTAGTTAAGAATATTCGTGTATCCAAATACATTCAGGGAAAGGTAATAGTCATTTGTATTCATTATATATGTTTGATGACAACTGCCTGATCAAACATAGTAGTGACACGCAGCCCCTCCATTCCTAACAATTAGAGTTTCCCCAAAGCTATTTGTAGGGGATATCATTTGTCTCCATTATATATATTTAAAGTCAGCTGCCTGATCAGACATGGTAATAACAAAACAGCCCCTCCATTCCTAACAATTAGAGTTTCCCCAATACGATATATGGGGTTTTATCAAAGAAGAATATAGCTAGTCTCCTAATTCTGACCCAAAATCTCTTATGTCCCCATACTTAATAGAATTCGGTATCCCCTTTACCTTGGTCAAGTAAGCTGCCACATCCCCTGGTTCATCCGTGGCTCGGTAAAAAAACGGGTGAGAAACGTCACTCTCCGTCAAGTTCCTGCACAGAAATGCCATTTTCTGCTGGATTTAAATACTAGTGTCAATTGCCTCTCACTCCTTACACCTGGTTCCGATAAAAACGGCAAACTCGGCAAAACAAACAACGGCCATGTTGCGTTGGTGTTTAGTTTCAATGATACACCCTTAGTTGAAGCCACGCGACCGCCATATTGTGTAAGGGCGGAATCCCTGCCTGTGTCAAAGCACAAATAATATCGTCCTGCCTCGATTCAACCGGGCGTCACACAAATGAGTCCTGGAATTTTAATGTACACCCAATATATTGCTAGAAACATACGTCCGTAAACAAAAGCCTCAGTGTTACAACATCAGAGGAGGTCACGCGGCCGCCATATTGTGTAAGGGCGGATTCCCTGTTCATGTTAAAACACACAGAACATCGTCCTGCCTTAAGTCAAAAATATCATATAAGAAAGTCTAGAGACTTGATGCACCCTTCATAAATTACTGGGGTTAGACATTGGTTAAAATGCGTCCACCATAGCGATCCTCGATGGAGATTATACAAACTCGCGACGGCCATTGTGGGTTGGGAGAATATATTCGATGGCAAAACAGCAAGAAGTTCTAATCCCTTCCTGCTACTCGGAAATAATTGTATCAATACCCGGTCTGAACTGAAACAGATGGACCGTCACTAATGGTAATAGTCATCCATATCAGATATGGATTATTGCACTGCTTGGGTAAATCAACGATGGCCAGTGGAAAAAATATTACCTCGCAACTGTGTAAGTGTGAAAAAATTATACAACAGAGAACATACCTATGGGTAATAAGGGTAATAAGAATTATTGACTCTTAGAATAACCTCCATATGTTTCTCCTAAGAACGGAGGCCATGTTGTGTAAGTGTGACTTCCATCAGTCATTCTGAGCCGATAGTAGGGAAAATAGGAAGTATGGCAGCCATGTTGGATAAGTACAGAGTTCTTGGAACTTTAAAAAAGCATTGTCAAAAAATTGGTCCAGAAACGATCGAAAAAAGCTTTGACAGGTTGTATGGCATATTGTTAAGAGAACAAGAGGACTAAGACAGAGGGGGAAAGAAAACGACCCATGGGCTTCCCACCCAAGAGTCCTCACATCAGAACCCATTTTGAGTGTCCCATTATCCAAAAAATCCAGGTACGGTTTAAAAGGTGGCAATGCAATATGCAAAACAATATGCTGAAGGTATATCTTAATCAGTGCATACCAAATGAATTTCTACAGGAGACAAACATTAAGTTGGTTCTAATGGACTGTTACCGCTTGATACACAACCAGCAAATTGGACCTTGTCATACAAAAAAGACATTCAACACAATCTATTTATAAATATACAACTGGTGCGTTGATCTATAATAACATCTCAAGGGTAGCTAACAGGTGATAAGTAAAACACGCAAAATATATTTCTGTCATTATCAAGTGTGATCAGACAATAGACAGTTTCATTCACTTTAGATCTTAATGTTACCACATGTCTAAATACAAGGAGATCAGAATTAAAGGATAGCATTACCGCTAAAGCACGTTGGTGTCAGATGTGAGTAGGGGGTGGAATTACTGCTTCTTCTCTTTTTAGAAACTATGAGATAAGATAGTGCATTTCATCATCATAATTATGTCCCATTTCAACACTCCTCAATCTACATATCCACTCTGCTTCCCGCTTTCTTAGGGCTAGGGTCCGATCACCTCCTCGGGGATTCGGTGGGACATGGTCAATCCCCATGAACCATAGTGTGTCCTCTGGCTTGTGCTTGTCTTGCATGTGAAATGTCATCGCATATTTATGATCATTATTGCGATGAGCCCTAACGTGTTCCTGAATCCTCTGCTTTAGGGGTCGTTTTGTGCTGCCCACATAGACTTTGTCACATGGGCAGCCTACAATGTACACTACAAAAGTCGTGTTACAGTTTATGAGGTGCTTGATCCTATGTGTTTTATTTGTGTTAAAACAGAAGGTTTTCGTTTTGTCCCTTCCCAAACTGCATACATTGCAGCTTCTACATGTAAAGAACCCCACTGTTTTAGGTTAGACATCATCAAAAAGAACTATGACATACTAGACAGTATCCTTGAAAATCACCAACTTTATCTACGTGATAAAAAAATGAAGAAAATCAAAAGGGATGACAAAGATTACAGGGAAGGAAGAATATACACTTTCTCTCACAAATTTGACAACATTAAAGTACCCGGAGATGGTAAAAGACAGAGAGAGGAGACCCCCGACTTAACATCAGCTAGTAGTCTAACATCTTTATCATCCACTGCCAGCTCTATTACAAGTGAGGTTTCAGCACCAACAGCAACAGGAGAGACAAGACCAGGTCAGAATCCTTTTTTAGTGGAAATGGAGAGGGTGAGGCTAGGAACAAGGTCAAAAGATCCAAAACAAGGAGGGGGGGTCGGAGTTGGAAGAGGTTTAAACAAAGGCAAGAACTCAAATGCAGAAACGGTTGCAAAGAGAACACGGTCAAACAAGAACTAGGAGAGAATTACATCGAGATGGGGGAAGAGAGTGGAAGTAAAAATAAGTCTGTCATTGTGAACCTTTCAGATAAATGTCTTTCCCATGATGAAAAGTCTGTACTCGAAATGGGATTGGGATTCTGTCCGAACCAAATAGGGGATGACACTGAGATACTGGTTGATTTGTGTAAATTTGTTTGCACCCTTAAATTGAAGGATCACTTTGCTAGAAATCCTGTTAAGAAAAAAGACTCCTGTAATGATGTGAATACTGTGACCACATACACTGTTAATGAAATAAATCTGTTGCAATCCTTAATAACGATTGAGCTTGAAACTTCTATTGATACGGATGTTATTTGTGATGAGTTGGATGTGTCAGAAAATGTATCTAAATCAAGTGGTCTAAAGCCAAGATCAAATTTTGTACCCGTAGGCACCCATCCTAACATAGACACCTTCAAAAAAAGAGTTACCGCAGGATTCCACAAATTGATCGATTCTCCGATCAGCCATGATCATAAGAATCAAAATCTCACACCACAGGAACTTAGTGCCCTAAAAATCTAAGGTCCGACAACTCTATAGTCATCCGTGAAGCAGATAAGGGGGGTAACATTGTCCTCATGAGGAAATCTGACTATATGAGGGAAATTGAACGGCAATTGTCGGATACCGACTGTTACAAAAGACTGGTGGAAAACCCTGTGGGTAACCTTATTGTCCACATAAACTTGAGACTGTCAGATTGGCGAGAAACAGGATTGATCAGCGAGGAAGAATATAGGTATTTGGCTGTAGCTGCACCTAGCTCGCCATGTATATACATACTCCCGAAAATTCACAAGGGCGGCCCCTTTCCACCGGGCCGTCCGATTATTGCGGGTATCAATTCCCCCACAGAGAGACTGTCAGAGTATGTCGATACGTACATACAACCCTTCGTCCAGAACTTACCAGCTTACATTAGGGACTCTAAAGACATCTTGTCAAAATTCCAAAACTTGACATGGTCTGAGAACATGCTTTTTGTAACAATGGACGTGGCAAGTCTATACACTTGCATCAAAAAGGAATTCGGAATGAGAGCCTTGGCTTTCTTCTTGGGACAAAGGACCGCAGACCACAGATTACACAACGAGGTGCTCATGGAGATGACAGAAATTATACTATCTAAAAACTTTTTTCTCCATGATTCAACATGGTTCCAACAAGTACAGGGTACAGCAAAGGGATCCAGGTTTGCTCCCGCTTACGCTGGCCTGTTTATGGGCTGGTTCGAGCGGGAGCATGCCTGGGGTCGTCACTCGACGAGGTGGTCAAATTACATCATTTTCTGGGGCAGGTACATTGACGACGTGATCATGTTGTGGAATGGCCCTGCCCCGGAGTTGTTGGCATATTTCGAATACTTGAATGCCAACCCGTACAATGTCAAACTGACCATGGAATACAGTGGACAACAAATTGACTTTTTAGATGTGACTTTTTTTATTGAGAATAATATGATTAACAGCAAAACACATAGGAAAAGCACTGCATGCAACAGTACGTTGCACTTCAAAAGTTCACATCCGCGACATGTGATTAATAACATACCATATGGCGAAATGTTGCGGATGCGAAGAAATTGTATCACTGAGGATAGTTTCCGGACAAACATCAGGGAGACTGAGGAACGTTTCTGTCAAAGAGGTTACCCCCAAAAAATACTCAACAAGGCGAAGGAAAGAGTAGCGAAAGTAACCAGGGAAAGTACACTGGAAACAAGGGCCCCGAAAAAAGACAACAAGTTTCCCTTTGCTTTTTCCACGAAATTTACTGAGGAGAACAGTAGGGTCTACAACACCCTAAGGAAACATTGGCATCTTTTGACAGAGATTCCAAGCATTAAAATGATCTCCCCTCCAAACCTAAAATCACCTATAGGCGAGGCTACAACTTGAGAAATATGTTATGTCCCAGTCTTGTGACCACTGAGAAACAGAAACTATGCTGGCTTCCACCTAAAACAGTGGGGTTCTTTACATGTAGAAGCTGCAATGTATGCAGTTTGGGAAGGGACAAAACGAAAACCTTCTGTTTTAACACAAATAAAACACATAGGATCAAGCACCTCATAAACTGTAACACGACTTTTGTAGTGTACATTGTAGGCTGCCCATGTGACAAAATCTATGTGGGCAGCACAAAACGACCCCTAAAGCAGAGGATTCAGGAACACGTTAGGGCTCATCGCAATAATGATCATAAATATGCGATGACATTTCACATGCAAGACAAGCACAAGCCAGAGGACACACTATGGTTCATGGGGATTGACCATGTCCCACCGAATCCCCGAGGAGGTGATCGGACCCTAGCCCTAAGAAAGCGGGAAGCAGAGTGGATATGTAGATTGAGGAGTGTTGAAATGGGACATAATTATGATGATGAAATGCACTATCTTATCTCATAGTTTCTAAAAAGAGAAGAAGCAGTAATTCCACCCCCTACTCACATCTGACACCAACGTGCTTTAGCGGTAATGCTATCCTTTAATTCTGATCTCCTTGTATTTAGACACGTGGTAACATTAAGAACTAAAGTGAATGAAACTGTCTATTGTCTGATCACACTTGATAATGACAGAAATATATTTTGCGTGTTTTACTTATCACCTGTTAGCTACCCTTGAGATGTTATTATAGATCAACGCACCAGTTGTATATTTATAAATAGATTGTGTTGAATGTCTTTTTTGTATGACAAGGTCCAATTTGCTGGTTGTGTATCAAGCGGTAACAGTCCATTAGAACCAACTTAATGTTTGTCTCCTGTAGAAATTCATTTGGTATGCACTGATTAAGATATACCTTCAGCATATTGTTTTGCATATTGCATTGCCACCTTTTAAACCGTACCTGGATTTTTTGGATAATGGGACATTCAAAATGGGTTCTGATGTGAGGACTCTTGGGTGGGAAGCCCATGGGTTGTTTTCTTTCCCCCTCTGTCTTAGTCCTCTTGTTCTCTTAACAATATGCCATACAACCTGTCAAAGCTTTTTTCGATCGTTTCTGGACCAATATTTTGACAATGCTTTTTTAAAGTTCCAAGAACTCTGTACTTATCCAACATGGCTGCCATACTTCCTATTTTCCCTACTATCGGCTCAGAATGACTGATGGAAGTCACACTTACACAACATGGCCTCCGTTCTTAGGAGAAACATATGGAGGTTATTCTAAGAGTCAATAATTCTTATTACCCTTATTATCCAGAGGTAAGTTCTCTGTTGTATAATTTTTTCACACTTACACAGTTGCGAGGTAATATTTTTTCCACTGGCCATCGTTGATTTACCCAAGCAGTGCAATAATCCATATCTGATATGGATGACTATTACCATTAGTGATGGTCCATCTGTTTCAGTTCAGACCGGGTATTGATACAATGATTTCCGAGTAGCAGGAAGGGATTAGAACTTCTTGCTGTTTTGCCATCGAATATATTCTCCCAACCCACAATGGCCGTCGCGAGTTTGTATAATCTCCATCGAGGATCGCTATGGTGGACGCATTTTAACCAATGTCTAACCCCAGTAATTTATGAAGGGTGCATCAAGTCTCTAGACTTTCTTATATGATATTTTTGACTTAAGGCAGGACGATGTTCTGTGTGTTTTAACATGAACAGGGAATCCGCCCTTACACAATATGGCGGCCGCGTGACCTCCTCTGATGTTGTAACACTGAGGCTTTTGTTTACGGACGTATGTTTCTAGCAATATATTGGGTGTACATTAAAATTCCAGGACTCATTTGTGTGACGCCCGGTTGACTCAAGGCAGGACGATATTATTTGTGCTTTGACACAGGCAGGGATTCCGCCCTTACACAATATGGCGGTCGCGTGGCTTCAACTAAGGGTGTATCATTGAAACTAAACACCAACGCAACATGGCCGTTGTTTGTTTTGCCGAGTTTGCCGTTTTTATCGGAACCAGGTGTAAGGAGTGAGAGGCAATTGACACTAGTATTTAAATCCAGCAGAAAATGGCATTTCTGTGCAGGAACTTGACGGAGAGTGACGTCTCTCACCCATTTTTTTACCGAGCCACGGATGAACCAGGGGATGCGGCAGCTTACTTGACCAAGGTAAAGGGGATACCGAATTCTATTAAGTATGGGGACATAAGAGATTTTGGGTCACAATTAAGAGGCTAGCTATATTCTTCTTTGATAAAACCCCATATATAGTATTGGGGAAACTCTAATTGTTAGGAATGGAGGGGCTGTTTTGTTATTACCATGTCTGATCAGGCAGCTGACTTTAAATATATACAATGGAGACAAATGATATCCCCTACAAATAGCTTTGGGGAAACTCTAATTGTTAGGAATGGAGGGGCTGCTTGTCACTACTATGTTTGATCAGGCAGTTGTCATCAAACATATATAATGAATACAAATGACTATTACCTTTCCCTGAATGTATTTGGATACACGAATATTCTTAACTATATGTCATATACAAACAGTAAGCCCCCACCTTTTTAAGGTTTCTTCTTAAGGTTTCTTTTTATTTTTATTTTCCTTTTTTTAGATCTTTTGGGAATAGAAACTCCATCCACTCTTCTACTAAAAAGAGGAATTAAGTAGAAAAAGCCTTAGAAGGTAAGCTCCCTAATGTTGCTCGGTATTACAAACTAGGACATAGGAAGACCCTCCAGTTGGATTGCCATAATATGGCATGTCGATCAGGGGTGGCCAAGGAAGACATTCTTACTCCCCTTAGCCCCATGACATAGGATGCATATAATGTGACTTATTTTGAGATTTTAAGATCCAGTAATGTTTATTTATTCTTTTCATATTATATCCTTGTCCACCCTAGATGACGGACGGAGCTTTTTCTTAGTCATCTACCCTGGTCCACTATTATTGGAAAACTATCCTTATTGGGATGTAAGTGTCATGTTTTTATTTATCATTTATAGCTTGACGCCTAGCCAAGCCCTTTTTTGTACCAGCTTTCATTATCCTTTATCAAGAGTTTTTACAAGCCCTTGTCTATTTTACAGGTGGCTTGAAGTTACAATATTGAAACCTGTTATACCACTGGTGCAATTTGGCTCTTATCAAATTTGAATAGACCTACACTATTACTCTGAAAAGTTGATCCTCTGGAAAAGAACCAAAACTAATAGGTGTGTATAAAACGTGGCATGTTTAAAGTTTCTAACCTCATTCCAGCTAATGAAATTAACAGTGCCCACTTTAGTGTACTTACATGCGGCTTATCTCGCTTTTTCAGACAGTTTTTTATTAATGACCTTGTGTTGATCACTCTCAGATGCCATATGTACCGTAGTGCAACATCGCGGACAAACAAATACACTCCTTGATAACGGGAGAAGATCCAGGGACGTCACCATTAACTACCATCTTGGTATGATTCCCCCTTTGTTTCTTGTCCACCAATACACAGTTCGTGCTCTGTCTCCCTTTTTTTCCGACCTCTGAGTTTTTTTGATCCTTAACTCTCAGAGGTGGCTAACAAGTGTAGGGCGTGGGTGCAATTGATAACAGAGGGGCATGCTAATTTGGAAAATGATATGCAAATATTAGAAATATGTTTGTCCTTGAAATAATATTGCCTTTTCATGACAGTCAAGAAACTGATTTAACTAAAAACTTGTCTCTGACATAACCAGTTAGTTTAACAGACATCCCAACTTAGGGGATCGCTACCATAGGATCTGTGCTAGACTCAAACTTGTCATAGAACTGTTAGTGAAGCCTGGCCTTCTTTGTACTAGCTCAGTTGCTTTTTAAATGTTTGTTTTTTGTTTTTTTAATCTAAGTTTTAATTGTATATTTTGTATATTGTCTTTCTGTAACAGCCCTGAAGAAGTCCCTTGAGGACGAAACGCGTCGGCTGTAGACCCTGTGTATAGCTTTTCAACTGAATTGAATAAAGAAACTTCAAGAATACAAGAAATAGTTGCTGTGATCATTACTGTTTTCTTTAATAGAGATAACATTTTTTAAGAACGTTTAAGTGGTGCACCTTGACCTTTTTCTCATATTCTCTCATAGTTCATGTTTTGAACCTACATTGTAACAGTGGGTGTTGTGAAGTGTGCACACACACTACCCCGGGCACTAGGCCAGAAAGAAATAATCTTCTCCGGAGAATCCTTGACTAGGTGCTGGTAACTTGGGAACCTTCCACTGTTGTTTTTTCCTTTCAACAATATTACCAATAGCAAATCAAGAGACTCAAGAATCAATCAGAGATGGAACATTACCATGCATAGTTAGTAGTGATGTCTGTGTAAAAATTGATGGGGATGTCGATCCTAACAAAGAATCTGACAAGGATAATAGTACTAAGTATTACTTTAACATGGATGACCTGGATGGATATAAAGCAAATAAAGGAGAACATAGAAAAAGTAAAGAGGACATACAGTTATGTAGTACACCGAGTGAAAGATGTACCTTTAATAACGTAGCATCCCATTGTAATACAAAAAAAATATAGGGAAAGCAATTACACAATGAAGGGGGGACCGAGAATGTCACTCAATTGGGTTGTAATGTTGAAAAAAATCTGAGTAGCCAACACCATCATTCCACAGCGACAACTACAAGTAACCAGGAACTAGGGTCAATCTCAGATGTTTTCTATCATACATCCGCTATGACATTAGAAGCTTTGACATTTCAATCAAATAAAATGTAGATTCAAGTGGATCTACTTAATGTGATGGCAAGCTCGGTGGTGGGCATAGATCAGAAACTAGCCGAGTTAAACAGCCTATTAAAAGAGCACAAACGCAAGCCTTTACTACAATCATTGATTGCAAATATACCCCAATAATAAGCAAATTATTAACATTACCTCAGAATTCTTGAAGATGTAAGAATAAGTCTGAAAATTGGGAGACATTAGGAAGAATGAGAAAATTGGAAAACCAATTACATTAATCCAGAAAATGAGACAAACCAACAATGTGAGTCGGATCAGTGTATCCCTCCCAGGGAAGGGCCCTACAAAGGTAGCTTAACTATGTTAACAGGAAATGACCTGCGATAAGAAAGTAGGATCTCTGATGAGGCAAAGAAACTGGTCAATGCATGTAAGGGAGTATTCATGAAGGAACCAGTAATAAATGAACTTGAACCCTCAACACCTAGTGAGAAGAAACCAACTGAGGAAAAAACCGGGCACAACAGTAAAAAAGATCAAGTCTTATCCAATAATGGCAACAACGGATAACAGAAGAATGGAAGTAGACCAGAGTCTACTACAGGATATAAAAAAATCAGTAAGTTTAAATGATGAAGAAACCACTAGTAAGGGGGAGGACAGGGTAGAAAAATCGCCAAAGTATTATTAATCAAAAAAGCATAAGAAAAAACTGCGCAAAGCAAGGAATAAAGCCAAATCCAGCTCAGTAATAACAACACAAGTTTTAGAAAGAAAGTCTAATGCTTTTAAAAAAATGATGATCCTAACCAAACTGAAGGATTTAAGGGAAAACAAGTTAAAGAATCTCACATGGATAGGAGCTCTCTAACCAATGGAAGTAGTAAGAAGTACTTTGCCCTATTTAACAAAGGCACCAGGGAAAATTATCCTAAGGAAGACACAAATGATACACAAAAGTTAAAAGGCAGAGATAGCTTATTATCAACAAGTGAAATAAAGTCTTATGATCCAGAAAGAGATGGGAAGGAGAGAGGATTGTTAGGATCTTATGGTGTAACAGAAATTATTGCAATGGATCAAAATGGAAAGGAAAAATTATCAAAACAAATGATCACCCCTATCAATGTAAAATCGAAGGAGGAGCAGAGTGAGAAAGTAGAAAGACATCTCCCTCAAACAATTCAGAGAACAATACAGGTACAGGTGGAAAAGACGTATAATATAAAAATTCCAACCATATATGAGAGGATCAAGAAGGGAAGAGAGGATGAGAGTGAAAACCAAATACAACCAATATTTCAAAGAACAATTCAGGCTCAATATAATTTATCACACAGTATATGTGAAAAGATGGAAACTGCTATGAGGAAGAGGACATGGATGGTCAACTAACCAATAACATGCTCGGACCATCTCAGGGCATAAATTATAATAGTCCTCAGGATCTCCAAAGGCAAAAAAACATGAGCTATGAAGGTATAAGGGGTCATGACAAAGAGCCTCAGCAGCCCTCAAATTATGACCTTCTACCCACTATAGATTTGGGAAGTCTAAAGCCAACAGTACATGATAAACCACAATTTTGTCCCTGAATTTAGTTCAAGGGGCAGCCACGATATCCTAAATAGAGGAAATATTCTCCACCTCTTTAAATCTATTTGCCCGCTAAAAAAAATCTCAAGTGAAAACATTGAATCCATTGAATTTCTTACAAATCCTGATAGTAGCAAGGAAATGAAAATGATAACATTGGACACTATAGTTGTAGTCAAACTAATTATAAATGTAAAGGAAGGTTTTTTCAGCTGGGGAATAAAAATCAATAGGCCACAGCCTACAGTGTATCCGAAACCATTTGCTATACCTTTATTCCTGAATCACCACCAACAAAACAAAGTAAACTCACAGGATCAGTCTGTGTTAAAAAATGCATTTGGAAAGACAGAATCATTGTTCAAAACAACCGTCGGACCCAGTGGAAATAGGAAAACCAATTGGAGTCAATGAAAAATGTATAGGTATGGATCTCCATGGCATTAAAACACAATGACAGAATACAAAATTGAAGTCAAGAACTAAAGTAAATGAAGAAAATGAAATATTAAAATTATGCTCGTGGAATATTAATGGCCTACGAAGAAAAATAAGCAATGCTTATTTATCACCAATGTCTAGTTATTATCATCGTATACTTCTACAAGAAACCTGGTCTACCAATCCTGTAATGCTTGAGGGATACAAAGGATATTTTAAACCTGCAATCAAACAAAGTAAATGGGGGCGCCCCAGCGGGGGTTTAGCTACATTTGTTGCTCTAGAATTAAGAATGGAACATGAGCAAATTGAAACAAATGATCCAAACTTATTGATAGTAAAGTTGCGGTATCTGGAAAATAATCTTTTAAAAAACCTGCTTCTAATAAATGTATATATAAATCCTAGGGTAAGCGTGAGAAGCATTATGATGACCACCCTGATTGCTATGCTATCTCAGCTGATGATGGATGACCCTTTCACACAGTACATTATATCAGGGGATTTTAATTTAAATCTGTTTGTACCCAATATGAGAGATGAGTTAAATCAGGAACAAGATTATCTCTGGGCAATTCCGCAGCTGTTCCCAACGCCTTCAAAACCCAATTAGGCGCAACTTTTGTTAAAGACTTAGAAGCGCTGGGCTTAAGAATCCTAAATGGGAGGTTACCGCACGACTCCCCATCCGCTTGGACATTTCAATCGCAGGATCATAAATCTTATCTTATCTTATCTTAAGGGGGTTTTATATAGTGCTGTGACACCATAAGTTTCCGGGTGCTGATAGATGTGAAGGAGGGCATCTAGCCAGATTGTGTAAAAAGAGTAGTCTTCAAGAGTTTTCTAAATTCAAGAAGGGAGTTGGAAGATTTAAGCGGGAGGGACAACGGGTTCCAACATTTGGGGGCCAGGTAAGCAAATCTACGACCGCCAAATTTTTTTAGCTTGATTGAGGGAATAACTAAGAGCTGCCGGTGAGAGGACCGAAGGTTGCGTATCGGGCAATAGAGGGAGACCAGGGATTTAAGAAAGGCGGGAGAGGTCCCAGGCACAGCTTTGAATGTCAGGCAACCGATCTTAAACACCGCCCTCTGTTCAACCGGTAACCAGTGGAGTTTGTGAAGTAATGGTTTCGCAGACTGCCACTTAGGCATTTTAAAGGCCAGTCTAGCCGCCTGGTTCTGCACAATTTGGAGCCTATAGAGAAGGGATTTGGGTAGGCCGTGGTACAGAGAGTTTGAAAAATCCAGGCGGGAGAGCACCAGGGCAATCAGGACTTGTATCAGAGCCTCAGGTGTAAGGAGATGGGAAACCTTCCTGATTTTCCTTAGCTGGAGCATGCATGATGACACCACAGCACCCACCTGAGGCTTAAGGGAGAGCTCAGTGTCGATGATAACCCCAAGACTCTTTACTGACTTAGCCATAGCCGGCGGGACGCCAAGCTCCGCCGGCCAAAACTGTGGGCCCCAGTAAGTGGGGCTGTTACCCGGGAGAATCAGCTCTGTTTTCCCCGGGTTCAATTTGAGCTGGTTACAGTTCATCCATTGCTGGATGTGTAACATAACCGCTTGACAGTCATAGGCTGCATTGGAAGTGTTGAGGGGGAAGATAATTTGCAAATCGTCTGCATAATTAAAGACGGTAATGTCCCACCTCTTCAAGGACTGGATAAGCGGTTGGAGATAAGGATTGAAGAGCAGAGGGGACAGGGAAGATCCCTGGGGCACTCCGCAGATGGATAGTTCCTTGGCGGCCATTAACGGGCCTAAACGGACCGCCTGGGTTCTGCCCGACAAGAAGGATTTGATCCAGGCAGATGCCAGGCCCTGGATGCCGGCCTGCTCAACATGGTGGAGGAGGATGTTGTGGTCCACCGTGTCGAACGCCGCCGACAGATCCAACGAGACGAGCGCCTGAGGCGCCCCTTTATCGGCATTGTCCCTTAAGGAGTCCATAACTGCCAGGATCACAGCCTCGGTGGAATGGGCTGGTCTGAAACCGGCTTGGTTAGGTTCGAGGTAGTTGGAGCACTCGATGAATTGAGAGCGGCAGCTAGTGACATGTGCCTCCAGGAGTTTGGAAAGATAAGGCAAAAGAGAAATAGGCCGATAGTTGGCAAGGTCCTCCGGGTCGGCGCTGGGTTTTTTCAACAGGGGCACCAGAACAGCCTCCTTAAAGGAGTTAGGTACCATTCCCGTCTCAAGGGAGGTGTTTAGCAGAGGCAAAATGCAATCCGGCAAAGCCAGGCAGATGTCATGGAAAACAGAGGGGGGACAACAATCATTAGGCGAGCCAGATTTGACTCGGGCAGCGAGTTTGGCCAAGATGGTGGGATCAAGGGCAGGGAAGTGCGATAGGGAGAGTGGGTTTCCGAGAGAGGAAGCTGGTGTGGCAGCGGAGGGGGCGGGAGGGATAGTATTCTTGATCTTAATAATTTTTTCGATGAAAAAACTATTTAGGGCATTGCAAGACTTGATTAGACTATGGTATCTTTGAATATCTTTATTAATGGGATCTATTTTTCAATTGCAAAAGCATCTGAGATGGATCACAGTCAACAAATACTTATTACTAATTTGACTGTTAATAAGCATACTGAATATGGAACATTGCCAGGTCAGACGGGCTCAGTAAATTATAAGAAATTAATTTGGAAGGAGCACAGTAAAGAAGATACTAACAAGACGGCCCTAAAATTGGTAGGAACATGTTTTGAAGATAACGCCTTAACTGCAATTGAACAATGGGTTGATTGTTCACAAAAACTTGTTAATTCCTTCAAGCAAAACATTTTTAAAAAAGAAAAAGTTCAAGCAGAAAGAGAGAACAAAATTACTCTAACCGTAACAACAAGGGTTCTGAAAAGATTGCGTAATCAATTGAGGAGACAGATAAAGAATCCTAAAGATATGGATTTGGGTTTAAAATTAAAAAGGGTCAATCGCAACCTACAGAAGTTATTGTGGGACGAAAAGAATAAAAAGAAACATGATCTTTGGGCTAAAGTACTCTTTTGCAGTAAACAATCAAACTCCAGAGAATTCTGGACGTTGATAAACGGCTTAGCACGATCAAACAGAACAGCTGTAACATCATCCTTAAACGAGAACGAGTGGATCAGGTTCCTGTTTATACATCTAAATCCTGCTGGGGATACAATGCAATTGAAACCTAGGGCTAATATGTTCGAACCAACAAGGAAGGACAAGATACAAGAAATTCATAACACAAATAAACAAATTTTTAAATTAATCCAGAAACAAAAAAATGGTGCGCCAGGCCCAAATGGTATTCCCTTGCACTTTATAAGAATGACCCCAGTCTATGGTCAGAATACCTGATGAAGGTTTTTAAGGAAATTGTAAGGTCATCATCGATACCTGAAACTTGGAAGGGGTCGCTGATAGCTCCCATTTACAAAAAAGGAGATTGGTCTTTGCCGGAAAATTACTGACTCATTACGCTCCAGGATACCGATGCTAAATTATTTGCAGGTGTACTGTTATCTCCCCTAACAGAATGGGTAAGAGAAAAGCAGATAATACCTCCTAATCAAACTGGATTTACACACGGTTTAGGTACAACAACAAATATCCTTGTGTTATCTCTTCTAATGGATAAATACATTACTAAGAAACAATAACTATACTTGTGCTTTGTAGATTTTAAGGTGCTTTTTGACTGTGTGCACAGAGATCTTTTGTGGCAGAAGTTAATAGATCAAGGTATACCACTCTCCCTTTTAAAATTAATCCAACTTCTTTACACTGACACATGGGTCAGCGTTCAGATGGGAGATGGCCGAACAGTATCAGCAAAAATACCAACAGCATCAGGTTTGAAACAAGGATGTGTACTGGCCCCGTTGCTTTTTAATTAATTTTAGCGGACCTAACGCGAGCCCTGGATGAGGTGAATGCTTGCGCACCTTAATTAGCCAATACTCCAATATCAAACCTGCTATATGCAGATGATGTTATCCTACTTAGCCAAACGAAGGATGGACTACAACGCCTGTTAAATAGGATATCTACCTACTCCAAAGAAAATAGAATGGTGATAAATGAATCAAAGACAAAAATTATGGAGATTAACAAATACTCAAGGTCAAAACATAAGTATAAATGGTTTCTGGATAACTCGCAACTAGAGCAAGTGAATACATATAGATATTTAGGAGCACTATTTGATGAACGAGGATCATATCAACCACACAAGATTGATATACAACGCAGAGCTAAAATATTGTTAGTGGCATTCAGAATTATACAGAAATCCATAGGAGGGCAGAGTTATGGACCATTGTTGAAAGTACTATCAGCAAAACTTGTACCAACATTGACATATGAAAGTGAAGCATTGTGTAGAAAAGACTCAGTCATAATTAACAATGCAGTCACGAAAATCTATTAAGCCCTCTTCTTAATTCCACATAATGCATCACCCGTGCAGATACGAATAGAATTTGGGATGACTAATCAGGTACTTGTGTGAAAAGGTCAATTTATTAAAGTGTGGAAAAGGATAAAAACGGATACTGTAAATCAATTGTCCAAACTATTGTGGCAGGAAATAAACTTAAACTGGAAAGCCCAGGTGTGGAAATATCGATTTACATCTTTAGAGGAGTATTCAGTAAACTCTGTCTGGGAAATGCCAATTACTTTGAACTCTTTTAAAAAAGTCATTAATAGTACAACAAAGCCTTTATCACTACTTCTGGATAAAGATACCTTCTCAAAAAGAAAGCATGCGTGGCCTCTCTTGAATGGCCATACCAAGGTAAAAGTGCAACCGTACCTCGAAATTCCTTGGTCTGGGAAATTCAAATTTCTATAAAAGCTAATTTTAGAGCATTTCCGGGCACATGTCATCTAATGCCATGGTTGAGTACAGAGGGACCAATGACTTGTAACTTATGCAAACTTGGCGATGAGAACATTATGCACCTCCTTTGTGTTTTTCAAGAACTGAAAGTTGAAAGAATATCTATTCTTAAGACACATTTTAATGTTCGCGGAATAAGGAGTTGCATACAAGCTTTGATAAGATGCCTCCATACTGACGATATAATTTTAAACTCGGCTTTTGTAAGATTTCTAACGCGACTGAGAACTAAGTTAGAACACCAAAAACTGAAGAATGTAATGTAGGAAGTTTATAATATGTAAATAGTGTAACAAACTTGAAGTTTAAATGTTTTTTATACGTGATTTCATAACTGATTTTATAATCAAGAATTATTGCACATATATTGTAAGGTTTTAATTAATCAAACAATAAACTTCATATTCATTCAATATGTGAGTCACAGATCTAACAATATTATCATTTAATATTTTCATCTTTCTGCATATTTTCTTGTACAAACAGTTTTTTAATGCTGCATGTTCAAGGGTTTGTGTAACAGTCCCCGCCTGTCACTGTGTGTTGTGCATTCCCACTCATATGGATCCTTTGCAAGAGCTTACAAACAGATTCATATTTGCTTATTTGCAATGTACGCCATCCGCTTGCCACCTTGGATACTGCAGGACATCGTGACTCGCCCATGGGTGTGTCTCCAGGAAAAGGCAAGCTTCGCTTCCACAACTCTGCAGCCACAGCCCTCACATCTTTTTTCTTTGATTGGTCCCCCTGGGAGCTGCACGACTTAGAGAGCTTGGTTTCTCACCCAACCTCATTTGTGTTCCAGGTCTAGGTACTCGTGGTGGCTCTGGTAGGCACATGAGGGCTGTGGAGGTATAGGGATCTGCCCTACATTTCCCTCCGCCTGTCATCCATTACCCCCACCACATTAGTATGGCGGGGGGACCCCGGCAGACGGAAAGACCTTCCACCAGTTTTCCGCCAGTTGACTTGTCGGGCAGAAAAAGATCACAATATGGTGGAGGTGTCTGTGAGACACCGCCATCCGTTTTACAATGAGTGCGGTAATGAGCCTTGGAAAGGCTTGCGGTCTTTGCTGTTGGGGGCCTGTGGCAGGACCCCATGGCATTGGGTGGTAGGGGGTGCACATGGAGGGTACCTATGGTACCCCCCTGCATTTGCATGCACAATTCGGCAGGCACAGCGCGGTGCCTGCCACTTTGTGCGTGCAAATGCACAACATGCATTTTTACCATTGCGGCGGGTGCTGCTGAAAGCACCGCCCGCCGCAATGTTAAAAATTCGTGATGTGCCCGCCACACTGGCGGGCGCATCTTAATCTCCCCCAGGGGACCGCCGCACATATGGCGGGCGGTCCCGTTTCCTGTCAGGACGGCGGGTGGACTAAATCCACCCGCCATCCTAATGATGCCCCTGATGTTCTTGATGTTCCTTGACTATTTTTGCTGGTGTGTGGCAGGGTTCACTGATAGAATATCAATGTAAACATATCAATGACAAAAATATCGACGAAAAAATAAAGAATCCCAAAATATCGACTTCCTATACTTAAACAGGTAAGTACAAAAATATCGAATCAAAAATATTGAAGTAAAAAATATAGATGTAAAAAAATATCGATTTTAAAATATATATATGATTAAATAAAATGTATTACATATATTTACTTATAATTAATCCATTAACTATTATCTTTATTTAATTTTTTAACTTTAAAATTATATAAAAATAAAATAAATACATATATCAATTCAAAATTAAAAAATACCCATTTTATAACTAATTCAAACATTTAACTATTAAACAAAAATTTAAACGTACATTTCACAATACAATAAATACAACAGTAGAGAAAATTATGGATAGCGGGGGGAGTAAAAATTACTGTTCCTACTCCAGCGAGTGTAGCAGAAGATAAAGTATTGGATAGCGGATGGGAAAAATTACTCTTCCCACTCCAGTGAGTGCTACAGTAGGGAAAGTGATGGATAGCGGAAGGGTAAAAATTACTATTCCCACTCCAGTGAGTGCAACAGAAGGGAAAGTGCTGGATAGCGGAGGGGTGGAAATTATTATTCCCACTGCAATAAGTGCAACAGTAGGGAAAGTATTGGATAGCGGAGGGGTAAAAATTACTATTCCAACTCCAAAGAGTGCAACAGTAGGGAAAGTTGTGGATAACAGAGGGGTAAATATTACTATTCCCACTGACAAATGAGTGCAGCAGTAGGGAAAGTGCTAGATGGCGGAGGGGTAAAAATTATTATTCCCACTCCAGTGAGTGCAACAGTAAGGAAAGTGCTGGATAGCACAGAAACAAAAATTATTAATAACATTTAAACAATTGAAAAAATGTAAATAATCTTAAAAATAAAGAACATTTTTTTTTAAAATATCAGATTAAATATATTAAATATATATTATTATTAGTATTTTGTTGTCCTCATTTGCCTTAGCCCCACTTAGTGAAAAGAAAAAGAAAAGGCCTCCATCTTTCATTTCGTGTCTCGGTATACTCGTTATTTGCTACCCTCAACCAGGGACACTCAACGAAGGCTCGTGGGAAGAAGATTTATACTCCATCTAGGTTTTCGCAAAACCTGCCAGACAGAATGCCTGGGGGACCCTTTTGGAAGTCCGAGGAGCATTAAAGGCATAATCATAGGACCCGGGGGAAAAAAAAACCACTCCTACCTCCTCCAAGTTTTCAACAGCTCCCAAAAGGCCAGATTCTTCTTATTGCAGGCTCTGGCCAAGTCAACCTTAGAGACCTCATACAGCGACGTCAGCCATTCTGAGTGAGTGGGCGCTGTTGGTTCTACCCAATATTGACATATTAGCCTCCTTGCCAATAGTATTGCGTAGAAAAGGAACGATTTTGCAGGGCCCACAATATTTTCATCAAGGCTGAAAATAATTAATTTTAAGCTCATAGTCAAAGGGACTTTCAAAATAGATTCCATAGATGTTATAACTTTGTCCCAAAACTCGGATAAAAAAGGGGCAGTCTTTAAACATGCGTACATCCGGTGCCTCTGGGAAGCCACATTTATTACACACTTTGCCAGGCTGAAATTTTGAGAGTTTGTACGGGGAAAGATAAGCTCTATGGACTGTAAAGATGTGGTTGCGCCTGAGCCAAACAGGGTTAACTATTCTATAGAGAGTGTTAAATGAGTCCATCCACAACAGATCACACTGAGTATTGAACTGCACTCCCCATAGTTCATCTGCTAGTTTAAATTCACCATCTGCTTCCTCTGCAATAGCCCAATACCATAGTGAATCCTCTCTTCTCACTCCCGGCTTAGCTACAAGTTGGTCTACTAGGTTACTATCTATCCCAAGGGGGACTTTGCTTTTTATCTGTGACTGAAACCAGCTATTCAATTGAAAATATTTAAACTTAGATAAGCCAGGTCCCACTCTCTCCTGAAGATATTCCCAAGAAAGTAATACGGGCCCCTTCAACAAGTCGCCCCACGTCAGAAGCCCAGAGTCTCTAAGGGGCTTGCTCAGAGTGTCCTCAAGACATGCAGGAGTGCCCGGGGAATCCCATAATGGTGCCCATTTTGAGTAGTAGCCCAGCCCAACTCTTCTTCTAATCGCTGACCAGATTCTGGCTGTTGACTGAAGAGTCTTCAATTTAATCTTTTAAAAAAAAAATTGGTCTCCAAATTTGAACAAAAAACTTGACTCTGGCAATTGAGACCCCCTTAGCATAGCCCGAAACATCTCGCCCACCGTAGCGCAAGTTGGCATTTTCAACAACATTCGTGAGTGAGAGAACTGAAATGCCCATGCGTAATATTGGAGATCTGGCAATGCTAAACCCCCTTTTTCTCTTTTTCGCCTAAGTTTTTTCCAGGCTGACCTAGTGGCTTTATGCTTCCAAATGAACGAGTTTAGTTCACTTTGACATTTAGGTAGTTGCTTTGTGTCAAAAACCAGTGGGATTGAGTTAAAAAGAAATGTTATTTTGGGGAGAATGGACATTTTAAGTAAGTTAGTTCTACCCAAGATTGTCAGGGAAAGATGCACCCATGAGTTCAGCTGTTTTTAGCATTCTTTAAAGATGCGATCGAGGTTAAATTCCGGGATCTTCTCAACCTTCTGAGTTATTCTAATACCCAGGTACCTCATGGTGGTAGCAATGTCGTGATGAGAATGCTGCATATTCCAGACCATTGTCTCAGTCTTATTTGTATTAATTTCATATCCCGATATTGCCCCAAACTTCTCTGCCCGTGCTATGATCGTGGGAAAAGCTGTGCCAAGGTCGGCTGTAAAAATCAAGATATCATCCGCATACAGGGCCACCTTCCTCTCCCACTCCCCAAATTTAAACGGGACGATGTTATTATCCTCTCTGAGTGCCTGAGCAAATGGCTCAATGTAGAGGTTAAACAGGAGCGGAGAGAGTGGGCATCCCTGTCGCGTGCCCCTAGTGATCGTAACAGGGTCAGTCAGGACTCCGTTAACAAGTAATCTGGCCCTAGGAGTTTTATACAGCAAATCTATGGCCCGACAAAAGCCTCTTCCTATGTTGAACTTGTTCAGCACCTCCGAAAGATATGGCCAATAGACCCTATCAAAGGCTTTAGTCGCTTCTAATGTTAAAGTTGCCAGTGGAAGGGTAAGGGTAGATACAATGTCAATGGCACCAATTAGATCGTAGGTAAGGTCTGCCAGTTGACGTCCTAGAATAAAGCCTTTGTGATCCTCATGGATGATGTTGCCCACTACTTCCCCCAACCTTTTAGATAGTATAGAGGCGAAGATTTTATAATCGCAATTAAGGAGTGAAATTGGGCGACATGAGCCACAGTCAGAAGAAGATTTCCCGGGTTTTAATATTAAAACGACTGTGGCTTCGCTCCAAGTCCCGGGGGGAACTTCTCCCTTCACGAGTATACTATTGAAAAGCTTCATCAAGACTGGGTTATAGAGTCTATAAGAGCCCGATATAGCTCTGCTGGAAGGCCATCTGGCCCTGACGCCTTTCCAGATTTAGAGTGGTTGATCGGATCTCTAACTTCCTTTTCAGTAATTTCTTTATCTAAACCAGCCTGTTGATCATTAGTGAGGCTTGGTAAGGAGATCTTTTCATGTCACCTTTTCCTTTTCTCAGGATCCTCTATGGTGTAATTCGTATAGATATTAACATTAAAAATACTATTTACATATAACAAAAAAGTACAACTAATATTTAAAATAAATTAATACATTTATAAACAATATTTATTTAAAATAAACAACTATTAACAAACAAAAAAATATTTAAAACCTAAATGTATTTATTTGATTTCCTACCCCATAACACCACACCATTTTTATTTACATTTATTTCCATAATTAACATAATTAATAATGATTTCACAAACTATTATTAATTTAAAAAAATAAACATTAATTGAATACGCATTCTTTAATAACCTAAAATGAGTTACACAATTACCATGATTAATTACTAATTAATTCATTTTTATTAATTAACAACTAATAGTTAATTCATCAGTTAAAAACAAATTACTTCCCACCCTTCCCACCATTTTGCCTATAAACACCATAACACACACCTAAAATAATTACGCAATTAACATGATTAATTGCCAATTAATTCATTAAAATTAATTAACAACTAATTATTTATTCATCAATTTAATACAAATTACTTCCCACCCTTCCCAACATTTCCACCTATAAACACCACAACACACACCTAAAGAAAATTAATTGCAAATTAATTAATTTAAATTATTTTTCTTTTAAATGATTAAATAACTAATGGAAAATTAAGTTACACATTTAACCCTGTAACATTTCAATTCAACAAATACTATTAAATAAAAATTAATCAATACATTTACTATAATTAAATTACTTCTCACCCTCTTCCCATATAAACCCACAACATTTAATAATTACAAAACATTTAAAACATAATAAAAATACAAACAATTCTTATACAAAAAAGACATGCTCACACATAAAATATGTACTTAAATACAAAACATTAATAAAAAATAAAAATAAAAAAATCAATATTTTTAACATCTATATTTTTACAAACGATATTAAACACTTTGATATTTTTTACATCGATATTACTTACCCAAAATCGATATTCTTGACCACTATTTTTTTCTGCAAGTTTTAGAAAGTAATTTTCTCCTGCCTGTGTATGTTTACATTTTCCTTTTTGTTGTTCTGCAAACTTGGGGCATCATTAGGCTGTCCGCACGCCATCCTGATGGTAAAAGGGACCGCCCGCCATATGTGCGGAGGTACTGTGGGTGACATTAGGATGCACCCACCACACTGGTGGGCGCAGGCTGCATTTGTAACATTGCGGCAGGATGTGCTTTCAGCACCGCCCGCCGCAATGCCAAAAATGCATGTCGTGCATGTGCATGCATAACGTGGCAGGCACTGCACCGTTCCTGCCATGTTGTGCATGCACATGTAGGCGGGTGCCATAGGTACCCTCCATGTGACCCCCCACACCCCAACCTAGAAAAACGCATGCCTTTCCCTGGTGGCAGGCTAGGATGTAGGGCGGATCGCCACCGCCCGCATGGCGGTGGCGATCCGCCCTACATCCTAATGGGCCCCCTGGTATTTTTAAATTGCTGCTTTATTCTACCTATGTCTATATGAATTTACCTCTCGTCTATATGCAAACTTGGTATTTTCAAACTGCTGCTTTGTTCTGCCCCTGACTGTATGTATTTGCCTCCTAATTTTTCACATAGACTGTGTTAAGCCTTGCCACCCATACACCTCAGTGGCTAACCAGAGTGTGCTTAAGAGACTCCTTAATCTGCTCTGTGGTATTAAACTGTGCTTGGCTTGAAAAGAGATTAGTTTAAATGTGTGAACAGCAGTATTTCAGTGGCTTCAAAATTCTCCCGTACCTGAAAAGTCCAATTTGGAAGCTGGGAAGTGTGGATTGTGCTTGTCTGTATCCAAGTAGATTCCAAATAGAGGAGCACCTCCCGGTCACAGCAGTCTGGTCTTAACTTTACTTGGCTATTATATATGTTTTCTATGGGCTGTTGCATCTGTTGCTCTGATTGGTTGCTAGGACTAGAACTTCTATAGGACTAGGGTTTGGGTTCTGATTGGCTGTGTGGGCTAGGGCTCTGATTGATTACTAGTGCTAGGGTTTCCTCTTGGGCTTTGGAATTAGGGCCTTTGTTGGCTGTTGGGCTAGGGCTTTGATTGGTTAATAGGGCCTGATCTCCCATTGGCTCAAGGGTTTAGGGTTAAGGTTCCGATTGGTTAGAGTTAGAACTAGGGTTCCTTTGGCCAATAGGGCAATTTTAAGCAGAGGGCTCAGGGCATCTCAGCCTGGGCGTCGAGGCTAAGGGCGGAGAGGACAAGCAAAGTTGCCTGTTTGGGCTGGGCGGAGAGGACAAGGGCAGTTACTTGTTTGCGCTGGGCAGAGAGGACAAGGGCAGTTGCCTGTTTGGGCTTGTTCGGGTCAGGTCTAGGGCAAGAGATGCAGCCCAATTTTCACTTACGAGCTACCACCTTGAGTCCTCCATATCCGCCAACATCCAAACACAATATCAGCAAAGGCATTCTGCTCAAGCACCACAAACAAACCTCATACAGGTTTCAATGTGTATTCAACCACTACACAACCACTACAAAACCCCACAAACCTACACACAATTCTACCTTAACTACAACACTATGGCACCTGCATTATCACACAAAACACAACGCTCTTCTATACCACTAACACATCGCCAACACAACACAAAGCCACATTATACATAACTTTAATGCATACAGACATACACTCCCTGTTCAAACAAAACACCAGCTCTATCCTCTACTTGCTCCTAACAGATCCCCTGACAGAGATGACAAAACCTGTACTCAGCCTTCTATTATAGCATCCACCAACATCTGCCTCCTCTTTTACCAATTACACACAACCATACAATCCTTAAATGCCACTCCACCACACACATTACCTATTTAAGTGATCAAATCTAACACAAACACTCTTAACTCTTGTCCATCCCCTCTTACACACTACATACTATTCTCCAAAACATATCACCACCCATGTACTATTCAAATACCACTCACCATCAGTACTGCACATACAAATCTTTCACGAAAACCCCTAAATCAATATCTCCTCACCTCTCCACAAAAACGAAACACACAAATCTCAATATGTTATATTACTCACACACATACATTCTGTAACTATGTAAACAAGTTTGTATATAGTTATTATTTTAGGCCTATTGTACAAGGGAAAACAATCGCTCTTGAAAGCTTTACTCTGTCCTACCATCACCCTCCACCTCTATCAATTTATCCTCTATCTTCACTCTCTCTCATCCCAAACCTTTTCTACTACTATGGTCTCCCAAACAACCCTACTAAATTCTCCCTCTTGTTATCTCTCCTTTGACTCAACCTAAAACTCATTTTCTACTCTGATTTTCCTTCTACCTTATCCTTTCTACAGGCTCTTCCCTTTTCCATCCCTCCTTTACTCATCCCGGACCTCAACTTACTATTATGATTTCCCAATTAACCCTTCTGGTTTTCTTCCCTCTTCAATCCCTCCATTAAAATGATCAATCCAGATGGCAGACTCACATGTCCCCCGCTCAAATTAACACATATCTCCCTATACTAATACTTTTTAGACCTGGCTTTTTCAGGGGGATTATCGCCGAACTTGCTGCTGTTTGGCCTCCTGTTTTTTACCTTGTTTTTATTGGTTTTTACAATCCAACTAGCAAACTCACATGTCCTCCGCTCAAATTAACTTGTACCTCCTTATACTAATAAAAATACTATACTCATATTTCCCTATACTAATCCACCACTAATCCTTTTGGATTCTGAAGTAGCATGCTACTGGCCGAAAAGCTCTTCGTCACATTGTCAGGGGTAGTAAGCACTACATAAATACAATTACAATAAAATTACAATGCATTTAAAACATAGCCCAGTAGGACTGCAAAACAAAGTGTGCACAACACATGTAGCCCAAATCATCAATGGGCTTTGCAAAATTGCAAATAAAGTAACGTTGATAAAATGGTGTTTATTTAAAGGCTATAAGGAACTCACCTCCTAAATTGTTTGATTAACGCATATTTACAAAAGTGCATAGTTGAACAGCCCCATGCCAAAGATTGGGCCAGAATGTTCAGTTCTAGTCTGAAGGCAACATTTTATATTTCACAGAAACATTTGTATAAAACTATTTAATAATAATTGCTTTTCTTTTACTATCAAATGGAAAAAGAGAGCCGCCAGTAAACAGTGCAATTTTTAAGGAAACACCCATTATCAAGTGCCAGCCCTGTAAAAAAAAAGTCAAAAATTACATGTAATATGAGGGTATTTGGCAGGCTCCATATAATTCATGACAACAATTCTTGGAAAAGAAAATAACATTTGACGGAGAGGAAAATGATGGTAAAATTGAGTGATTATCTTGGTCATTTCAGCCACTCACTTTGCTCTACTTTGAAGACATTGCTAGGTGGAAGAAGCAGCAACAGCCTCAGATCCTGGGTTGTGTCATGTCCTGGTTGTGCTGTCTTCAAAGACATATCAGTGGCTTAAGGAGCCTAGGAGGGGCTTGGTATGCGTGACATAAAAGTCAGACCTTGGAGAAGACCATCACGCCACCACCAACAAGGAAAAGGGTACAGCGGACGACGACATTGGTCTTCTCTTGGAGGGGCAGAGCGTGAACCTTTTACTATATCAGTCACTTGTCCTATGTCTCTTGTAAGAGCGTGTAAAATTGCATATTTTTTTACGATTGTTAGTTAAATTCCATGAACATTTTGGGACATTAACCTTTGAGAATGAAACGTGGTTTGCAATTATCTTGTGTGACTCTTTTTTTTAAATAACATTGCACCTTGTGTTATGAGATATTGTCATGAGACCGGTTCAACCAGAAAATATCTCTTGCAAGACATTTTCCAGTCTACACGTTGCACCCTGCAAGAATGTTTTAATGTGATGTACACGCTTGTTTAATAAAAAATTATGCAAAATTACCTAACACTCATTCTCGAGAAATCTCACAGAATACAAAATTCAGGGGCATATTACCAAGCAATAGTGATAATTATCGCGATTGCTTGGTTAGAGACAAAAATTTACAGCTGAGCTGCGGCGATTTTTATCGCAAATAAACCTTGGTATTACCAAGGTTTATCGCAAATGCGATAAAAATCGGCCGCAATGCATGAATATTGCTGAAAAGTCAGCGATATTCATGCATTACCAAGATAATGCTCTTAGCCATGTTATCCACCTCTCATTGGATAGCATGGCTAAGAACTGCTCAGGGCAGGTGTTAGCTTTTGGAGATATTCGCGCTTAGCGCGAATATCTCCATAAGTTGGTAATAGGAGATAGCGATGTTAGTGACTGTTTCCAGTCGCTAACATCTTGGCACGCCCACTTTGCATGTCATTAGTGATAAACATCACTGACATGCAAAGTGGGGCCCAAGATGGTCGCTATCTCCTACTAGCTGTCGCTAACTGGTTTTAGCGACAGCTAGGTAATAGGGAGATAATTTTATCTCCGCTTTCTTGGCTTTTAAAGCCAAAAAAGCAGGGATAAACCCCCTTGATAATATGCCCCCAGTCACTTCACAAATCTCTGAGGTGCAGGGATCCGCTAGACCTCTTTATTTACAATCTATCCCCCTAATGGGAAATCCTGCAATTCCAATACCTCTTGGCCACATGTTTTTCATTGCCAATAATACCTAGAGTGTAACAACTTTGCTGTAAATTCACATGTCTCCGCTTGAAGCACCCTCACTTTTTAAAAAGAAAATAGATTTCGTATGAACTTTTTTCCACGTTCAAAATCATGAGTAATATGATGAGAGCTGAGGCTTAAGTAATTAAAGTATGGATGTATTCTTTTTGCAATTGAATTATTTTTAAGCATACTCTCTTTTACATCATTGACACATTCAAAAAAATCGATAACAACTTATGTAAAATATTTTCTCCCATGGCAGTTCCAATTAGAGGATATATAGCCCAGATGGTGGCAGCAGAGTTCAACCCTTTGTGGGATAGTGTTCTGCCGAGGTGCTGTTGGGGGGACTGGTGATTCTTTCACAGTAGCAAACCTAATAAAATATAAAAGCCTTCATAATGTTGCCAGACCTGTCTCCCGGTGCAGCATCGTGGAGCTAGGCGAAAGTTTGATGATGTTTCAGAGACTGCTCAGAAATGGATGCAGCTCCTGCAAAAAATTTATGAGTTTTTCTGTGTTAAACTATTGCAGCCATCTCATAAATGTTTCCAAACAGTTTATAAATGTTTCCAACTATAGAGAACTATCTAAACCTTAATTCTACTGAAGCGTAGCTGTTGGATTCAGTTCCAATATGACCACTCTTTGGGGACCAAGTCTGTTGAGCTCCAATGGCAAACAAAGAGGGGATCATGCAAGACATCCCCAAACATACCTGTGCCCAGGTTGCACAACATGTCCTCTTTGAGGAGACACTGAATATCCTTGTTCCTTCTGAACAAGTCCAAGTGAGGTTACTGGGTTTGCAAAAAGGGCCGGCTAGCCATCCTCTGCTGATGGGTCTGCTTCCATCTCTCTCTGGTCCACCTTCCATGGTTCTCCACGACTTCATGCAAGAGGTCAATGAAGTTGTATTCATTGTTTTCAAGTAGCGTGTCATCCGCCGGCGAGCCTGTGTGACCAGCTCTCTCCTTCATCACGTCATCGTCATAGGAATTGCCATGTGACTCTGGTGGGCTGTGGGTTTTCTCCCTACTTCTCGTAGTCCCTACACCTTTTGTTGCTTTCCTTATGGGTGTTGTGTAGGCCCTTTCTAGAGCATTTCCTGCCTTTACTCCCTTTTTAGTAGATGGTACAAACTTACTTGTAACTGTTGCCTGTTCTTTTGTTCCTCTCTTTTCGTCAAGCTGAGATATCTGGTAAGTCTTTAAACTGTTCAATACCAGATCATAGTCGGAGTGGTCACCCTCTGGAGAAAGGTATGCCTTATCCAGCTTTGTCTGGCATTCCGCCTCCTCTTCAGAAGCCGGCGCCATCATATCGTCTGATCGAGTTTGTTTCTTTAATCTGTGTGTGGGATCAAATTGTTTCTTCTCATGTTTATTTAAACTCATTTGAGCAAAATCAAAGACCTCAGGTTCTTGACCGTCTGGATCTGTTACTGTGTTCATTTCTGGGTCTGTTACTGTATTTGCCATAAACCTACCCCATTGCTGACTCAACACACCATGCTTTGCCTTGAGGAAATCCTCTTCCAGCAGCTCTTGGCCCTGGTCTTGGCTCTGCTGACGTCTTGCTTGAGGCCATGTCAAAGTTCTCCTGATTGGACGAGCTCCAAGGACAGCACCCACAGGAGTTGCACCGTTGTCTACACCATCCTCAGTGTGTCTGCTGTCTTCAGGTTCTCGGTCAATGCTGAAGTACAGCAGAGGTTCTGTGTTGTCTGACTTTGTAATCGCATCTTGACCATCATTCCTCAATCCCTCCTGAGGAGTTTGGGGGTGCATTGCAAACTGACTCATTCCAGCAGGATCCTGCAGCAGGTAGATTTTTTGGACAACAGTTGTCAGATCTGCACCATCACTCCCAAAGGGGTTTCTTTCTACTTCATTCAAGCTGTTGAAGTACCACTCCTCCATGGAGTTGTCATGGCCCCCATGTCTCCTGCCGTGCTCTGTCAACATCTCATTTGTATATTGTACGGGTTCCTTTTTCTCAGGATTAGGGCAGGGTTGTCTCACGCTTGCTTTTGGAAACTGAGATCTCAACAGTATGGCTGATGCAGACCTGGCACGACCTTTTGTTGTTCCACTTGGAGCATCGCTGACTTTCTGAAGTGCTTTCCGCACTCGTTTCTCTGGACCAGTGACGTCCAGAGGACCCTTTGAAATGATGAAAATCCCAGGCTCCTTTGACTTCTCTCCCATCCTTTTCCCCACAGTGTGCTCTTGATCTGGCTGCACTTGTTTTGAGTCCTGTTTTTTCTTCCAGAGCATGAGTAGAACCCAGAAAATTATGAGAAGTGCTGCAACAAAACAAATAAGAGCATATTGAGAATGAAAACTGCATAATTCAGAAGGTGTGCCTCAAACCAATCAATCAATCAAGTTTCTTGTATAGCGCAACTACTCACCTGTGAGCGTCTTAGGGGGGGGGGGGTGCCTGGATACCCCACACGGGTGATTAGCCGCACTCTACAAATTCACATAACATAACATTTACAAAGATTGGCCTTCTGCTAATGCCATCCCCCACAATAATGCTGAAACAAGGCGGCCTTGCACAGCACATACTTTACATTAGATGTGTGCTGGGCACTGCATCACATGCAATGCATCTAGTTTGTTTGTTTGTTTTTTGGAGAAATTATCACATGTTCCATTGATTACACCTACTTCAACAGGCTTTCAGATGCAAATCTCTGTCTGGCTAGCTTAGCATCTGCATCACAACTTATGGCTGTTTGTACTGAGCCACCTCAGTAATGCCCCCTTGATGCAAAGCGGTACAAAACATTCCTCGTATTGAAACATTTTCTTCTTTCCAATGCAAAACATCTCTTGCATTAGATAGTAGATGGCACGCGCAAGCCTGCACCCCGCTAGTACCAGAGCAGATCCTAAGTAAATCTGGGCATAACATTAATAAAAAATAAAAATAAAAAAATCGATATTTTTAACATCTATATTTTTACAAACGATATTAAACACTTCGATATTTTTTACATCGATATTACTTACCCAAAATCGATATTCTTGACCACTATTTTTTTCTGCAAGTTTTAGAAAGTAATTTTCCGCATGGCGGTGGCGATCCGCCCTACATCCTAATGGGCCCCCTGGTATTTTTAAATTGCTGCTTTGTTCTACCTATGTCTATATGAATTTACCTCTCGTCTATATGCAAACTTGGTATTTTTAAACTGCTGCTTTGTTCTGCCCCTGACTGTATGTATTTGCCTCCTAATTTTTCACATAGACTGTGTTAAGCCTTGCCACCCATACACCTCAGTGGCTAACCAGAGTGTGCTTAAGAGACTCCTTAATCTGCTCTGTGGTATTAAACTGTGCTTGGCTTGAAAAGAGATTAGTTTAAATGTGTGAACAGCAGTATTTCAGTGGCTTCAAAATTCTCCCGTACCTGAAAAGTCCAATTTGGAAGCTGGGAAGTGTGGATTGTGCTTGTCTGTATCCAAGTAGATTCCAAATAGAGGAGCACCTCCCGGTCACAGCAGTCTGGACTTAACTTTACTTGGCTATTATATATGTTTTCTATGGGCTGTTGCATCTGTTGCTCTGATTGGTTGCTAGGACTAGAACTTCTATAGGACTAGGGTTTGGGTTCTGATTGGCTGTGTGGGCTAGGGCTCTGATTGATTACTAGTGCTAGGGTTTCCTCTTGGACTTTGGAATTAGGGCCGCTGTTGGGCTAGGGCTTTGATTGGTTAATAGGGCCAGATCTCCCATTGGCTCAAGGGTTTAGGGTTAAGGTTCCGATTGGTTAGAGTTAGAACTAGGGTTCCTTTGGCCAATAGGGCAATTTTAAGCATAGGGCTCAGGGCATCTCAGCCTGGGCGTCGAGGCTAAGGGCGGAGAGGACAAGCAAAGTTGCCTGTTTGGGCTGGGCGGAGAGGACAAGGGCAGTTACTTGTTTGCGCTGGGCAGAGAGGACAAGGGCAGTTGCCTGTTTGGGCTTGTTCGGGTCAGGTCTAGGGCAAGAGATGCAGCCCAATTTTCACTTACGAGCTACCACCTTGAGTCCTCCATATCCGCCAACATCCAAACACAATATCAGCAAAGGCATTCTGCTCAAGCACCACAAACAAACCTCATACAGGTTTCAATGTGTATTCAACCACTACACAACCACTACAAAACCCCACAAACCTACACACAATTCTACCTTAACTACAACACTATGGCACCTGCATTATCACACAAAACTCAACGCTCTTCTATACCACTAACACATCGCCAACACAACACAAAGCCACATTATACATAACTTTAATGCATACAGACATACACTCCCTGTTCAAACAAAACACCAGCTCTATCCTCTACTTGCTCCTAACAGATCCCCTGACAGAGATGACAAAACCTGTACTCAGCCTTCTATTATAGCATCCACCAACATCTGCCTCCTCTTTTACCAATTACACACAACCATACAATCCTTAAATGCCACTCCACCACACACATTACCTATTTAAGTGATCAAATCTAACACAAACACTCTTAACTCTTGTCCATCCCCTCTTACACACTACATACTATTCTCCAAAACATATCACCACCCATGTACTATTCAAATACCACTCACCATCAGTACTACACATACAAATCTTTCACGAAAACCCCTAAATCAATATCTCCTCACCTCTCCACAAAAACGAAACACACAAATCTCAATATGTTATATTACTCACACACATACATTGTGTAACTATGTAAACAAGTTTGTATATAGTTATTATTTTAGGCCTATTGTACAAGGGAAAACAATCGCTCTTGAAAGCTTTACTCTGTCCTACCATCACCCTCCACCTCTATCAATTTATCCTCTATCTTCACTCTCTCTCATCCCAAACCTTTTCTACTACTATGATCTCCCAAACAACCCTACTAAATTCTCCCTCTTGTTATCTCTCCTTTGACTCAACCCAAAACTCATTTTCTACTCTGATTTTCCTTCTACCTTATCCTTTCTACAGGCTCTTCCCTTTTCCATCCCTCCTTTACTCATCCCGGACCTCAACTTACTATTATGATTTCCCAATTAACCCTTCTGGTTTTCTTCCCTCTTCAATCCCTCCATTACAATGATCAATCCAGATGGCAGACTCACGGTATACAACCTTTACCATGCAACTTTTACCACGACCTACCTTTACCACGCAACTTTTACAACGCAGGACCCTTTACCACGCATACCATTACAACGCTGGTATTTACAACGCAGGTACCTTTACAACGCATACCATTACAACGTAAGTATTGGTAAGTATATAATTTTATTTAAAATATTTTAGGTTTGGGTTTTGGGTAAATGGGTATTTTTAGGGTTCAGGGTCAGTTTTCAGTTTTTGGGTAAATGGGTATTTTTAGGGTTCAGGGTCAGTTTTCAGTTTTTGGGTACAGGGGTATTTTTAGGGTTCAGGGTCAGTTTTCAGTTTTTGGGGTACAGGGGTATTTTTAGGGTTCAGGGTCAGTTTTCAGTTTTTGGGGTACAGGGGTATTTTTAGGGTTCAGGGTCAGTTTTCAGTTTTTGGGGTACAGGGGTATTTTTAGGGTTCAGGGCTGGGTTTGGGTTTTGGGGTTCAGGGGTATTTTTAGGTTTTAGGGCTGGGTTTGGGTTTTGGGGTACAGGGGTATTTTTAACATATATATTTAAAAATTAATAAATAAATATTAATATAAATAATTAAAATATTAAATATTAAAATAATAATTTATTAATTAAAAAAAATATTATTAATAATTACATTATTTTACCATATTATTTACTTACCTATACTTACGTTGTAATGGTATGCGTTGTAATAGTACCTGCGTTATAAATACCAGCGTTGTAATGGTATGCGTGGTAAAGGGTCCTGCGTTGTAAAAAATGCGTGGTAATGGTCTGAGTGGTAAAAGAACGCTTGGTAACGTCATATATCCCAGACTCACATGTCCCCCGCTCAAATTAACACATATCTCCCTATGCTAATACTTTTTAGACCTGGCTTTTTCAGGGGGTTTATCGCCGAACTTGCTGCTTTTTGGCCTCCTGTTTTTTACCCTGTTTTGTTGGTTTTACAATCCAACTAGCAAACTCACATGTCCTTCGCTCAAGTTAACTTGTACCTCCTTATACTAACAAAAATACTATATTCATATTCCCATATACTAATCCACCACTAATCCTTTTGGATTCTGGAGTAGCCTTCTACTGGCCGAAAAGCTCTTCGTCACATTGTCAGGGGTAGTAAGCACTACATAAATACAATTACAATGCATTTCAAACATAACCCAGTAGGACTTCAAAACAAAGTGTGCACACCACATGTAGCCCAAATCATCAATGGGCTTTGAAAACACACAATTGCAAATAAAGTAACATTGATAAAATGGTGTTTATTTAAAGGCTATAAGGATCTCACCTCCTAAAATGTTTGATTAACGCATATGTACAAAAGTGCATAGTTGAACAGCCCCATGCCAGAGATTGGGCCAGGATGTTCATTTCTAGACTGAAGGCAACATTTTATATTTCACAGAAACATTTATATAAAACTATTTAATAATAATTGTTTTTCTTTTACTATCAAATGGAAAAAGAGAGCCGCCAGTAAACAGTGCAATTTTTAAGGAAACACCCATTATCAAGTGCCAGCCCTGTAAAAAAAAGTCAAAAATTACATGTAATATGAGGGTATTGAGCAGGCCCCTTATAATTAATGACAACAATTCTTGGAAAAGAAAATAACATTTGACGGAGAGGAAAATGTGGGTAAAATTGAGTGATTATCTTGGTCATTTCAGTCACTCACTTTGCTCTACTTTGAAGACATTGCTAGGTGGAAGAAGCAGCAACAGCCTCAGATCCTGGGTTGTGTCTTGTCCTGGTTGTGCTGTCTTCAAAGACATATCAGTGGCTTATGGAGTCTAAGAGGTGCTTGATGGGCGTGACGTAGAAGTCAGACCTTGGAGAAGACTATCACACCACCACCAACAAGGAAGAGGGTACAGCGGAAGACGACATTGGTTGAGTCTACTCTTGGTGGGGCAGAGCGAGAACCTTTTACTACATCAGTCACTTGTCCTATGTCTCTTGTAAGAGCGGGAAAAATTGCATGTTTTTTTACGATTGTTAGTTAAATTCCTTGAAACTTTTGGGACATTAACCTTTGAGAATGAAACGTGGTTTGCAATTATCTTGTGTGTTATGAGATATTGTCATGAAACTGGTTCGACCAGAAAATATCTCTTGCAAGACATTTTCCAGTCTACACGTTGCATCCTGCAAGAATGTTTTAATGTGATGTACACGCTTGTTTAATAAAAAATTATGCAAAATTACCTAACACTCATTCTAGAAAAATTGCACAGAATACAAAATTCATTCACTTCACAAATCTCTGCGTTGCAGGGAGACGCTAGACCTTTTTATTTACAATCTATTCCCCTAATGGGAAATCCTGCAATTCCAATACCTCCTGGCCACATGTTTTTCATTGCCGATAATACCTAGAGTGTAACAACTTTGCTATAAATTCACGACTCCACCTAAAGCACCCTCACTTTTTAAAAAGAAAATAGATTTCATATGAACTTTTTTTCACATTCAAAATAATGAGTAATTTGATGAGAGCTAAGGCTTAAGTAATTACATTTTGGATGTATTAGACTTGCAATTGAATTATTTTTCAGCATACTCTCTTTTACATCATTGACGCATTCCGAAAAATCGATAAAAACTTCTGAAAATATTTTCTCCCATGGCAGTTCCATTTAGATGATAGATATCCTAGCTGGTGGCCGCAGAGTTCAACCCTTTGTGGGATAATGTTCTGCCCAGGTGCTGTTGGGGGGACTGGTAATTCTTTCACAGTAGCAAACCTAATAAAATATAAATGCCTTTATAATGTTGCCAGACCTGTGTCCCAGTGCCGCATTGTGGAACTAGGCGAAAGTTTGATGATGTTTAAGAGACTATTCAGAAATGGATGTAGCTCCTGCAAAAAATGTATGAGTTTTTCTGTGTTAAACTATTGCAGCCATCTCATAAATGTTTCCAAATAGTTTATAAATGTTTCCAACTATAGAAAACTATCTAAACCTTAATTCTACTGAAGCGTAGCTGTTGGATTCAGTTGCAATATGACCACTCTTTGGGGACCAAGTCTGTTGAGCTCCAATGGCAAACAAAGAGGGGATCATGCAAGACATCCCCAAACATACCTGTGCCCAGGTTGCACAACATGTCCTCTTTGAGGAGACACTGAATATCCTTGTTCCTTCTGAACAAGTCCAAGTGAGGTTACTGGGTTTGCAAAAAGGGCCGGCTAGCCATCCTCTGCTGATGAGTCTGCTTCCATCTCTCTCTGGTCCACCTTCCATGGTTCTCCACGACTTCATGCAAGAGGTCGATGAAGTTGTATTCATTGTTTTCAAGTAGAGTGTCATCCGCCGGCGAGCCTGTGTGACCAGCTCTCTCCTTCATCACGTCATCGTCATAGGAATTGCCATGTGACTCTGGTGGGCTGTGGGTTTTCTGCCTACTTCTCGTAGTCCCTACACCTTTTGTTGCTTTCCTTATGGGTGTTGTGTAGGCCCTTTCTAGAGCATTTCCTGCCTTTACTCCCTTTTTAGTAGATGGTACAAACTTACTTGAAACTGTTGCCTGTTCTTTTGTTCCTCTCTTTTCGTCAAGCTGAGATAACCGGTAAGTCTTTAAACTGTTCAATACCAGATCATAGTCAGAGTGGTCACCCTCTGGAGAAAGGTATGCCTTATCCAGCTTTGTCTGGCATTCCTCCTCCTCTTCAGAAGCCTGCGCCATCATATCATCTGATAGAGTTTGTTCCTTTAATCTGTGTGTGGGATCAAATTGTTGCTTCTCATATTTATTTAAACTCATTTGAGCCAAATCAAAGACCTTAGGTTGTTGGCCTTCTGGATCTGTTACTGTGTTCATTTCTGGGTCTGTTACTGTTTTTGCCATAAACCTACCCCATTGCTGACTCAACACACCATGCTTTGCCTTTAGGAAATCCTCTTCCAGCCACACATTGCCCTGGTCTTGGCTCTGCTGACGTCTTGCTTGAGGCCATGTCAAAGTTCTCCTGATTGGACGAGCTCCAAGGACAGCACCCACAGGAGTTGCACTGTTGTCTACACCATCCTCAGTGTGTCTGCTGTCTTCAGGTTCTCGGTCAATGCTGAAGTACAGCAGAGGTTCTGTGTTGTCTGACTTTGTAATCGCATCTTGACCATCATTCCTCAATCCCTCCTGAGGAGTTTGGGGTTGCATTGCAAACTGACTCATTCCAGCAGGATCCTGCAGCAGGTAGATGTTTTGGACAACAGTTGTCAGATCTGCACCATCACTCCCAAAGGGGTTTCTTTCTACTTCCTTCAAGCTGTTGAAGTACCACTCCTCCATGGAGTTGTCATGTCCCCCATGTCTCCTGCCGTGCTCTGTCAACATCTCATTTGTATATTGTAAGGGTTCCTTTTTCTCAGCGTTAGGGCAGGGTTGTCTCACGCTTGCTTTTGGAAACTGAGATCTCAACAGTATGGCTGACGCAGACCTCGCACGACCTTTTGTTGTTCCACTTGGAGCATCGCTGACTTTCTGAAGTGCTTTCCGCACTCGTTTCTCTGGACCAGTGACGTTCAGAGGACCCTTGGAAATGATAAAAATCCCAGGCTCCTTTGACTTCTCCCCCATCCTTTTCCCCACAGTGTGCTCTTGATCTGGCTGCACTTGTTTTGAGTCCTGTTTTTTCTTCCAGAGCATGAGTAGAACCCAGAAAATTATGAGAAGTGCTGCAACAAAAAAAATAAGAGCATATTTAGAATGAAAACTGCATAATTCAGAAGGTGTGCCTCAAAGCAATCAATCAATCAAGTTTCTTGTATAGCGCAACTACTCACCTGTGAGCGTCTCAGGGCACTGGGAGGGGGGGGAAGGTGCCTTGATACCCCGCACGGGTGATTAGTCGCACTCTACAAATTCACATAACATAATATTTACAAAGATTGGCCTTCTGCTAATGCCATCCCCCACAATAATGCTGAAACAAGGCGGCCTTGCACAGTACATACTTTACATTATATGTGTGCTGGGCACTGCCTCACATGCAATGCATCTGGTTTGTTTGTTTGTTTTTTGGAGAAATTAGCACATGTTCCATAGATTACACCTACTTCAAAAGGCTTTCAGATGCAAATCTCTGTCTGGCTAGCTTAGCATCTACATCACAACTTATGGCTGTTTGTACTGAGCCACCTCAGTAATGCACCCTTGATGCAAAGCGGTACAAAACATTCCTCGTATTAAAAAATGTTCTTCTTTCCAATGCAAAACATCTTTTGCATTAGATAGAATATGGCACGCGCAGCCCTGCACCCCGCTAGTACCAGAGCAGATCCTAAGTAAATCTGGGCTCGGTTTTTTGTATTTCCCATGAGGACAGTGGTACAGCCTCGCTATCTACATCTTAGAACCACCTACAATCTGCCAGGAAGGTGCATTTACAACCTAAGTGTTGTGGGACAAACACAAGTTACACACTTTTTAGCACCTCTAGACCAGGTGCGCAGTTGGTGTTATAAATGGGATTTCCGGCTGACTAGGGATTGCGCCAAAACCAGTCAGAGACCACCATTCCTACGTCAGGGTAAGGGAGTTACACGTCAAGATAACCCCTGCTCACCCCTTGGTAACGTGACACGAACAGTAAGGCTAAACTTGGAGGCAATGTGAGCTAAGTGTTTGTGCACGCACCCCAAGCAACAACACCCAAGGCCCACTGCAAAGGAAACTCCACACAAGGTTATATGTAAAAATAGCCTTTGTATTGTACAAAACACATTAGATAATAAATACACACTTTACAATGTGCCATAGGCACGGGCAGAATTTACAGGGGATAAGGTACATGGGTCAGGGCCACGGGCGCCACTGTCAAAAATAAACACTTTTAGAACTAGCACTTGGTAGAACATAGAATAATCACTTTAGCACCAAAAATAGAAAATAGAGCACACAACCAGTAACTATTGGTAACACGTAAGTGCCACCTATGCGACCCTAACCACCTTAGGAGAATGTCACGCAGGGGACGAGGACCTCACTAGTACACCTATACTACAAGGAACAACCACCTAAGTATCACTATACATTTAGGGGTATAGGCATGAACACATTACACATGATGCCTCACAACATTCAGAGGTGTAGGGAAGAAAACACATGATGCATAAACATACATTCAGCGGTGTAAGAAAAAGCACATGACGCATTAAAAACACATTCAGGGGTGCAGCAAAGAACAATTGCGCAGAAATCACATAAGGCATAAATACATAACCTGTCACCAGGCCAACTGGCCTCTCTGGGGCTGAAACGCCCTGTGTCCCAACTGTCAGGGCAGGCTGCAGGCAGCCAAAGAAGATGCGCAAAACCTAAACATAGCAGCTGCCCACTAAGTGCTGGGCAGCTGTAGAACTCCTCTGGGGTCCTAATATGAACAGTAGAGCCAAAAAAATGATGTGGGAGCCTCGCACGCTCTAAAACAACCAACTGGGCCCCCAGAAGCCCTTGTGGGCTTAGAAACAAATGTGGTGCCCTGGAGCCTCTCAGGGCTCGTAAACAACTTGCCCCGTCGGTGGAGCCTCGGGGCTCTAACACAAAATGCCCCCGTGATGCTGGAGCCTCTCAGGGCTCTAACTAACAAAATGCCCCCGTGATGCTGGAGCCTCTCAGGGCTCTAACCAACAAAATGCCCCCATGATGCTGGAGCCTCTCAGGGCTCTAACCAACAAAATGCCCCCATGATGCTGGAACCTCTCAGGGCTCTAACTAACAAAATGCCCCCGTGGTCGTAGAAGTCCCGCTCGGGGGACTCAGTGGAAAAATGCCCGGGCCCCCACGAGGCCTTTCAAGATAAATGCGGCCCAGAAGGGAGAGGTAGCACCACTGGGGGGCGGGCGCCGGCAATGCGCCCCGACGCCCCCCTCTTTAAAACTGAACACGGGCCCCACTCACCAGGACGGCGGGGACTCTCCTCTGGCTCTGCTCCTGGTGCGGCTGCTCCGGGACCGGCGCTGCTCCTCGGGCTGACGCGGAGGCCGGATTCTACTTCACTTTCCCCGCGGTGGGGGCAGGCACCGGCAGTGTGCCTCGTCCCCCTCCGCCATCGGGCTGCACCAGGGGGCGTCTCCCTGCCCCCTGGTGCTGGCTTTACTCCTCAAGTCGGGCAAGCTGTCTCCAGGATACAGGAGCGCGGGGTGGGCTCCCGTCCACTTCCTGTTTTCTTACTAGTGCTTCCGGGTCTCGGGAGGGTCCACTTCCGGGTCGTCGCAGGCAGCGCGTCGGCCCGGCGGGGAAAAAGCAACTCGCGGCCACAAGGTCCCTGGCGGGGAATTCGAGGAGTAGGCTCCCCCCAAATAAATATTAAAGCAGGGAAACTGCCGGGTGGGCACCGGCTTGGATGCAGGAGTCCCTGGCGGGGTAAATGCGGCGTGGGCAGCCGCGAAAAAGCAGTGAAATGCAGGGTAGGCACCTGCTACAAAAATAAGGCACCAAAAGGAGATCCTCTCTCTCGCTTCAGTAGCACACTGCTACAGATAGCTCCCTGAAGCCACTCAAGCGCTCCCAGCACTAGGGGAATAAAGAAAGACCAGCAGAGCGCTCCCATGCGCTAATGAACCCAAAGTCAAGGGACAAGCACAGCAAAAAAAAGTCCTTCAGGAGGTGGGCAGGGGGGCAAAGGCTGGGCCCAGGATCCAGCTCACTGGGCCCTCCAGGTAGGGAGGCAGTCCCTAGTGGCGGTATCCTCCTTGTGCCCAGCAGCAGCAGGCCCCCCTCTTCAGGTCAGGAACAGAGAACCTTTTCATAGGGTCACAGCCCCTCTTTTATACACCTTTTCCCTTTGTCTCAGGGTGCAGGGTGGGGGCAAACCAGTCGCAGCTGGTTTTGGAGCACTGTGATGTGCCCAGCCACCCTTCCTATTCACTGGCCAGGCTAGGGTCATCAGTCGCACCACAGGGGGTGGAGCCAGCATTGTGTGGGGAAAGCCCAGCCCTATTCCGGTCCCAGGTGCACCACTCCCTCACATCAGCATGCTAATCTCAACACTCACCACCGGGGCAGACCCATCATGGCTCATGGAGCCAGGCTCACCAGCCAGCTCCAGCCAATCACAAGCCAGACACAAATTACACAAACATGCCAACTTCTAGAAGTGATTCAGAAAAGGGGGTGGTGATGAACAGAGTGTCTGAATTAAGCAGACCACTCTTACCCAGTCCAAAGATCAGGGCTTGATCCATCACCGTTATTTATCTCACTGCCCCATCCCAGCTCAGAACCTGGCTATATGCAAATTAGTCTGTCCCTGGCCCAGTGCATCATGGGAACAGGGCAGACCAAACTACCAAGCCAATTCTTCACCAGAAAGGAGACAAGCTACCGGGGACCGGTTTCTGGCATTTCAGCCTCTTCGGCCCGGCTTGCTTGAATCCTGATGGAGCAGTGAGAAAGGGACTCATGTCTGAGTATACCCTGCCACACCTATAGTGGCCAAAAACGATTCAGAAAAGGGGGTGGTGATGAACAGAGTGTCTGAATTAAGCAGACCACTCTTACCCAGTCCAAAGATCAGGGCTTGATCCATCACCGTTATTTATCTCACTGCCCCATCCCAGCTCAGAACCTGGCTATATGCAAATTAGTCTGTCCCTGGCCCAGTGCATCATGGGAACAGGGCAGACCAAACTACCAAGCCAATTCTTCACCAGAAAGGAGACAAGCTACCGGGGACCGGTTTCTGGCATTTCAGCCTCTTCGGCCCGGCTTGCTTGAATCCTGATGGAGCAGTGAGAAAGGGACTCATGTCTGAGTATACCCTGCCACACCTATAGTGGCCAAAAACGATTCAGAAAAGGGGGTGGTGATGAACAGAGTGTCTGAATTAAGCAGACCACTCTTACCCAGTCCAAAGATCAGGGCTTGATCCATCACCGTTATTTATCTCACTGCCCCATCCCAGCTCAGAACCTGGCTATATGCAAATTAGTCTGTCCCTGGCCCAATGCATCATGGGAACAGGGCAGACCAAACTACCAAGCCAATTCTTCACCAGAAAGGAGACAAGCTACCGGGGACCGGTTTCTGGCATTTCAGCCTCTTCGGCCCGGCTTGCTTGAATCCTGATGGAGCAGTGAGAAAGGGACTCATGTCTGAGTATACCCTGCCACACCTATAGTGGCCAAAAACGATTCAGAAAAGGGGGTGGTGATGAACAGAGTGTCTGAATTAAGCAGACCACTCTTACCCAGTCCAAAGATCAGGGCTTGATCCATCACCGTTATTTATCTCACTGCCCCATCCCAGCTCAGAACCTGGCTATATGCAAATTAGTCTGTCCCTGGCCCAGTGCATCATGGGAACAGGGCAGACCAAACTACCAAGCCAATTCTTCACCAGAAAGGAGACAAGCTACCGGGGACCGGTTTCTGGCATTTCAGCCTCTTCGGCTGAGTCCCTTGCTCATTGCACCATCAGGATTCAAGCAAGCCGGGCCGAAGACGGCTGTAATGCCAGAAACCGGTCTCCGGAAGCTTGTTTCCTTTCCAGTAAAGAATTGGCTTGGTAGTTTGGCCTGCCCTATTCCCATGATGCACTGGGCCAGGGACAGACTAATTTGCATATAGCCAGGTTCTGAACTGGGATGGTGCAGAGAGCTAAAAAACGGTGATGGATCAAGCCCTGATCTGTTGACTGGGTAGGAGTGTTCTGATTAACTCAGATACTCTGTCCATCACCACCCCCTTTTTGAATAACTTCTAGAAGTGGCACTTCCACACTAGACACAATCACGCCGCATACATTATTGCGCAGAATTTAATCACACGAGTCTGCACATACCAAACTCGAGCCTGCACACCTCACGCATCAGGAACTACCAGGGACACAGACATTCCCAATGCATTCCTATGGGAGGGCAGGCCAACCTCACCACACGCACGCACTTTACCCTGGGACACAGTGGTAAAGTGCGCAGAAACCAAAAATCACTATCACCAAGTCACATATAATAAGCAAAAAGTTCAGGGGTGAACCTGCCAGAAGGGCCAAGTCCAACAGTTGGATTCAGGATATTTTGAAGATATTGTCACATGAATGTGTCTAATTTGTAATCTGTACTAACTCTTCTACTTAATGCTCCTGTGCATGTTATGACTTGCCACTTTAGGCAAAATTATCCAAATCGAACATTCCATTTGACATTGTCCCCCAAAAGTACCTTAAAAAAGTCCCAGAACTTTTGGTTGAGCAAATGGCAAGACACGAGTGCTGTGTAATTTAACATATTTTTGTGACTCTCAAACCTATTACTACTCATAAGGTATAAGCTGAATTTCTCATGCACAATGTGCTATTAAACATATAATCTTTCGATATTCAATCTATCAAAAAACTCACTCCCGCCTTGGTTCTACGGTAAGTCTGTAAACTTTACTCCTCATTCAGAACTGGGTTTGAACTAACTGTGGGCAATGAACTCCACTCGCGGCGGTTTGGTAACTACGTGTTACGTAGCTAGCTGCTGTACCCACCACCCTTTGATATTACAACTTTACCTTTACATGCTAAAAAGTATATAACCAATTCACAAAAGTGAACTTTGAAAAATACCAGTGTCATATAGATATGCTTTGCCTTCACACTGTGTTATGTTAGCATGAGCTTATTAGGAGTTTAAACGCCATTTTACCGTTCTGCTGCTTCTGCACACGGCACATATTGTTATTAGAGCTTTGAGCCTAGTAGAATATTTTGCTTCACACGAGAATAATATGTTTTGCTATTGTATCAGCTTTGCTTGGTAAGCTATGTCTGTACAGTGAGTGCCGAGGCCCTCAAGGTTATTTCAACACAGTGGTTGTTGTGAGGTCTGATCTACGCACTTTCTAGACATAACATATATGCAGCTGCGGCCAACTCTGGCTTTAGGCGCGTTTAATATTGCACTGAACAGAGCATGCCGACACACTTGATGACTTTTTTGCATGCAGAGAGCAGGTGGAAGATGATGTGATCCCTTTCCACTAGGATCAGAGGTATGGGGCCGCCCTTCTAATACCCAAAGAGACCTTCTTTAGATATAATATAATATACTAGCAAGGGAGGGTAGGTGCCATTTAGCCTTCTTCCCTCTAGCATTTTAACATGCTTTCTCCCTTTGTATTTTATGGACTAGTAGCTATGCTGATTACTTTGTTTCTTATAATATGTTTGCTTTTATTAGCTAAGATACTGCGCTTGAGAACACTGCATTAGAAATAAACATTTCAAAGTTGCACGTGTCTTCATTTACTCCTCGTTCTGGATTGATATGTTGGTATAACGAAAGAGTGTTCATCTATTTCACGTTACCTGAGGTGTTCTAAGTCCATGTTCTGGGTTGTCTAAACATTGGGAGTTTGTGAGAACCAATGAGACACTGATTGCTAGTCTGGTAGGGGATTTTGGGTACTAAGGTGAGTTTTGGCACACCCTAATTCACTGAGGTTCCAAGTCTCTATGCACAGTTCTGTGTGAGAGCAGGATCCCTGCGACATGGCGCCCAACCGTTGGTGGTCTTATTACATGACACTTGAGTAGTGCTTCTATCAGTCCTTGACTCCCTTCACTATTGTTTCCAGAAGACAGTGGTGTCAGACAAGCCTACCTATAGTTACATAGGTCTTTTCAAGCTTGAATCTTTTCAAACGGTTTCATTTTTGAATTACTACCCAGTTGTGCTACATAGTTTTTCTTGTACCACTTTCTTACTGTATCACTATGGCTAATGCCATTGCTATTCCGCAGCATAGTCGGATTGCGGTTCGCAATCATTTGCAGACTTATAATGTTCCTGTGGATGGCATGGCTGTGATCATGGTGGTGAGTGCGGAAGTAGCTTACCTATACGAAATTGTTTACTCTCTGGGTGACCTTCCCCTCTGTGAATGCAAATACTAATGTGTTCGACACGTACACTCCCACTGCCATGCCACAGGAATATGTTCCCTATAGGACACAGGAAGTTCCTATTATTGCTTGGCAGCACCAAGTTGGTTTAATGGCGCCCTACCCTACTCTTTGTTAACATCGCGGTTAGGTTCTTTGTCCATTCCAGGCGCAACTTGGCCTGTTTTGGCTGGATTTACACACCGCATCCTCGACAAGGGGCGTGTCCCCTTGCTGATTTAAGATGGCTACATGTAGTCGCAATTTGCGTGATTAGGTTGTTAGTGCAGTACATTACCCGCAATCTCCAGGGCGGGGCCCCGAGTGCTGCGGCGCTTCCTGCCGGACAGGGCGGAATGAAGCTCAGTCATGTGATGGTGAACGCAATAATGGGCAAGCCCCCCCAGAATAGGGATGATTTTCCTTTCTGGCTTGCCGAGAAGTTTGACCAGCTGGAAGCAGTATTTCCCATAACGACTCCTGGTGAAAAACACAGGATTCTGACAATTACCATGCCAAAAGACTTGGTCCCGGAACCTGGTGACTGTGAGACATGGGGTAAGACCTTTGCGGCAGTGTGCACGAGGTGCTTTGGCACTCCGTCAATGACTGTCCTTCCTAAGGTCCTTAAACGTGTTCAAGATGAGCACGGACCCGAGGCGGCGGTTGAATTGAGTATGCGCCTATGCGGTGCTTTTTACGTAGTTTCCGATCTCGTACTTGCGAATGTCAAGGGAGATGCTGTGAACTTTCAGGTGTCTAATGCTTTGCAGGCTGTACCCGATATCGACAAACCCCAACAGTTAGCAAGAATTATTGTGGCGGCTTATAAGACCGTAGGCCGTAATAGTTTGGGACTCAAGCCTTTCTCAAAAAAAGAGAAAAAGCAACCCCGAGGGCAGAAGTCAGAAACTGACGAACAGCCCAAGGCTAAAAAGCAAACCTGGCCGAAAAAACAACAAAAACATGGTAAGCAACAACAGCAGAAACAGGAGTCTCGTCCTGCGTCTCCAGTGCCTGCACCTACAGAACGTATTTATGACGTGCGCGATCGCGCGACGATAAAATCACCTGATCGTTTTCAGGTTTCTGAATAACGCTCTCCTCGTTCTTTTCAGGAATCATCGGCCTCATCGACCGGTGATGGAGAAGGCGGCAAAGGTCAGGGTGGCCAGCAGGGACGCGACCAGCGACCAGCCCCGCCCGAAAGACGGTAAAGGCAAGCAGGACGATTCAACACCGAAAAGACCCCGGTTTCAGAAAAAGAAAGTTGCAGCTTTGACAGCGAGATATGCCACAGATAGTGAGAACGCAGCTTCGGAATCAGACATGGGTTCTGACCTTGCTGGACAGCGCGGCGGAGATTACCATAGTGCGAGAGGCCCTGCGTCCGCTACTGAAGGTGACAGCGACTGGCCGTTATGTTGTTGTGGAGATAGCTGACACCAGAGTAGCTCCCCCGGATAGACTTTATGAAATAGTCCTTTTAATTGAAGGTGACATACAACGTACCATAAAAGGGGTATTTTACTACTACCTATGACATTTTGTTAGCGGAGGCTGACTGGCCCCCATCTTTTGTGCTTGCAGCTCCAAGAGGGGAGGAGGTGATCCTCCATAGTTTCGCGCAAACTGTCTCGAAGGAGCATTCGCTAAATGTTGCAGAAGAGTGGGCTAAAGCCCTTGCGCCGGCTCTCTACCGTCCACACTGTGGTTTGGATACATTTTCTCCACACCACGAGATTCCCTTACGGTCTATGCCACAGCCTCAACCTCCAATTCCCATCAGACGCGAAGCTAAGGCTTCCGTTGCGGGAATCCTTGATCAATTGGAATATCAAGGTGTAATTGAAACATGTGTGTCACCAATGAATAACCCTCTTTTTACTGTGACCAACCCAGACGGCTCGTACCGTTTGGTATTGGATTACCAGCAACTTAACTCGCATTGTCGTACCTGTGCAGTACAGAATACCCACAGCTCTGCTTTAGTGGATGGTCTTGTGCGTAAACGGTTTAAAACCACACTTGACATTTCCAGTGTTTTTTTAACCCTGGGCTAAGTACTTCGCTACGCCCACGGAGTGGGCGTAGTGTTGCCTACTTTGCCCTTTGCTAAGTAGGCGTAGCAGGCAACAATACGCCCACTCCGTGGGCGTAGCGAAGTTGCCCGCCACCCGCTTCCCTCCCGCCCTCCCTAAATACTTAAATTAACTTTTTAAAATGAATAAAAACCACTTACCTTGTCCGCTGCGTCCCCGGGGCTCCCTCTTGTAATCGCGCTGCCGTCTCGGATACTAATGCGCATGCGGGGCCGCCCGCGCATGCGCATTTCTCGCGAGACGCAACGTACAAGGTAAGTGGTTTTTATTCATTTTTAAAAGGTAATTTAAGTATTTAGGGAGGGCGGGAGGGAGGCGGGTGGCGAGTAGTGGGGCTATGCGAAGTGCGTAGGTGGGCGTAGTTTCTCGCCCACTTCACGTAGCTTCGCGTAGCCCCACCACGCCTACTACGCCCAGGGTTCGTTTTTTTGCCCACAACTTAGATGGTCTAAGTTCCCAATGGTCCAGTTTTACAAGTGGCGGCAAACAGCGCCACTACAAACGTTTGCCGATGGGCTATAAGAACAGTCCAGGCGTGTTTGCTGCCTGCATAGTCTCTCTCTTAGAGAGGGTGGAGACGGATGCGTGTTTGTTTGTGGATGACAGCTTTGGGCACATCTGTGTCAAGTTGACCGCATAATTTGTAACTTTGCGGATTTCGGTTACAAATTTAACTTCTCACATTGCAGAGTACACAGTATTGTTCCTGGGCTAAGAGCTCAATAATGAAGGTCGAGAATTGGCTCCTCACTTCTTGGAGAAATGCGCACAACTGCGCGCTCCTACAACTCTAAAACAATTACAGTCCTTGCTGGGATTTTTGAATTTCGGGCGTACATATATTCCTGAATATGCCCAGCGGATCAAGCCTTTGTATGCTTTGATGCAACCTAATTTTACCAAATTGTGCTGGCTGCCAGAACACTCAGATATTTTGCAATCTTTGCAGGCTGATCTTCTAGAATCTAAATTCTTACTGACTCGTGATAACCACACCAACCTGGTGATAAGAATCATCCCTGGGCGGTGGGTTTCACTTACCTTACTTTTAACGAAGGAGACACAGTACCTATTGCTTACAAGTCACACTTGTACACTTCAGCTGAAATGCGGTTTTCCTCTGTGGAAAAAGTTTTGACAGCAGTGCAGATGGCGATTCTTAAGGAACGTGCGCTGTCACAGGGAAAACGCATGTTGGTTGTTACCCCGTATCCTGCATTGGAGGCAGTTATGAAGGCCAGTGTACCAAATTCTAAAGCTTTGCATCCACGGTGGAAACAATGGGCGGCATCATTGACGTCTCCGGAAGTCACGTTCATTTTTTATGCCTCCTTACAGTCGCAGGAGTTTTTGCAATATGAATTTGTTCATCCTGCACCTTTGGCTATGCCGCCTTTGTAGGATTTCCATTGTATCATTTACACTGATGGTTCAGCGCAAGTTGCGCATGGGTCTAAACACGCATACGTTTCCGCTTGCGCAATTGTGGTAGGTGCCATGGTGAATGATGAGTTCAAGTCCAGAGTCGTGCACACGCAGACTCTAGGGGACTGCACCGCACAATTGGCAGAGCTTCGTGCTCTGATGCTTGCATTGGAGTATGCTGATCCTAGTGTGACGACTCTTATTGTGAGTGATTCTTATTACTGTGTCCAGTCTTACAATGAGAACTTGTTCTTTTGGATTCAGAATGATTTTCGTGATTCCAAAGGTAGCACAATAAAACATAAAATGATCTGGGTCCGAGTGGCTGAGCTTAAAGAGCAGTTGCCACTCGTGTTTGTAATTCACACTTTAGGTCATCAGCGCTTGGGAGTTCGCGCTCTTGGCAATTCGTTGGCAGATGAGGCCGCAAAATCATCAGTATCGTCATATTTAGTTGTAGCAGTTACACGGTCCAAAAGTAAGATTGATGATGATATCTTGGCAGCTGTTGCTGCGACTGAGAAGGGAGGTAAATATCCTAAGGGGTTCCCTTCGAAGTATTCATACCACTTAAGTCCTGATAAAGTTCCTTATGGAAAATACCCGACGTTGGTGAGAGGTTGATTCCCAACGCAGATCGCAGGCACACATTGCTCACAGCGGCCCATGAAGGAGTTGCATCTGCGCATGCGGGCGTTTCGGCTACTGTAGCTCAGTTACAAAGGCGTTTCTGGTGTCGGGGACTGTACAAACAGACGCATGATTATGTCCTTCAATGTGACATTTGCCAGCAGATTAAGCCTTCAACTGCTGCGCGTCCGCCCCAAACACAGTTGTACATTTCTAATAAACCACTAGGTTGTGTTTACTTAGATCACTGCGGTCCTTTTTCTTCTGATACTGCATATAAGTACATCTTAGTAGCAGTTGATTCATGCACACGCTTTGTGTGGGTGTGGCCTCACCACAGCGCTGATTCAAGAACTGTCATAAGAGACTTGCGTGTCTTTGTAGGGATTTTTGCATGTGGTACCTTCCATTCGGATCAGGGTCCGGCTTTCGCCTCCAAGGCATAGAAGGATGCCATGACTTCGTTGGGGGTCCCAGTCAAGTTTTCGTCTCCATACAGACCTGAGGGTAATAGTGTTGTGGAACGAATGAACCGAGATTTAAAGCAGTCTTTGACAGCTCGTGTTATAGGCACTGGCAGGAACTGGCTAGCCCACCTCAATAGCGTGCAGCGTGCCCTAAATAATCTCCCTAGAAGGTCTCTGGGTGGGCGGACCGCATACGAGATGCTCTTTGGTATCAAGATGTTTGTACCGGACCTTGACGGTCTAGACTCAGCGGCTGTTGCTGCCTCCTTTGACGTAGATGAACATTGCAATGTTTTACAGAATCTACAAGACGAGAGACAGTCTTCAAAGGAACATTTGCCCTCCACCTTGGATGATGCGTTGCAGATCCCGGTAGTTGGCTGGCTACCCCAAGTTGCTGAACTGGTTCGGGAGAAGATCAAAAACAAGAAAGAATTTGGTCCCTATTATCGAGCTCCAGTTCCAGTGCTTGGTGTGAAGGGCACAAGAGCAGTCATTTTACCACCACTTCCAGTTCGTAAGGAAAACGGGTATATCTCCATTGACAATGTCAAGATACACAAAGTGGCCGATTCTTCTTAGTATGACACCGGCGGTCTCATGTCCTTCGATTATGAGGAATTCTGTTTTGGCCCCGGCTTCAAATCCTGTGCCTGAGGTTGCCTTTGAGATGCCTGCAATTTCTAGTCCTTTATTGAGTACACTGCCTGGTACTCAACTTGATGAAACTGACTACACTTACCCAACTGACTTATCGATGCCTGATTTACAAACTCGCTTGGCCACAGAATCCAGATTTTCATTTGACACTGTTTCACACACATCAAGAAAGCCTTCAAGGATTACTGTTTATGTAAGACTGTTTAAAAAAAAAAATTTGATTCCCCCTTGGACCTATATTTGGCTAGTGCTTTTTTCGATTTACCTTTTTATGTCAATTGGTTTTGTGTTTTATTTTTTCCGTCTCGTCACGGGACACTATGTCGAGGAGAGAACATGCATTCGACATATCAATGGAACATTGGCACCCCATTCCTCATCACACAAATTGAAGAGAGACTTGGCTTTTCTTAACATCACTGCTTGGCCTGTCCTAGATGGGATTGTATGGGATGCTGTTACATTTTAAATCCATGGCCCCACTGAGGTTATACATGTCCCTAATGTGCTTAGAGTTAACATGGGGGATGTAGTTAAACAAAATATACCTTCTGATGATTGGGATGTTCAGACCATAGAAGCGTTGTTTTCTGATTTGAAATATTATGCAGCCTTTGATGCTGAAGATTTGTATTTAGAATCTGCTAATTACGGTGATTTATTTTGTTACCAACATTTTGGCAATCACTACCTGCATAAAACTAATACCAAGAGGAACACTGTAAATTATACACAATGGGAACATTGTCCAGCTCCTATACAAGGCAGTTCTGCTACCTTTTTGAAAAGGTTCTCTTATTTTACTGATTTTAATCAGTCAAATCCCAATGCATTTTAGTTTAAAAAGACCGAAAAGTCCACATCCAAAGTTCGACTTACTGATACTAAATTATTGTACTCGAAGTCCTTTCTGGACCAGTTGGCTGTTGGAGGCTACGAGTTGTGGAAGGAAACAGTTGACCTTAAATCTGTTTGGGGTTCTAAAAGTTGGCAGATGCAAGGCACTGAGGCTTTGCACCGTGCATGTCTCATCCCGAATCATATGTTGTTTTTGAATTCTACAATTTCACAGACAACTTGCTTTGGATTGGCTACCTCTAAAACATGAAATGCTACTTCTTTCCCTGATTTAGAAGAATATTCAGGTTGGGGTAATACTACGATTTTTTTTATAAAAGAGTTACAAACTCTATTGCTAAATTCTTCTTTTAACATATCCAGTTTGGATCCCAATGGCTGGTTGCTCTGGCACAAAAGTGCTGACTTGTGCCAGCATCTTTTTCTGGGTTTGGCTCAAGGCTTTACACAGGTAAAGGTGGATCCCCGTTTTGAAAGTGGCCATTGTGTGACTACCTATTCTGTGGGAAAATGATGTCAGAATTGGCTCAAACATTCTACCTTGGCGTCAGTTAAACAGCATTTATCTAGACTGACAGACGATATTGATCTGAATGATTTCATAAAAGGCCCGGCTAAAGGTAGATCTAAAAGGTGGATATATGCTGTTTATAACGAATTCTGGAAAACATCCCAGATTGAGGCGGCTACCCGCCTTAGGGCTATAGATCAAGCTAATTTAGAAAAAGTGCTAGCAGTTGTAGATAATAGTATTAACACGCTTTCTTCCCGCATTTACACATTGGATAATATTGTGTAATCTTTTGTTGATATTGTGCAAGATGAAGTGTCTGTATTGTGCCATGGTCAGAATCAATTGCGTTCTAATATGCAGTTTGCATGGACCCTGCAGACGCTTAAGGCAGGAAAAGTGCCATGGCATTACATGAATACCTCTTCCCTGTTTGCCCCATTTAATTTCACTGACAAGCAACGTTTACTTTCAATGAAAGATGCCTCTTTTTCCATGTTACACATTGAGAGGTTAGAGTCTTTACCGTTTTCTGTGGCAGAGGCCACTACTGCAACGTGGCTTATCCACGGATTGATAACTCTCCCGTTTCCTCTGTTCGAGTTTAAAAACTGTATGAAATACTTTGCCATTGGCAGATACGAGCCTCTTCGTAGTTCTTATCTCCATGAAGCCTGGTCACTTCCTTTTACATATAGATGCCTTAGGGAGGGCAAGGAAGTTTATTTGAATGGTGAAGAATGCACTGAAACACCGGATCACTCATTAATGTGTAGACATATCCAATTACACGGCTCCTGTAATCAAAACGAGCCCTATTTAGCCTGTGTTTTGAAAGGTACCCCCGTGCCTGCTATCGTTCCCACATTCACATTACTGGCAAATGGGAGTTATTTACTATTAAACAATGAGGATTGCTGTGGGTTAATAAAAGGAATTGCTTATGTCGTTACCGTCAGTGAGCGTGTGGTTTGCTGTAAGAATGTAATGTATCCACCCACGCATAGGAAACTGGATGTTTCCATTTGGCCCAAGATTCCAACCTTGAAAGCAGAGTTCAATAAGATGAGTCGCATAAGAGCTCTATTGTCCCAAAAAGAAGTTGCCCTCACATCTGCTCGTGAAACATTTGTCCTTCACGTGGCTAACACTCACACAGAGGTGCATGCTTTATTAAATACTGACTTGCCATTGCATTTCGGTGAATTGATTCACACAATCTATAATGCATCCTCCACAACTGGGCTGGCACACTTTTTTAAAGTGGTTAGCAGCGGCCTTGTGACTTCATTTCAAAGTATATTTGGGGTCTTTCCTTCTTTCTTTCATTTGATCGTTTTCCAGCCTATTTGGTGGATTTCCTATTCTACTGGCACTAGCTACAGGCGTTCTTTTGCTGTTTTGTTTCATTCAAAATGAATGCACATCCTGTGTTTCAAAACGAGCTGTCACGAGTGGCACTGTTTCGCAACAGAATGCTTGAGTACTATGGAGCGCTGTCACTTGCCACCTAAAGTGCTGCTTATGGATTATCTTTTCGATTCTCCTATTTTACATGTGTCCAGCCTGTCTTTCATTGCCTGAGTTGCGATTTCGACTGGGCCCCTGGATTTGTGTCTCTGCAATACGGTGTCTCCTGATGTGGATTATAACCAGCTCATGAGCCCCTTAGTTGCTCATGAATTGATTTGTTCTGAGGGAGGGATTATGGCCTTTGCAGCAATGTATGGAATACTGGGTCAATGGAATGTGTTCGCAGCGGCGCAAGATTTCTTGGCACACAGCTTCATTGAGAACCCACCGAGTTGCCCTCTGATGGTGCTAGAGGCTCCGGTAATTGAAGAGCATGTATGTTCTTTCCCGCTATTAAATTGGATGGCTGATCTATTTTCAGATGAGAACGGTGACTTCCTATTGGAAGCTGTTGCTGCTTATTTTGCATATTCAATGTTAGGATGAAATATGTCATCACCATTTATTGGACATTGAACATATTTTTATTATTATTTTTTTTTTCTGGGATATGTTAATTTTCTCTGCCCCAGGCCTATTGACTTTGCTAAAGCCAATGACTAAACTTTCTTGATTATGAGATTTTGTTTTTGGGTGACATTTTTTTTTATTTTTTTCACTTGCGCAAATTTGAGCTGACTGTCGTTCTTGAACTCTGCATTTCAAAATGTGTCCCTTATCTTATCTTATCCGTGCTCAGATCAAGGGAGGGTGTCATATAGATATGCTTTGCCTTCACACTGTTTTAAGTTAGCATGAGCTTATTAGGAGTTTAAACGCCATTTTACCTTTCTGCTGCTTCTGCACACGGCACATATTGTTATTAGAGCTTTGAGCCTAGTAGAATATTTTGCTTCACACGAGAATAATATGTTTTGCTATTGTATCAGCTTTGCTTGGTAAGCTATGTCTGTACAGTGAGTGCTGAGGCCTTCAAGGTTATTTCAACACAGTGGTTGTTGTGAGGTCTGATCTTCGCACGTTCTAGGCATAACATATATGCAGCTGCGGCCAACTCTGGCTTTAGGCGTGTTTAATATTGCACTGCACAGAGCATACCGACACACTTGATGACTTTTTTCCATGCAGAGAGCTGGTGGAAGATGATGTGATCCCTTTCCACTAGGATCAGAGGTATGGGGCCGCCCTTCTAAAACCCAAAGAGACCTTCTTTAGATATAATATAATATACTAGCAAGGGAGGCTAGGTGCCATTTAGCATGCTTCCCTCTAGCATTTTAACATGCTTTCTCCCTTTCTATTTTATGGACTAGTAACTATGCTGAATACTTTGTTTCTTATAATATGTTTGCTTGTATTAGCTAAGATACTGCGCTTGAGAACACTGCATTAGAAATAAACATTTCAAAGCTGCACGTGTCTTCATTTACTCCTCGTTCTGGATTGATATGTTGGTATAACGAAAGAGTGTTCATGTGTTCCACGTTACCTGAGGTGTTCGAAGTCCATGTTCTGGGTTGTCTAAACATTGGGAGTTTGTAAGAACCAATGAGACACTGATTGCTAGTCTGGTAGGGGATTTTGGGTACTAAGGTGAGTTTTGGCACACCCTAATTCACTGAGGTTCCAAGTCTCTATGCACAGTTCTGTGTGAGAGCAGGATCCCTGCAACACCAGGCACGGAGAGAGGTGATGATTTTGGGGTCACCCCTAACCTAGGGGGAGGGCAAGCAGATGCCTTGAACACAAAGAGCATATCATGCTGAACGATTTGGTGGTGGTCCCATTCTCCTAGGTATGACCAAAATATAAAGTGGGAGGTGCACAACACGGTTGGTGAGTAATTGGATATTGAGTTTATGCGTGGATGGGTGCACTCCAGGGAGACGGTCCGGCCGGGCGTCTGGAATTGTAAAACTGAATAGTGTATGCATCAACGTGCAGATACATCCCCTGAGAGGCACTCCGTTAAATGTTCATCGAAATGATTACACAATTGGTTTGGGTAATGTGGATTTTATTCATCCATCTTTTCTCAAAAGGTATAGTGGGTCAATGGTATTACAATCATAACACTGAAAACCGATTAGCCATTTAGCTTATGCACGTACTCCGATGCATTTCGGGCGGTGAGCCCTTTGTCAAGGAGATCTAGGGGAAGAAGAGATGAGCCCAAATCAGGAAAAGGAATGGTTGATGGAAACAAAAAATGTAACGTGGGAGTGAGCGAAAAAAGTTACCGTTGTGATAAGGGTGGGTGATGCGATCAGAAGACTAGGGTGGCATGCGGAAAGACCTGAGAAATACCGACTGGTGAAAGGGAGTGAATGGAAACGATTCCGCTGAAGCTATCGGTGCTCTAGGGTAGTGAACGTGATGGGTGGCAGTGATGGCGGGGTGATAGGATATGTTAAATCGCTAAACGCGCTCGTGTGCTAACATGCAGGGTGAAAGTTAAACTTACGGTGTACTCGCATAAGGAAACGGGGTATAAAGGTACTTACATCGTGGCGGAAAGCCGCGTGAACTACTGGGTTGGAGGTCTGGGATCATATGGTTAAACCAAATGCTCTGGGAACGGTGGTAAGTGTGGGGAAAGTGGGAGTGAAATGGAAGACGGACAGGGTGATCGGATTGCCGGGGCGCCATGTTGGAATGGGTGAATGAAGGTGAAACGTGAGGGCCATGATGGAAAGGGTTGAAACAGTGACTGGAACGGGATGAAGCAAGATGAAAAATGAAAAATGAAGGTGAATAAAAAAGAAATCGGTAAACAAATGATGGAAAAGTAAACTTAACAATGAAAAAGGTATAATGGGAGTGCACATAAAGAAGGTAAACACGCAGTTAAAGAAGGTAAATACACAGTGAACACAGAGAGCAATGCTGTTGTATGTAACAGATTATAGATAGCAACTATATTCTACGCGATCATTCAATCCGTGTGGCTTAAGAGTCTGTAAACGATATATCCATTCCAGTTCTTTTTTAAGAAGGAATTTGCGATTGTCAATGCCTTCAGTGCGAACAATAGTTTCCAGTACTGTAAATTGCAATTGTGCAATGGTGTGACGAGATTCAAGGAAGTGCATGGCAACGTTGGATTTTTCTTGTTTAGTGCGAATGTTCGATTTATGTTCGTTAATGCAAACTTTGATTTTTCTTTCTGTCTTGCCGACATACAATTTCCCGCATGGGCATTTCAAGGCGTAAATGAGATTCATCGAATCGCATGTAGCGTTCACGTGTAATTTGATGACATGACCTTTCATAGGATGTTTGATTTGGTTTCCTCTAATGATACAATTACAATTGTTGCAGTTAAGGCAAGGTCTGGTCCCTTTGTAAATTTGGCTGGTGGGTGGTTGAGTGGAAAGAATCTCTTTGATGTTCTTCCCTCTGGTGTGAGCAAATAGTGGGGGAGTGTCGAAGATCCCCCGAAAATCGGGTTCAAGTTGTAGAATGGGCCAGTGGGTAAGAATGATTTTCTTGTATTAGTGGCTTGCAGTACAAAATTTGGATACAAGAACTATGCGTTCTTGTGTTGGTTTAATGCTCTTAGAGAGACTTTGTTGTCGAGAAATGTTGGCAACTCGTGTTTGAGCTTGATTGAGGATATTTTCAGGATAGCCTCTGTCCAGGAAACGTTGGTGCATTTCCTGGATGCGGGAGTGATAGATCTGTACATCGGACACAATTCTTTTGACACGAAGCATTTGCGAGAAGGGCAAATGTTTTTTGAGGGAACCTTGATGAAAGCTGTTAAAGTGTAGAGTGTTGTTGCGGTCTGTGCTTTTGCGGTGTAAGTCGGTAGAGATGCCGTTTTGGGTGATTTTAATCAAAACGTCAAGGAAGGAAATCTCTTTATCGCTGATTTTTCATGTGAAACTGATTCGTTCGTCTTCGGAATTGAGTTCTGTCATAGCGTTATGCAGTGATTCTTGTGTGTCAACCCACATGATGAATAGATCGTCTATGTATCTGACGTATAATTTTATTTTGCCAAATAAGTTGTGGTTAGAATATATGTGACTTTTTTCAAAGTTCTCCATATAGATGTTGGCATATGTAGGAGCCGCACAATTTCCCATAGCCATTCCGGATAGCTGTAGGAACCATTTGTCGTTCTCTTGGAAGTAGCTGTGGTATAGGGTATATATCATTAGCTCCATGATAAAGGTTTGCATAGATGGATCAATGTTACTCTCGAGGAGAGCACGTTCTACTGCTTCAATGCCTCCCTGGTGAGGTATGGAGGTATACAACGAGTTGACATCAGCTGTGCATAATATCAAAGTCTCGTTGGTGTCAATGGAAATGTTAGCCAGTGTATTCAGGAATTCTGTGGTGTCTTTTATATAGCTCTTGGATTGAATCACCAGTGGTTTGAGATATTTGTCAATATATTTACCCGTGGGTTCGTGTATAGAGCCTTTAGTTGACACGATGGGACGAAATGGTGGATTGAGAAGATTTTTGTGTATCTTGGGGCTCATTAAAATTCTCGGACTTTTGGGGTTGTCCTTGAGTAGATAGTTCTTGGTGCGATCCTCGATGATATCCGCTGCATGTGCTTTGTTGACTAAGTCTCGTAAGGTACTCTGAAACTCAGAGGTGGGGTTGTTGTCGAGTTGCATGTAAATGTCAGAGTCTTGTATGTGTTCAGTTAAACGCTGGGTATACATGGTGGTGTTAAGGATCACAAGAGCACCTCCTTTGTCAGCTTTCATACATCTAATATCTGGGTTGTTTGCCAGAGATTTGAGGGTGTCTCTGTCTTTTTGTGTCATATTCCGATGTTTGCTGGAGTTTTTTAGGTTGAGTTTGGTTAAATCGTTACGTACTAGGTTTTCAAACAAATCAATGCATTTGTGGCTTGTGGGAGCCTGGTAGGTACTGGCTGGTCGTAGGCCCTTGAGTTGATCACTTTTAACGTTGACGTTGGGAGGTAGAACGTTATCGAAAAAGTGTCGTAGTCTGAGTTTCCTAGTGAGTTTAAAGGTGCTCACTTCTAGTTCCAAGAGATTGTGTTAGTTACAGGAACGAACGATGTACCTTTTTCAAGGAGATCCAATTGATATTGGGAGATGTTGGAGTCAGAAATATTAATGACTAGGTTTGTTTTTTGGGTTTGGGATCCTTCTTTGTCACGGTGCTCCGTGTTAGTGGAGGGCTTGTTTCCTGGTTTTTTCTTCTTGCTCCTCCGGAGTCTTCGTTTGTTTCTGGGCCTAATCCTAAAAAATGAACATTGGATGGTTGATCTCGGTTGGTGGTAGATGAAGAGGTTTGATCATTGGTGGCTACTGCATTGGAAGAGGTAGTGTCGGTTGTCTTCTGTGATGGACGATAAGATGTGTCGCTGCCTGAGGATGATGTATCAGTTTGTGTGTTGTACGGTCTATTGCGTCGGCGTTGGGCATATACATCAGCCCATGTATACACTTCATCAAGCTTGTAGTCAAGCGTATCTCTTCGATATTTTCGGATTTTGCGTTCATTAATTTCTCTTTGATGTTTGTCCAATATGGTCTTTACATCCTCTAAGGTCTTGGTGAGTTCATCCGCAGTCAATGCGTCACGGAGTTCTTTTTGGGTATCTTGAATTTCAAGTTCCAGCTCTTTCAGGATATTGGCGAGCTCTTCAACAATCAGCAGGATTAAGTCTAGACTACATTTGTTGAGGATTCCATTCCACTTTTCTTTGAAAGTCTTGGAGTTTTTGCATAAGGACGGCTTCAGAGCTATCCGTAGACCGCATGGGATTCTGAGGGCTCGGTGGTATTTTAGTAGCGTACTCGCATGGAGTTTCTGATTGATGTGGCGTTTGGATAGATACAAAAGTTGTTTGAGGCATTGCTCTTTGTTGCGGGACGGTGAGGTGGGGCTAATATCTTCTTCTATTAGAGCATAGATGCGTTGACGTTCATCTTCGTTATATGCAAGGGTATGAGCCCTGGCTTCGGTGCTTTTATTGATTTCTTCGAATTGCATGCTTGATGGTGTGCAACCTGCCGGGTGGCGGTAAACAGGAATGACCAAAATATAAAGTGGAAGGTGCAGAACACGGTTGGTGAGTAATTGGATATTGAGTTTATGCGTGGATGGGTGCACTCCAGGGAGACGGTCCGGCCGGGCGTCTGGAATTGTAAAACTGAATAGTGTATGCATCAACGTGCAGATACATCCCCTGAGAGGCACTCCGTTAAATGTTCATCGAAATGATTACACAATTGGTTTGGGTAATGTGGATTTTATTCATCCATCTTTTCTCAAAAGGTATAGTGGGTCAATGGTATTACAATCATAACACTGAAAACCGATTAGCCATTTAGCTTATGCACGTACTCCGATGCATTTCGGGCGGTGAGCCCTTTGTCAAGGAGATCTAGGGGAAGAAGAGATGAGCCCAAATCAGGAAAAGGAATGGTTGATGGAAACAAAAAATGTAACGTGGGAGTGAGCGAAAAAAGTTACTGTTGTGATAAGGGTGGGTGATGCGATCAGAAGACTAGGGTGGCATGCTGAAAGACCTGAGAAATACCGACTGGTGAAAGGGAGTGAATGGAAACGATTCCGCTGAAGCTATCGGTGCTCTAGGGTAGTGAACGTGATGGGTGGCAGTGATGGCGGGGTGATAGGATATGTTAAATCGCTAAACGCGCTCGTGTGCTAACATGCAGGGTGAAAGTTAAACTTACGGTGTACTCGCATAAGGAAACGGGGTATAAAGGTACTTACATCGTGGCAGAAAGCCGCGTGAACTTCTGGGTTGGAGGTCTGGGATCATATGGTTAAACCAAATGCTCTGGGAACGGTGGTGTATGTGGGGAAAGTGGGAGTGAAATGGAAGACGGACAGGGTGATCGGATTGCCGGGGCGCCATGTTGGAATGGGTGAATGAAGGTGAAACGTGAGGGCCATGATGGAAAGGGTTGAAACAGTGACTGGAACGGGATGAAGCAAGATGAAAAATGAAAAATGAAAAATGAAAAATGAAAAATGAAGGTGAATAAAATAGAAATCGGTAAACAAATGATTGAAAAGTAAACTTAACAATGAAAAAGGTATAATGGGAGTGCAGATAAAGAAGGTAAACACGCAGTTAAAGAAGGTAAATACACAGTGAACACAGAGAGCAATGCTGTTGCATGTAACAGATTATAGATAGCAACTATATTCTACGCGATCATTCAATCCGTGTGGCTTAAGAGTCTGTAAACGATATATCCATTCCAGTTCTTTTTTAAGAAGGAATTTGCGATTGTCAATGCCTTCAGTGCGAACAATAGTTTCCAGTACTGTAAATTGCAATTGTGCAATGGTGTGACGAGATTCAAGGAAGTGCATGGCAACGTTGGATTTTTCTTGTTTAGTGCGAATGTTCGATTTATGTTCGTTAATGCGAACTTTGATTTTTCTTTCTGTCTTGCCGACATACAATTTCCCGCATGGGCATTTCAAGGCGTAAATGAGATTCATCGAATCGCATGTAGCGTTCACGTGTAATTTGATGACATGACCTTTCATAGGATGTTTGATTTGGTTTCCTCTAATGATACAATTACAATTGTTGCAGTTAAGGCAAGGTCTGGTCCCTTTGTAAATTTGGCTGGTGGGTGGTTGAGTGGAAAGAATCTCTTTGATGTTCTTCCCTCTGGTGTGAGCAAATAGTGGGGGAGTGTCGAAGATCCCCCGAAAATCGGGTTCAAGTTGTAGAATGGGCCAGTGGGTAAGAATGATTTTCTTGTATTTGTGGCTTGCAGTAGAAAATTTGGATACAAGAACTATGCGTTCTTGTGTTGGTTTAATGCTATTAGAGAGACTTTGTTTTCGAGAAATGTTGGCAACTCGTGTTTGAGCTTGATTGAGGATATTTTCAGGATAGCCTCTGTCCAGGAAACGTTGGTGCATTTCCTGGATGCGGGAGTGATAGATCTGTTCATCGGACACAATTCTTTTGACACGAAGCATTTGCGAGAAGGGCAAATGTTTTGTGAGGGAACCTTGATGAAAGCTGTTAAAGTGTAGAGTGTTGTTGCGGTCTGTGCTTTTGCGGTGTAAGTCGGTAGAGATGCCGTTTTGGGTGATTTTAATCAAAACGTCAAGGAAGGAAATCTCTTTATCGCTGATTTGCCATGTGAAACTGATTCGTTTGTCTTTGGAATTGAGTTCTGTCATAGCGTTATGCAGTGATTCTTGTGTGTCAACCCACATGATGAATAGATCGTCTATGTATCTGACGTATAATTTTATTTTGCCAAATAAGTTGTGGTTAGAATATATGTGACTTTTTTCAAAGTTCTCCATATAGATGTTGGCATATGTAGGAGCCGCACAATTTCCCATAGCCATTCCGGATAGCTGTAGGAACCATTTGTCGTTCTCTTGGAAGTAGCTGTGGTATAGGGTATATATCATTAGCTCCATGATAAAGGTTTGCATAGATGGATCAATGTTACTCTCGAGGAGAGCACGTTCTACTGCTTCAATGCCTCCCTGGTGAGGTATGGAGGTATACAACGAGTTGACATCAGCTGTGCATAATATCAAAGTCTCGTTGGTGTCAATGGAAATGTTAGCCAGTGTATTCAGGAATTCTGTGGTGTCTTTTATATAGCTCTTGGATTTAATCACCAGTGGTTGGAGATATTTGTCAATATATTTCCCCGTGGGTTTGTGTATAGAGCCTTTAGTTGACACGATGGGACGAAATGGTGGATCGAGAAGATTTTTGTGTATCTTGGGGCTCATTAAAATTCTCGGACTTTTGGGGTTGTCCTTGAGTAGATAGTTCTATGTGCGATCCTCGATGATATCCGCTGCATGTGCTTTGTTGACTAAGTCTCATAAGGTACTCTGAAACTCAGAGGTGGGGTTGTTGTCGAGTTGCATGTAAATGTCAGAGTCTTGTATGTGTTCAGTTAAACGCTGGATATACATGGTGGTGTTAAGGATCACAAGAGCACCTCCTTTGTCAGCTTTCATACATCTAATATCTGGGTTGTTTGCCAGAGATTTGAGGGTGTCTCTGTCTTTTTGTGTCATATTCCGATGTTTGCTGGAGTTTTTTAGGTTGAGTTTGGTTAAATCGTTACGTACTTTTTTCGCTCACTCCCACGTTACATTTTTTGTTTCCATCAACCATTCCTTTTCCTGATTTGGGCTCATCTCTTCTTCCCCTAGATCTCCTTGACAAAGGGCTCACCGCCCGAAATGCATCGGAGTACGTGCATAAGCTAAATGGCTAATCGGTTTTCAGTGTTATGATTGTAATACCATTGACCCACTATACCTTTTGAGAAAAGATAGATGAATAAAATCCACATTACCCAAACCAATTGTGTAATCATTTCGATGAACATTTAACGGAGTGCCCATTCTCCTAGGACCACCCCAAGCAAAGTTATGGACACAAAATACAATGCCAACCAAAGGCCCAGCAAAGCATTATGGGGCGAGATTCTAGAGTTTAGTGAATATTATAGTATTAGCTCTCAGTTGAGCTGGAGGGCATACCCCTTGAGGAATGTTTTGATATTGGATACTATAATATTCACTGCACTCTAAAATATCGGGCCATAATGCTTTGCAGGGTCTTTGGTTGGGATTGTAGTTTTGCCCATAACTGTCTCGCTTCTTGCTATATTTTCATTTTCACTTTTATGAGATGACCATATGCATTTTAGCATGTAAAGATATAATTATGTATTGTTTAACTAAAGGCACTGCTTGCTATATTTTCAATTTCATTTTTGTGAGATGACTATATGTATTTTAGCCTGTAAAGATAGTGCTTTGTTGTTTTACTAAAGGTATGTGAGATTTTTGATTTATTAATACACGCAAAGTTCATGCAAAAACTCTGGAGTAAGCTACTGCACCCACAACCCTTTGATACGAAACATCTACCATTACATGCTAAAAAAGCATGTAACCAATTCACAAAAGTGAACTTTGAAAAATATCATACCCCGTAACCTAGGGGGAGGACGAAGCAGGTGCCTTGAACACAAGCAGGTGCCTTGAACACAAAGAGCATATCATGCTCAATGATTGTGGTGGTCCCATCCTCCTAGGACCCCCCCAAGCAAAGTTATGGGAAAAAATACAATGCCAACCAAAGGCCCAGCAAAGCATTATGGGGCAAGATTCTAGAGTTTAGTGAATATTATAGTATTAGCTCTCAGCTGAGCCTGGAGAGCCTTATATTGGATACTATATTGTTCAATGCACTCTAGAATCTCGTCCCATAATGCTTTGTAGGGCCTTTAGTTGGGGTTTTATTTGTTCCCATAACTGTGCTTGGTGTGGTCCTAGGAGGATGGGACCACCACCAATCGTTCAGCATGATGTGCTTTTTGTGTTCAATGCACCTGCTTTGGTTCTCTCCCTAGGTTAGTTAGGACACCAACATCATCACCTCTCTCACTACTTGCTGTATTTTCACTTCACTTTTGTGAAATGACTATATGCATTTGTGCATGTAATGATAGAGTTACTTGTTGTTTTATCAAGGGTATGTGAGGTTTCTATTTTAGTAATGGGGATGAGACAGAATGGAGTATCGCAGCGGAGTAGTTTTTGGTAGTGGTACTTCACCAACTACACCCACCCTTAGATTGAACTTGAAACCTTATAGAGCACAGCACAGCCAGGAAGTATGTGTTGTAAAGAGATTATTGTACATATTAACATCTGTACACATTTTCACCATGTTTGGTAAACGTTCTGAATGTGATTCACATTTACCGGGTCAGTGGTTCGGTAAATTCACATTACACCATGGAATGAGCTTGACGCTCACTGTTCAGCAAGATCTAGTTGTGATTTTTGAAGCAAAAATGATGGAATACTCTTGGCATGGATAGAAGTAAGATGCAATCTGGAAAGTGCCTATTTGCACTGCGGAGCGCAGTGGGGGGGTGGCTTTGCTAGGGCGTGTTTTACAGTGCCCCCCTGCATGAGCAGTGCCGACGTGGAGGAGGGCGCTAGGTCTGTTCTCCTCAGCGAGATAGAGGGGGAAGGACTGACCGGGCCCCCTTCCCCCTTCCAATGGAGGAGACATGACGACATCAGTCAAGTTATAAAGGAACGGTGGTTGCTAGACCCAGTTTATGTGCTATGTTTGGTCTTGTCACCGGGGAGGGGTAGGTGGGTAGGTAAGCCAAGCAGGGGAGATAACTCTTTTTAATACACATTTAATTTACAAATAGTTAACTGTGTTTACAAATAGCAACTCTTCTGTACTCTGTGTTCTCTTTCATTTTTTGTACTCTTCAATATGCATGTATTTTACCCTTATGATGATTGTCAATAAATGTATCTTACAAAGAAAAAATAAATGCAAACATTTTTAAATGTGTGCCTCATTTTTCTAATGTGACGCAAAGTCAGGAGGTAGTGGCACTCTGTTCCTCCCTGAGAGAAAGAATTGAGGAGCTGAGATAAAATGTTGTGCCAACAAAGGGTGATATTTAAATCTAAAGGTGGTCGTGCTTTCTCATTAACAGGCTAACCACTCTGGAACTCTTTTCCTCTGAGTTAACAGTATGAGCCCAATATTTCAACCTTTCGAAAGGACCTGAAAGTACTCATTTAAACATAGTCTTAAAAGACGTGTGCCAAGAGTTCTCAGGTTTTGTGGCAATACAAGGGCTCTTAATAAATCCGTGATCAAGTCAAATCGCAATAGTGATATGATGCCAGATTGCACCCCGTGGCTTCTCACACACCCTCCCGTCTGTTTATTCATTGTGTTCCAAATGAACACTGAAGACAGACCTTGAGTGTTAGACTTGGCATCTTTTGTCGTGTTTCCCCTGTCTTTTTGCTCTCTGGCCTCTCAGGTTTGACTCTATTTTTGCTGGTTTAGTGTCTCTGGGCACTTTCTCACAGCTTATCAGTGTTAAAGTGCAAGTGCTCCTGTTGTAAACTGTTGTTCTGGATTGGTGATTCCATGATTGGTCATTTGACTTTCATGCTTGTCTGCAGGATATGGCACACGGGCTGAGAAAGAACTCGCTACAATTTAATGCTGACAAGACCGAGATTCTTTACTGTGCAGCAGGGAAGTCTCCCCCGTTACTTCCCAGTAACTTCTGGCCATTAGCCACAGCCAGTCCGTTGGCTCTTTTGGAGAAGGTGCGGAATCTGAGAATGATGTTTAATAACAAACTGACCCTTGAATCACAAGTAAATAAAACGTGGGTAGCTGCTTCTCTATTATTAGAGCCCTTCGTAAGGTTCTCCCGATTCTGCCAGCTCAACCTCGAGCACTGGTAGTACGAAATACCATTCTAAGCAGGCTGGATTATTGTAATGCCTTGCTGCTGGAGTCTCCAAGATATTTGATCGAGAGGCTCCAGAGAATTCAAACGATAGCAGCTAAGCTCGCCCTGCGAAGGTCAAGGCGATCATCTGCCTCCCTGGACTTGTCAAAACTGCATTGGCTTCCTATACTGCAAAGAGTTATTTTAAGTCCCTTTGCATAGTATTAAAGGCTCTACATTAGTCTGGACTTAAACTAATGCAGAATAAATTTGCCTGGTATGCCCCTGCGAGGAGCCTTCGCTCCTCCTCCGCCAGGATGGTGAAGGTACCAAGATTTAAAAAAAGAAAAATCAGGAGGTAGGGCTTTCAGCACCTCCGTTGCACGACTATGGAATAATCTTCCATTTGAGCTGAGACAGCTGGAAGATCTGTTTCTGTATAGGAAGAGACTGAAGACATGGCTCTACCCTAGGGCATAACTCTACTAAAGTGGTGAGACCCCCTGTAACATGAGCCCAGTTGGGCACACATATGTTAGCACCAGGATGCCCGTAGGGTGACAGTGCACTCTATAAGAGCTGAAATAATAATAATAATAATTTACTAGTCAGTTCCTAGTAGAGTGCACTGTGTGTGCCCAGGGCCTGTAAATCAAATGCTGCTAGTAGGCTTGCAGCACTGGTTGTGCCACCCACACAAGCAGCCCTTCAAAGGTATCTCAGACCTGCCACTGCAGGGTCTGGGTGCAGTTTGTAACTGCCATGTCGACTTGGCACGTGCACCCACTTACCAGGCATTACCCTTCCCTTTTCTTACATATTAGTCACCCCTAAGGTAGGCCCAAGGTACACCAGAGGGCAGGGTGCAGTGTATGTGAAAGGTACGACATGCCCTGATGTATGTGGCATGTCCTTATAGTGAAATACTGCCAATTTCGTTTTTCACTATTGAAAGGCTATCTGGCCCATAGGAAAGCATGGGAGTAAATTTATAACATCTTATAAATATAACTTTCCATTGGGACCAGATTGGAAAATAAAGTTTAGTATTCCATGAACTCAGAATATAAAGATGCATATTTTAGTGAAGGTGATTTTTACATTCTGTGTTTGAAAATACCACTTTTGGAACGTAGGTATCTTCTCGCATAGCCATCCTGTGTGCCTCTGCTAGGATGTGCTTGACTGTCTGGCTTTGGAGTGACAGGGGCTGGGGATGTGCAGTGGCTCCAGAAAGTCTGAATGAGTCAGAGCTGCATTTAGAGTTGTGGGAGGAGATTTCCTTGCACCTGAATGGGCCTGGTCTGCTGCAGACAATGCTGTCTCTGCCTCCTGCTGGGAAGCTGGGCCAAAGAGGACCGAACTGGTTTGGACTAAGCACAGACACTCTCTGCCTATGAGGACAAATTAATTTGGGGTTTAAATATTGGGATCCAGACCCCAGAACTTCAGAACTCTTTTGGAACCAAGAAGACTGCCAAGAAGAAGAGCTGAAGAAGCTGTGAGGAGTGACTGCCACTTTGCTGAGTGCTTTGCTGTGTTGGCCTGCAGTGACTGCTTCTGTCTTGGGCAGTGAAAGTACTGGACTGAACTTTCAGCAATTTATTTTTGTGAGTTTCTCCAAGGGCTTGAGGCAGAGCTTGCCGCCTGTTCAAGAACTCTCAGGAACAGCAAAAACTTCAAGTTATTCTGCCATCAGCACTGGGGACTGTGTGTTTTGTGCTGTCGCAAAAGAAAAAGCAACCCGACGCCGTCTACAACTCCGCTGCCGACTCCGTGTCCTGAAGGCACCGCAGAGGGCACCACGGCACACTGCACTGGAACCCTGGTCTCACCGACAATGTCACCTTACACCACCACCGAGCCGCTGCATGCACCTGAACCTCTGGGCACCACACTCTGCACCGCCTCGCTTTATGCCATCACCTTGGTGGCCCGACAACGACGCTCCACGCCGACATCGATGCCACTGCTTGCACTGTGGTTCGAGGGCACCTCTCATAAGTTACACAATGCACCATCCTCATCTCACACTGCCATCCTTGGCCTACCGACGCCAGCGCCATTGACTCCAGTTTGTCAGACGATGACATCGCTTCAGCAACGATGACTCTGCTGCTTGCACCATGACCTGCCAGCACCGCCCGAGCACCATATCACTGTGTACCACCGCCCTAGTCTCACCGACACCACTGGACGAGCGTCACTGAATGCCCAGCGACCTGAGATCACACTGCTGCATTTAGCACCACAGCCCGCCGACACTCCCAACTTCAACAGCGTGGAGTTTGATCTGCAACGCGTGTGACTTCAAGGGCCGACGACTCCTGCATCGACCTCCAAAACTGGCACCTGTGGACACTGGCTCTTCGGGGCTCACCGAGAGGTTGCAGATGCCCTGTATTTGTAAAGGTACTGCTTTGCGGGCCATCCCAACACCGTAGCTGGCCTGCAAAGCCACGGTCAGCCAGAACTGTTTGGATTTGTTGTTCACGACGCCGTGATAGCCCCAGACAGAGCTATCGACTTCAAGGAACTGTATTTCAAGTCTATTTTGATTTTTGAAGTTTTCTGGGAACTGTATGGTGGATTTTTATCGTTTTTGGTCTTGTTTTGGATATATAAAAATATTGGATATTTTTGTTAACTGGTATGGTGTCCTTTTGTAGTGCTTTCACTGTATTACTGTTGGTAATGTGCACATGCTTTACACACTGCCTCTAAGATAAGCCTGACTGCTTGTGGCGAGCTACCAAAGGTGTGAGCAGCGGTTATTTTAGGAGTGAAACTCCCTTATCCTGACTAGAAGGAAGGGTCCCTACTTGGACTAAGGTGCAAACCCTTGCCAACTAGAGACCCCCATTTCTAACATTGAGTCCTAAGGAACAGCAGTAGCATGGACGGGTGTTTGATAAACTAAGTCCGTTCTACATTAAATTTACAATTATATCAGGTGTAAATGAAGTCACATTATCCAATGTAAATCACACATGTCCATTATGACTTTCAAGGTTCCAAATGTATCCCTGGGTTTTATTTATGCTGGATGCTCAACCACATCTGCGAACCAATAAAGGGAGTGATTCTTTATATGAACACGAATCATGTTTTGATCCATTTTGAAGGAATAATTGAAAATTGAACATAGAGGTGGTAGACTGCATTAGCTTATGAATTGACACAGATGTCGTTGAGAAGATGTGAGTATGACAGACTGCAAAGGATATTTTCTATTGGTGTAGCTAACAGGTACTATCTTACTTCAATAACATCAAAATGACAAAAAGCTGAGAGAACCCATCATGAGTTGAATCTGCAGCCTTTATGTTAAACTCACACCTTTGCAGAAGGTGCATTATCCCACTGTGCTGTTGTATTACCTTTTGGAACAAAACAGTATTCAGTGTGGTATAGAAGTTATTTTTATGTCATCAGGTTAACAGTCCGCATTAGATAAATCGTGCAAATTAAAAAATGCAAGATGGCACTGACGTCATACCTAGGCAGACCACGATGATGATAGGCAACCCAGCTTTACGGAACAAGTTGTCAGTGGTTGAGGAAGTGATGTCAGAAGAACAGTTGAAGACGGAGACGTTCCACACATGGATTCCCTTTACCTCAAGGGGGCTGTGACAGATGACAGAAGAGGCGTCTTCCAGCCTGCTGGCGTTCTTCAACTCTGAAACATTGCAAAACTGCGTCAGTATATACACACATATATTGTACCTCCAGCGGCTATAACTTTGCACAGGAGGAAGGCTTTTGTGCCAAAAGAAAAGCTACACAATGCATTTACGGTTCATGAAACTGTTATTTTGCATCACGTAGAAAGAAAAAAGTGTGGTATCAAGCGCTATTAAAACAAGGTAGTATTGTTAGTTGCCTAAACATCACCTTCCAAGAAAACTCTAGACCAGGGCAGCCTTTCTAGCCAACCACAAGGAAACATATAATCAACGCAAGTATACGTACCTGTTGTCTGTGTAAGTGTTTGTTTACTTTATTCTTGAGATTCTAGAAAACTAAAGAAGCATGATCTAACAGTATTCTGAGGTCCAAATTATCACCTAAAGTTTAGTGTAGGGACTTGTGGGCAATCAGACATGCGCACAGGCTGGTCCAATAGGTCATGTGTGGGCCGGCTCTTTGTGGGCCGGTTTTAGGCTCTGCTGGGCCGGTTTTTACTGTCGTTTTTCTTGATATTAAAACAAACATTGCCAGTAGCAAGGGAAAATTCATGCAGTCTTTCATACCTTGCAAAACAATTATACAATATGTCTTTACAAGTCAGAATTTCCCCAATTTGCAAGCATGGACCAGTCTTTCAGCTTTCTAATTCACTAATATTACTTTTATGTTGATGCCTGGGCCTATTTTCAGTCCCATTCCGACCCTGGGCATTTACACAATGCAAAGAGGTGCAATAAAACGCAAGCGCGCAAACTACAGCGTCCATCAACTTACACAAGCAAAAGGAATTTCAGATCCATACGAGTGCAGCGCTCAAACCTCCCTGCGTTGCGTAGTATGATACCACTACTAACAATGTCAAGGTGGATGGGCGTCGATTCACCAAAATGCCAAGAGTAGCGGAAGTGACATAACATGCCCTTTACCCAACCTTACATTACAGGAAGTGACGTCGTATGACCCTCGACCCTATTTTTTTACAGGAAGTCATGTCACCTGACTTAACCCTGATAACATCACAATAATTGACTTTGCTGAAGCTCCATTATAACTGCATAATTAATATTACGTGCACAGACAAAGTGTATTTTAGATACGATCTATATTATTGTGCTAACTTGATCTTTGAAAGTTCTGGGAGTAACTCTTGCTCAGAACTGTAGTGAGCAACTGTAGTAAGAAGACCAGACCATTACTAGGGGGCTTTTACAACCTGAGAAATATTTCAAAAGAATGTTGTCAATAGTGCATTTTGCAGAGGATTTCCTTTAGTATGCCATTACCTGTATTTTACCATGGGCGTCCATTTTGTTAAGAACTACCTCCAGTGTGCCATCATTTTGTCACAGGGGTCTGCCATGCCAAAAAATGGCTCAAGAATGCCAGCACCGGTATTTTACCATTAGTGTATCAATAAGACAAGAATACCTTCAGGAGGCCAAGGCCAACAACAGACTTGCAAGCATAACACCACATTTTCACTCGCATTCACTAACTTACACTTATGCATTCATTCTTAATCACACTCTCTAACACTCCCTTACTCTGATTCTTATTCGTTCTCACTCATTATGACTCACTCATTCCGACACTCAATCTCACTCTCACATGTTCTCACGTACTGCCTGTCACTGACTCTCTCACAAACACGTTTTAGGCACATATTCAGACTTGCAGACACCTTCTCACACAAACACACTCTCACCCAGAAACACACACAACCTACATTTAAAAGCATTTTTTACTTTCCTTAGCTGCCCCCAAAGGTTCCATTCCATTGTGCTCCATTTTTTATTGCACTAATAATGAATAATGCTATATTATTCACTATTAGTATAAGTAAAATTTGACAGAAAATAAAGAATGCAGAGACGTCACCCCTATGTTTTGCCACTAATTTTGTCATCTCGGAGACAGTGGTCCATCAATTGTTCTTTTTACATTTTTCGTAACTGCAGTGCCAGGGGTCTCAAGGAGCATGCCAGGGGTTGCAAGAAGCAAGTCAGGGGTCACAACTGCGACCCCTAGTTACCCCTAAATGACCTCCATGTCAAGGAGGGAGTACTGAGACGGGAACAGTGAAAACACCCCTAGAATCTATGCAAAGCCAGAACTACTAATGAAGAAGGACGTGGATTTGCGCAGAATTCTAGTTGCAAATGAAACCGGGCACAACCCAGTGCTTAATTTGAGCCGGCACCTAATTGTTAACACCATACTGAGAACAGTCTAACACATGGTGGCGCTGCTCATCTAATTTAAAGATGAGCAGAACAATGGTTGTTTAGAAATACAATATACATTACAATAGTGCTAACACCTGCCTCCCCAGCCATTCCTTTAGCATTGGGGATCTGGAATAATCTGAACTGTCACATTTACACGCGAGAGAGAGATGGTTAGTAGTCGTTTTGGCAGCGATGACAAGGGTGATGGGTGGTGCAAGCTGCAGTGGCCTCCTGGTCAGAGCCCTGGCACTTAATATTTTACAAATTAAGCACTGGCACAACCATAAGCAAACTAAACATCCGCTGATATTTTCACATGCACTTTCTATGAAATTGCACATTTTACACAGCTCAGCATCAACCCGTTGTCCGTGCAAGGAAATTCTTACTAGAGGGTGTACCTCGATACAAATCACAGACAAGACATCTCTTGCTCATCTTTGTGGCCGAATGTTTAGTGCAAGTGTGGCCAATGACATCGTCGGCATGCTATTCCATTTAAAAGCGCCTCTGTGGAGTAACGCAACGCAGCGCTGTCTATTTTCACGCAGCACTGCCCATTTCTTATTAAGTCTCGCGCCTAGCGGTGCAGTGCGCAGCAGTGCTCACGCAGCAAGAGACTTTTTGTAGGGGAGTTTCAAAACGGGTCTAGGAATCGCACATGCTCGTGCGTGTGCTTTTCCTTTTGTGGCCTGCTAGTGGCCTTTTTATAAAAGACAGCACGCAATTGGCCAAAGGCGGGCGCATGGCCTATTGGTGTCTATTACGTGCACCAGGCCATCATGTGGTTTCAATTATCGTGCCCAGACACAGGCGTGATAATTGAAACCACAAGGCTCGCTGTGGCGCGCGCACCACTCGCGGGCTTCTTTGTTTATTAAGCGATCGCTTTCCCTGCCGCTTGTTTAGCATCTCAAAGGAAGCGGCCGGTTCAGAAGTCACATCGGGCTCCCATCAGTTTGCACGGGCCTGGTTGAGACAAGAGGCTGTTGATGTTGGCAAGAAGTGCTTTGCATCTGAAACCTTCCAGGTAACCGGTGGGAAGGGTGAAACTGTGACTTTCTTTACAAATGGCGTCTCCCTCATTGAGCAAGGGGCGAGGTGAGCGCAGCTAAAGTAAAAATCCCAGTTGTGGGATTTTCTCGCATCCTCTTTCCGTCTGACTCGTTTCTGGGGCACATTGCGTAGAACAAGACATTTGTAGCCGGTGGGGGTGGTTTGTTAAGAGAATGGAAGTACATTTGCCGAGTAGATCAGGATGCGATTATCTGGCTTACCCAAGGAGCACAAAGTCGATCACAGCACCAGCAATCGCTAGACTGCACACATGGCTTTACTTTATTTATTTAAGCAATTTGTAGAGCGCGCAAATACCCGTGGGTGTCTCGGCGCTGAGGACGGCGGAGGCGGTTGGAATAGTTTGCTGCTCATTGAGTGAATAACCATGTTTTTAGTAGTTTCCTAAACGCCAGCAGAGTTGGACAGGATTTTATTTGTGCTGGGAGCGTATTCCATAATCTTGCCGTGGCAACGGTGAATCTTTTGTCTCCCCAGGAAACCTTGTATGTGCTAGGGACCATAATGAGGTTGGCCGATGCAGAGCGAAGGTTTCTGCCGGGAACGTGAGTGCAGAGGGCTTTTGTTAAAAAAATAGGACCTGTGTTTCGCATGGCCTTGTATGCTATGCACAGGGCTTTGAATTTGATGCGCTTGCCAATTGGAAGCCAGTGCAGATTGCGCACCACTGCGGAAATGGGTTTATGTTTGGGGGTACCTGTTATGATCCTGGCTGCCGCATTTTGTATAAATTGTAGTTTATTAATGACCTTTTTCTGTGCATTCAGAAACAGTCCATTACAGTAGTCAACTTTAGACATTACAAGAGTGCTTATTAGAATTTTTCCAGCACTGGGAGGGAGGAATGGGAGAAGTTTTTTGATCATTCTTAGCGTGTAGAAGACAGAGGAGGAGACCACATTTGCCTGTGCTACGAAAGTGAGTTTGTCGTCAAATATGGCGCCCAGGTTTCTTACTTTCTGTACTGGGGATGGTGTGGGGCCATGGGCGGCGGGCCACCAGGTGTGGGGCCAGGCAGGCTGTAACTTGCCGAAGATCATGACCTCCGTTTTATCGGAGTTGAGTTTCAGGCAATTTTTAGCCATCCAGGAACTGATGTCAAGCATACATGTATGAAAGCTAGTAGCTATAGCTCCTCCGTCATTATTGATTGCTAGCACCAGTTGTGTGTCATCGACATCAGTAGTTAGCCCCATCCCGTAGGTTTTGATGATCTTGGCCAGGTCCGACACATAGATATTAAATAGTGTCGGACTTGGGATGATCCCTGTGGTACCCCGCATGGGAGGGTGAAGGAAGTGGAATTAAATTCGCCAAGGCTCACTAGCTGGGAGCGATTGGCCAGGAACGAGGCCAGTAGATTTTTGGCCTTGTGTTTAATGCCCATGTTTGCGACACGGTCAATCAGGGTGGCATGATCGACCGTGTCAAACGCTGCCGATAGGTCCAGCAAAATAAGCACTGCTGTTCCTCCTTGGTCTCGGGTGGCTCTGATCTCGTCCGCAGCTTTAATAAGGACGGTCTCAGTGATGTGGCCCTTCCTAAAACCAAAATGTGAATCATCGAGGAGATTGTTTTCTTCGATGAAGTGGGCTAGTTGTGTATTCATTATCTTTTCGAAGATTTTAGCTGGTAGGGGGAGACTTGTGATGGGTCGGTAGTTTTTGGTGTCCAGCGGGTCTAAGTGTTGTTTTTTGAGAAGGGGTTTGATGATTGCCTTTTACCAGGTAGCTGGATAAATACCCGTGTTGAACACGTCATTGCATATTTCAGTTAGTTTAGGGGCTAGCAGATCAGGGATGAGGTTAGATACTGAGATGGGACATGGGTCATTGGGAGAGCCTGATTTGATCGTGAGGATGAGATCATGAATTTGTGAAGCCACGATGTGGTTGAATTGAGGGAAGGACAGAGCCCTGGATTCATTGTCAGCGGCCTCCGGCTTTTCCTTGTTTGAATGGGAGGTGAAGTTGTCATAAATAGTGTTAACCTTTCGCTGACTGCATCACTTCTCACCAGTATTTGTCAATGCAAGCACGGGGGCGATGGTTACTCAAGTCGCTCGTATTCAGTTCATTTCTCGCTCTCCACAAGAGAAGAAGAAAGCTAGGCTCCCTCCTCTCTCTGCACGTGACTGCCCGGGTTTAAACTTTGCACAGAGCGAGGCGCGCCCTCCCTCACTTCACCCACTCACTAGTTACTTTCTTCCTGCACTCCATTTCCACAGACACAATCGGTTTAGTGGATTTTCAATTATATACGTGTTGTTCGTTTTAATATTTATTCACGATACAGGAGATTTTTTCTCTGAGGTGCATGCATGAATGGTTTGATTTCAGTTTCCTAAGTAACAAATTCGTATCTAACTGTACACAGAGACACGCACGAAGGACCGCTGAACGCCACATTCCCTGAAAGTGCACTTACTGTACTCTTCGCTAGTTTTGGTGCTTCCACTTGGCATTGCTGGCAAAGCAATATCACCTCTCTACCAACTTTCAATAAATACATTTATTGATGGAGGATTACCCACAAGGCTCCTATGCCCGAAAAGAAATGGCGACAACGTGTGTGGGCAGGACCATGGCGCACTGTCGCAGATGTAGGAGTCAGAAATACAACAAATCTGCAGGAAGCGAATTGTTAACGGTTTGCATCTCTGACCGAGCTTGGAGCTCACGTAGGGCGGGCTCACAATATTATAAGGTCTCCTGCACTGTCAGGGGGCGATTAATCTCCCCAAAGCGTGCTCCAGGCATTCAAAGTATTTTATCTCTAAAGAATGCAGGACCCAATGATGTGCCTGGCGGCAGTGCGTGCAATGCCCAGTTCACTACGGATTATCACAGTGTTCTCTGCTTATTTACAAAGACCGTCATTCCAGAGACTTCTTTGCTGACTGCTCCCTATAAAACACTTATTCACAGTGTGCGCTCTGCTTGAAATAAAGTGCTTCCTCGCTGGGTCTCTTCGTGCTGTACAATATTTTTTCCTACCGTGATCTCTAATTGTTATCAAGTGCATTCTCAAAGCATTTCCTCAGCCTCCTTTAAAACACTCTACCCCACTGTGTACTCTGCTTCCTATTAAATTTGAGAGGCAAGGATTCTGTGCTTCCAGAGAAGGTTTGTATCCCACAGCATAAATCACTTGGTCCTTAGAACAGCCTATACCTCTCTGCAGGGCAAACTCGTGAAATAATACACCTTTCCAGTCCTTCAGCTCTAATCACCCCTTTTCTCTTCCTCCGGGCTTATGGAAATCGGACTGTTGATTCCATGTAAATCTGCTCTTGTACACAGTGAGGTTCTGTGGTCTACAGATTCAGCATCAGGCTAGCTCTTGCGATACCTGCATCACGGCGGCCTATTCTACATCACACACTCAATTGTAATAGGTAGAAGTGGAAATCGACTACAGAAATTGGCCTGAAAATGTAGTCTTCAAAAATAAAGGGCAAACAAAGATAATCCGCATGCACCCAAGCCCCCCATCGAGCACTAGTTTCCAAATACCTTAGGGCTGTAGGTGAATAAAATTGCTTAAACGAGCCCTAGAACAGTTGAGAATTGCATTTGGGATTTTAAGAGGTTAATTTTTTTAGGTAGCTTTTTATCCATAGCCTCTTTTTTGCAGTGTATATCGCGCTCTTATCTGTTAGTACGATTTATGTCTGTTATCGGTTATAACCACCTATCTGCTCATCACTACACGTTTCAAATTGAAGACCACCCACATTATCCTTCCAGTCCTGTGAGAAACGTTCAGATTCCCCAAATTGGGTAAAGTATTAATAGTATATGGAGATATGCATGAGGTATATGGATGTATATAACTGTACACATGTACACCTTTTTTAGTAAAACAATGATGAGAGGGTACACGCTAGGTTCTGCAATTGAGACTTTTTTCACTTGGTGCATGCAATCTATGGTATGTCAGACTAACACGCAGATAGTGTTAGTATGCGATTAAATTCGCCACTTCACAAAATACCTGTCACATAAAACCAATATGTCACAGTGAAATAAAGTTGAGTGGCACAATGAGGGGATGAGACCTCTAACAGAGGCATGTACGTAAGTGACGACATGCTTACCTACATGGTATCCACTGTGCACCAAATTGGTACTAAGCATGGCAGCAATTCTGTATGTGTATTTTATGTTACATTGTGTCTGTCCCTGTTTTTACTTTCAGATGGAGTTTGGCAGATAACAGACACACTACATATTGCACACCACGAGGAGCGGCTACTCTGCCCTCGTATCACGGAGAGGATAGGGACCCCCTTCTTTATAGGTTTCCTCACATAGGGGGTAATCAATTGCCCTGAAGAAAGTCCAGGACCTTTACTGCCACCCAGAACTGAAACATGTCGGCACCAGGGTCTTACGACCATAATACTCCAACAAGACCCTATTATTAGATATTTTTAATTACCCAGACAGACCCAAAAATAAAGGGAAACCGGGGATCTGCCTGAGGTATTTTATCTTTAACCCCCCTGGTCTTTGTCTATCTAAAGAGCTCCCAACAATGGGGTTGAGCCCATCCCGACTTTTAGGGGTCGGGTTGACCCGATGATGAAGCATGACACCACTAGGGTGTGTGAGGGTAATTAAAACAAAAAGAGCTTTTGTTCCCACATTCATGATTGGGTTAGGTACAACCTTTCACTAGAGAGGCTCCCCCCCACCTTTTGTCCCCTTTCTCGTGCTTAGTTAGTCAACAAGCACCACTGACCACTAGCTGGTCAATTGGAGTATTTCTTGTGATTAGTGCATCACTATAGCCACCTGCACTCTCCCACAGCAGCTGCACTATTATATACAGTCTGTTGAGCACCCAGAGGCACTTACATGGGTAAATCTTTCACATCATTCCAATAGCAAAAGTTTCATAAGCAAATAAATTATTCAAACTGATCCCTCGCGTCTTGTTCATACCTGGCATGGGTCCCAATTCCACATGTGACACCTTCAACCACCCAGATGGTTTAAGCAACATCACCTTTATTTCTGTGACTTTGTTTCATTTGCCCATTGAGAAGTATGGGACTACTACTCCCAGATTCGCTGTTAGCTAAAAAGTAACGAGCTGGAACATGGCACCCAATGGGCCAAAAAACATTTCTTTCCCTGCTCAAGTGGTACTGTTGTCATTGAGAAAGGTTAAGGAGTCAACAGAACATTTCAGGCAAATATGGCCATTTCCATCTGGTTACTGACTCTTGCAGACTGCCAGAAGGACCTGGGCGTACTATTAAATCTAGTCCTTGTTCTATTTGTACGTTGTTCCCTTCCCCCACTTAGTCGCCATGCCACTTCCCTTCTTCCCCACAACTGTCCTACATACGATTTCACTCCCTCGGCGCACACCTGCTTACACATAGCGTCTATACGTTAGAGAGTGCACTGTGTTCTTTAAAAAAGCACTCCACTGCAAATAAAACTACATATATACAAAAACAGAGTCATTTGTAACGCCAATAGCTCTAACTTTACAAATGCGAGACCTATTGCATTGCAAATGCTTGTTAAATCTGGACTGGTATTTTTCCATTTAGATTTTATGCAAAACACTGTCCCGTCAAGCCTGGGACAGCTGGGTTTGACTTATGATATTATGAACACAGTGTTGTGCATACGAGTACCAGGAAATGTGCATGTTCTGCTTATCACCTTCAGCATCTTTTTAGCAGTGTTTTCTTTTTCTATTTCTAAAATGCACGTGCCTGTGCGATAATTCTTGAGGATGATTTGAACCCTCTATCGGTGCTAATTGTTTACTTGGGCATCAAATTGGTCCTGGCTGGAGACTATGCAATTCTGAGGCAAATTAACTATCTGAGACACCTTATGAAGTAAAGAACACCTTTCAAAATGAAAGTAGCGACACTGAAGCAGGTCTCTGAAATATTAAGAGCTCCTTTTTCGAGGGTGCTCTACACTGGTAGAAAGGTAGGATGCTCAGGCAGTCTTTTTCGGCAAGCTATTGATTAGGCTTGAAATAAGAAATCCATTTGATGCTTTAAAGGATCTCAGAGCACAAGCAGTAATAGTGCTGCAATTACTTAAAAAGTTCCAAGGGTCACAGAGACCACAGAGCAGGTCAGAGCAAACCTACAAAACAAGGGCATGAACGAACAGTCATGGAGCTGTGGAAGAAAGCAAGAGGCAGCAACGACCTGTAAAACAAGCATGTGCAATGCAATAGGTCTCGCATTTGCGAGACTTTAACCTATTGGATTTGTAAATGGCAATGCCTTTTATTTATTTATTTTCATAATTAACACATAAATAAAAGGCATTGTCATTTACAATGCCAATAGCTCAAACTCTTGTAAATGTGAGACCTATTTCACTTCCGCTATTGTCCCGGCCTGCAGTAGGAAAAACTCATTAAAGAAAATAGTGCTTTCAGACTAAATTAGACAAACCATGTTACAACAGAAGTAAAAGGGCCTGTACTCATGGGAGGTTACGAATGAAGACAAGCCTATTAACGAATCAGAAGCCAGCATTTACAAAGGACAATGACACAAGCCAATGAGAAATATGGGCAAAGAGTGGGCGGAGCTTCAAGTCCATACTCGAATACAGCATTCCTCACAGAGCAGCGCATGCACTGGCCAGGCTTGACCTAAAAAAACGAGAGGCCTGTAAAGCCAAAGCCGGACTCTAAAGGGGACCGCGACTAACACATCCCTAGGGAGGCGTGTAGAAAGGGCAGCTGGGGAAAATCTGCAAAATTAGTCACACACCATTGGCCGGTGGGGTTTAAAATAACCAATCAGGGGCAAGGGGTGTGGTGATCACACAGCAAAAGGGAGGATGGAGCAAAGGTCGACCGGTGTTTTCCGCGATCTTTGGAGTAGGGGAGTTATTGTGCTAAGAGAGTGGTGAGTGGAGCCCGTTGTCTTTTAATTCCAAATTATTTGGGACGTGGTGTACCTCCATTCTGCAGTCTGACCTACAACCTTCATTCAGCATAGCTCCACTCAAAGTAGACAGCTAGCATGACGTTTCTCCTTATTGCCATATGAGGGAGAAAGGAGGTGTTGCACCCCGCAGAGGGCAACATATGATCTCCAGATGTGCATAAATGATTGTGTATGTGTGTGTGTGTGTTTGTGCACACCAGTGTGCGCTTGAGTGAGTTAGTCCATGTGTTTGTGTACATGTGTGTGCACAAGTTGTGCATGGATATACATTTATTGCTCCTTACTTGTGACTAAACTATGTTGAAAATACCTTAGTGGAACATTTGTCCACTCCACGGCCCCCTGAGACCATGGAGAGGGTAAATGTTGCACGAAGGTGGTAATTATACTCCATATTGCACATTCGATGTTCGAGATATGATGTGTCCAACACAGACAACTACAAGAAGGCAGTTAAAACTTAGCACAAAGACATAATCGAGGCAAGAGTCAACTACTTTACCTTTAAGATTTACAATGCTGCAAACTCAGCCAAAGAACTGTTCCACCTGGTGAGCATTCTAACGAAACCCACAAAGAGCAAATATGGCCCCCCTTCCTCAGAAGCAAGATGCAACATGTTAGCTGGTTCCTTCTTGGAAAAGGTTAACAAAATCCTTCTCACACTTGGAGGGGATGGTGAAGCAGCTATCCCCCCCTGGATGAAGGTGGGACAGTGGCCCTGATCTTGTTGGATTTTAGTGTGACTTTTGACCCAGTCTCCCATCCAGTACTAGTAAAGAGATTGGAAGAGGCAGGTATAGCCAGAACCGCACTTAAATGGCTTACCCCATTCCTTGAAAATAGAACGTTTCAAGTCTGTGAGGAAACCACACTCTCGGAAGTTCACTCCTTAAAATGTGGGGTTCCGCAGGGGTCATCACTGAGCCCCACATTGCTCAACCTGTACGTCCTTCCACTGGCAGAAATAGTGAAAGCCCACGGTCTCTCATCAATATCCTATGCTGATGGCACTCAGATCATCATCTCCCTCTCCCATCAAACAGATACAACATCAATCCAGCTAAACAACTGCTTAAAAATGTAGTAGACTTGATGACATCAAGTAGTTTGGGGGAGGGAGGTCCGCTGGTTTGCTTAGCCAAAGCGCAAGGTCTTGAGGGTCTTTCTGAAGGTGTTCAGGGAAGGGGCACGTCTGAGGTCTGCTGGTAGCTCGTTCCGTGTCTTGGCTGCAATGTGAGACAAGGATCTTCTGCCTGCTCTGGCTCTGTGGATGTACGGGGTTTCAGCTAGTGCGAGGTTGGAGGAATGGAGGCTTCTTTTGGGTACGTGGAAGTTGACTCACTCTGTCGTTGAGGTATTCGGGTCCGTTGTTGTGTAGGCATTTGTAGGTGTGGGTGAGGATTTTGAAGGTGATTCTTTTCTCTACGGGGAACCAGTGGAGTCTTCGTAGATGTTGGCTGATGTGTTCTTGTCGGGGGATGCCAAGGACTGGCTGCGGTGTTTTGTATGGTCAGGAGTTTGTAAAGTAGGGACTTGTTGATGCCAGCATAAAGAGCGTTTCCATAGTCCAGTCTGCTGGTGATGAGTCCGTGGGTGACTGTCTTTCTTGACTCGGGGGGGGAGGGGGGTAATCCATTTGAAGGGCTTGCGGAGTATGCGGGGGGTGTTGAAGCAGCTGGATGTGACTGTGTTGACCTGTTACATGTTCTACAAGTCCCATAGAATAGAGTAGAATAAAATACAATAGATATGGGGCAGATATAGGGAATTGTTCCAATTCCTGGATTCTCGAGGGCTGAACTGTCTGTCACCTCTAAGGGTGAGGCCAACCTGAGTGTGCATTCAGAGGCATTCCACTCATCCAGTCAAGAACTTCTACCTAAGCCCGAGTTTTGGAAAGCTTGAAGGGAATGTCGGGCTTTCTGTGATCTTGACCCAGCAATGTTGGAATTTCTTTCCATTGACACACATAGCTACTTCTTCTTACTTTCAGAACTAACAGAAAACCAACACTTTGCCTGAGGTTCCTCTCCTCTATTTTGTCTCATTTTAGATATTGTCACAGCGCCAAGACATCCTCTTGAATAGTGCGCTTTCTATGAATTGGCTCATAACAAGTGGTCGCAGAAGCTTAACATTTCTCATAACACTGAAATTGAAACCAGACTGGCACTCAAAATGACATTTACCAAATGAGTGGTGATATTGTGGAACTTGTTCCCCATCGATACTTGAACCTAATGATGTCCTTCTGCAGTAAAGACTAATCCTTTAACCCCGGGCGGAGACCTCCGCTCCGCCTGCGGAGTTTGCAGAGATTTGCCTTCCCCGCGTTCCACGGAGAATGCGGAGAAGACAAATCTCCGCACACTCGACAGTGGAGCAGAGTTGGCCGGCCCCCGCCGCCACCCCCATTATAAAAACGAATTAAATATTAATAAAAAATCAATTTAAAACCACTTACCTGGCATGTGGCAACTCCAGGCTGCCCTACTCCTCTTCTTTGCCTTATCGGTAATCCTTTTGAAAACTGTGCATGCGCACTCGCAAGAAATGCGCATGTGCAGTTTTCACAAGTATTACCGATAGGGCGCAGAAGAGGAGGAGGGCAGCCCGTGGATGCCGCATTCCCGGTCAGTGGTTTTAAATTTATTTTTTGTTATTGTTTAATTACTTTTTATAATAGGGTTTGGGGGCGGGTGGCGTAGCGGAGTGGAGTTCCACGGAGTTTGTTTGCAACACCATGGACCTCCGCTTAGCACCCCTACGTACACTACGCCCGGGGTTATCATCCTTACTGTTTCTCAGTTTCCTGAAATACTGCTGTACGTCAACTGGATTAAATGATTCAGCTATGTGTAAAAGAAGCAAGGACCCCCTGAGATAGTGGATACTACAAGTCCTAGGTCAGGGAAAAATAGCGTGCAAAATAACAACCATGGCACTTGAAATACGGATTCTATCCGATCAAATCAATAAATGTAAAGAGGAAATAGGAGGTCTGTACTCAAATTTTATTATTGACCTTATCTAAAAATAAAACTCATAAAACATACATAATAACTATCAGTTTAGACAGTATCAAATTATTCATAAAATACACAAAACATCATAAAATGCACAAAACATCATCAATATACAATAAAAAGTAATAACAAATCACAAGTATTTTTAAAAAATATAATGACGCAACAAATAATTGAAAATCACAATATTAAAAAGGTGGCATAACAAATGGTTCTCTACGCGCGTTTCGGCGACCAGCGCCTTCTTCTGGAGTAGCCACATATCACACGTTCTTGCTCAAATTCCGTTATAGCAGCCAATCACACGAATAGATTCTAATTTGATAATGTGTGAAGGGATAAAACACGATAAGCTGAATAGATCTTGCTAGGCTGCTTCCTTTATCTGTGTTGTAAAAAGTGTCTATTCTTGGCACTCTCACAAATTCTGTCTGAACTTGTGAGAAAATCTGGCCTCGCTTCTCAGTGTGTGCAATTGATTGCATGTAAAATACTTAAAATAATAAAATGTTGCATGAAATGTGGCAAGGAAGTCTTCCTGATGTGGAGAAACTTCTTTCATTCCATCTAAGGAAATGTTTCTGAAGTTGATAAAGCTGGGAGCGAAGCACGAAAATCCTGGGCTGCTGATAACACGAGCCCGTAAGTATTTTACATGCAATCAATTGCACACACTGGGAAGCGAGGCCAGATTTTCTCACAAGTTCAGACAGAATTTGTGTGAGTGCCAAGAATAGACACTTTTTACAACACAGATAAAGGAAGCAGCCTAGCAAGATCAATTCAGCTTATCGTGTTTTATCCCTTCACACATTATCAAATTAGAATCTATTCGTGTGATTGGCTGCTATAACGGAATTTGAGCAAGAACGTGTGATACGTGGCTACTCCAGAATAAGGCGCTGGTCGCCGAAACGCGCGTAGAGAACCATTTGTTATGCCACCTTTTTAATATTGTGATTTTCAATTATTTGTTGCGTCATTATATTTTTTTAAAATACTTATGATTTGTTATTACTTTTTATTGTATATTGATGATGTTTTGTGCATTTTATGATGTTTTGTGTATTTTATGAATAATTTGATACTGTCTAAACTGATAGTTATTATGTATGTTTTATGAGTTTTATTTTTAGATAAGGTCAATAATAAAATTTGAGTACAGACCTCCTACTTCCTCTTAACATTTATTGATTTGATCGGATAGAATCCGTATTTCAAGTGCCATGGTTGTTATTTTGCACGCCGCTTAAATGATTCAGCTGCCAGTCAAATTCTAAATCTGCCCCACAGTCACTGAAATGACCCGCTTTTTCTCAGTTACTAAAATATCCAAAATCGGGCAAGGTTCTGGTTACTTTTCAGATGATCCACAATCTTTTATAAAGGGTTCTTTTGTCATAAAATAATACACTATGTTCAGATGTGGAGATACCCATGTATAGTTTGCACCTTTTACTTTTGATGAAGAAAACAGAACAGAAGCTCTAGGAATATACTGTCCTAAATTCTAAGGAACAACACTTCTGTTTCAGGTATTGGCCTGAATCTAAATTTCAGAGCCTTAATTAGAAGCTTTAATTTGGAAAACTTCAGTGTCTTGAACTATGGCATGACAAACTATCTATACCATGCACCACAGTACAGAAAAGGAAGGGGTGACAATCGAGAAAATACATACAAATTAAATTTATGGTAGACTTCATTATGTGTGAGAGAGAGCCCGAAACAAACTCCAAAAAAAGGAGAGAAAATGTAACTAGGTCTATCAAGAGTTTCCTTTGAGGTATGCAAGGTCAGGGCTATTACTCTGCCTAGGTCAAAGTCTGGATATTCAGAGGAAGGGTTTAGATGTTATCAATGTGATGCTCTTGAAGTGAGGGAGTGGTGCAGGGATCAAAAACAATATGTACAATGCTGTGTTTTCTTCCGTAGTTTTTCCTCCTACAAATCTTGCGCACTACCCTCTTAGGATCCAATAAATGTGCATTCCATCTGCAGGTGCCACTAATCTTTTTGCCCTGTTAGGTCGACGAGCCGGATCACTCTTGGTCCTTCTTTTTCTTTGAGCCAGGGTGAGGTATTGTATCAAAGTGCTTCAGAGGGTTCAACATTTCTACCTTAGTTACAATGGTGATGTCCTTTTTAGGTTTCGTCCTGGCGTTGCAACTGCGTAGCAGTTGCTCCGCCCAGGCGAAATCTAATGTTAACTCTATAACGGGGACTTGAAACCGCCCCTTCTTCCATTGGCTAGCTCCATAAATGGAGGCTAGCCATTGGAAGAGATTGCCTGTCAATCACGTTTTCCTGTTAAAACGCGATTCGGGGGCGTTTCTGGGTCTTTTTTAAGCCCCGCCCCTTTTGCTGTGTGTCCCGGGCCGCGCTGTGATTGGCTGCAGGCCCGGGACACCCCCGTGACGTCATTTCCCGGGCCGCGCTGTGATTGGCTGCCGGCCGGGGACACCCCCGTGACATCAGCCAATCACAGCACGGCCCGGGACCTGACTTGTTTTTTTCGTCGCCTGAATACAGCCCATTGTAATTTGGCACAATAATACATAAGTAAAGTGGCTCGGATTCCCACGTTGGACTTAATTAAATGAAATCCCTGGACGGGAAACTTGGTAAGTGCTGCTATCCACATATAGGCAACGTCCACTGTCACACTATGAACCAGCGTCCATTCATACCAGTTAAACATCGCATCACATTCTTAACCCCAAATCCACCCCTATTTCCTTCTTTTCTCTTCAGAGTATCGATGAGTTGATTGATCGGGCGGTTCCTGCCAGCATCCGCCTGGGGAGGCCACTGAAGTTGGATGACCCCGTCTGTGAGTGCATTTTTGTTTTCTTTTTTGTTGAGATGCAATCCATTCTTTTCAATTATGCATTGCCCCCACTTTTAAAAAAAGAAAGATACTGAATCCCCCCCCGCCCCCAATCCTTCAAGAGTTTTCACTTCAGAATAGACGCATGCAGTGAACATTCTGTTCTCATGTGAGCATCCACTTGGCGCTGTAAACAATAAAAATACTCTATAGCAAACCTCGCTGCATAAAGGAGTATAAACAAACACGATGCACCTGCTCTGTGGCACGCTAGTACTCTTATGTCCTCAGACTGAAATAGAAAACAAGACTTTCCAGGTACTTGCTGCTGCTTTTTTATTTTCTGTTTAAGGCGCCAGGCTGGCTGTCAAATTATCAAAACATCTAGTGACTAAATGAACTGTCAGAGCGACTCTTAAAATGCCAACACACCTTCCAATAAGGGCTGTGATTTGATTCTAAACTTCAGACCCCACAGCTCCTGCGAGGTCCAAGGCCAGTTTAATCTGGTTAGGTCGAGATGACGTCAGACTCTGCGGTACCAACAGAAGCGAATAGCAGACATGAGGGGAAATAGTTCGCGCTCTGCAAAACCGGGGGTGGTGCGGGAGATTATTTGTGGATTTCAGGCATGTGGGGATTGCATTTCGTGTGTTTGCGCTTTTACGGTGAGATTATAGTGGAAAACAAGCAGCAAACCGTATTTTTAACTTCCTCTGGGATTGTAAATTAATTCAGCAGCAATTGAAACACGATTCGGCAGTTTTTTTCCTCATACATGACACCAGGGCTGGCTTTAGGGTGGTACGACCGGTGTTGGGGCGCTGTGTTTAGCAATAACTTACAATTTGAAAAGCAACTGCTGCAGAGTTCCTTGTGCCTCCAGCTTTCAGGCAGTAATAAAGATGTCAAGATAACTGTTGTGATTGTTACTGCTAGAGAGTGAGATGCGGTTTGTCTAGTGGCAGTTTTGACTTGTCATGAAGCAGATCAGAGGGTTAATATGCCTGCTGCAAAGAAAAGATCTGTATATTTTATGTGGATAGCAGAGTGGCTTAGTAAAGCCTGCCTTTACGAGCCCTTTAAAACAAACTGTATGTGAGAGGGACTAAGGAGAGATATGGGACCCTTTTTTTAAATATATTTATAGGGGCTCTGTGTGGGGAGGGCTCTGTGTGGGGGGCTCTCTGTGGGTGTGTGTGTGTGGCATTTGCGAGAGATTAAGCTATTGGCATTGTAAATGACAATGCCATTTATTTATCTGTTTTTAAAACCAACACATAAATAAAAATGTTGTCATTTACAATGCCAATAGCTCTAACTTTTGCAAAGGCGAAACCGTTGCATTGTAAATGCTTGTTTCGTTTAGCAATTAGTTGACGCTTAATCTTATCATCCACTGTTGGGATTATGGTTTTTTAAATTTCAAGTTTTAAGGGATCCAGCTTGGTGTCTGAAGGATTGGCAAAGGCATTGCAGTAAGCATTTTATTTTCCACTGGATCTCTTTTAGGTTGTGAATATTAGGTAATTCATTATTCTGTCAGTTGGGTGTGACTGGCAAATTTTAATCACAATACTTGTGGGTTAGTTTGAGTCAGAAAGCCTATTGATCCCACTTTTGCTTCAATGTCCTCATTTGATCAACCTTCGTGGTTGCTTGGAGCTGTCCTAAGAAGCTTACTTGAGACCATACTTTTAGTAGTCCTGCAACTGCTCACTCCTCAGGTGGATGGGAGGGAGACATGAGCACAACCAGGCCAAGCAAGGTTCTTGTACATTGCATAACATTGAATAGTTTCCTTGGATCCTGAACTCTTCCCTGGTTTCCTCTCGTTCAAGTAGTCATGCTCCTTTTTTTCTCAGAACGCTGTTTAGGTTGAGAACGAATGTTCCCAGCCACTATCTTCATGCGACTGTTATCTATCTCCTCCATCCTCTTGTCTAAACCGGCCTGTTTTCATTTTTACTCCTGTCTTAGAGATATCAGAGACTCTAGCTGATGTTTTTCTCTAAGGTTCCCCTTTGTGTCCTAATATTGTTCTCTCATTTCCTCATTTCTTCCAAACATGGAGTGTTGCCTAGCTATTTGATCTTTAGACTCACTGACCACTTGGCTTTGTCTCCTTTCATCCAGGTTGCACTTCCTTTCCAGAGATGGAATGAGTGCAGGTAGGTAGGCATACCGGGGGTACTTGAGGCATCTGTGCTATGTTCTTGGGTTCAGCATTTCTGTCTTGCTTGCTTTCAGCAGTGACCCAATAATGGTCTTCATCTGACTTTGACCATCAAGGTCAGTTCCAACAGATTAAGATTTTGTGGATGCCTGGTTGGTTTCTAGAGACCATGATCCTTTTAAATCTTTTCTCAGAAGTAGGTTTGGGTCATCCGTAGTGATACAGTGTAAAGATGTGGACTATGTGGCAGTATAATCTAAAGCCATGGACTGCCATATCTACCCAATTTCTAACACCAGGTATAATTATTAAACCCTCAGAACAACCTTCAGTACACTCTTGGGCCTGTGGACATTACAGACAAAAGGCTGCCTTGTTCCCTAGAGCACTGGCCAGCTGCGTAAGGCCTGCCGTGTTCCCAGAGGCCTGCCCTGCTGCTTGAGGCTTGCTCTGCTCTGTGAGAAGGGAGACTGGACCTGCTGTCTTTATCCTAGGCTCACCTGAGGTACCCCAAGGGCTACAGGGTCACAAAAATCTCCAGTGGCATCAACTGGATCTGGCTGAGCCCTGCTGGCCTCTGCTGGAGTGAGTCCCTGACCCCCAAGAGGTCCTCTCCAGGACCTGGACCATTGGCTAGCTTCAGAGACAACTCCCCCTTACTTAACTCAAGGCTCCATTAAATCTGGCGCAAAGCGACATGAAGTCTTGCAAAACCTCACCACACTGTTTGTTCGAATTGACGCCAGACAACGCAATGCCTCATAAATCAACCTCATGTAGTCGTTGCACCAAGGACACAATTCTCGGTGGGCCAAACAGAGTCCTGTGCCCAGCCTGCGCTCCATTGCGGTCGGTCTGAACTTGTGACTTCGCCCCGATCCAGCACAACCAGATGGTCACAGTTAGCACTTTTTTGCTTCTTGTTGCTATTTTTACTTGAAAAATGTGACAGTTCATTACTCCAGGTACAATTATTAGATTCAATTTGTTTTGGTGTCATTTTATCCATTAACATTTGCGCAATGTTTCTAAAATGGTTTGGGATGTTTCTTGTTGTGTTTTAACTTTATTATTGTTTGTGTGTTGCATGAATACTTTACACAGTGCCTCTAAGTTAAGCCTGAGGTTTTTTGTCCAAAGCTACCAGAGCGTTAAGCACAGGTTAAATTAGTGACTTTTGTGGTTCACTCTTATTTACTACTTTTTTGGGAAACTGATCTTTATATACCCTTATCAAAAAAAGTTAAAACCTCTTAGTAAAATGAGTGTGACTAGGAATACCAACAAAGACATAGCAGACATGACTTAGGGCCCCAAAATCAAACTACCAAGCCAAGAATTAATGTATTTGGCAGTGTAGCACCACATACACCCTTCTTCCCCCGAAGCTGAGCCTCGGAGCAGGCCACCTTTTTCAACATTTTAGTTTTAGTGGAATTGGGCCAGTGGTTGGAACTTATCCAACACAATGTGATGCAGACTTTTAGTGCAAAGAACATAATGTGTCATTTGCCCACAATCTTGTGCAATAAAGGCACTAAAATTGTTTTCTAGAGCAGGGCCTCTTCATATTGTGTCATGACTGAAGCCACATGGTTTAAACTAAGAAGATGTGCGGTATAATTTCTCTAATACCGCCCAGTGGTGCATTTTCGGTGTAGCTTGAAGTTTAAATGGAGCTGTAGTTGTATAACTGCTTCCTCTGAGCAGCCAATGGTCAAAGGTTGTATGATCAATATAGGAGAGTTGTTGGGTTTGAAGAACAACAAGACACAGTCAGCTCTCCTATAACAAGGCATGGGTGGGGAGGAAGGGTGTTAATGAGCACGCATGCAGTCAGAAACAACTGCAAAAAAGCTATTCCTAATGTATATATACCAAATTACGATTCAGTGACTTGTTACTGAATTGCAGTTTGGTTTAGTGATTCTGTATTTAGAAGGGGTGTGTTTAGGGCGTACCTCCCAAATGCCAAATTGTAGTGGTATGTATGAATGGTTTGCAACCAAATTACAATTGCAAAACATTCCTTTGTGTACTACACCTCAAAGGTGGTGGTAACCATTTGCAAATGGGAAGGGTTCTCCAAGAAATCCATTCCCCTTTGAGAATGTTCAACAAAATATTTTTAAGAGCTGGCACGGGTCCCTTGACCACTGCCTACTCTTAAAAAATTTAACTGAAAAGATAACTTTTCTTTTTTTTAAATGCATCCCATTTTCCTTTAAGGCTATTTAAGACTTATACTTTTTTGTACATTAGGAATTGTTATTAACTAATTAAGATTCAGTAAGAATCGCAATTTGGAAATCGCAGTCTCTATATTTTGGACATGTGGCCCATTATCCTTTAATGATATTCAAAAAGTTTGGTGCGTCGAGGCTGCCTGTTCGGGGCCTCAATGACTATGAAAGGACTACCTTAGTCAATACCTGTCTGGATGCTGGACGCGTATAAACATTCTGCCTTATATTAAGAATGCATTTTACTTCAGGCACCTGCAGTTCGTGGGCAGCCATGGAGCTGCTTGGCACTGGTTCATCCTTGTGTTTCCACCCAGAGCTTGGACTGTGCTGAAAGTCCCTACATCTGTGGGTTCTCACATCCTGCAGTCACTAAATAACTGATGTATGGATCTCTCTTTCTTCCTCCTTCACTTTCTAGTTCAGTACCGCTCCCTCATGACCCCCTGCAGCCATGTTTTCCTGTCATCTGGCTTTGATTTCCAAGTTGTTTTTATTTTACCAGTTTCAAAAAAATGTTTGCCTGTGAGGAAATCTCTGCAGAAGGCAAACGTGGCATGAAGATTCATTGTGAAGTAATTTCTCAGATGGGTGCTTCTCGATAGCTCAAGAAGGTGGCAATGGTCTGCAGGACTTGGGGCCAGTTTTATTAACATTTTGTGCTGGGTTTGCATCACAAAAGTGACGGAAGCCAGCACAAAATGTTGTTTTGTATAGTTTACTTTCCAGTGCAAGTGAAAGTAGTCTAATAGTCACTCAAAGCAATGCTTTGAGTTACTTAAGGCCAAGGAGGTATTTCTTAATGGTACTTGAGCGTTCCCATGCAACCATCCATCCTTTTTGATACAAAACCCTATCTACTAACAATAGTAGCTTCAAAAATTAATGAAACTTGAAAGCAGACATTTGAAGGAGAAATGTTTAATTTCCCCTTTCTTTTCCAAATGTGCTTGTGTGCTGCACTGAACAGCACACTCTTGAAGTAGGAAATGTTTTTAAAGTGGTATTGGCATAGTATTTTGTACTGGAAGGCTACCTTATCAGTACAGAACCTATGCTAAACTCAAGCAGACACCCTTGCACTATGGCATAAAGGTGTGTGTGGCGCTCGGCACAGGGGAGGAGAGTGCCACATCTCTATAGACATGCCACTCTTGTGCTCTCTCTGCCGGTCACACTACTCAGTGCAGCATTGTTGGATGCTGCTCTGCGTTTGCTGCAGTTTGGTAAATCTGGCCCCTAGTGTTCTTCGAATCCAGCAGATTTCTAGATCAACTAATCAACAACGTGAGCACAAAACCTGAGAATCTACTGCACAGCTTAGACTCAGTCACTCCATATGAGGTTGATTCAAAGGTGCTAAAGCCTCTTGTATAGAGAAGACATAATACAATTATATGATATGATATGATATGATAAAAGAATTTATTCAGCGCACGTTCACCAACGGTTTCTTGGCGCTATTGGATAGGCAAAAGAAAAAACTGCAGGATAGAAACATTAATCAGTCAGTAATCAATCAAAAGCTTGGGAGAACAGCCAAGTCTTCAAAGCCTTCCTCAATGAGTGGTAAGAGGAGATAAGTGTAAAAATAAGTGGTAAGCAGGAGTAGTGCAGTTTCCATGTGGTAACTCAGAGCAAATCACCAAGCTGAGAGCAAATCTCAGTACCAGTAAGAGCTGGTGAGATGGGTAAGCAGCGTCACACCAGTGTGTCTCCTGACACTGGTCCAGCAGCAGCTGATGTGTTGTACTGCATGCACTAGGTGCACCACTGGCCTCGTTGAGACTTGAAGTAGAAGTGGAATTTCATGGTCAATTCTTGTAGTTCAATGCAAACAATTTTTCTATTGTGTAAATATAAGATTTTCAAGATGAAGGATAAGTGATAACCCCACACAACAACCCCATACTTGACTGTCTTTTCTCTGTTTTTGTCTAGAGAGAATCCACACACTTTCCACATAAGTAAGCCCTTGGAAGTTGTGCCTTGGCCTCCACACATCAGTAAAGGCTCCTCTAGTGCTTTCTTGGGAGATTATCTTCCCTGACTCTTCTCTGAGGAGGGTTAGACTGGCCCAGTCTGATTGGCTGGGCAGATGAACAGTAAGGCTTCCCTGCCTAGCAGCTCAGGGAGCATCTTCTGCACCTAGACCTACTTACACCTGGTTGCTGTAATCAATCCTGACCATGGAGCTGGTGTTCTGCCCGTTTTATTGTAGGTATGACTATGGCTGAAAGCCTTGCTGAATGTCTGCTGGCCTGCTCTTCTGGGGCTGATGCTAACCTAGCTATGCATGGAGGCCCAGGCAGCCCAAGAGACCTCAGATGCAGACAAGAAGTCTCCTCATCCTCTCACCACGATTCTAGCGGTTACTAGCTGAAGAAACAACCTCAGTGACAACTGATGTTCGTGGACATCTTCTGAGCCCCTTAAACTATTCACCAGAGATGTGTGAGTGCAAAGAGATGCCGCTACTGAGTGCTAGCATGCCAGATAGTGAACATAATTCTCATTGTACCAACTTTTATTATTTTGTTTATTGCTTCCTGATTATGCCAAGCGAAGCAGTCTGGCACTTCGTTGGCTGGCCAGCTAACAGATCAAGAGACTATCATAGTGTGTAGTTTGTGCATTTACATCCTCCGCTGTTTTAGAGGCTGCACTGCCCCTGTTGTGTAGTAAAATGCACCTTGACCCATGGTCTTATGTGCCACTCCCCAGCTGCTTAGCTCCTCAAGACTCTACCGCGTTCTCCGCCCTCGAAGCCTCAGGTTCGGTCCTGCTGTCGGGTGACTGCTGCCCAGCTTGTTATTTCATTTTGGTGGTAACATTAGTCTGAAGTAGTCTTTTTTTGGGTGCAATGTTGTTTTAGTTTTGTTTAATTCAGTGTTCATTGGCATCTCTGTTTTACTTGCTTCATTTAGGGGTTGGTTTACTGCCTCCCCGCTACTCCTGCTGTTTTTCCGTTCCCACCATTTTCCTTCTATTTTTCCCACTCCCGTTGGTTCCCTGCACCCACCCTCCCACCTCCCTGAAATCCCCTCCTACCTCCCAGGACTACTAATGGAGGCTGCTATGCAACCACGCCACTAGAACGCCGAAGGCAAGACAGTCTGCGCCAATTTGTGCCTTGATCGCGACCAGCCCCAGAACCCCTGGCCCTTCCGCCACCTGCCGATACACCACCAAGGAGATCCTGAACCTGGAGCCCAGACATCGAAAAAACAGCTGCTGCACTTCTTACCTGCGATCAACCAAAGGACCCTTCACCTGCACGCATTGTCACTTCTACTGCAAAGGACTGTACAGGACTGCAGCCCGCACTGGATCCTGCTCCGTTTCAACCTAGAAGTCCACGAACAACCCGCAACCGCTCCAATGTCTCCTGCTCAACGCCCAATACCTCTGCAAACATGCCACAGAAATATGGGACACTATCACTACCCTCTAACCGGAAGTTGCCTTTGTAACTGAAACCTGGCTCAATCCCTCCTCGAACCCCGACATCACCACCCCAACACCAGATGACTACAAGATGATACACACATCCTGCACCAAAATACATGGCTGGGGCATTGCCATCATCCTCATGGAAACCAACCAATGTATCACCACTAACAACAACTTCCCACCTCCCATGGGACATCTCAACTACCAGCTACAGACTGACGCCAAGACCATGATAAGAGGCACCCTCGCCTACAGACTCCCAGGACCCCGAATGGCTTTCTGCAAAGCCATCTCCAACTTCATCACCCCCATAGCCATCGACTCCTACCACTACATCCTACTCAGTGATCTCTATTTCTATGTTGACGACCCCAAAAACTCCAACTCCACCACCCTCCTGGGAGAACCTGAACAACATCTGCCTCACCCAACTGGTCACCGAACCCATGCACAAAGCCGGACACACCCTCAAATTCATTTTCACCTCCTACGACAGAATCAAATTCAGCCATGTTATAGAAGTAACCTAGACTGATCACTCCATCATTCACTTCATCATCTTTGATAATCTGCACACCATCAACAAGATTCACAGGTCCTCCAACCTCAGCTCAGCTGGAGCAAGGTAAATAAGACACAGTGGACACAAGCCCTCAGCACAACCCAACCCAAAGCTTCATCAGACCTTTACCAGGTCGTCCAGTACTTCTCCGATAAAATGCACTGACAGAGACACCTTGATGAAACCAGCAAAAACCAACAAAACCTCAAAACAAGCCAGCTGGTACACCCCAGAGCTCAGATCCACTAAGCACAACTGCTACCTACTTGAGAAATAGTGGTGAACCAAAAGGAACCCCTCCAACAGAGATACTCACAAAGCAGCCCTTAGCAACTACCACCTGTGCATTAAGGATGCCAAGAGAGCAGCCATCCCAGCCCACAACAATAGAGCTGCCAACCTCATGAAAGAACTCTTCAAAATAGTCAAGGAATTTTCCAACTTGGCAGCCATAGATAACACCATCTACCCCTCCCAAGAACACTGTGACAACCTCTCAATTACTTCCACAGCAAGATTGCCGCCATCTACAACAACCTGGACCCCCAACCCACTGCTCTCAACCCCAACAACCTCAATCAAACAGAGCACAACAGTCAAATGATCACCATCTGGTCTCCGCTCACAAATTAGTCCACCATAGCCATCATGTCTTCCTCCCAGTGTGGGGCACCCACCAACCCCTACCCCCTACCCATCTCTTCAGCTTCAACATAATCAGCACGGAACTAACCAGCATCATCAACACACCTCCATCTCCACAACAGCCTTCCCTGACAGTTAGAATTACATAGAGGTCAGTTATTCCTTTTGGCCAGTGGCGTGACAGAGGCCCCTGCAGCCCCGGTGCAGGGGCCACGAGTTCCAGGGGACCCCCTCAGCACAGTAACCTGGTCTGAGAGCACCCGAGTGTGGTCATAGGGGGCCCCTTCCATGTACCTTGTAGGGGGTCCCCTCAAGATTAGTTACACCACTGTTTTTGGCTATTTCTTCTAATAAATGTGGTCTTGTACCCTTGCAATCCTGTTTCCCCCACCTGAGGTCTGCAGACATTGTGAATTGGTAACAAGAACAAAGAAAAGAAAACACTACAAGAATGCACACAGTCCTCTTTTTCAAGGCCAGGCAAAATCACATTCGCACACACGACACACACATCCAACCAAACCCCCCCTCTTCTCAACACCAACAATTATTTGCCCCATTAACATGCTCCATGATGGGTGATTGCTGGTCACAGTGGGTCACTATTGTACTAATTGGATTGGTGCTCCAATGAACTTATGCAGCATGCCCTGCAGTGCCTGTTCCCCAACTGGTTCTGGCAATGTTACCACACTCATGCAGCACAGCAATTAGAGTGCTGGCAGTTTTTAAACAGTACAGAACAACACATGCACACCTGCGTCCGACAATGACTGCAGTTGGTGGTGGGCTACGACCATGTCAAATGCAGGAACATAGACAGCTCCAGGTGACTTCAGTTGAGTGCAAGGTGATTAAAGAAAGCATGCTACGCACTTTTAATTTGCTCTACGACATTGTGGAAATTTTAGTCTGAACTTTCCCAGCCTGCCTCAACTCAGCTCGGCCATGAACCTACCCTCAGCCACGATTGCCCAATGGAAATTAGGGGTGAAAGGCACAAACGTGATGATGATGCATATTCAACATGCCCGGACCAGGGTGGGCCAGCCTGTGAAGACATACCAGGCAGACACGAAAGGGGAGGAACATTTTATAGACCCTGCCCTGTAAAATAATTGCTGGTGCTGATCACCGTAAACCACTGGCACAAATTAAGCACTGACTGAGAAAGTCTGCTAAACTAGCTATGGAAGCACCAATTAAATATAACAGTAGCTTCAAAAACATTCATATCTCTCTCCAATGGCCAATTCAGTTTCTGCGTGTACGTGGAGTCAACCTACTCGCTAAAGTGTCATCTCTTTAGAATTAGGTATGCACCTAGTAGCCTCAGACATCACTCCCTCCTTGTACGCTGTAAAAAGAAATCCTCCTTTCACCATTATTTCTCCGAGTTCGTTCCTTGCAGGCCTCACTATCAGTCGTCTAATACAAACAACAAACCCTTTTCTAACAAGAAGCATGATAACACACCTGTAGAAGAAAGAAGTCAACACACTGGCAACATTTAAAACAATAAGCATTCTCAGTCAAGGTCAAATGTCAAGCTAAGCTCTCTTGAAAATCAAAATGTAGGACTGTTACTACACCAGGTACCAAGATCAAGTCTGTGCAGCTAGAAGAAAATAATCAGTAATATTGTTAACCATTGGTCAAATTGGCCATAGGTGCTGCAACCAAAGCTGAAAGTATCAAAATCCTACCTTGCAGAAACACTGAAAAGTCTTGAAGCTCACAGGTACAGTTCCAAGGATTGCCTGATAATTTCACCATGGGGTATCTACGATCATCAAAAACATCCCTTTTTAGGGTTGTGAGTCTATTGTCTGATAAATCAATCTGCGTAACCCTAGGTAGGTTGCTGAAGCTTCCACTGGACAACGAACGAATTTCATTCTTTGCTAAGTTTAGAATTGTTAGATTTAGGAAGCCAGAAAGCATGTATGGCTTGAGTTCTTGAATCTTGTTCCCAGTCATTGTTAGGTTGTCTAAGCGTCCTGGATTGGAAAACCACGCGGGGGCAAATGTGGTAAGGTGGTTACCATACAAGGCCAGCTTGGTGAGACCTTGGAAGGCATGGAGAGCCCCGGGCTCAATTCTTGTGATACCACTGTTTGCAAGAGTCAGACTGGTCACAGATTTCAAATTTGCACTCGTGAAGACAGTTGAATTGATGACCCCGATGTTCGTTAATATAAAAAGTATGGACTTCAGGTTCTCTGGATACTCTACGGGTGGAAAACACAAACATTCGTTAAAAGAGAACTACAGAAACACGTGAAATCAAATTTTGTAACTATTTTCCAATTCTACTATTAAGTCTGTTTCTAATGTAGAATTTATGGTGGTAATGGTAATATGATTACAATATGGCTATTATAAAAGAGCAATCTGAAAGCACACTGATCTCTGTGCAACACAAAAATTGAGAAGTAGTGGGTTTGTGGTTTTTGTAAATTTTTCAAAGAGAGTTCTGTCAATTGAAAGACCACAGAGGATGATACAAAATTGCAGAGACTTTTAAATGTCTTCAAAGCAGGGTTGGCTGTACACTGCTCTTTTTCATTTAATACAATCTTTTTGCCCCAACATATTTTCCTCAACCACCCTCATTCCTTCACATTCTGTCGCCTGTTCCCTTTTCTGCTGCTCTACCCAGCTCCAGATATTGAGCAGGAATGGGCCTGGCGAATGCGAGATCCGCCTTAGGATAGCAGCTGGTAGTGGCGGCAACTTACTAAAAACATTATAAAAGGGTCATGTTTCAGTGTATGGGAGCACTCAAGCAAGCAGAATGCTCTTTAGTCTGGAACAATGGAAATCCTTACACATTGACTAAAAAAGATGAAACTTTCTAACTTGATAGGTGATGATTTGGAGGTGGGGTGACTATAAATCTGAAAGGTGGGGTCATCTCAATGGGGATAGTTTCACCATGGTGATGTTGAAAGAGGGCTCTTCATGTATGTAGATCCTGCCAGCTCTACTTGCCACCTCGGGAGACAGACTGGCAGATTTACATCGACAGCCAACATCTAAACCAGCTCATCTCTGTGGTACTCCAAGCTGAGCTGACAAATGAGAGGGTTGGCACAATCCTTGGCTGTGCATTGAAGGGAGCCAGATCCTCACAGATGGAATCTGAGTTCAGAGGCATAAATAGAAATAAAGTGGGCCCACAGGTGCTTTACCTTCTTTGGAAGTCATCCCAAACAAAGGTCAGGAGCAACTGGATGACGTCAGCCCTCACAGCTCACTTGGTTACACGAAGAGTTTATGTTATATTAATATTGCAATATTCCATTCTTGTGCTTTCATTTAATGCACCTCGGCCCTACGTTGTAGAAGTTTTAGTCCTGGTCAAACCCAAATCATCTGATTGAACTAGGGTTACACAGAATACTGGTAGGTAGAAGGAAAAAGCGGACTGGATTCCAGCGTTTCCGATGACATGGAGTCATGCGGTATTCTAATCTTTTCTCTAATTTCTGTCTCTCAAGTTCATTTTTTTTTTTATAAGGTCACTTTTAACCCCTTTGGTGCTGATGACAGCTCCCGGTCGTCATCAGTTACGGTGGCGTGTGCTGGTGATGACGGCCGGGAGCCGTCATGACCACGTCCGCGATCGGAATGTGCCGCACAGGCACAGAATTCCGGCCGCAGCCAGGGGGTTAAAACTGGCGGGTAAGCTCTTGCTAAACGACAGCTATAATAAATTCCATAGAGAAAGTTTTATAGTATATCCAATGCATACCTAACTTGACTTGAAAGAAAGTAGCATTGACAACAGCATCAGAATACGAAACAAACAGAGCGTACGTTAAAAAAAAAAGGTGACAGTGAAAATGCCGTTTCTGCAAGCTCCAGATGAACTACATTGTGTTACCCCACCTCTATGCCCTGCACCCTCCCACTGCCCTCTCTGTTAAGTTAAGAAAGACAGATGTTTTTAGCTCTTTCTGGGAAGAAAGCAAACCCTCCCTCCCATAAATCTAAATCCATAACAGTAGCCCGTGCCTTAGTCTTCTCAAGTGGGGACTGTGGTAGGACCCTGCTCCAGGGTCTCTCCAGCTGCACCCTCGCTACCCTGAAAGAAACCCTTCACACTGCAGCACACCTCCGCACTGCTCCCATTCCAAGGCTGCACCATTCCTAAGATCTGCTGTATGAGACCAGAAGTACACTCCTGCTCATATGGGCCAGACACTAAGGGGTATATTTACCAATGGGTTGCGTCGCTTTTGCATTATGCAACATGGTGCATGCACGACGCAACCCCAAAATGCAATTTATCAAGCCGAACAGGGCCACTTTGCATGGTCTTGAGTGGCTTGATAAATCAATGCAGCGTAAATCACTGCGGTGCTCAGCCCCAGGGAGATGTTCCCCTGCAACACCTATGGATTTTGATGCATTCCCTGATTACCATTACTGGTAGACTTGGGAATGTGCTAAAATGCTACACCTGTCCAGGAGAAGAGTAATGAGGAGAAATATTTTTTATTTCTCTTAGTTACTTCCTCTTTGTATGTGTGCTGCATTCTACAGCAAACATAGAAAGAGGAATATGCCTCAGGGGTTTGTTTTTGTGCAGGAAGGTGACCCTTACTGTACAAAAACAAAACTGCATGCAATGCAGACACCCTTGTACCATTCTGAAAAGGTGCCTGTGCTGGCACTACGCAACACATTATGCGCCAGCGCAAGGGAAAAGACATGAATGTGCCGTCTTGTGTTAAATAATGCATTCTTGCCCTTACCCTGTCATGCAGAGAGCAAGGTGACTAGCTGTGCTGCATCAATTGTACATTAGTATGGCCCTAACTACCCTACCCAGGCAGCCAGACTCACACAAGAAGTCTCGTCGGGAAACAAAAAGCGGGAATACGAAAAAACACAGAAGACAGTCCTTCACCATCTGTTCTGCCAGGACTTGGAACAAAAATCCAGTCAACATCAGTGAACCTAAGACTAACCGTATCTGAATTAGCTTTTAGGAAATTGCTGACAGCCTTTCTGTTTTAGTTTACATTTTCAGCTGGTTGTTATAGCGCTGAGATGCCCTATCGGGTAGCTACGTGCTTTTCAAATCACTGTCAATGGAACAGAATCAGAGCTGCCACAAACCTCCTTCAATTCTGAAAGAATTTGAGGACTTCCTTCTTCATAGAAGATAAGTTATTCTTTATTGTATGATTACCTAAAATCATTTACAAATACAGTACATATTACTTTCATAATTAAAAAGCATTTAGTTGGTTAAAAATAGCATCTAAAGGAGTTATAAAAACAGCGGATGACTTATACTTCATAAATCAGTGAAATGTTTTAGTGCATCTTCATAGATCACTTTGAGGCACTGTTTAGTGCCTGTTTGGTGCCAAAGAGGGCAAAACAGGTACTAAACAGTATTCACGAGCTGTCCCACATTTTCATGCAAAAATGTAATTACAGTGCAAAAACACAGTGCTAACAGGGGCGTAACACAGGCCCCCGCAGCCCACGCGGTGCGGGGGGGCCTCAAGCTCAAAGGCCCCCCCTCGGCACTGCACTCTGGCCAGAGAGCTCATGATTGAGCCCAGAGGGGGCCCCTCTATGTACCGTGCAGGGAGGCCCCCTCAGTTTTTGTTACGCCAGTGAGTGCTAACTGGGTGGAAATATAATTGTGCCACAGTGTTTTTTTTTCACCCATTATCTACAATACAAGTAAATGAATGGTGACCACTGAAAAAGTTCTGTGTCTTTCATACTGTTCATTATAACGCTACTGTGGATGCAGAGTGCAGCGGTAACACCACATTACTGCGCAGACAAAGAGCTGTACCTGGCCATTCCTGCACCATGACACATGATTGAAAAATCATGAGTGACACTGGGTTATCCCCACACATCAAAAGTCCTGTTTTTATTGTTGTGTATATCTGAGAGGTGTACGATTCATAATACTAGTAAAAAACAATGTTTTCAATAATAGTCATATAAAAACCTACGGTGATAATGATAGCACAACAAACATAATGCTAAAAAAATTATATTTGCATGAATATGACAAATAATTATAACAATAATAGCAATAGGAAATGTGAAATGGGATTTAACAACCATAATGATGATAACAATAAAATAACAATTAGAATGTTGTAACATAATAATTGTATTACTCATTGTTGTATTTTTTATTCTTCTCATTTAAAAAAAAGAAAATTATATTAATAATAGTAATAATAAAATATGGAGATCAATTATATTACTAATAATACACATAATAATATTAGTCATAGAAACCAACTATTTATACTAATATTAATGATACAACATAATACTGAAAAAATGTGCTGACAATGAAATAATACTGGGAAAGTGTTATTATTATTATTATTACTACCATCTAACCCTAATGAGATGCAGAGTAGGCATACCCGTGCAAAAACACATGAAAAAACCACAACACCACTTTCAGAACGAAATGCAAGATCTGTGATGAAAACCACAACCACGCGATAAGCTGCGGTAGCAGCAGGTATTTAACCCCTGACTCCTGCAGGTGTAAAGCCGGATGACTACCTGCAGTAGGCAATGTATTCCCACACACACTCTCACCCGAAGAACAAAGCTACCCATCATGCAGCTCGGAGCCCCAACAGGGCCACAACACCCACCACCACCACCTTCAGGACTGCCACAACCCCCAGGACCCGGACCACCACAGAGGCAGCGCAGAGTAAGACAGCCAACCAACCGAAAACACACCAGTCTCACAGACCTAACACCGAGGAAGTCATTGCCCACTACAGACTCAAAAGGACAATCATCATCCGCATCATGACCGACATCGCCCACAGGTTGACGGTCCCAACACAGCGGAGAACCAAAATCCCCCCGCAGACAAAGCTGCGGGCTGTGCTGCACCTGTTGGCCTCTGGTACCTTCCAACCAACATCTGCCAGAGTCGAGGGGCCTCACAGCCAGCTCTATCAAAGTTCATCACACCTGTCCTGGATGCCATCCTCAGTTTCATACCTCAGTACCTTCACTTTCCCCACACTGCACAAGAACAGCAGGAGACCAAGTAAGGCTTCTACGCCATAGCCGGATTCCCAGCCGTGTTGGGGGCAATAGAATGCACACATGTCCCACCTTTGCCCCCTGCGGATACAGCACACCACTACCATAACAGAAAGCACATGCATTCCATCAATGTGCAGGCAATAGTGGACCACTGGGGACTCTTCACCAATGTCATCGCAAACTACCCCGGCAGTGTGCATGATTCCTACATCTTCCAACAGTCCATCATCAACCAGCGCTTCCAGGATGGCACATATGGAACTGGACTGCTCGTTGGTAAGTGCCAAATCAACACGCCACACACCTCAAAGCCACCATCACACAAAGCACAACTGTGGGAATGCACATGTGACGAAATCATATACAACATGGCAATCAACATGCCCACCTACCAGACACGACAACACCACTCCATGGTGATCCTGGCCTACCCCTGCACACAATACAGCTATATCATGGCACAACAGCCACACAACAGCTGAACATGTGTAGGTGCGGAATGCAGCCATGTGCGAAGGATGCAAGTGACCTGTGAATGGCAATGTACACAGTGACAAGTGAGGCGTAGATGTGCAGGACAGACATGGGTAGGCAAACCACAGATATGTCCATGCATACCACAACTGCTGGTGACTGGAGAGTAGCGAAGAGTGGACGCACTCATGTCACACCAGGCCGGGGCTCAGATAGCAGAAATGTCGCTCGTTGCCTCCCCCCCTGAGTGAGTGAGTGTAGTGGGTGGGCCCTGAGTACGCCAGGGCTGCGCAGGGGTGTGGACAAAAACCCTGTGGCGCAAAGCGTAGTTCTCTCCGGGAAAGGCCAACGTCACTGACAGGGCGGTGCCTCGCAGTTCGCCATGAGGCCGATGCAGTGAGCAGTGGTGCCTTCGACACTGTGTGCCTGCTGCACCGCAGGACGCTGATACCCAGACCAGGCCTGCCCGCACCAGCACCCCAAGGCCGCACTGCTCACCTGCCGACACCGTTTTGTGTCAAAGAGGGGCCACCACGTGCCGGGGCAAGCTCCTCGCCCCAGTTCCGCAAGCTCTGCAGCCTACGCAGACCATTGTTGGCCCCCATGACGCTGGCCCACATTACTCCTTTCTAATTGAGATACTCCGCCGGGATCCCCTTCGTCACAGTGGGCCCCACATATGGAACTGTGTCCTGAGTCCTGAATGGCAGTGACCCCAAGTCTGTGTCAGCGGCCACAGCGCCAGACTCCCTTCGATCAGTGAGGCATAATTCCATATGACAGGCCGTCGACACGTGGTGCCACTGGCCCTGTCCAACGCAAGCCGTCGACACGGGGTGCCACGGACCCTGTCCAACGCAAGCTGTTGACACCTGGTGCCACTGACCCTATGCAACGCAAGCTGTCAACACGTGGTGCCACTGACCCTGTGCGACGTGAGTGACCATAAGCCTCTGGTGGAACATCGTTGGTGTCTGAGCCTGTGGCCTGGGGGTTGTCATCAGCAAAGGGGAGGTACGGACTTGGTGTCTGGCATGAGACTGTTGTATTCATATCCTACATGTTGCAGGACACAGCTGGCATGTGCCCTCTGCATCATGCCCTGGGGGTACACCTTCCACTGTCCACCGAGTCACTCCTCGGCACGCTCCTTCAACATCGACGGAAACCTGCTCTGCACTCGTGACCCTACACCAGTCTCCCACAGGTCAGCGTCCCGTGGCGGTGGGCTCGTGTCGGCCGCTGTGCATCTGGGGACACTAACCATGTGCGACTCAAGTCATCCCCCTTTGTTGTCCTGTCATTGCATATCTGAGTGCCTGATGACTGTTGGAGTTGTTGCCAGTACCAGCTACCCCCTGAGGGCTGGCTTACACTCACCCCACACACAGCCAGCACAGGCGTCACTGGATTAGTGGGCCTGCCATCACATCCTGCCGAACCAAGTATTGAATCTTTTCTCCCTGCACTGTCACAGGTGATCGAGGATATTCAATCTGCCCTTGGATGATGACACCCCTCCGAGATCCGAACACACCCGCCAGAGGCAGTACAATGCGGCCCACATATGCACCAGTGGCATCGTTGAATGCACATTTGGCGTGTTGAAGTCACGTTTCAGCTGCCTGGACGGCACTGGTGGAAAGCTCCTGTACAGCCCGGAGATCATGTGCAAGATGATCGTTGCATTTTGTGTCTTGCACAACATCTGGGTATGTACCAATGCCCCATGGATCCCAGTTCCAGAAGTCCCGGATGATGATGGGGACGATGGGGCAGGTGGCCCACATCCCACTGCAGCTGCGGCAGGAATGGCTGGTAGGAACACCATCATTGACAATTACTTCTCATGAGCAAGGGACATTGTGGCCATCCCTGGCAATCATGGGACAGTACAAAATGTAAAAAAAAATACAGCATGTGTGAATAAAACAAATGTGCCGGTCACAGGTTGTACTAGTACATTGTGATGTCACGATTCCCTGCTGGGCCAGATGTGATTTGCCATGTGGTGCATGTTTGCGGCACCAGTTGTGGCCTGTGTTCTGTTCTGGAGGTGTTGCTTTTTGCCCCGGGATGTTGTCAATGTCAAGGTGCACTCATACTTATGTGCGTATTCTGCATGGTGGGTGATTAGTCCCTGCGGCTCTGATTTGTCTGCCACTTGTCCCTTTCATGCGGTGTACCTGTCAGTTCAGTGCTTCCATGGTGCTGAGATGTTGCAGACTTGGGTTACTTGTGCTCTTTGTCAAGTTGTGACTCTTGGGCATGGTTTGTCCACGAATGTGTCATTGACGTCAAGGGTTGGTTGTGCAGGTGGTTTATTTATTTATTTATTTATAGTCTTGTAACGCGCGAGAATCAGCCCCGAAGGGGTATCTCCGAGTGTGACCTGCTTCATTCTGGTTGTGGTCCGCACTCAGCCACCTCAGTGTCATGCCGTGTACATTGTCATGGTGATTGGACAGCAGCCATGCTACTCGTCATATGCTGTCTCTTGCATTGTCAGTGTGGCTGACTTATATGCCTATTTGCTGGGTTTCGCACGTGTGCATGTGTTGGTTGTGTGCTTGTTGTTGTATTGTGGTGGTGCCCCTTTGGGCACATGGTGTACGTGGGACTACTTGGTGTTTGTGTGTGTACTGAGGTGTTCCCGTGAGATCAGGGACATGATCCTGAGTCAATGTGGATGTGCAATGTGCACTGCTTAGTTGTGCATGTGTGCCATTGGGCCCGTCTCCCCCTGTCCACCTACTCCCTGGTCGGTGCGCACCCTGTTGATGTGGTCTCGGGTCATGTTGGACAGTGTCCAGACCCCAGACTCTTGCCACCGTCTCTTGCCTAGTGACTGCGGCCACCATCTTCTCCATGTCATTCAGCTCCTGGTGTTCTGCTGGCCCCCCTCCTCCGTGGTACATTGCTGCTTCCGTGTTGGCAGTGAGTTTCTACTTAGTTTTGCCATTCACATCAGTCCAGGGCCTCTTGTGCTCTTCCATGGGCCTCCACTGCCATGCGACGGCATTCAGATGGTCCAAGGTGGTGTGCCATCTTTGCCTCTTTGTTGCCAGTGACACGTTGGAGGTGACGTACAGTTGGTGGTGGTGTTCTGGCTCATCCGTGGCGGTACTCGGGTTTTCCTGGCGACTGTGCCCCGTCTTCTTCTTCTCAATGGCCTTCCGCTGGCCCTGTATTCCTGGGTGTTCCTCCATGGGGATTGTGGGGTTCATGTTGTCCTCTGCAGTGGGTCAGGGTGCATCCGTGGTAGTCCGCAGTTGATGTTGTTTTTTAGTGGCATTTTCTGTCTGCTGTTCTTGTGCTTTTTCACGCATTTACGCGTGGGTATTTCTGGCCTCTCGCTGGGTGTCACTGTTTTCCTATCGCGTTTGGGTACATCGCGTCTTTTTACGCGTTGTGGTTTGTGTTTTTATCTCCATCGCGGTGGTTGTATCGCGGACATTGGCCACGGTTTCGGCAGACTATCGCATGCTACCGCCTTGTTGTGAATTTCACGTTGACACAGGGTTATTTTCCCGTGATCGGCTGCGATGTGTAAAGGTGCGTTAGCATTTTTTGGTGATGTTTAGCACACGTTTTTGTCAATATACCCCATAGTGTATTGCACCTGAAATCTGTATGTTTGAAATAATGTTACTATACAATTACTCGATCAATTGAATAATGCATCAATCTATATTTACCATGGACAGAAGAAAATGTGTTTGATCATTTCCTGTTAAGCATCCACAAAAAGTTGAATTTGCTCGCTTTTGCTCGATTGTGTCCAATCTGTGCTTTTATTTAATAAAATAAGGCATTGTAGAAGTAGTAGTCATTGTTCACTTAATTTGAACGTTATAAAAGAGAAATGAATCATTGTAGACTGGTGACCTGAAGACACTGGGCTGCATTCAGCTTCTTTCAGCAGAGCAATGTTTAATTTGTTTGAAATTCAAAATGCTGCAAGTTAAAAGGTAAGGTTTAGCTGGTGGACTGAATAGCCCTATGCACACAATGTATACATGCTATGGCAGTAGTGGAAACGTTCTTACCTTGCGGGATGCCTGAACAGAAATACTCAGTTTCCAAGGCGCACTGGGATGTAGAAATCTTCACCGCTCCACATATCAAAGTCAGTCCTAGAATGACTGGGAACAAACAAGAGCAGCAATTTGTGAAAAAAGGTAGCAATACTGGTCACTCGTAACTTTCATTGCCAACAAGTTATATCACTGTTTCATCCTTTGACTCTTTTTATATAATCTATGCTTTCTGCATTATGTATAAATCCTGGGCACACTTATAAAATCAACAGTTGATACAAAACTGAAAATTAGAGTACAGTCGACACCGGAGATTTTCTTTAAGGGTTGTTTTTGTCGAAATGTTCATAAGAAAAAAGCAACAACGCCAGCTGACGTGTTTCGTCAACAGGTCACTACCTGTGACTCTTCAGGGCTTAAAGCATGCGGTAACAGGATCGAAGGACCGGTGATAATTCCAACCCGGTTTACGGGTGCAGAAATAGCCGTGGATGGGGCCGTCGGAAAGGGTTGAACATAACGGGCGGGTGCGTCCGTATATGTGCGGAGCCTGATGATGCAGGATCCAGCCGTTGCTCGTCTAGCCGATGGAGTAAAAGGGAGACGAGCAACGGCTGGATCCTGCATCATCAGGCTCCGCACATATAAGGACGCACACACCCGTTATGTTCAACCCTTTCCAACGGCCCCATCCACGGCTATTTCTGCACCCGTAAACCGGGTTGGAATTATCACGGTCCTTTGATCCTTTTACCACACGCTTTAAGTCCTGTAGAGTCACAGGTAGCTACCTGTTGACGAAACACATGTCGGCTGGCGTTGTTGCTTTTTTCTTATGAACATTTCAACATATACAACCCTTAAAGAAAATCTCCGGTATCGACTGTACTCTAATTTTCAGTTTTGTATCAACTGTTGATTTTATAAGTGTGCCCAGGATTTATACATGTTTGTCTGGCTATGGGCTTTTAGCTCATTCCACATTCGGGGGTTTTGGGTCTTCCTCTGACCTGGCAGCACCATACGCTTTTGTTCTTCACTGTATTAGAACCCTGCTCTGTTACCTGCCTGAGCGCCACTCACCTGCCACTCCAAAGCCCTTTGCAGAACCGTTATGCGTTCTGCATTAGTCGAGTATTTCTATTAAAGCATTCAACTGACTCAAGCACAGTATGGATTGTTGATTGGTGGAACAGCTGCTGGTTGACAAATTACTTTATCAATTGAACAGTCGTCTCGGTTTTTAAAACCTCCCGTATGGCAGTATTTTTTCTGTTCTTAGATTTTGACTTTTACGTACATGCAAACACCGTTTACCTTTTCCTAGAATTCTTGATGGACTCAGAAACTTTCTTAAGAGGCCAATGCACTGGACCACCGAATATTTATTCCAGACTGAATAGTTTTAGGGTACCACGTATAAATATGGTGTCAGTTATAGGTCCATTATACTGCCTGATCCATGCACATTCTTCACAACAATCACTGCTTATCCAAATGATTATCTTTTACCAGGCAACAATTGTACCTACCTGTAGATTTGGTGGCACCGGTTCATAAAATTCTTAATCTCATATATGTTAAAGATATCATGTGGAGTTCCACAGGGATCCGCTCTTAGTCCCACTTTATTTAACCTCTATATGCAACCATTGGCCAATATTGTATGGAAATTTGGCTTATCTATCGCATCATATGCAGATGATACTCAACTGGTAGTATCATTAACGGAAGGCCCTCAGTCCAATTACAGCCAATTGTCTCCCTTCATGGAAAATGAATCCAAATGAATGGCCAGGTGTAGCTTAAAGTTGAGTGGCGATAAAACAAAACTGAGGTTCTCGGTAAACAACTCTGTGCCCCGGGCTACGATCAGCTGGCCACCAGAACTTGGTAGTCCCCCAACCGCTAAAAACTCCATAAAAAACTTGGGAATGTGGTTGGACCACAATCTCTCCATGGAAATACAAGCCAAGAAACTGTCAGCCACCTGCTTTGGGATACTCTGCATGCTTTGCAAGATCTTAGCCCTTATCCCTGAACAGACCAGGAGAACCGTTGTGCAGGCCTTGGTAGTCTCTTGGCTGGACTAAGGTAATTTCCTCTACCTGGGTTCCCCTAAATATGTGGTGAACAGATTACAGGTGGTTCAGAACATGGCAGACAGGATACTCCAAGGCATTCCCAGACAATAATTAGCTTAAGCAAAACTGAAACTGCTTCACTGGCGGCCGATCCATGCTAGGAACAAATTCAAATCTTTATGTCTGGCCCACAAAGCCATGAACTGTAAGGGACCAGCTCTACTTAGAATACTCATCACTCCTTACGTGCCCGAAAGGTCTTTGAGATCTTTCTCAAACCTGTTCATGTAGACGACAAGGATAAAAATATCCAGATGGGGAGGAAGATCCTTTTTGTACCTGGTCCCAAGGCTGTGGAACTCCCCGCCCAAAGAACTGAGACTGCTAAGAGATGAACTAAGTTTTTAAAAAATCTAAAAACATGGCTTTTCCCCTGATGATTTTTGCATCCCTATGCTCGTCACAGCCTCTCTGCTGCGCTCGGAAGACCTTGGGCAGCTATGCACTTTACAAATACCCTAAACATAAACATAAACATGATATTAGATTTTCAGTTTGAGCACTATTGATCATATAGCTACAGCCATCTCCTTTTCCTGCTATCAGTATAGCTTCATAAGAAGGCAAAATATTTACACCAAAGATTAACCCCTCCCACGCTTATGACGGAACCGCTCCGTCACGCCCCTCATGTGGGCTGTGCTGGTGACGGAGCGGTTCCGTCACGGCCCGCTCGCCGTGCCTGCGCGGCGCTGATTTCGTGCCTGGGTGGCGCGTCTATTGAGCAGGCGGGGCCGTGACGGAACCGCTCCGTCACAAGCACAGCCCACCCGAGGGGCGTGACGGAGCAGTTCCGTCATAAGCATCGGAGCGCCGCGCTGTCCCCCTCCCCCCCCGCCCCTTAGCGCTGCGGCGGAATTGCCGCCGCAGCGAAAGGGTTAAAGTCTTGGAACAATCCTAGATTCCATGCATGATGATCACCATAATTGCGGACATTGCCCACTGTGTCATAATAATCTGCTGGTGCCTCAATGTTGTGAAAACTCTTCTTCTAAAATACAAGGTGAATGATGTATACCACTGGTGATAAAGATAATTTTCCTGAACAATAGCAATGCTCAACTACAAGACTTACAATGTACCTTGAAGGCAACAATCAAATAATGTTATCATATAAACTACATGTAGAGTAGCAATGCATAGCGGGCAATACTCTATGCCACGGCTCATAAAACACAAGCAACAACATCAATGCATGCCGAAACACACATGAGAAGTAAGGCCTAGACCTCACTGCTCATTCATGGGACCCATGCCCCGTTCATAAATTTCTGTCGGGCTATCTCTCCACGAATCATCATCCTTCACAACACAAACATTTGTAAGGCTTTGAATTCTGTACGCCAGTAGGTAGTTTTAGCTAGGACCTAGTTTCCATAGTAAAAGCATTTTTTGTTTTGCTGATAACTTTGGTACCGTTTAAAGAATCTTCACGAAATTTTCAAAGCTAGTTTGTTAGTCACTTTAACTGCTGTCTGGAATGTTTTGGGGTGATCACCAAAGGGGGAGAAAGAAGAAGCAGGAGACCCAAAACACGTTTTCCCCATGCAATTTCCCACAGGCAATTCAGACACGACTACAGCCCGAACCGCTGAATGGAAATTACACCAAATTTGACAAAAACCTAGATCTTGGTTCATAAAGAGTGCTTTTTATAATTTGGTACAAATCTGTTCAGTAGTTTGGGGGTTAAGAAGGAGTTATTAAAGAAAAATATACGTATATCTAGAGATGCAGATCCACAGCGGATCCACGCACCAACAGCAATGACGCGATTGGCTGCCCGCAATCTGAGACAAAAGTTGCAGGCGCCATTTTGCGAATTGGGACACAGTTACTGGGGGGATGAGGGGGGAAATAAAGTATAAATAGGATATAAGTAATCAGGATAGAGATATCCTGACCCCATGGGACTGATGGAGGGACATCTCAAGGGCAAGAAAATGCACAAAAATATTTTATTTCAGCTTGGACCCCCATGGGAATCTATGGCGAATCTGCAGATCTACACCCCAATTTAAAAAACACAAACATCCACTCAAACACCCTATCGCACACTTACACAACCACTCACACATCCATTCTGCCACTCACACACCCATACAGTCACTCACACACCCTAACACACACACACATACAGTCACTGATACATCTACTCAGACACTCAGAGAACCACTCACACACCCATGCACAGACCCACACATGAACTCATACACACACTCACACACCCATATACACAACCATACAGTCACTTACATGCCCACTCACAGACCCACATAGCCACGCACACACCTATACAGCAAATCCACAGGCACACCCACTCACACATCACTCGGAGACCCTCACAGCCACTTACACACCCACTCATATGCTCACCCATCACACACTCACTCTCCCACTTAGACACCCACAGCCACACCACCACTCACACACCCACTCACCGATCTGCAGAGGTACACACCCTCTAACTCAGCCCCACATGCACACCCATACAGCCACACACACCCACTAACCGACTCACACAGTCACTCACACATCCACTCACAGAACAACACATCCAGTCACACAAACACTCACTTACAGACCCACACACCCGTGTTACAGGGACGATATAGTTAAGAAATAGCATTAAAATACCATAGAAGTTCACTGAAAAAAAGAAAGGTTACAGGGACCTTATATTTAGGAAATAGAATTAAAAAATAGAAATTCACTTAAAACAAGCATTTGCAATGCACAGATCTCGCATTAGGAAACTTTGAGCTATTGGTCTTGTAAATGAATTTTTTTTTATTTATGTGTTGGTTTTGAAAATAGCTAAATTAATAGCTTTGTCATTTACAATGCCAATAGTTATAACTTTCGCAAATGTGACACCTATAGCATTTGTGATGCAACATGTATTGTATTTACGTGACTTAGATGTATTGATATTGCAAATAACAATGGCTTTCAATTTTTTAAAATAATTAATACTTAAATAAAAGTGATTTTAATTTATAATGGCAATAGCTTAAAATTTTGTAAACAACTTTTGTGAAGATTATGTTCAGTGTATTTTATTGTGATGAAAATCCAAGAACAGAAGTGAAATATTAACATTTTTTTGTGACATTTGTAATAAAGCTTGAAATATTGAGAGAACATATTTGAACCAGTTGTTGTTGAATGGTTGCACAGATTGATGCTGTGATGGCACGGAGTGATGTTGTGGTGGCGCTGAGTGATGCTGTGGTGGTGCTGAGTGATGCTGGGGTTGCACTGAGTGATGCTGTGGTGGTGCTGAGTGGTGCTGTGGTGGTGCTGAGTGGTGCTGTGGTGGTGCTGAGTGGTGCTGTGGTGGTGCTGAGTGGTGCTGTGGTGGTGCTGAGTGGTGGTGCTGAGTGGTGCTGTGGTGGTGCTGAGTGGTGCTGTGGTGGTGCTGAGTGGTGCTGTGGTGGTGCTGAGTGATAATGTGGTGGTGCTGAGTGGTGCTGTGGTGGTGCTGAGTGGTGCTGTGGTGGTGCTGAGTGATAATGTGGTGGTGCTGAGTGATAATGTGGTGGTGCTGAGTGATGCTGTGGTGGTGCTGAGTGATAATGTGGTGGTGCTGAGTGATGCTGTGGTGGTGCTGAGTGATGCTGTGGTGGTGCTGAGTGATGCTGTGGTGGTGCTGAGTGATGCTGGGGTGGCGCTGAGTGATGGTGTGGTGGCGCTGAGTGGTGCTGTGGTGGTGCTGAGTGATGCTGTGGTGGTGCTGAGTGGTGCTGTGGTGGTGCTGAGTGATGGAGTGGTGGTGCTGAGTGATGCTGTGGTGGTGCTGAGTGATGGTGTGGTGGTGCTGAGTGATGCTGTGGTGGTGCTGAGTGATGGTGTGGTGGTGCTGAGTGATGGTGTGGTGGTGCTGAGTGGTGCTGTGGTGGTACTGAGTGGTGCTGTGGTGGTGCTGAGTGGTGCTGTGGTGGTGCTGAGTGGTGGTGTGGTGGTGCTGAGTGGTGGTGTGGTGGTGCTGAGTGATGCTGGGGTGGCTCTGAGTGATGGTGTGGTGGTGCTGGGGTGGTGCTGAGTGATGGTGTGGTGGTGCTGAGTGATGGTGTGGTGGTGCTCAGTGGTGCTGTGGTGGTGCTGAGTGGTGCTGTGTTGGTGCTGAGTGGTGCTGTGGTGGTGCTGAGTGGTGCTGTGGTGGTGCTAAGTGATGGTGTGGTGGTGCTGAGTGATGGTGTGGTGGTGCTGAGTGGTGCTGTGGTGGTGCTGAGTGGTGCTGTGGTGGTGCTGAGTGGTGCTGAGTGGTGCTGTGGCGGTGCTGAGTGCTGCTGTGGTGGTGCTGAGTGGTGCGGAGTGGTGCTGTGGTGGTGCGGAGTGATAATGTGGTGGTGCTGAGTGATGCTGTGGTGGCGCTGAGTGATGGTGTGGTGGTGCTGAGTGATGGTGTGGTGGTGCTGAGTGGTGCTGTGGTGGTGCTGAGTGATGCTGTGGTGGTGCTGAGTGATGGACAGGCTGTACCACGAGCCTCCAGCAGGCAATGGTGTGCGTCCTGCCTCAAGCCACAGGGAGGTAGAGCCTTGCGCACATGCTCACTACCGTGTGGGGACGCAGGAGTCTTGCCACAACTAGTCGGGCACCAATTACCGGGAACAGTGCTCCAGCTACAAACATCCCACGCTGAGTCACCACCTTTATTATGAAACAATTAATCAGGCCCATTCAAAGCAACGGGAACCGCTTCAAAATGCCACGGCGTGATAGATGACAGGATTAAAACATAAATAAAAAGCCTTTTTTCCTAGGTTCGCTCCTCTAAGACGCAAGGAAAACACTGCATCGGTTCAACAACAAGCCCTAAAGGGGAACGCCACCGGGAACGCCACCTGTTTTGCAGGCCACCACCATGCTTCATGTTAGGAGTGCCGACATACTGATATCTATTCCGCCCTCCCTTAAGTGTTCGAGTAACCTCACCAAAGGCCTTGGGACAGCCTATTTACATATCCCTACCCAACAGTTCCTTCTGATTATTGGCAAGACTCCCGCGGAAATCTAGGCTACTCTATCAAGAAAAGCTACTGGCACAGCAAGGGGAGGATTATAGTAAAGGTGCAAGAATACAGAGGTCAGCACCAACCAAACAAATGCAGACACTGAACAAGAGGGATCGCTCTAGGGTCCCACCTTCGCAGCGCATCACTTATGGCTAACTACTGCTGACTAAGCAAAGCACTGCAGCCATTCTAAGCTGTTTCTGTGACCCCCTTATGAGTTAATTAGTTGCGCGTTTAATATTTAGTTTTGTTTACATAATTTCTAAAGCGAAGTCGCAAACGTGATGTACAGAAATAAATTAAATGGTGCAATATTATTTGAATAACTTGCATATCCAAGAGCGAGAACTCAGAGTAGAGAGACCAGAAGAATGAGGCACGGTGGAAGAATGAGATGAAATAAAAAATATACTGTAACATAAACTACCGTAATAAAGGGCCTAGAAGCGCGAGTGGTCTACTGAAGACAGATTCTTGCTGTATTTCACTCCAACTAGACATCAGGACGCTTTAATCCTTGATTGCAGTACGGCCCTTGGCACCCTGCTACGCCACTGGTCTTAATCGATAAATAAATAGTGCAGAAAATATACATTTGGCTACTTTAAATCGCTGTTCATTTTGACCATTAACAATAACATCGTTGGAGCAGAGTTTACATAGAAATCGTGGAATTTTGTACCAAGTTACACAACTGTTTTGTATAATTTATTATATTATCAAGAGGACAAAGGTAAAGTGGTATCACTTTGCATCCCTTATGCCTTGGTAGAATTATGCTGCGGTGAAATCGTCAAAAATTAGACGTTTTGCTATACGCAAGAGACAAATCTGCAGGCCAAAGCTGCTACTTGTGAGATCCTTGCTGAAGGCAGGCTCAGCAGCACAGTTTAAAGCAGGACTTTTAAAATGTGTCTAACGTGCACTACTTACCACTGTAACTGCCTCACGGGAGTGACTACAATCTGAGCTCTGATGACTAGTTCCTGCACCACTAGAAGTAAATGCACTGTCTGAGGGAGGCGCTTGTAAAGAATAACCAGCGCTGAGGGGCGCTCAGCCAATGGCGTGCTAGCAGGGCGGAGCCCCGGAGGTGGCCGAAGGGCAGGGGCTACGAACCTTGTGCAGCCGCCGTCCTGTCCCGCCCTTGCACCACAGCACCGCTCCCGCAGCAGAAAGTTAGCAGGCTGGAAGTTGTCAGCCTGTCCCTGGCCACGTAGTCCCCGCCCGCCCACCCATCGGGAGCCGAGGACCCGGCGCTCCAGAAATGACTGTCCCCAACAGCAGCGATGAGGAGCGGATATCGGAAGCAGGTGAGAGTGTGTGTGCGTGCGTGTGTGTCTGTGTGCATGTGTGTGTGTGTGTGTGTGGGGGGGGTGTGTGTGTGTGCCTGCGGCTGTGTCTGTGTGCCTGCGCGTGTGTGTCTGTCTGTGTGTGTGCATGCATGAGTGTGCGCGTTTGGGAGAAGCTGACTTGCGGTGAATGTTGAACAGGAGATATTTCTTGTGCGCGTGCCGCTTGCCCCCCCAAAAAATAATATTGCTTGTCACCTGCTGCACCGATATCTTTTAGCGCTTTTTGCTCATTAAAATTAAGTTAACACTATGCTGCTTCACCTTTCACTATTGTATCACGTTTTTGCTAATTTAGCTATGACTGTTTATAATATAAATACTTATTTTCATATGAAGCCTTGGTCTTCTTTGTGGGTCCAATATGTGTTTTTACATTTAATGTAAATCAATTGCAGTTCAGTTTCCTGTGCGCGTGCCGCTTGCCCCCAAAAAAATGTAACGATACACGGAAGTCATTAGGCGCGTTCACAACACCAGAGCTGCAGCCCACAGGAGAGTCTGAACACGTGATGCAAGCCCGCCAGCTGAAGCGCGTCCTCGAGGTGAAATCGCCGAGGTAATGCTCGTAACCACCCCCTGTCAGCCATTCCCGGCAAACCCACAACAATAGGTCTTTCGCTGGGGCAGCGCTATGCGCTGCTGCTAACACCAGCGAGACCTAAAAATACAAAGGTTAAATGGATGCTTTAGCTAGGTTCACATTTTACACACACAAAACTATAACTTGTGCCCTAAAGTAACTATAACTCATGCCCTCGCCATGCACTGCTAATTACTCCACATATTACATCACTCATGACATCTTCTATGACATCATTGACAATATCACTGCAACATTTGCTGTGAAATTATTGATGAGAAAACTGTACATGGTGTGGGCGCAAGTTATAGTTACCTTAGGGCACGAGTCATAGTTACTTAAGATAACTATACCTGCTGAATTTCTATGGTTTTGTGCTGCCTATTATTGATGCTACCAATGATGTGAGTTGAGAGGATGTATGACGTTACAAAGCATACTTTTACAACGCATGCCTTTACAACGCGGTTTTTACAACGAAAACCTTTACAACGCATAGCGCTTTGGGGTGCTGGATAGTGAATAGTTTAATTTACTATTCCAACTGCAGTCCCCGTGGACACTAGGGAAGGTGTTGGATAGTAAATTAAACGTATTCCCTATCCTAGAGCGCCCCCCAGCGCAATGCGTTGTAATGGTTTGCATTGTAAAAGTTGCGTCGTAAAGGCACTGTGTGGTAAAAGTTGCGTTGTAAAGGATGTTTCCCGAGTTGAGATACTATCAGTGATGTCATCTTTGAGGTTATGAACAGTGCATGGCTCTTCCACAAAAACTTGCTATCGGTCAATAATCAACACAAAGCTGTCAGTTAAAGAACGTCAAATAGTATTCCTCGCTTGCAAAGGTTGTATGCCCAGCATGTCATCAGCTGATGATGCATCTTGTAGAAGCAATCACACAGTCCTTTCTGTTGCGTCACAGGACAACACAACCTCTCCTGACATTCCTGAAGCTGCAGTGGTTGTCAGCGCGTATGTTGAAAGGAGCGTCAGAAAAAATATATATATTTGTTCACCTCCTGTTGGTAAAGCCTCCAGGATGAGAGCTGGCAAATTGCAGCCAGTTACCAGCCAGGTGTTTATAGCAAATCTGTCCAGTCTGGTATAACGTCTGGCGACCAGAACTCTGTCACTAACTGCAGCGAATGCAGCAATCTTTGAAAGCAGTGCGCGTGTGATCCCTGGCTCCGTTTGCTCTGGTCATTTGCATATTTCCACCAGCAGAGGTCTGTGGCAGGGAATCTAAATCAAGGCGCTTTTCGTACCCCCTCGGATTAGCAATGTCCAGTGAGATAAAACGCCCGTGTCAGTTCAAATTTGCACTACGAGCCCAGACAAACAGAACACGACCCATAAGTCACCCCTGCAGCACAATTTATAAAGTGGAATTATTAAACTGCACAACATGTGGGTCTCATTACAGGTTTCCTGGTTCAGGAACAAATTCTCAGTTGCTTCCAAATGGGGATTATAACTCAGTACACTTCCGGGTTTTGCCTGCACGATTTTCCATAAGTGAAACCTGGCACAAGAGTGAACACTGCGAGCATGCACCCCACGGGGCGGTGTGAAACACAGAAATTCTATCCGAGGCCCAACACTGCGGATGGTGGGTAATTGTGCACCTGTTGAATACCCCCAGGGTGTATCGTATTCATGGACTGTGCAGTTACCACTGGGGTTCAGAGTGAGCCCCTGAGGGGCGAGTCTACCGCAGACCTCCACTGCTCCAAGGACAATACCGCATCTTCCCCGCATGTCACCCCCGCAGCTGGACGTACTTACATTTCATGCTGAAGGCGGTGGCGATGATGCTCAGCACAGAGGGGACCGACCATGGACCTTCCCGTGAAGTTGTGAGCCCGCTCCTCCGGGAAGACTCCTGTGGACAAGACTGTGGAGGACACAGGCGCCTCTTTCCAGGCAACAGGCGAGTCGAGACCTGCCTGCTCGGAGCCTTCACGCGCTCACTTTGATGGTTGACTGCGGCGACGTGGATGAGGGGGGACTGCGGCGACATGCGCGCGCGGTTAATGGAGTGCATCCGCAAGGGCTGGGAGGGAGCGGTCCACTAAAGATTAACCGCACCAGCCAGGATGTCTCTCTCTCTCGAGTCCTGGCCCCTGGCTTCGCTGCTTCTGCAGGCCGTTTTAAGAGAACCGGCACAGATTTACCAAAATTTGACGCAACGCAGCACAGGAACCACAGTTGCTGCACCGCCTTGCGTCAAAGGGAGAGAGAGGAAGGGCGGTGGGGGCCACCCCGGGTGTCATCACTGAGGGGGGTGACAAAATGGCAAAAATATGTGTTTTAAACATGCCGGGGTGAAAAGAAATTTTCCGCACCGGGTACCACCTGACCTTGCTATGCCACTGTAAAAATGCACCCTATCCACTAAGACGTGGCCCATTTGCACATTTTTTTCTCTACCGTACTTTTGGCCACTATGTACCAATGCACACACCTGTGCCAGAGTGCAAGAGTGCATACGTTTTTCTAAGGCATAGGTTTGTACTGGAAGTGAATCCTTCTAGTACATAAATTGACCTTGAAAACTGTTCCCACTGTGCGTGAGTGTTGTACAATGCAGCATACATGCAAGGTGTGAAAAAGAAGGAGAAATGAAAACAAATGAAAACATTTCTCCTTGTTACCCCTGTCTCGAGAAGGCGTAAGGCTATGGCGTGAATCCCTATCTACGACTGTTGGTAGATAGGGGGGTTGCATCAAACACCCAAGAATTGCATGCTTGCATGGGAACGCCTACTCACCACCCATGGAATGCCCCTTTGTCACATAGAAACGCAAAGCAGTACATAGCACAACTTTGCGTTACTTTGGGATACTTTCCAAAGCAAGCCCCAGTTTTCAATGGGGAATAAATTCCATCCCAACACTTTGTTCCAGGTTTACGTTACAAAAGTGGTGCAAACCTGTCTCAAAGTGTTAGTAAATCTGCACCACAGCGGCATAACACAATATGATGACGTCATCCTGTAAAGAGGGGGCCCTGAGTATCCTCTATCTCATATTCATTGGCCTAGGGCTGAATGCCCCCCCCCTAAAAGACTGGCAGACGGACACCTGAAGGGTTGGGGGACCCTCAGCACTGCAGGGGCTGCAGGGACCTGCATTACCACCCTAGTTTCAACCGACATATGAATACCTGTAGAAAAGGTTCTTACTTCAGAGACATAAGAGGAGTTTCATAGGGACGCAGATAATAGGGACGGATTAATGAAATATAAAAAACTGTGCATCAGATTTCTGCCTACAATCTACCTAGTTTTTCTCCTTTTTCTCAATACAAAAAATCCTTAGGAGTAAACATCAGAAGTCTAAGATCTTTATACATTTCTATCCACTTATTCTTACGCGTTGTCCATATTAAGGACAAATCACAGGAATAAATAAGGTAAAAATGTTCATTTGGACATTTATTTTCACATAAATGTTTATCCACATGGAAAACATTTCTTATCTAAACCTTAGACACTATGGGGAGTATTCCTGGACCTTTTGTGCCCAGTTTGAACACTTGACCCAGCCTATTTTCCCAGTGGAGTATTTTCCCCCCCCCCCGAGTACATCCTCTTTCGTTTTCCACCAAAGTTAAGTGAACAGTAAAAATACAAAAGGCCAATAGAAATAGTTATGAATACCTAAAAATAAAAAGTGAACTTTGTCGGTCAGTCCAACATTTCCCTTGGCCTGGCAGTATTAATAGACTAATTATCTATTGGTAATCTTTATTATTATAAGTCTTCATTCTCACAGCCCTTACATCATGAGGTTAGCTACACAGGCAGGATTTACCTACCTTAATGCTGAAATCAAATTAAAAACTAATAATTATACCCAGCCTCTAATTTAGGCCCCATGACCTCCCTGGGAGTCATAAAGAGGGACCCCACCTACCATACTTGCTGAAATACCAACCCCCTCAGTGGCCCTGTGGTCTCTCTTCACGGCAGGGAGGGCACAACAGAAACCTATAAGAGTTGAGAAACATCCAAACCTTTCCCATCACAGGAAAACAACAAAAAGTACCACAAGAATAATGGCGGCAGCGGGCCCTTGTGAGTCGCCGTTTAGGACAGGAAGTGTCAGAAGTTATGAAAACTCCTCCCTGGTATGAAGATGGAAGGACTACCCTTCTCACCGCCCCTCCTAGTGAGGAAAGACAGAACACTGCAAAGCAAAGGACCCGCATGGAGTATCCTTAAGAAAGTCAATGGTGGGCGAGGAGGATTTGGACAGCTTTGTAACTGACCTGGACTGGAACATCACACATGATCCAAAGTGTGATCCCAGTTTTCTTTCCAAAACACCATGATGACGTCCAAATTAGCCTGGACACCTTATTGGCATATCTGAGTGCAGCCCAGAGCTCTGGTTCTCACACCATCCACCAGCCTACATATCCCAAAAATCCAGGACGACAGACATGTGCCACATTGCCTGTATGGAAAAGGATGGACCAGGAACCATCCAAAAGTTATCAAGAAAAACTTTGAGAAAAAAAGGAAGACAAATCAACAGACCGTACAATCCATTAACCTATGTGTTTTGGTTTGGAGTGTAGTGGATGTATGAACAGAGACACAGCTGCCGCACTGTCTAGATGACTTGGAATGAGGAGGAATTACCAAGGGTACCAGAGGAGGAGCTAGCAGCACTGTCTACAGGACTAAGAATGAGGAATTACTGGCATCAGTAAAGAAGCTGGTGTAGCACTGCCTGTAGGACTTAGAAAGAGAAATTACCTATGAGACCAGAGAAGCAGCTAGCAACACTGTCTAGAGGATTTTGAATGAGGAATTACCGATAAGACCAGAGAAGCAGCTAGCAGCACTGTCTAGAGGACTTAGAATGAGGAATTACCGATAAGACCAGAGAAGCAGCTAACAGCACTGTCTAGAGGATTCAGAATGAGGAAGTGCCACTGGGAACAGAGACACAGCTGCAGCACTGCCTAGAGTATTTAAAATGTATGATATTCCGACAGCACCAGAGTAGAAGCTAGCAGCACTGCCTAGAAGACTTAGAAAGAGGAATTACCGACTGGACCAGAGAAGCAGCTAGCAACACAGTGTAGAGAACTTAATGAGGAATTACCACTGGGACCAGAGAAGCAGCAGCAGCACTGCCTAGAGGAGTAAGAATGGGGAATAACCACTGGGAACAGAGAAGCAGCTCTCAGCACTGTCTGTAGGACTTATAATGGGGAATTACTAAAGAGACCAGCGAAGCAGCAAGCAGCACTATCTGGAAGATTTAGAATGAGGAATTACAACTTGGGAACTGAGATGCAGCTGCAGCACTGGCTAGAGGACTTAAAATGAGGAATCAACACTTGGACCAGAGAAGCAGCTGCAGCACTGTCTTGAGGCCTACGAATGAGGAATGAGGAATAATGAGGAATGAGAAATAACCACTCGAGCCAGAGAAGCAGATAGTAGCACCGTCTAGAGGACTGAGAGTAAGGAATTACCAGTGGGAACAGAGACGCAGCTAGCAGCACTGCCTAGAGGACTTAGAAGGAGGAATTACCGACTGGACCAGAGAAGCAGCTAACAGTACTGCCTAGACTACAAATAAATGGCAATTACCGACGAGACCAGAGAAGCAGCTCACAGCAATGTCTGCAGAACTTAAAATGGGGGAATTATCTGAAGAGACCAGAGAAGCAACAAGCAGCACTGTCTGGAGGACTTGGAATAAGGAATAACAAATGGGAACAGAGACGCAACTGCAGCACGGCCTAGGAGACTTAGAATGAGGAATCACCACTGAAACCCAGAGAAGCAGCTGCAGCACTGTCTAGAGGACTGAGAATGAGGAATTACCACTCGGACCAGAGAAGCAGATAGCAACACTGTCTAGAGGACTACGACTAAGGAATTACCATTGGGAACAGAGACGCAGCTAGCAGCACTGCCTAGTGGAGTTAGAATGAGAAATTACGGACAGGACCAGAGTTGCAGCTAACAGCATTGCCTAGAGGACTTAGAATGAGGAAATACTGACAAGACGAGAGTAGCAGTGAGCAGCACTGCCTAGACGACTTAGAATGAGGAATCACCAACGGGACCAGAAAAGCAGCTAGCAACACTGCCTAGAGGACTTAGAATGAGGAATTACTGATGAGCCCAGAGAAGCAGCCAGCAGCACTGTCTAGAGAAGTAAGAATGAGGAATTACCACTGGGAACAGAGACATAGCTGCAGCACTGTCTGGAGGACCAAGAATGAGGAATTATGACTGGGAACAGAGATGCAGCTGCAGCACTGCCCAGAGGACTAAGAATGGGGAATTCAAACTGGGACCAGAGAACAGATGCAGCACTGTCTAGGAGACTAGGAATGAGGAATTACCACTGGGAAAAGAGATACATCTGCAGCACTGTCTAGGGGATTAAGAATAAGGAATTACGATTGGGAACAAAGACGCAGCTGCAGCACTGTCTGGGGGACTAATAATGAAGAATTACCACTGGCAACAGAGACGCAGCTGCAGCACCGTCTAGGGGATTAAGAATGAGGAATTACCACTGGGACCAGAGAAGCAGATTCTGCTGCCTAATTGTTGCACCAAATATAAGCAATTATAAGATTTTGAGGGTGAACGGATGACAGCTGAGTTTGGCAGTTGGCAAAGCCTCACACACCTTGAAGTCATTGTTGCGGCGAGGGGAAAAGGCACGCAACGTGTAGTGTGCGTAGTGGGAAAATGTATTTTAAAAGTCATGTATCACCCTGTTACAGTTTATACACTGCCTGGATAATACCAATAATTAAATAAACTTGCACTCCACAATGAACAAGCATTTACAATGCAATGGTTTCGCCTTTGGAAAAGTTAGAGCTATTGGCATTGTAAATGACAAATTTTGTATTTATGTGTTGGTTTTGAAAACCCAAATTCTTGGCAACAGTGGCAGAAATAGGTGGAGCTGGTAAAGAAGAGGGCCAACAATCCTCTCACCGATGAAAATGAAAATTGCTCAACGGCAGGATTTGTGTATTTTCTGAATTACTGAAAGATGGACTTTAAAGATGTGATATGTCAGTGTCTTCAGGTTCATAGGGTGTGGAATCGGGCAGGTTAAGTCATATTTGGGCTTCCAGAGAATTTTATTTTTAATAAAATATATAAAATGGGGGGTAGTAGGGATGGCCCAGAATCATGTTTGAGATTTTGAGTTGAGAGATTTCAGAACATGGTGGCGACTTTGAAATGTTGGGTGGGCTGGGAATGTTTAACACTCACACTGCAGCATCCCTTGAAGATGTTTTACAATCTTAGATAAGCACCTCTCAAACATATTCAACGAATCACAGTGCGGAATCCCTCGAATATATTCAAGAATCACAGGATAAAACGATGCCTCTCAATGAAATTTGACAGTCTTTGACCAGCATCTCTCATGTTTAACTATCACACAGTAGCATCTATCAAAGATGTCCCAATCTTTCAAAGAATGGGGTCATTAAACCATGATTATCGATGAACATATGCGCATTGTGCACTATGCAAATATTTGAGTAAAAATATTTAACTATATTATAAAGATTGCACCTGCGATTGATTTAACTGCAAAATAGCTCAAACATTGAAAATGTGAACGTGATTATGATATCACATGTTATGTGAATAAGTGACAATAATGCGATTTGCGTTACCTTTGTGGCGTAACGCAAGATAATGCCGCCCCGCAGAATGTGATGAAGGGTTCCTGAGTCTCCATATTTCAGAGATATTCAGTGATGAGTTGACGTCGCCCTCCCCAGCCCCCACACACAACAGCCTTTCGCACCGCATGGGCAGCAGGAGCTCGGTTACTCCCGTCTAATCATGCTCCTATGCAATTTGTAACTCTTTTTAAAATAGGATCGAGGCGCTACATGTGAACAGCCTGGAAAGCGCTGTGTATGCATGGCCCTGTAGTCTGGGGCTAGATGTTTCGCTTAAACAGATTTCCCAGGTCCTGGCGTGGCATCTGGCATTGATGGAGCTGTTTACATGACCTGAGGCATGCCCCCGTCCATTGGTTATTGGGTCTGATTCACTTTCACAGACTAGCATCTCTCGATGCAAAGCTCAGGCTGAAGTGGGAACGATATGAGAAAGTCACGCATCTCGCTGTGGTTTAAAGGCCATCCCAGACCAAGCACTTTCCCTGCGGCGAGGTGCTGAATATTATCTGTTTAAGAGTTCCAGAACTCTTTATTGTTTCACTCGCTGTTAAAATGTGAAGTTTGAATTAAAAAATGCACTACGATGTAGATTTGGAAAACGACCCTCTTAGTTCTGGTTGCAAATTCGTAATTAATCAGTGCATAGTTTGTTTGAAAGAATCGTCGATTTCTGTCGGACTGAATTCCCCTGTGCCCCACTGTAGAAAATTAGTACGGTTTGGTAAACATTATCTGCGCCATCTTGCCTTTTCCCCTGATGCCACACTTTTTGTCGTGCGCACCCGCCATTTTAGGTGCCTCGATCAGAACCACCCTCTGCACGCCACTGGCCCCCAGCACAGCCCTTCGCCCTCACAAAGCCCGCACGCTGACAACCCCCCACTCTCACATGCCTTGGGTCATAAACCCCTCTTCAGCGCAGCTCTGCCGCAGAACCCCATCCTGTTCCCAGCGCGACACCTCCCTTCATTCCTTTCATGGTCCCAGGCCCTTTGATACAAACCCCTTTCCTGTGTGCCCGTTTGTCTTCCTCGTTCCCAGGCCGCCACCTAGCTCTGCGGATACTGTTTATTGCCCCCCCGTACAGTAGGAAGCTTCCCTCATCAAAGGACCCTCGAGTTGATCACAGCCCCCACCCTATGAGATCCGATCAACCCCCCCACATTCCGTGAATCGGCGGAATGTCCAGCTGCACGATAATCATCACCTGTCGTGACCGGGGTGGGGACTTCAACTGTAAATGTGTGTGGGAACGGGCCTGAAGGGGAGATTCAGAGGATGTCCTTTCATACTTCAAAGCATTGCAAGAATGTGTTACCTGCAATAAAGATCATGAAAATGTGTATAAGAGGCCAGGCCTCAGAGATGCGGTTAGAGCACCTCGTGACGATACTGGCTGTCTGAACTGATGTGTTCTCCTCCGGAGAGAATAAACCTTGTTTCCTGCCTTCCAGTCTCCAGCGCCTGCCTCTTCATTGATTAATATTTTGTGGGTTAAAGAGGCGATACCGCCGGGCAAATATTGATTGTCCCTGACCTGGTTTTTACAATTGGCGTCCCAAGCGTGGGGCCCATCAGCGACACGTGGATCCAGTGGGAGAGGTCCTGACGACAGAGTGAACGACTGCAACGATCGGGAGAGCTCTTGCCCAATAGACCCTCGTCTGGCAGCCGATCATCCGAACTTCACTGGTTCCGAACAGACCTCTCTCGAGTGATCCACGGTCCTGACTGGGAACCATCAGGAGTGCCGCGAGGAATACGAGGAAAAGAGGACGATCGGGCGCTGGATTCGGAAGATAAGAAACTGTCCATACGGTCCGGGTAAGGTCGTGTAAACACGACGAATTGCGAAATGATTGTTTAATTGATCGGAAAATACTAGTATTACTCTTTGTTGACTTGTTTGGAGATTCACTGTCTGCAAACGGAGAAACAATAGGCTCTTTCTCTTTGCAAACAGTGAAGGATAGGTAACGCAGCCAGCGTGCCTATCTTTCTCCCCCACTGATTGATTATTTGTTCACGGATTGTTTTCGGGAGATTTCCCTCTCCCACACTGATTAATTGTTTTTACCCCGAACTACTGTTCGCGGATTGTTTTCTGGAGATTCTCTGTCTGCAAACAGGAAAGAACAGGTTCCCCTTTGCAGATAGTGAAAGGGTAGAGGACGCAGACCTTTTGCGGGCCTACTTATTCTCCCCACTGATTGTTTATTGATTATTTGATATTGGTTCATGAGGTATTCACTGCCTGCAAACAACGTAGAATAGAAATATTCTGTCTAGTCTTTGCACGCAGTGATAAGATAGGCAGTGCTGACTTTTTGTCCTCGTTGTGAGCCGTCATGTCTGTCTTCTCCCCACTGGTTGGTAGTTGGTTCAGCCCGGACCGTTTATTAGAGGTGGACCATCTAGCTCCGCTGGAAGGCACCCCTAATAAAGACATGTTCACAAAGTATGGATTAGTTACCATAGCCTATAGTAAGCTGTGGCACAAGTATACCAAAGAAAATCAAGAGAAACAGTGGCCACTGATAGGATCCTTCGATCTTGACAAAATAGAAACGTTAGAAATAGCCCTTTGTAGTAAAAAGACAATGCCTATTATGCTCGACAGTCTCGGTATGTGGCGCAAAGAAGCAATGCAACGAAAGAAAAGAGACGAGGTCAGAGTAGGTAAAGGAATATATCGACAGGACAACCCCAGGACACAACGACCCGAAAGTAATCCCCCGACACTACGCACAGGACGACCAGACTTAGGGCAAAACCAATGTGCTTTTTGTAAATGTTCCGGGCACTGGAAAGCCCAATGCCCGACTCTACTGAACGAGGGTAGGAGCAGAGGGCCGACAGGAATAACAGGCCGGCAGAAAGGGAAAAGGCGTGAGACAAAGATGAATCAGGCTGACACGGACAGGCCGGATAGAACCACCACGTTTGATTATGCCCGATGGCACAGATTTCGCCAGACCGATTTCAGCGACATGTTTGAGTCCTCATAGATCGAACAACGCTAAGACGAGAAACCCAGTCTAGCTCTAAATTACCCGGTGACGAACCCCGTACTACCGCTACTGTTCCCTAACAAAAAAAGCCACCCTTTTCGGATAACCTACAGAAACAATACACAGAGTAGTCTCGGACAGATTAGTATACATTCCATTAATGAACTCAAACTTCGAGTGCAATGGGACTGATTACTCTCTGCTGCCCCCCCCCACTCTGTAAAAAGAAAGGAGCAATTACAGGCCTGCATAGACAACCCCCCATTAACCAGACATGCCTGTCCAAACAAAATACCTACCCCCACTCCGGAAGTTCCCGAAATGCCGCAGGTCACCGGTCACGCCCATCCGGAAGGTGAAACACACAGCACGTGTGGGGCGGGGCCTGCTGACAGCCATCGATCGAATCGCCAGTGGGATGTCCAGGAGGCACCACGGGCCCGGCATGAAATGGCTGTCCCATCCTCTTCTTCGTGGGGTGGGCTGGGAGGGAGAGGCGACGCGGACGAGCCTCTCCCACCTCCTCGGATAGGAGGTTTCCCAGCCCCGGTCCGGCCATCACAAATACCTCTGCTGAAATTGGTACAGGGTGGGCTGGGAGGGAGAGGCGACGCGACAGGGCCTCTCCCACCTCCCCGGATAGGAGGTTTCCCAGCCCCCGGCCCGGCGCCGAAATCCTCCAGCCAGGCGGCGCCCATACTTGCGCAGCACCAAACATGCAACGGCTGCGCCCATACTTGCGCAGCACCGAACATGCAACGGCTGCGCCCATACTTGCGCAGCACAGAACATGCAACAGCGGCGCCCATACTTGCGCAGCACAGGACATACACCGCGGCGGCCATACTTCCGCAGCACAGGACATGCGCCGCAGGTGGCCATACTTCCGCAGCACTGGACATGGGACTTGTGGAGCACGGGATGTGGAGTGGCCATCATGTATGTCCGTGAGAAGGGGCGGCGTGGGGTGCACTGGGAGAGGGAGACGGCGCGAACGAGTCTCCCTCGCCCCCCAGGTGGGGGCACCACAGCTGCACCCTAGCCGAATGTCCTGCTCCCACGGCACGGAGTTCCATTTCTTTCACCCCAAAAGGTCTCTTCCACTCTTGCAGACTCGACGAAGGGCGGCTGCTGCAGGGCCTCAAAATGGCGTCTGGGCCCCCCCCCTGGAAGGCGGGTCTAGGCCGCTAGAGTAACTTTGACCAGCAATGTAACTCGGACGCTTGCCCACCGGGGCACGAGCCCCCACCTCCGACAGCATCTCCACAGCCTTGAAGATTCTACAAAAGTCCCCGGAGCCCTCGGCCCCTGCAGGCTTCCGGTGAGGAACAACTGCCTTGGTCGCTAACGAAATAACCACGACATAGCCACCCCTTCTGTTAGCACGAGTTTTTGAACTGCCGAAAAGGACTCTGGTCCAACCGCCGGTTGTGGGAAACATTTTGTCCCTGATGCTACTTCCGGACTAACCCGGCCCCGCCCAAAATGGCGCCGGTGTCAATGAGAACTTACGAACACCTCGTGGTATTTTTAGCTAATAAAACTTGATATTCTGAGATATGTATATGATCCTTTGTACACTTGACGAAAAAGAGGGAGGGTTCACTCGACGAACATGTAAAAGGATCCCGTTAAAAATGTTGGTTTCAATGTACGATTTTTTATGATATTTTTATAACTGATACATAACCTCGCTTGTGACACACGCCCACGGTATGCATTTAGGAAATTTGATTGCAACTAGTCTGACTGTACCTCCAATTATGAAATGAATGCCCCTTGATCCCTCACCTATTGATAGACCTTTTTAGTTTCCTGCAAATGACTAAATAGACCCTTTTAAATGTTTTTAATGCTGCAAAATACCCCCCATACTGTACGTGCTTCAGCCATCACCGTGTCCGGCCAAATACGATTGCACCCTCATATCTACATGCTGAACGATTGTGCAAATAAAGGTTTTCCAAATTATGAACAGGTATTGCATGCTTTCTTTAAATGTGGGATCAGCGGGAGAGTTTTTCTGTGCACCCTGCTTTGCTCTCTCTTTAAGGTCATTAGGAGATGGTTGCCCAGCCCCGGATGAAGGATCGAATCTAAGACACGATACTCTGCCTCCAAGTATGCGACTGGCTCAGGAACTAACGCTTGGAGAAGGACCTCGACTTCTGAGGATGGGTAAAGTGAAGCGGTGTAAATGATAGAATGTTATAAAGGTACGGCACTCAAAGGTACTAGGGAACAGAGTTGACCGAAGAACTGATAAGCCTTAGAACATCACAGCGTTGGAAAAGATTTAAGGACCCCGATAGCTAGATACATCTACCAACTAGATACCTCGCACTAAGTGCCTCTGATTTTCTAACGATTCCCTACACACGACCTATAAGGACACACTGCCCCCCCCCCCCGGTTCCAGAAAGCAAGACCCCAGGGATTCTATCCCGAGGAGATAAGACGAGTATGAGGTAAGTAAAGGACTTTCGTACCCATGCATTTGATATGCTCGAATGTTGTCCCCCTCCCTTCCCCTCTCTTTCTCCCTCTACAGGTTACATTGGAATCACGACTGAGGTATGGTGAAGATCTGAAGCCTCGCCATGTCTGTTACATGAAGCGGACTAACGCTGCAAGGTGGCACCTAAGCACACCCACAAACTGCTCTTGTAACGAAAGAGCCAATAAGTTGTATGATATGATGAAACACGATCGCCCTTAATCCGTGTTGCGTGAATGGGCACATGTCACGTATGTCTGAAACTATGAGAGAATGTTTTTGTGTGACTGAAGCGTTGACTTAACTGGTCAAAGGACCGAGAATGCAAGAAGTGCGACACAATGGTGCCTTTTACTCAATGCATGTCCCCTGTACCCGGCCTAATGCTCGTCCGTCCCAAACTGCATGCTTTCGAAATTCTAACACAGACCCGTGATGTCTCATGTTGTGTAATGCGCTGAATAGCCTATCTTAATACACTGCCACCCCCAATGTCGCACGTGTACTATATAGCCTATTGTTGCACATCTCTCTCTCTCTCTCTCTCTCTCTCTCTCTCTCTCTCTCTTTCTCTCTCTCCTCCACACTCTCACTCTTCCGAACGACTAGCACCTAATTGGCAAACCGCCACCCCTGGTGCACCACCCAATTGGCTCCAAATACCGCAAGTATTTGCACAAAATTTGTCCTAAATAAAATCACCCTGATGCCGTGTCACTACCTCTCCTTTCTGCTAAAAACTGATGAAACCTAGAATTGGCCAAAAGGGAAAGGACAGGTAAGATGACTGAGGTTCCCTAATCTGACCCGTAATAAGGGAACTACATGTCAGTGGCGTCTATGATAAAAAATGCCTCAGATAACGCGACCTTCCCCGTCCCGAATTGTCGCAATACCCAAACAGTAAAGGTGATCGAAACATCCCCATCTTCCCAGAACGCCCCCAGTTTTGTATCAGCTGCCCCGGACGAGAGTTTTTAAAAATGTCCCTCACCTCCGGTTGTAAGAGATGGGTCGACTTACGACTAACACAGGCCAGCCGTTGTTCCTAGAAATGATTTGTTGATAAGCAAGCTACAGAGTTTAGAATTCGAGAAATGTCACTGAACGCTTACCAACTGAACTGTGGCCTTCTGCTAAATAACGCCCTTATGACACAAAGCAAGACGATAGTCCCTCACCACAGTTTGCTATGTCCCTAGTTGTTTTCCATAAGACCCCGGTTTTTAATGAAGTAGTCAGGTTGTAAGAGGCTATGTAGGAACTAGAATGATGTTTGCAAAGTTAAGATTAGACCGAAATGAAGAAATTGTTGCAATGAACCCTGTTGAAAGTAAAATGTTTGGCTGAAAGGTAGGATGCTTTGATAGAATGGAAAATTGTTTAGCCTATGTTCGTCCCTCAGAAAGATACCTATCAGACCATGGTGATAGCACGTTGCACTTTTTCGTAAAATATAAAGCCCTGGAGAACGGAATAGCTTTGGAAGGCTCGTACTAGGAAGGTGGGTCTCTGTCAGAAGAACTGACGTAACTGTAATACACAAAATGCAATGAATAGGTACCAGATCTCGTACCACGACAATGAATGTAACACCAACAAACACCAAAGAAATAGTTACGAAGGAAAGTTATAGGAAATCCAACAAGCCCATCATCAATTATTTATATGTTGGTTGTGAACCCCAATGTAACGGATGTTTCTCATTTGCTTGGAGCTGGGAGAGAAATAGACTTATGTGATTACCTTCCTCTGCCAATTCTCTAAAGACTGTCTTTTCAAACTCATTTAAGGGTACCACTGTCGGAGGAGAGAGAGACCGGATGTGGGAGCACGCGGCCTGACTACAGATCGTGGAACATCTGCGACACTGGCCAAGGCGAGACCGCAACAGTAAGGAGTCGCAGGACGAGGCACTGTTTCCGACAAAATGAGAGGAAAGGGCTGACCTGATGCCCCTGCTCGATGTTCAACGTGTGCCGAAAAGTCCCCGCTCTCTGAACTCGGTCATGAGCCCGCCTACCTAAAATTTTCCGTCCCCCCGGTCTGTTCCCGATCTGGCCCTGCTCCATCCCCCTTTTTCTCCGACCTACCCTAAGGACTACTCACACACACACTTCTTCCACCTGAACTTTTTGACAATCGACTCAAAAGGACACAGGGCGAAAAGGACCTTTTTGACCAGAAAAGCGAGGAAAAGGTCATGCCCTGCAACGCGGGACCTAGAATAGAGCTGGACCCATAGCTCCACCGCCGGTGCTCCACAGTGCCAACAGAAGACGACAAAGAATGCTGAAAACTCACTAACTTCGAACAATGACACCCTTGATTATCGTTTTTACTACGTCTCATTTCTCTCCCAGCCACCATTGTATTGATTATACTCCAACGAATGCGAAAAGAATTTACATATGTAATAACCTATCAGTTCATATTCCGAATGATTATAAGCATCTATGAAATGTACTCAACGCTCTCACTACAGAATCGTTTTTGTCCGATATTGCATTACTATGACTTTCCTGCAAACGAGTTTATCGATAGACCCGCCTCCTAAGACGAGAGATTTTAAATGTAATGTTTTTAGCTCCTTCACCTGGGTTCCTACTTCTTTACTTATGACCACCACAGTAGACATGGATAGGAAATAGGCCAGCAAGATGTCTTGGATATGTTAAAGGGAGGACTGTGGAAAATTAGTACGGTTTGGTAAACATTATCTGCGCCATCTTGCCTTTTCCCCTGATGCCACACTTTTTGTCGTGCGCACCCGCCATTTTAGGTGCCTCGATCAGAACCACCCTCTGCACGCCACTGGCCCCCAGCACAGCCCTTCGCCCTCACAAAGCCCGCACGCTGACAACCCCCCACTCTCACATGCCTTGGGTCATAAACCCCTCTTCAGCGCAGCTCTGCCGCAGAACCCCATCCTGTTCCCAGCGCGACACCTCCCTTCATTCCTTTCATGGTCCCAGGCCCTTTGATACAAACCCCTTTCCTGTGTGCCCGTTTGTCTTCCTCGTTCCCAGGCCGCCACCTAGCTCTGCGGATACTGTTTATTGCCCCCCCGTACAGTAGGAAGCTTCCCTCATCAAAGGACCATCGAGTTGATCAAAGCCCCCACCCTATGAGATCCGATCAACCCCCCCACATTCCGTGAATCGGCGGAATGTCCAGCTGCGCGATAATCATCACCTGTCGTGACCGGGGTGGGGACTTCAACTGTAAATGTGTGTGGGAACGGGCCTGAAGGGGAGATTCAGAGGATGTCCTTTCATACTTCAAAGCATTACAAGAATGTGTTACCTGCAATAAAGATCATGAAAATGTGTATAAGAGGCCAGGCCTCAGAGATGCGGTTAGAGCACCTCGTGACGATACTGGCTGTCTGAACTGATGTGTTCTCCTCCGGAGAGAATAAACCTTGTTTCCTGCCTTCCAGTCTCCAGCGCCTGCCTCTTCATTGATTAATATTTTGTGGGTTAAAGAGGCGATACCGCCGGGCAAATATTGATTGTCCCTGACCTGGTTTTTACACCACCGATGACGCTGAGATTGATTTCCAGGTTCCTAGTGCGTTGCGGACCGGGCACCCCCTGGCAGTGATTCAGTCTGGCAGCAGCCGGCATCTCAAGGCACGGACCCTCCCCCTGGTCTCAGTGCGGGACGCACAAATCCAATCGGCCTCCTCCACTTCCAGCACACGCGCCCTCTCTGCTCTCACCTACCACTGCTTCTTATTTCCAGGAAACGGCCCTGCCTACCCCGTGCTCCTTTCACTCTGACAAAGCTCTAAAAGCAGCCAGTGTCTACTGCCCCGGGCAGGGCTGCAGACGGGCACTGAATGTGCTCTCAGCAGACCCTGCATCCCGCCCACTCTCACGCCTTACCTCTGACACCTCCGCGTAGTCTACAAGGGCGGCAGAGCGCGCTGCAAGAACAGTTGCCGCTGTCCACCCCGCGTTTCATTTAGACGCATTTAGCGCCCAGCAGGAAGAGGCATAAATACCACCCTGACCTGCCCCTTTCCTCCTTTCTCTCTTCACCACCGAGCTCGACAGCTCAGCTCCGACCAGCTCCAGCCCGGTGGCCCACATAGTGCTGCCACGGTGGTCGTTGTTTCGTGCCATTCGTAAAAGCTTTTGTGCAAGCGTGCGTTTCTTACACTGTACGCATGCGTGCGAAAGAGCAGACGCATGAGCATGGAGGAGAGAAGAAGTATCTGACGAAAAGCAGCATCTGTCGGAGCACTGATCAGCTGTCTGTCTGCCGGCATCCCAAGGGCTGCACTGCACGCCCTTCTCTGCACGGTGTAACTGTGCGCACAGGGTGCCCCGGCGCCTCCACTGTCCTGGGCCTGACACCCCCTGAGCATCAGCTGAGCTGTGCAGAGCCGAGTCACGGGAAGTCTCACACTGCTGGTAAGTTCAGAGTGTGCTGTGTGTACCTTGGGGGAGTGAGGGAGACAGCTCCGGTGACAGAGGTTTGTGGAGTGGCGCTGAGTGGGGGTGAGCTTGTCTGTGTGTACATGGCTAGCCCGAGGCATGTGTGGGCTGCTCGGTCGCAGGGCTCCAAGGCACAGAGGAGGGTGAGGAACTGCCGACGCTGCAGGCTGACCCCAGCTTCCAGAGAGAGTCTATTTTCCTCATTGATTTCACTGCCAGCCAGGCTGTATTTCTTCTTTCCCCTCTCCCCCACCCCTTCACATTGTCCATTTTATCTATGTGGCATCGCTGCTCCTGGGTAACCTCAATGAGCTGGGGCTTTCACTTCGCGGTGGCCATTGCATATTTCAACAAGTCAGGTCCCGGGCCGGCAGCCAATCACAGCGCGGCCCGGGGAATTACGTCACGGGGGTGTCCCAGGCCGGCAGCCAATCACAGCGCGGCCCGGGACACACGGCAACAAGGGGCGGGACTTAAAAAAAGAGACAGAAACGCCCACGATTCGCGTTCTGACCGGGAAAGAGTGATGGACAACCATGTCTTCCAATGGCTAGCCTCCATTTCTGGAGCTAGCCAATGGAAGAAGGGGCGGTTTCAAGTCCCCACTACTGAGATAACATTAGATTTCGCCCTGGGCGGAGCACTGCTTACGCAGTGCTACGGCCAGGGCGAAACCTAAAAATAAAAGGTTTCCTGGAGGGTACCAGAATGGTGAAGAAAATCAGTTTTATATTTAAAAAATGCCCACGCTGAAATATAAATAAAAAAAACACTGATCCGAGCACACAAAATAAGAATGGGACACAGATGGATATTTTATTTGTCAATGTATTTACTTATTACTCCAGTGGAAGCTTTTATGAATTAAATATGAGTTCTGTCTTTAAATTAAGTGTTATAAACCTAAATTATAAGAGGCATCCAGTAATAGAGGTGGCACAAACATGGTGACAAGCAAAGTAATCTCTTGCAGTGTCACATAGCGCAGTTCCAGACAAGCGGGGTTCCCTCTGCCTCGCAGAAAAAAACGGCAGCTGAGAAAAATTGATTTCTCATTTGAGCAGTTTTTTTTATAGCTTTTAAAATTGAAAATTGAAATTATCTAACAATTGCCTCGTTGTGACAAAGGAACACATTAAATATGCAATCCTATAAGGGAAATTTGTAAATGGAACTGAAATGCGTGTCTCTCCCCGCAAAAGTGGAAAGTGCACTGGCTTCATACATTTTTTATACAAAAGGGAGAAACCCAGCAGTTCCCAATAGCCATAGTGGTTAAAGTTGTTCTTGGAAAAAGGAGCAGCTCGCTGCACCGGAGGGATTTACTGGATAAACCAGAATTAAAATAAAATAATCTACTGCATGTTTTGGGCAAAGTGCATCCCAATTCAATGGGGTTTTATTCTTTACTTTCTTTTTCCTTAAACGCTTGGGAATGCTTGTAAAATCAGAGCACTCCTAATAGCAACTGACAAAGATGACGGCTGGCTCATTAAAAGATAGTTATGTGAGTTTTTTATTTGCTCAAAAGGTAGAAGTTTGCTGCAATTGCTTTAAGTGCATCGCGCTTCTACCTTTCAAGCAAATAAACAAAAGAGCTTTCCAAAACTCATACATGTACGAGTGCCTGTTGGCAAAGTTTAAATAAACTTTGATTTTTATTATTTCTAACAGCGTGGGTGCTTTAGAAAACGAATTGTTTATTTGTTTGAAAGGAAGAAGTATGTTGCTTTTCCTTAAAAAGCATCAAGCTTCTGACTTTCAAACAAATAAAAGCACTTTCCAAAGTGCACACACTCTCCCTAATGATAAAAAAACAAAGTTTGCCAACACGCCCTCACTTTCCAACATAAATAAACAAGCAGGATCTCTGTGTCTGGCGAGAGGAGTTTGAAAGTCTGAAATGATGTTGTCTGGACACAGAGAGTATGCTTAAAGTGTAGTTTATTGAAGGTAGGGAGAGCCGTCCCAGCAGGCAGGTCGATGGCAAGATAATAACTGCCTATACTGGAACACAGTACCTGGAACATTCCCAGTGACATGGGATGGTTCCAAGTTGCACAATACACATCACCACACCTCCCCTCTTTGGAAAGAGAACCACCAAAACATCAATTACAATGAAAGTAAAACACAGATCATGGGAAAGTAAATAAGGGATAAGGTAGGGTTGAACATAACTGCGCAGCCTGTTGGATTCAAGTGAAAAGTACAGCAAGGTTAAACATAATCTCGCAGCTTGCTAGGTCTGACAGACATTCTAGTACTTCTCCTAACCCCATCCCCCTCTGAAACATTTTTAAAGTTGACATTACTTGAAAAACCAGAGGGATCTTTTGTGATTTGGGAAGTACACCACCAATTACCATTGGCCAATCTGACCGCATTCTTGCGAGTATCCACTACTTGCTGAGAATCTAAAAACTTTGAAAGTCCTTAGATTCAACAAGGCCCTCCAACACTAATACCTTGTCACTGGCACTGCAACGTGGACATAGTCTGACAATCTCATCTATCTGAGAGTCCATTTTTGTCCACCAGAAATCAGATCTCACTTTTCTTTTAGTAATAGTAGCACCGAGATGGCCAGAATGTGCTGCCAAAATAATTTTCTCTCTAAAACATGATGGAGGAACCAACTTGTCACCACAGACAATTACACCATTTTCCATTGAGAGCTCAGTGTTAATTTTCCAAAACATTTGGAGATCGGGAGAAAGACATTTCTCTTTCGGCCACCCCTTTCTGATAAGAGAGGAAACTTCTCTAAGAATTACATCATTACTCAATGCTTTGATCCAATCATCCTCTAGAAAAGAGATAGGTTCCTGACAAACATTAGCAACAAAACACTCCTCCACCTCAGTCTCCCAATCTTGTTCATCGCTGTCGGTTATGGGAAGCCTGGAAAGACAGTCAGCTCTGCTGTTTCTTCCCCCAGGTATGTATTCGACGCTAAAGGAGAATTCAAGTAATTTCGTGGACAACCTTGCCAAACGAGCTGTCGTGCGTTTGACATTTTTTCCATTTAAGATATCAACTAAAGGTCGATGATCTGTTCTGAGAACAAAAGACCTGCCCCACAGATATGATTTAAATTTTTCCACACTCCATGTGCATGCTAGAAGTTCTTTTTCAATGACGGAATATTTCCGTTCTACAGGACGAAGGGTGCGGGAGGCAAAACCGACTGTATACTCCTTCCCGCCAGAACATTGAGAAAGAACTGCACCCAAACCATACTCACATGCATCAACCGTGACAAAAGTTTGTCTTCCCTCAACAAATGCTTGTAAAGCTGGAGCTGAAAGTATATGATCTTTGATAATCTGGAAACCTTTTTTACATTCTTCTGACCACTCGAAAACAGCTCCTTTCTTTAGTAAAGACCTGCAACATTCAGTAGTTTTTGCAAAATCTTTCATGAATTTTGCATAAAATTCACACAAACCAAGGAAAGACAACAGTTGTTCCCTGTTTTGAGGAGCTGGTGCCTCAATAATACTCTTAACTAAACCAGGCCTAGGCTTGATGCCTTTTTCTGAAATAATGTGTCCTAAATACTCTATTTCTTTGGCCTTGAAAATGCACTTAGCTTTCTGCAGGGTCAAACCTCTATTCTCGAGAACTTCGAAAACTTCATTAATCGCTTGATCGTGCTCACTCTCTGTTTTGGTAAAAATGAGAATGTCATCTTGAAAGACAACTACATTGGGATTATGGGCAAACATCTCCGACATGAGTCTTTGAAAGACAGCTGCGGCTGATGCCAGCCCAAAGGGAAGACGACAAAATTGGAAAACACCATCAGGAGTGACGAAGGCAGTGAGGTGTCTAGATTGAGGGTCTAATTCTACCTGATGATAGGCAGCTTTGAGATCGAGTTTCGTAAACCACGAAGATGACCCCACTTTGGCAATAAGGTCTTCAATTCGTGGCAAAGGAAACCCATCAACCCAAATGGCTTCATTTAGGGTGCGTAAGTCGACACACATTCTCAAATCTCCTGACCTCTTCTTGGCTAAGACAATGGGAGAAAGCCATAGAGTAGATTCGACTTTTTCAATGATCCCTTGATCACACAGAGCCTTCAAATGTTTAGACAGATCGCTTCTGATGCTCAAAGGAACATTGCGTAATTTGTGCTTGGTGGGAACAACATTGTCCTTCACTCTGATGGTATGCTGAAAGTTAGTGATTTTTCCAAGACGATTCTCGAAAATTTTACTAAACTTTTGTTCCCAAGTGTCGTGCGTATGAGTGCATAGTGTATTATTGTTAATCGTGGTAACGGGAGTGTCTCTAATCTGTTTGTCAATGAAAACTGGATTAGCTAATCCTGGCTTGATAGTTAGACCTATTTCAGCTTGGTGAATAAGACCAAGAACATTAATTCCTTTCTTGGCCACATACACTTTCCCCTTGATAGTTACTCCTAATACATTGATGTCGGCCCAGAAAAATCCAAGTAAATTAATCCTACTGCCTTCAAAGGCTACAGTAAGGATATCTGGGGGTAATAAACTCTTGTCATGCCAAAATTTGGTGTATTTATCTTGTGAAATAATGGTTATGCGTGCACCAGTGTCGACTAGCAATTGAACGTGATCCTTCCCAATGATAACATCAACTTCGGGATCAGGAATGTCATGAGAAATACTCTTGTCATGGGAATCCATGACTACCACTACATATTCTTGATGCATAACGTCTTCATGAGAAAAATCACCCTCATACGAAAAATTGTCATCGTTTTCGTTCATACTTTCATCATTGATGACACATCGAACATTTCCTCTTGTGCCTCCTCTCCTGCCCCTCATGCATATCTTAGCAAAATGCCCCATTTTACCACACTGTCCACATTGTTGGTTGGCTGCAGGACAATTCCTAAAAGAAGAAACATGAGAGGAAGAACCACATCTATAGCAGAACATTCTAGAGTCAGACTGTCTGAATCCACCACCTCTAGAAGAATAGGGTCTTCTAAAATTGCCACGCGGCATAAATGGAGTTCTGGTGGCAGGAGAATTAGATGTAGCACCAGAGATCGTGGTACTGGATACGGCACCAGAGATTGCGGTACTAGACAAGGCTGTTTCTAGCTGTTTGACATCATCCATAGAGGTTTCTATGCTTTTAGCTATATCTACTGCTTTATCTAATGAAGGGTCTTTACACGTAAGTAACTTCTTTTGGATTTCTTTACAATAGCAACGTGCAACAAGCTGATCTCTAATAAGCTGTGATGTGAAATTGTCGAATTCACAATTTGCAGCTAGCATTTTTAAAGCAGTTATAAAGGTGTCAATATTTTCATCACTCTTTTGTGTCCTTGTAAAAAACTTATACCTATGTACAACTAAGTTTTTTGTTTTAGTGAAATATTTCTCTAATTTCGCCTTAGCTATTTCAAATTCATCAGGATCTTGACCATCAGGTGGATTGTTAAAAAGGTCGGGGACAACTGATGAACAAAGATCCTTAAGTATTGCCCGGCGGTGTCGCCACTTGAACCCACAGAATATTAACCAATGAAGAGGCAGGCGCTGGAGGCGGGAAGGCAGGAAACAAGGTTTATTCTCTCCGGAGGAGAACACATCGGTTCGGACAGCAAGTATCGTCACGAGGTGCTCTAACCGCATCTCTGAGGCCTGGCCTCTTATATACAGGTTTACTGCTTTATTACAGATAACACATTCTTGGCGATACTTTGATGTACGGAAAGACATTCTCGGAATCCCCGCTCCAAGCCCGTTCCCACACACATTTACAGTTGAAGTCCCCTCCCTGGTCACAACAGGTGATGATTATCGCGCAGCTGGACATTCCGCCGATTCACGGAATGTGGGGGTTTGATCGGATCTCATAGGGTGGGGGCTTTGATCAATTCGGGGGTCCTTTGATGAGGGAAGCTTTCTACTGTACGGGGAGGGGCAATGAACAGTATCGGCAGAGCTAGGTGTCGGCCTGGGAACGAGGAAGACAAACGGGCACAGGAAAGGGGGTTTTTGCATCAAAGGATCTGGGACCATGAAAGGAATGAAGGGAGGTGTCGCGCCGGGAACAGGATGGGGCTCTGAGGCAGAGCTGCGCTAGAGAGGGGTTTATGACCCAAGGCATGTGAGAGCGGGGGGTTGTCAGCGCGCGGGCTTTTGCGAGGGTGAAGGGCCATGCTGGGGGGGTCAGTGGCGTGCAGAGGGTGGTTCTGATCGAGGCACCGAAAATGGCGGGTGCGCACGACAAAAGTGTGGCATCCGGGGAAAAGGCAAGATGGCGCAGATAATGTTTACCAAAACATATTAATTTTCCACAGTCCTCCCTTTAACATATCTAGCCAACTTGTCTACTCAATGTCAATCTTCATCAAATTCTTAACCTCGGCGTCATATAAAGCTCCCATGCGTTCGTTTCCAAAGTCCACAGTCTTAGGGCAAATACAGTTTGCGCATAATGAACACAGGGGTGGCAGACATTGGATTCCTAAGCATAGACCACATATTACAACTACAGGAATCAGGATAATGGTGAACAGTCTCCAGCCCCAGGTCTTAACAGTGTTCCAGAACCAACCACCAAGCGACCATCCTTCCTGCTCCTGGTGGACTTCTGAAGAGAGTCGGTGAAGATGTTCGATGGCCTTGTACACTGAGGGCGAGTTGTCCGGTATGTACGTACAGCAGCTGGACCCAATAATGCGGCATGCTCCACCACGGTCCGCAAGAACCACATCCAGGACAAGGCGGTTCTGAAGGGCCACCAAGCGGACCGCTTGGAGTTCGGCGGTGTTGTTAGCAAAGATACCAGCCGTGATGTTCATTGTTGTCTCAACTGCCTGAGTTAGATGTCGGATGGCACGGCTGTTCGCCATCGGGCCCCAGAGAGGAACAAGTCCCTTCATAGCATCGAGGAACTGCGCCCCAGTTGAGTCGGCTTGCTCAATGTCCTTGGCTCGTTTTTGTCTATGGTGATTCGCTGGAGCCACATAAGTCGGAGGAAGGATGAAAGAGATGAAACAAGTGCCCCCCCAACCTTTGGGGAGCCAGGTGTAGGCTTTTGTGCCATAGACGAAATACATGTTCGGGGACGATACAAAGGAAGGTGGATCCATGGAGTCCAAAGTTCTGGTAAAACGGCAAGCACTGTGACCCACCAGCTGTGTCCCAAGTCCTTCTATGCACAGGTGGCCTGTGACGTTGATGACTGACAAGGCTACAGTCAAGGTGGCGGCCGTTCGTTTCCGCAGATAGGAGAAGGTGGGCCTGGTTGGATTGTTGAACACCTGCATTTCGACTCGCTCTTTAGTAGGGATGTCCATTTGGGTTGAGTCATTGGAGGTCTGCGGGCAGAAGTGTGTCTTTGTTCTGTTTCGCCTGACCCCGTGGGAGGAATGCGTTGCGGTTTTGCTGGAGGTGATATTGTCCTTATAGCTTTCTTGCAGGAGGGTCAGCCAAGCAAGGCAGGAGCCATGAACTGAGAAGGGCGAAGGGATGAATGGTATCGAGTGTCCAGTGGCGTGGGGTAGCAACCCACAGATCCAACAGTTGGTAGCATTGGTGGCGAGATTGTGTTGGTGAAGTAGTTGTACGAAAGAGTTATTCCAAAACTCCTTTCGTCTCTCTCGGAGTTGAGGAGAGAGCGAAATCAGATAATGTTCCTTTATGGTGGTAGGCTGAGCGGTGGTCAAGAATGTCTCATGAGCAGGTGCATTTTCTTCCACAATCCAGAGTGTGGTCATGAGGAGAAAGCAAAAAAGGATTGCGATGAAGAGTGCAATTGTCTTTGGGCTGTGGAGTCTGTCTGTTCTTGGGTTTCTGTAGTGGGTATTTCCTGTTGTCCCCATCATCTTCTTATTTGGCGCTTCCATCATCTTCTTATCTGGCGCTTCCATCATCTTCATTTTCAAGGTGCTCGGTAGTGGGCAGAACCACAGACTTAGTTTAGCTTCTCTCCAGGCAACCCTTGATTGCTTTGGGTCACCGTTTTGAGATTCAACTTAGTTTTGTGGTCTACTTAGCCGAAGCTCCCTCCTTTCGACGCAGGAAATACCCTTCTCTGGATGGCACGGTGGGATCAGAGAATTTCGAAAGTTCAAGTGTCTCGGTATCAGGATAGCAGGTTAGCGACGGTCGATCCTTGTTCAGGAGCTCTTCTTGGTTGCCGATGTTGTCTGTCGTGGCCAGGGTCGAGGAGACCTTCTTACAGTGGTGTGCGTGCAGCCAATGCCTTTTCCCCTCCACACGAAGAGCTGTCCGGGTGGTGATTAACACTTGCCAGGGACCCGTCCACCGGGGTTCCAAACTCTTCGACCGCTGAAAATTTCGGATCAGCACGAAATCCCCGGGTTGGATGGTGTGTCCCGGACCCCTGGAAGCATCGGGGATGGCCTGCTGCACCTGCTGATGAATGACAGACAGAGTTTCAGTCAATTTATACAGATAATCAGACATTAGAACGTCCGGGACGTCATGGATGGAAGTCGGTTTCGGCGCTGACCAGACGCTCATGGGTCGGCCGAAAACAACTTCATAAGGTGTCAAGTGATGTTTGGTGGGGGTGGAAGGCATCGATAGCAATGCCAGTGGGAGGGCGTCTGGCCACTTCAGACCTGTGGTAGCCACTATCTTGGCCAGTTTAAGCTTCAGTGTGGCATTGTGTCGTTCAACAAGTCCAGCAGACTGGGGGTGGAAGACTGCGTGGAACTTCTGTTTGATGCCCAACCCCTTTAAGATGAGTTGGATGACTTCGGCTATGAAGTGGGGGCCATTATCGCTCCATAAAATACGACAAAGGCCGTAACGGGGAAAAAACTCCTTTAACAGTACTTTTGCAGTGGCCATAGCAGTGTTGTCACGGGTCGGATATGCTTCCACCCATTTGCTAAATGCGCACACCACGACAAGTACATATTTCAGGCCTTGACATCTGTCTAGTTGGATGTAGTCCATCTGCAGGACTTCGAACGGGTGATCTGGGACCCCAAATTCCCCCCGGGGCACTACAGTTCCCTTCCCGGGGTTGTGCTGCAGGCATATCAAGCACTGTTGGACCAGACGTTTGGGGGAGTCTGTGATTTTATCATTGTGCCAAACTCTGGAGACAAGTTCAATCATGGGGTCTGATCCTATGTGGGCAGGGGAGTGTGCCATAGTCAGTATGGGAATCAGGTACGAGTCAGGTAGCAACCATTTGTTCGTGTCTCTTGTCCGCCAGCAGCCTTCGTCATCTTTCAACCCCACCCGTGCCCATTCAGTCTGTTCGTGCTGTGTGCTAGCCATTTGAATGTCTCTAATAGTGTCCCTAGCGTCAGTCCATTTTTCTGCTTGTGACCTGGTCACGTACATACGTGTTGTCGTCCTGTTTTCAGCTGTCGTTCGGGCAGTGAGGTCGGCTAGTGCATTTCCCTGTCCAATAATGTCTGTCACCTTTTTGTGGGCTTGGCATTTGATGACGGCAAGCTTCTTGGGGAGGAGGACAGCTTCGATCAAGGCGGAGACTAGATCCCCGTGTAAAATGGGGGTGCCGTGTGAGGTCAGGAATCCCCTTTCCCTCCAAAGGAGCCCAAAATGGTGAACCACCCCAAAGGCATACTGGCTGTCGGTGTAAATGTTCGCTGTGGTTCCTGCTGCCAGAATGCAGGCTCGTGTCAGGGCAATCAGTTCCGCTGCCTGGGCCGATCGTTGCGCGATGCGGGCTGTCTCGACTACAGTTCGAGCCGTGGTGACCGCATAGGCAGCGGAAGTGGTGCCGTCGGGGAGTTTGATGCAAGAACCGTCCACCCACAGCTCCCCGTCAGGGTCAGGGAAGGCCGTGTCTCTGAGGTCAACCCTACTCCTAGTCTGTTCGTCCGTAAGGGTCACGCAGTCGTGCACAGGGTGCACATTGGGATTGTTCTCTGGCAAGGGTAACAGAGTTGCCGGGTTCAGTGTGGTGCATCTTTTCAGGGTGATATGGGGTGCAAGCAAAGTCAGTTCGTATCCAGTCAGTCGTGCACTCGTTAGGTGTTGTGTCTTGGTTTGGTTCAGGAGGGTGTCAACTGCATGGGGTACCAGTACCGTGAGGGAGTTCGAGAGTACGATCCCCTCACTCTGTCGGATAGAGATTGCAGCAGCAGCTACAGCTCGAAGGCAGGCAGGCAAGGCTCTGGCTACAGGGTCAAGAGTGGCAGAGAAGTAAGCACACGGTCGTTGCTTTGGGCCGATGGCCTGGGTCAGGACAGATAAAGCACACCCCTCCCTTTCGTGAGTGTAAAGGAAGAAGGGCTTTTTGTAATCGGGGGTACCTAGGACAGGGGCCGAACAAAGGGCATCTCGTAGTTCCGTGAAGGAGGTTTGACACTCAGCGGTCCAAGGGAGTGGGAAGGGGACGTCTTTACCTAGCAGAGAAAGCAACGGTTTAACTACAAGGCTAAAGTTTGGTAACCATTGTCGGCAGAAGGAGGTGAGGCCTAGTAGGGAGCGAACCTGTTTCTGGGTCTTAGGGACAGGGGTTTCGAGAATGGTTTGGATTCGATCAGGGGTGAGTTTCCTTCCTTCTTTGGACAAAAGGTGGCCTAGGTAAGTGACCTGGGGTTGGCAGAATTGTAACTTCTTCTTGGAGACCTTGTGGCCATTTTCCGCAAGGAAGTGTAGGAGTTGAATGGTGGCTGTGACTGCTAAGGGAGCGGAGTCGGCTGCCAAAAGGATGTCATCGACATATTGCACTAACACCACTCCGTCGGGTAACTGGACTTGATCCAGTTGTCTCTTGAGGGCCTGGCTGTAAATGCTAGGGCTTTCTGTGTAGCCCTGGGGTGCTCGGCAGAACCTATATGAGCGATTTTTCAGGGTGAAGCCGAAGAGGTATCGGCTATCTGGGTGGATGGGGATGGAAAAGAATGCGTTTTTGAGGTCAATGACAGTGAAGGTGGTGGCAGTAGAAGGAATCAAAGTCAGGATGGTGGTGATGTCTGAGACCACAGGGTACTGGGGTACTACCACTTTGTTGATCTCTCGAAGGTCGATGATAAAACGGTATGCCTTCTCATCTCCCTCTCCCTGTTTCTTGATGATGGGCAAGATAGGGCTATTGCAAACGTTGCTTACCACTTCCTCTACCACTCCCGCATCTATTAGCGACTGAATAATCTTTACCAATGCCTTCTCGCCCTCGGGCGATATCCGATATTTTGGAAGTTTCGGGAGTGTTGCATCGGGTTGGACAGTAATGTGTACTGGGTCAATCAACATGCGCCCTACGTCCGAATCCGTTTTGGCCCACAGATACGGAGGCAGGGTGTCGAGCAGGGATGTGTCAGCATCGGTGATGGAAGACATGCGTCGGGGAGGGCAATGTCTAAGCAGAACGGGGTTGTCGTAAAGGAAAACTCGAACTCCGTCTTGGGAACATCTGATTGTCGCTCGGAAGTGTTTCAATAAATCAAGTCCCATAATGGCGTCAGGGCTATTTGAGGAAAGCAAAAACGTGGTGTCAGTGGTGTTATTTTCTACGTCAAAGAGGATCGGGGCAGACAAAGGGTTAGTGGAGGGCGTTCCATCGAAACCCGTCGATGTTATAAGTGAGCCAGACAGGGGTGCCCCCGGAATCAGTCGTTTAGATAACGCACTACGTGTTGCGCCAGTGTCTACCAGAAATGGAGACTTGGTACCCAGGACCTTAGCAGTGACGTAAGGGCCTTGCTGGTCAACATAGAGCTCGACTGGATCCCTCCCTTGTCCCTGGCAGTCCTATGCAAAGTCGTGGGCGTCATCGTAGTCAGATTGCTGGTATTGGTTCTGTCGGGGTCGATCAAATGTATTTGGTCTGCCTGATCTGTCGTTAGTTGTGTCGTTTGGAAGCCCTCGCTGTTGTCCCTTATTTCTTGGTCCATTTACTATGTCCTTGGGGTCTTTGTTTCTGATTATTTCCAGAAGAACTGGGCACTGGGATTTCCAATGGCCAGTTCCTTTGCAAAAGGCGCACTGGTCCTGTCTAAGGTCTGTACGTCCGGTGTGGGGAGTCAAGGTGCGGTCCTGGGGAAATGTAGCCTTAGGGGCGTTCGTCTGGTAGTTTCCCCGGTATTGGTCTCGCCCTATAGTCACCCCTTGCAGTTGGGCCGTCATCACCCTCTCTTTCAAGTCCTTCTTCTTTTTCTCTGTTGCCCTATCGTGTTCATTTTTCTGATGTTCATAATATTGGGCCATCTGGAGGATAGCCGTAGGTTTGGAGGCTGCCCAACTACTCTCGCTAGCCTGCAGTTTCTGGGAGACCTCCGACAACAGACCCTTGACATAATTCTGGACAAACAGATGGTGTCCGGTTGCAGTGGTCATGTCCTGGCCGCTGTAATCGGAGAACACCGTTTCAAACCGGGAGAAGTATTCTGATACATCCTCCTGGGGTTTCTGGCGACAGGCCGTTACTATCGACCAGTCCACTTTCTTTTCTGGGATCAGGGTTTTTAATTTCTGTACAATTTTATCTGGGAGGTCTAGGATGGTTTTTAAAGGCTTTTGTCCAGGTCCTCGTTGTTTATCGAAGGTATCGAGTTGTGACCAAGTGTGTCCGAACAGCTCAAGGTGGTCGACTTTCCGGATTTGCTTCCACACATCAGCTGGTAGACATAACCCAAAAAACAAGTCGATGTCAGCCAAGGTCATGATTGTTGAACCTAGGGCTGTACCCAATTCAGTATAGAAGGCAGTGGGGTTTTTTCGCAGGTCAGGCAGAGATTTCCGTAATGTCAGAATCTCTTGCCGGTCCCATGGCTGGTAGACCCAGTTGTACACTACCCTTCCTTTTGCGTCTTGATGGTTCGCGTCATCGTGAGTCCCTGTACCTCGCGGAGGAACCCAGTAAGGGGCAGCCTCTCGTATCGGCATCATGGTGTTAGATTGCTCAGTTTGTGGTCCGGTCGCCACGGATGTCGGGGATTTAGTTCCCGATTCTCGTTCAGTGAGGTGGCGGAGAACCTCAAGCGTACGCGTAAGGAGGTCCGTCACATCACTCTCGCCCTCATCCCCGATATCGACCTTCCGGTACAGAGTCGTTAGGCTCTCGGGACCTTTGTCTTGGTATCGGTCCTCGTATGCGTTCAAGACATGGTAACACAGTCGTACAGTAAAGTGTCGTCTGTAACTCCCTGTATACGATTTAAACATATCCGTGATGTACTCTTCACCTTCCTTCCTTTCTACCAGTGTTCTTACTATCTTGTCGATCCCTGTTAGCTCATCTTTGCTTAGTCTGTTTGTTCTCGCGGAACCGGTCCTTCGGGTCTCAGGGTCGCCTAACGTTGTCGTTTGTGGAGTATTTGGTGCAAGAGGTTCGGCCGGCACAGAGACCGTGGGGGCCGAAGCTGTGGCACTACCTTCGTTTGTACCTGGGGGTGGTGAGTGTTCTGCTAAGGGTTAGGAGGGGGCATATGGAGGGGGCATGTAGATGATCGGAGGACCTAACAGCAGATCATCGTTGGCTCGTTGTTTCGAGGGTAGATCAGGGTAAAGCGTGGAGGACGTTCTAACCGGGCACTGGCTTGAGGTTTCCCTTTCTAGTTTCTGTTTGGCTTTCTCCCTTTCCTTTATCTCTTCTTCTAATTTCTGAGCAGCTAGGTGGGCTGCTTTTCGCAGCTCTTTTTCCAACCTACTCTCAATTTTCTTTTTACGTTGTTCAGTTTCTTTGCGCCACATGCCGAAACTATCAAGCATAGTGGGTGTTGTCTTGTTTTTACCAAGGGCTGTTTCTAGCGCATTTATTTTGTCATTATCGAAGGATCCTATCAGTGGCCACTGACTTTCTTGATCCTTTTTCGTATATTTATGCCACAGTTTGTTATAGGCTATAGCAATCAATCCATGCTTCATGAACATGTCCTTATTAGGGGTGCCTTCCAGTGGGGCCGGATGGTTCACCTCTAATAAGCGGTCCGGGCTAAACAGGCTACCAATCAGTGGGGAGAAGACAGACATGACGGAGCACAATGGGGACAAAAGTCAGCACTGCCTATCTTATCACTGCGTGCAAAGACTAGACAGAATATTCCTATTCTACGTTGTTTGCAGGCAGTGAATACCTCATGAACCAATATCAAATAGTCAATGTTCGGTAAAAATAATTCAGTGGGGAGAATAAGTAGGCCCGCAAAGGTCTGCGTTACCTTACCCTTTCGCTATCTGCAAAAAGGGGAGGGGGGGCCTTTCCTGTTTGCAGACAGAGAATCTCCAGAAAAACAGTCCGCGAACAATAGTTCAGTTTCAGATAATTAATCAGTGGGGGAGAAAAATAGGCGCGGCGATTGCATTACCTATCCTCCACTGCTTGCAAAGAGAGAGCCTGTTGTTTCTCCGTTTGCAGACAGTAGATCTCCAAATAAATTAACAATGAGTAATACTAGTATTTTCTAAACAATTCAAATAATCATTTCGCCATTCGTCGTGTTTACACGACCTTACCCGGACCGCATGGACAGTTTCCTGTTTTCCGAATCCAGCGCCCGATCGTCCTCTTTTCCTCGTAATCTTCGCGGCACTCCTAATGGTTCCCAGTCAGGACCGTAGATCACTCGAGAGAGGTCTGTTCGGAACCAGTGAAGTTCGGATGATCGGCTGTCAGACGAGGGTCTATCGGACAGTTGCACTTCCCGATCGTTGCAGTCGTTCACTCTGTCGTCAGGACCTCTCCCACTGGATCCACGAGTCGCTGATGGGCCCCACGCTTGGGACGCCAATTGTTAAAAAGGTCGGGGACAACTGATGAACAAAGATCCTTAAGTATTGCCCGGTGGTGTCGCCACTTGAACCCACAGAATATTAACCAATGAAGAGGCAGGCGCTGGAGGCGGGAAGGCAGGAAACAAGGTTTATTCTCTCCGGAGGAGAACACATCGGTTCGGACAGCAAGTATCGTCACGAGGTGCTCTAACCGCATCTCTGAGGCCTGGCCTCTTATATACAGGTTTACTGCTTTATTACAGATAACACATTCTTGGCGATACTTTGATGTACGGAAAGACATTCTCGGAATCCCCGCTCCAAGCCCGTTCCCACACACATTTACAGTTGAAGTCCCCTCCCTGGTCACAACAGGTGATGATTATCGCGCAGCTGGACATTCCGCCGATTCACGGAATGTGGGGGTTTGATCGGATCTCATAGGGTGGGGGCTTTGATCAATTCGGGGGTCCTTTGATGAGGGAAGCTTTCCACTGTACGGGGAGGGGCAATGAACAGTATCGGCAGAGCTAGGTGTCGGCCTGGGAACGAGGAAGACAAACGGGCACAGGAAAGGGGGTTTTTGCATCAAAGGATCTGGGACCATGAAAGGAATGAAGGGAGGTGTCGCGCCGGGAACAGGATGGGGCTCTGAGGCAGAGCTGCGCTAGAGAGGGGTTTATGACCCAAGGCATGTGAGAGCGGGGGGTTGTCAGCGCGCGGGCTTTTGCGAGGGTGAAGGGCCATGCTGGGGGGGGTCAGTGGCGTGCAGAGGGTGGTTCTGATCGAGGCACCGAAAATGGCGGGTGCGCACGACAAAAGTGTGGCATCCGGGGAAAAGGCAAGATGGCGCAGATAATGTTTACCAAAACATATTAATTTTCCACAGGATCATATGGAGGTAAATGGTCAAAAACATTTTGACCTTCGACTCCGAGATGGTAGTACATGAGGTTCTTTTTCCTTTCCGGTCTATATCTTTGACCATCAATGGCACCCAAGTAAGCCATGAATGACCTGACCCATAATTTCCATTCTAATGGAGGATCGCCAGGTACCTGCAAGAACGGAGCTGGTGGAGTGACACTTTGCATAGTCAAATGGAATAGTTACAGATGAAATGTGAATAATTTTCGTAGTTTGGATTAGTTTGCAAATTATTTGCAAATTAGAACATGTTCTAGACTGAATAAAGTAATAAAATGTGCTTTAAAACCCCCAGGATTTACTTCCACACACAATATATCACAGAAGTAGTATGCCGCAAGAATTGTGTACACAGTAATAATTGTGCGTGTATCACAGAAGCAAAGCAAAAAGTTGTGTTGAAAAGAGAAAAAAAATTCCAACTTCTGCCACTAGATGCCAGTAGATCTCACTTAAACCTTGTATTTTCTCTGTTCCAGATGGTGCGTGACAAATACAGCGTATGTAGATAGTAAAATTGTCTAACAAGCACAGAAATAAGCTGTGCGTGTCAGCGCTGGAATGAGTTGTGCGTGTCAGCGTTATAGTTGTTTGAAGTTTAGTTTGAAATACTTTCAAAGTGTTCAGCGAGTAGCCAGCAATAAAACGTGCGAAGATGTCAATTCCTTTTTTTTTGTTGTAGTGAACAACTCGTGTAGCGAGGCGCAAGTAATAATCCAATTCCAGCTTCAGTCGGTAGGAAGTTGGTTACTATGGCGATGAACGTGGATATGTGGAAACAATCCTGTGATTGGTTGATGATGGATAGCCGATCGCGTCATTTACTCGAGATTCCTCGACGTCATCATTGTTGTTCGCGCAGTGTCGAGGGACGATCTCGTATGTGCGCAGCGTCGAGGGACAGTCTCGTTAATGAAGTGAGACACGGTAAGACCAATGGCGCATTTAAATGAAATAATGCTTTTAAATCCAGAAGTCGCGTGTGCGTGTGCGATCAGAAACTGGTTCTTCTGGGTGAATTTCGTTCCAGGGAAGTCTTGGAAAGAAACGGAAGGGCTTCTCCGTGCTATCCTTTACGTATTTTTATTATTTTTTTTTAAAGAGTCTAAATGGGTACGGCTCTCCCGCGCGGTACCGAGTGAGTGCCTGTGTGTTAAAATTTTGAAAAGTACTCACAGTTTGGCGTTTGATGATAGTGGAGGTTTTCTTTTAAAAAAATTGGTGAATATTGGAGATTTTTCCTGGTGAGCTGGCAGGGAGATCCCGTCCTCAGTCGCCAGTGAAATGATGTTGTCTGGACACAGAGAGTATGCTTGAAGTGTAGTTTATTGAAGGTAGGGAGAGCCGTCCCAGCAGGCAGGTCGATGGCAAGATAATAACTGCCTATACTGGAACACAGTACCTGGAACATTCCCAGTGACATGGGATGGTTCCAAGTTGCACAATACACATCACCACAAAGTCATAAATTGAAATGATGGCAGAGTCCAGGAGCACTGGTACAGCAGACCATCTGTGTGGTGAAGAGATAACTTGTGACTCTGATCTGCCATTATTTCAATTTTAAGACATTCAATACAATAAGCATTCTTCTGTGTGTGTTTGGGGGTGGTGGTAGGCGGTGCTGAGAGCTTGGAAGTTGGAGGTCTGCAAAAACAAGAGCTGGGGCAGTCAAACTAAAACAAGCTAGAGAGCAATTAGGAGGGGCCATCCCACGCTGCACAGTGTGATGGCCAACTAAAATGTTCTCTGAGTGAAATCACCGGGGAGGGAGCTAAGAACACAAAAGGAGGGACATTTACACAAATGCACCAATACCAGGCCAGCATTACTGAATGCCACAGATAACAACCAATGGCAATCACTGAGTTTGCCAAACCCCACAGAAGAGATATAAGAGGTTGATCAAAGCTCGATCTAAAGAACCCCATCACAATGTACTCACACCAACAAGAAGAGTTACATAACATCTCCTGTAGAGGATGTTTCAGGATATGTAAATGTTTGATTCCTCACTTTTTGGGGACACATTGAAACCCTTTTAATTGAACAGTGCTACAAGCAGACACTTGCCCCTGGCTTTAAAGGGACTTGAACTCCTCACCCTAAGGCTGAGTGTTTGAGAGCCTAACCGTTATGCACGCATGGCACTATTAAAATGGAAGTGAGCAAGAGAAGCACTCTGACAGATAAACATCCAGAAAATGTACGGATAGCACAGTGAATAAGACACATGCACATTGCTAAACAGCAAGTGAGAATTAAGCCTACAAATAGAAGACTGTTCTCATGACTTCCATGATTGACAGGCTATACAGCGTCACCCCAAACCTGTAAAAGAGCAAGCAAAACTGAGCCAGAGAAAGCGGAGCACACTCTGAAGCAGGCTGAAGTATAACCAAAGAAACTTCAATAAGCAGTCATAGTAAATCAGCATTTTCACCTTCTTAATCCGAGAAACGTCAACGACAGGAATTTAACTCTTACCCTTCAGTAGGAGAGGCTAATGTTTTATTACGCCACAGTTCACTATCCCTGCTATAAGAGAGGGAGGATGCTCTGTAAAGTCAGGAATTCCTGTATATAAAACAAGAGTTGAAAAGAAGGCCACAAACCCTCAGGCAGAACCATAAACCAGCCTTAATGTATCCACAGAAGGGAAATAAAAAAGCTGATGAAAACGTGCAGTTCCTCATCTCCGGCTTTGAGTGAGAGGCCATAGAGGGGCCGGTCATTAACCACACCTAAAAGGTGAGCCCTGTCCAACCTGAGATAGTTTGTCTGACCACACAAAGAAAAACCAAGAGCCTGCCTGGGCCTTCCAACAGACACTTGACCACAAAAGAACAAAGAAAAAGAAAATAATAAGCAAGCACTGGCAAAGCTAACAGGTTTGGCATTGGTCACTAGCCTTTTGGATTTGGAAATTCTTGTTTTGTTCTGTCATGGTTTGTGCAACACTTTATTAACAAGGAAGCAACTAGACTCTCTATCTAAAAAAGATTTTTGGGCAAAGAGAAAAATATTGTTTTTAGTTTAAAAAAAAGCACACCTTACCATAGTAGTCCCGGACTACTTTGTGCATGGAGCAGCTCCTTGTGAAAAGGCAGCATGCTGTAACTCAAAGTGAAGTCAGCCAGTGGCTGAAGTTTGCTGACCCATTGCCTGATGATACATGCTGGAGTGGCTGCAAGAATCAATCAATCAATCAATCAAGTGACTTGTAAAGTGCGACTATTCACCCGTGAGGGTCTCAAGGCACTAATAGGGGTGAGGCTGCTGATCTGTCGAAGGCACTGTGGTTCAGTCGAAGAGCCAGGTCTTAAGGTCCTTACTAAATTGAGGCAGAGACGGTGATTGCCTGATGTGGAGAGGCAGGGTGTTCCAGGTCTTTGCTATGAAGCCGAAGAAGGATCTTCCTCCAGCGGTGGTCTTGCGGATGCATGGGACGGTGGCCAAAGCCAGTTGGGCGAGTCGGAGATCTCTGGTGGGGCGTGGAATGCAAGGCAATAGTTGAGGTACGCAGGTCATGTAGGGCTTTGTAGGCATGTGTGAGTGGCTTGAAGGTGATTCTTTTATTGACTAGGAGTCAGTTGAGGTCTCTCAGGTGGCCAATGATGAGGCTGTGGCAGGGTATATTGAGGAGAATGAGCCTCGCAAAAGCATTCTGAATGTTTTCTTGAGTAGTTTCTGGATGATGCCAGCGTAGAGTGCTTTGCCGTAGTCAAGTCTGCTGCTGATGAGTGCCTCTGTGACCATCTTTCTGGACTCGGTGGGGATCCACTAGAAGAGCTTTCGGAGCAGGTGTAGAGTGTCGAAGCAGGATGATGGAACAGCATTGATCTGGCGGTTCATTGTGGGCGAGGAGTCCAGGATGATGCCAAGGTTATGTGCGTGCCATGTGGGTATGGGGGGATCCAAAATCTGTGGGCCAGCAGGAGTCATCCCAGGCGGAGGGGGTGGAACCCAGGACGAGGACTTTGGTCTATTCTGAGTTGAGCTGGAGGCAGCTGTCCTTCATCCAGGTGGCGAAACAAAAGGGGATGATGGACGGAGCGTTTGAGCAAATCAAACACTCACCCCCAGTCAACTGATCTGGGTTTAATCCTTCACCATTCTTTAGCTCACTCTGCCACCCCAGTTCAGACATGGCCATATGCAAATCAGTCTGAACCTGTGCCTCATGGGAACAGTCCAGCCCGCACTGCCAAGCCATGTCTTCCCTGGACCGGAAACAAGCATCCTGGGACGGGTTTCGGATTCATAATCCTCATCAGCCAGGCTATCTTGAATCCAGTGGCCAAGTGAGCAAGGGACTCACGTCTGAGCATACCCTGCCAACTTAGGGCGAACAAAGCGAAACAAAAGGGGATGATGGACGGAGCGTTTGAGCAAATCAAACACTCACCCCCAGTCAACTGATCTGGGTTTAATCCATCACCATTCTTTAACTCACTCAGCCACCCCAGTTCAGACATGGCCATATGCAAATCAGTCTGACCCTGTGCCTCATGGGAACAGTCCAGCCCGAACTGCCAAGCCATGTCTTCCCTGGACTGGAAACAAGCATCCTGGGACCGGTTTCGGATTCATAATCCTCATCAGCCAGGCTATCTTTAATCCATTGGCCAAGTGAGCAAGGGACTCACGTCTGATCATACCCTGCCAACTTAGGGCAAACAAAGCGAAACAAAAGGGGATGATGGACGGAGCGTTTGAGCAAATCAAACACTCACCCCCAGTCGACTGATCTGGGTTTAATCCATCACCATTCTTTAGCTCACTCAGCCACCCCAGTTCAGACATGGCCATATGCAAATCAGTCTGACCCTGTGCCTCATGGGAACAGTCCAGCCCAAACTGCCAAGCCATGTCTTCCCTGGACCGGAAACAAGCATCCTGGGACCGGTTGCTGATTCATAATCCTAATCAGCCAGGCTATCTTGAATCCAGTGGCCAAGTGAGCAAGGGACTCACGTCTGAGCATACCCTGCCAATTTAGGGCGAACAAAGCGAAACAAAAGGGGATGTTGGACGGAGCGTTTGAGCAAATCAAACACTCACCCCCAGTCAACTGATCTGGGTTTAATCCATCACCATTCTTTAGCTCACTCAGCCACCCCAGTTCAGACATGGCCATATGCAAATCAGTCTGACCCTGTGCCTCATGGGAACAGTCCAGCCCGAACTGCCAAGCCATGTCTTCCCTGGACCGGAAACAAGCATCCTGGGACCGATTTCGGATTCATAATCCTCATCAGCCAGGCTATCTTGAATCCAGTGGCCAAGTGAGCAAGGGACTCACGTCTGAGCATACCCTGCCAACTTAGGGCGAACAAAGCGAAACAAAAGGGGATGATGGACAGAGCGTTTGAGCAAATCAAACACTCACCCCCAGTCAACTGATCTGGGTTTAATCCATCACCATTCTTTAGCTCACTCAGCCACCCCAGTTCAGACATGGCCATATGCAAATCAGTCTGACCCTGTGCCTCATGGGAACAGTCCAGCCCGAACTGCCAAGTCATGTCTTCCCCTTTTGTTTCGCCTTGTTCGCCCTAAATTGGCAGGGTATGCTCAGACGTGAGTCCCTTGCTCACTTGGCCACTGGATTCAAGATAGCCTGGCTGATGAGGATTATGAATCCGAAACCGGTCCCAGGATGCTTGTTTCCGGTCCAGGGAAGACATGGCTTGACAGTTCGGGATTCAAGCAAGCCGGGATTCAAGCAAGCCGGGCTGAAGACGGCTTGGAATTCCAGAAACCGGTCCTCGGAAGCTTGTTTCCGGTCCAGGGAAGACATGGCTTGGCAGTTCTGGCTCGACTGTTCCCATGAGGCACAGTGTCAGACTGATTTGCATATAGCTATGTCAGAACTGGGGTGGCAGAGTGGGCTAAAGAACGGTGATGGATTAAACCCAGATCTTTTGACTGTGTGTGAGTGTTTGATTGATTTTGATGCTCTGTCCATCACCACCCCCTTTTGTACCACTTTTGGCCGCCATAAGTGTGGCAGGGTATACTCAGACGTGAGTCCCTTGCTCACTTTGCCACTGGATTCAAGCAAGCCGAGCTGAAGACGGCTAGAATGCCAGAAACCGTTCCTCGGAAGCTTGTTTCCGGTCCAGGGAAGACATGGCTTGGCAGTTCGGGCTGGACTGTTCCCATGAGGCACAGGGTCAGACTGATTTGCATATAGCCATGTCAGAACTGGGGTGGCAGAGTGGGCTAAAGAACAGTGATGGATTAAACCCAGATCTTTTGACTGGGTGTGAGTGTTTGATTGATTCAGATGCTCCGTCAATCACCACCCCCTTTTGTACCACTTTTGGCCGCTATAAGTGTGGCAGGGTATGCACAGACGTGAGTCCCTTGCTCACTTTGCCACTGGATTCAAGCAAGCCGGGCTGAAGACGGGTGGAATGCCAGAAACCGGTCCTCGGAAGCTTGTTTCCGGTCCAAGGAAGACATAGCTTGGCAGTTCGGGCTGGACTGTTCCCATGAGGCACAGGGTCAGACTGATTTGCATATAGCCATGTCAGAACTGGGGTGGCAGAGTGGGCTAAAGAACGGTGATGGATTAAACCCAGATCGTTTGACTGGGTGTGAGTGTTTGATTGATTCAGATGCTCCGTCCATCACCACCCCCTTTTGTACCACTTTTGGCCGCCATAAGTGTGGCAGGGTATGCTCAGACGTGAGTCCCTTGCTCACTTTGCCACTGGATTCAAGCAAGCCGGGCTGAAGACGGCTGGAATGCCAGAAACCGGTCCTCGGAAGCTTGTTTCCGGTCCAGGGAAGACATAGCTTGGCAGTTCGGGCTGGACTGTTCCCATGAGGCACAGGGTCCGACTGATTTGCATATAGCCAGCCATGTCAGAACTGGGGTGGCAGAGTGGGCTAAAGAACGGTGATGCATTAAACCCAGATCTTTTGACTGGGTGTGAGTGTTTGATTGATTCAGATGCTCCGTCCATCACCACCCCCTTTTGTACCGCTTCATCCAGGTGGCAACAACAACCTTCATCCCATCATAGAAGTTGTTCTTGGTGAATGTGGGTACCGATCAGCTGGGTGTCATCTGCATAGGAGCCAATGCTGAGTCTGTGGTACCCTACAATGGCTGTGAAAGGGGCCATTTAGATGTTGAAGAGTGTGGGGCTCCAGTAAGAGCCTTGAGGCACTCCGCAGCTATTATCTATGGGTTCAGAGTGGAACGGTGGTAGTCTGGCTCTGTGTTTGGCTGGTGAAGAAGGAGCAGAAACATTCCAGGGCTTTGTCACGGATGCCGGCATCATGGAGTCTTGTGCAAAGGGTGCGGTGGCAGACAGTGTCGAAGGCTGAGAGAACCAAGAGGATGAAGGCTGCAGAAAAATGTGAATGACAACAAAGAATCTGACTGAAAATCCAATAATTAACTATGCTATAAACATATTTTTAGTAAACTCTAAAGGTCATGGCTAACTCCAGATCTAAAAAAGCTAATTGGTCTGGCATTGACTGCCAACCTCCAGCTCTTGTTAATGCTTTTTTGTAATATGTTTGTAAAACTTTCTTGCAAATTATAGCGAGGACTGGAAAGATAGATAGATTCACAAGGATAGAGTTGCAAAGATAGATAGATTGTTTTGCAAGGATAGATAGCTTGCAAAGATTGAGCTGCAAAGATACTTTCACAAAGATAGGTAAAGTTGCAAAGATAGAAGTTTTGCAAAGACAGAGTTGCAAAAATGGATAGAGTTATAAAGAAAGATAGATGGGAGACAGCTAGATATATAGATTTGCAAAGATAGATAGATAGATAGATAGATAGATAGATAGATAGATAGATAGATAGATGAAAGAGGAAATTGGAATAAACGCCAGAGCTTCATTTAGCAAGATAATTGCTAAATATCTGTATAAGCATTAGATACAATGAGGCCCCATTAGAAAGCCATACAAGCGGGATATATACTACATTGGTTTACAATTAAATTAAAAGACATACCACCATAACATACAGGAGTGTAGTTATAATAGAATTTTAAAGCATGCTAAAAAAAAAAGCAACAGTCTCAGAATGCGGCTATCCGCCTGAAGAGGAGATCCCCCTGGATGGGTCTGGGGTAGGGCCAGGTACAGACACACTGTGTGGGCCAGGGACAGTGTCAGAAAACCACAGATGCCTGGACAAAAGCACCTCTGCTGCTTCTCAACTCCAGGTGATGGCCTTCAGTGTCTTTGGATTGATGACAAGGATCCGGTGGCTCCTGAGTGATTTAGTTCTTGGGGGTGATCTCTTTTAGAGTGACAGTCAGCTGTGCTCTGTGCATGATTCACTGGCAGGCAGAATAAGAGAATAGGCTGCCCTGCACACTGAGCACTTCAGTTTCATCTCTGGTTAAGCACCGAAGCAAGGATTCTCCAAAGTACAGAGGATATTCAGAGAGTAAACACATCAGGACACTTGAAAAAGATATACAAAAGCACTAAACTGTTCATACCATCTTTCCTAGAGAATAAAGTGGGGCAGGGGCTGGGAAAATGTGGGGGAAACGTGCATAGTTCGGGACGAGAGAGGACTGTGATGTAGGTGACCGACCACCACCAAAGCAGGCCAGTTTGCAATCCCCAGGGAAAAAATGCCACTAAATGAAACTTTATCCAAATGTGCTATATTATTACCTCTAGAAGTCACATTATCCCATCAGTCGGAGGTCGAGGAGCTTGACTCAAAGCTGGGATTCCAGGGTAGTCATGCACGATGGATTGGCAAACAATGAATATAGAAGGAACTAATTTACATAGTCGTTATCCTAAAGATGTGATATGGATCGGGCATCCCAGGACCTGTGTTGGATACTCCGCCATACATGCATCCTACAATGAGCCTCCTAAAACCGTACTGTAAACTATGAGGCTGACAAGTCCCACGCTTTATCCTTATTTGTGGAAGATAAGGGGGAAGGCTGACTCTGTGGGCATCCCCAAGAAATCAGCATGTCTTATCATGTCACCCATCACTGTAGCTTGCATTTGTGCAGCTGAGTGCAATATCAGACAGTGCTGTCTCCTACGGGGAGAAAAGGGGGTGGGGGTACAGTGCATGGGTTCAGGAGGAATGTCCATGCCAAGGCATTGCTTTCTACCCATTTCTGACATAACATATTTATTTGTAAAGCATACGTTCACCTATCAATCAATCAATCAGGGGGTTGTTTAGCGCAACTACTCACCCGGTAGGGGCTCAAGGTCTTGTGGGAGGGGCGCGCAGCTCCTGGACGTACACAGTGATTCATCGGAAAAAACTGTTCTTGAGGTCCTTCAAGAACTTGGAGAGTGTTGGTGTCTGCCGAAGGTGGATTTGGAGGGTGTTCCATGCCTTGGCCGCGAGAAAGGAGAAAGAGCAACCTCCTGCTTTGGTCTTATTGACGTGTGGCACTGTCACAAGGGAGAGCTGGGCTGAGCGGAGGGATCTTTGGGGTGTGTGGAACGAGAGACCGTGGTTCATGTATGCGGGGCCGGTGTTGTGGAGGGCTTGAGTGAGAAGCTTGAAGGTGATTCTCTTCTCGACGGGGAGACAGTGTAGTGTCCGCAGGTGTAGGCTGATGAAGCAGTGGCACGGTAGGTTCAGGAATAGTCTTGCGGTGCCGTTCTGGATGTTCTGGAGTTTGCGGGGATGGTTTTTGTTGATCCCGGCATGCAGTGCGTTCCTGTAGTCCAGTCTGCTGCTGATGAGGGCCTGGGTGACGATTTTCCTGTGTTTTGAGGGGAATCCAGTTGAAGGTCTTTCATAGGAGATGGAGGGTATGGTAGCAGGAAGAGGTGACAGCTTTGATTTGGCTGTCCATTTTGAGTTTGGAGTCCAAGATGATTCTGAGGTCAGGTGCGTGCCATTCTAGGTGTCGGGGTGTGGGCCCAAGATAAGTACTTCAGTTTTGTCCGTGTTAACCCCTTCAACGCTGCACGAATTCTCCCGCTGTGCGGGAGAATTAATGAGTGGGTGTGTTTAACAGCCCCCGGCCGTCCTCCGCACACGCCCACCGTGACGTCAGACGGCCGGGGGGCGTCCTGAGCACCGAAGAGGTTAAGTTGTAGGCAGCTGTTCGTCATCCACCTGGCGACTGCTTCAATTCCTTCTTGAAGGTTGTGTTTGGAGATGTTCGGTTTGTTGGATAGGGAGACGATGCGTTGGGTGTTGTCTGCGTATGATACGATGTTGAGTCTGTGTGCTCCGACGATGGATGCGAGCGGGGCCCTGTAGACGTTGAACAGGGTGGGACTGATGGAGGATCCTTGGGGGACTCTGCAAGTGGTTGGTGTGGGCTCTGAGAGGAAGGGAGGTACCTACAAGGGTAAGTTGGTGCTGTATAATACTTGTTTATAGATCCCGATCCTCAATAATACTCCAATTTTATCAACCTCGGAATGATATAATACAGAGTATACCCTCCAGGATTTGAATTTGCTGCCATAAAGTCATCCAAAGCTCCAGGTAGTGAGTGCATAAGTCTACTGAGCCACCAGAGGAAGCAGAGTGCAGGTACTGGACTATAAATTGCTTTTATGTACTCATTAATTATCCTGCAGAAAGGATAGTTTCTAGGTGTTGTCTATGTGCTTATACCACTTAATGCACTGCAAATATAGCGGTAATGTATTCATCATTTTAAAGTGCTGTGTGCGTAGCACTAAATTGCGTTGTGTTGCTTTGTGCAAGTGTCTGTTCACCCACTAGCACATGAAGGCCAATGTTTTCAACTGATTGCAGCAAGTTTGTTGCAGAGGGAGATCAGAGCAACACGGAAAAATCTCTAAGAAAGGCAGGCCAAAGAACACCTCAGACCCTGGGCATCCGTTGTTTCTGATTGGACAACTCATCAACAGCAATCATTCTGAATTCTTCCAATCCGATTCATCAGGGCAGGAGATTGGTCACCTCTCAACGTCAAGGTCAAATCCGAACCAACACCCGGATGTTGATGACAGCGAAGAATGACATCAAATCAAAAAGTCTCAACAGAGTTTTTGTATGATAGGCATTGCAGCAAAACCTAAGAGCTCCAAACCCCATAACGCGAACAGCAAACCTACAAAGGGGGATATTTGAGAAGTACGCACCCGTGGCTACACAATTGATTTTTCGCTTGGAAATATTGAGAATTAGTAGATTATCCACAGATTTTGGATTGGAAATGGGGTACAATAACAGTGTAATCTGACAACTGAATCCACACAGAATATATGTCAGACAAAGCAATCTCTTTCACCCCTGAAGTCCCAACCTCTCAGAGCTTCAGAGAAATATTGTGAAACTATATTGTGCACTTTCAGTTTATTTGCTTCCGCCTCCCCGACCTCTAAAGAAGCAGTCCACAAAACATTGAAATATGCACAGTAACAAAAAGAAAAACTGTTTAAAATGACAAATTGAATGCAATATAAAAAATACTTAAACATTAAAAAGGCACTAATAATCTGAAAGTCTGACAGGGGCCCGGTTATCAGCAGCATACTATCTACCAACCATGCATCGTTGAGAGCAAGGACATGTCAGAACGGTGGAAAAGTTCAACGCCTTCTCGACAATGAGCTAAAATAAATGAATCTTATAAAGACAGCAAAGAAAAAATAAGACAGGGAAAATTGTCCAGTTCGTATGATAGGAGCATTCGCTAATACAACATATGTTATTGCACACATTGTTTTGCTAACTTTGATTCAGTTCCAGTAAACATCAACCCCCTTCGTGGTATCTTCAGATGCTGCAGGTTAGGGCAGCAGGCCTCTCAAAGGGCCTGCATGTCCGGACATGACCAGGGCAGGAGTTCCTCGGTCTGTTAATGTTTGACTCCGCAGACCTCCTTCGAGTGCTCCAGGTGACTCATTTCACGTTGCAAACTTTCATTATTTATTTTATTTATTTAATGCATTTTTACATAGCGCGGACATTACCCAAAGGTGTCAGAGCGCTTCACAATAGAACCAAGTACGTTACATGAGGAGACTATTGAGGGGCAGATTTACAAGAAAGTGACACATCTGTATAGATGCAGCACTTTCCCTGCGCCACCATTAGAAACCCTTGCGCCACTATGGATGTGCCGTATTTACAATACGGTGCACCATGAGGCAAGGATTGCCAGATGTATCAGAAATTCTGACGCATCTGTACACGCAAAAGTCACGCATTGCTGGAGTTGTGTCGCAAGCACAACGCAACTCCAGCAATGCAGGGGGAGGCCTATCCTCATTGTGCTGCGTCACTCCTAACGCCTGCTTCAAGCAGGCGTAAGAATTTGACTCAGTGGCGTTCTAGAAGTGGCGCAGTGAAATCTTGTAGATTTCACTACGTCACTTCTATGAGGCTTTTATGCGTTGGAACGCCCACCCTGCATACATTATACCTGACGCAGGTATAATGTGACGCAGGGCTTTACAACGTGACGCATCTCCCTAGATGTGTCACGTTGTAAATGGGCCGCATTTTAACGCTGCTGCTGCTGCTGCATCACAAAAAGTGACGCAATATAAATGACACAAGGGGCTTGTAAATCTGCCCCTACAAATTTAGACGTTGCAGAAACAAACGAGAAACAAGAACAGGTAATAGAAAATAATAGATGGCAATCACTCTAAAACAAAAAAAACACATTAGGATGAACATTGTGCAGGTTTAGGATTACAAATTTACAGTAATGAAAGAGCTTCCTTGAGGGAAATGAAAAGGGGTGTATGAGTTCGGGAATGAATGAATGAATGAAAGTGATGGTTTTAGAAAAATATATCTTCAACCTCATTGGTTCACCAACACGTGCTCTTTATTTTCTACAAAAGCAACACTTTTTAGGCCTTTTATTATTATTATTATTATTATATTTAAGCTTATAAAGCGCGCAGCTACCCGGAGGTTTCCCGGCGCTATGGACCAGATTAAGGGGAAGAGAAGACTGAGAGAAAAAGAAAAAAAAAAAGAAGACGAGGCTATTGGTTAAATAACCAGGTTTTGATTTCTCTACGGAATTTAAGGTAACAGGATTCAGTGCGAAGAGAAGGTGGAAGAGAGTTCCAGAGGGAGGGAGCCAGGACGGAGAAAGAACGACCACCCATCCTGGCTCTCCTAACTCTGGGAACTTGAAACCAGCACTGATTGGAAGATCGGAGAGTGCGGGCAGGGCAGTATCGATGCACTAAAGTACTAAGGTAGGATGGGGCTCGACCTGCGTTGATTCTGTGCATATAGCATAAGGCCTTAAATTTCGTACGGCTTTCAATGCCTAGCCAGTGCAATTCACGAAGAGAGTTAGAAGTGGGGGATCGGTTAGGGATTTTACAGAGCAGTCGAGCCGCCATGTTTTGGACTGTCTGTATTTTACGGGTCACCTCTTTGCACGCCCCCAGGAGAAGAATGTTGCCGTAGTCTAGTCTGGAGGTGATTAAGGCCTGGACTACGGTTTTCTGAGTCTCCTGAGGGAGCATCCAAATGATCTTACGGAGCCACTTGATGATGGTAATACAGGTGGAAGAGGTTTTTACCACGTGGTGTTTCAGGGAAAGTTGATCATCAAAAATGATGCCAAGATTGCGTGCCGTTTTAGAAGGAACGGGTGCCGTACCCATTTGTGTGGGCCAATGTTGGGGCCCCCACAGAGAAGTGTTCTTACCAAATAGAAGGAGCTCTGTTTTCCCACCATTTAACTTAAGTTTGTTTTCGTGCATCCATGTGGCGATGTTACTGAGGCCAGCACAGAGGGAAGAGGGAGAGGATTGAGAGCCAGTTGAGAGAGAGTAGATAATCTGTGTATCATCGGCGTATGAGTAAATGGTTAGCCCCGCTTGTTCCGCAATCGTAGCCAGAGATCTGACATACAGATTGAAAAGTAAGGGGCTCAAAATGGAGCCCTGGGGGACACCATACGCCGATTTATAGGTTTGGGAGACAGAAGAGGGAGAGAATACTTAGAAAGTATGGTCTGAAAGGAAACTAACAAGCCAGTTGAGGGCTGGGCCGGTGATGCCGGATGATTTAAGGGCATTGATAAGGATGGGGTGGGAAACCGTGTCAAATGCGGCACTCAGGTCGAGTAGAATGAGTGCCACGGTTTCCCCCCTATCCACTCGGCATCTAATAGTTTCCGAGACCCCCAGCAGGGTAGATTCAGTCGAGAAACTGGATCTAAAGCCTTACTGAGAAGGATGAAGTATGTTACAGGATTCAACATGCAAGGTAAGTTGTGTGTTGATGTGCTTTTCACATATTTTTGAGAAAATAGGAAGGAGAGAAATGGGGCGGAAATTGGATGGGTTATTGGGGTCGGCATTGGCCTTTTTTAGTAAGGGCACAATCATGGTGTGTTTCCATGCGGAGGGTACCTTGGCTTCTCTGAGGGAGGAATTAAGTAGGTCCAGGATGAGGTTAAGGGAGGGGGTGTCCAAAACATTTAAAATTTGAGGGGGAAGTGGATCCAGTGGAGAACCAGATTTGATATTGCTGATGATGTTGATGAGTGTAGAACTATTGAGAAGATCCCAAGTACAGATTTGCTGGACAGGTGAAAGGTGGATTTCCTCTAAGACTTCAGATGCGTGAGAGATCACACGATCAAGTCTATTAGGGGAGCTATTCTGTTGCGAGGGTGAGGGATGCATGTCCACAGAAGCCTCAGGATCGCATAGAAAAGCTGGATCAGGTAATTTTAGGAGGGGGGAGGGGGAGATGGGCTTGTCAAAATCAGCATAGATGGCATCGATTTTAGAAATAAAAAATTCAGCCAATGAGTTGCATTGTGAGGCGTGTAAGCAGGGCGCTTTGGGCTGACATGCTGCTCCTGAAAGTTCTTGTACAACCTTAAAGAGTGCCTTGGGGCGATTTTGTGCCTCAAGTATGGTGGTATTGACATGTCCTCTTTTGGCAGTTTTACAGAGAAGGTGGTAGTTGTTTAAGGCGGTCTTGTAGGTTTGCTTGGAGCCTGTGTCGTAGTGTGTGCGCCACTTGCGCTCAAGGTTTTTACATAAAGTTTTTTCTTTTTTCAGTGCGTCTGTGAACCAGGGCGCGGGGGGATGGTGCTGGTTTTGCTTTTTCTTTTGCTGGGGTAGGCATATGTTAACAGCTTCAGTTAGCCAGCTATTAATAGAAGCCTCCGCTTTAGTGTTGGTGACTTCAATGAGGGGCCTGGTATTCTTAAGACAAGAATTAAATTTTATAGGGTCCAGATTTTTCCATTTTCTGGAAGGTCTAAATTCAGTAGGGGTCGAGAGGAAGTTGGACAGACAGCTAAAAGTGACAGAAAAGGTCACCAAATAGTGGTCTGACCATAGAATGGTAGGGATGGGCTGCACACAATGGATTCAAGGTTGGAGAGGATGGGATCAAGAAGGTTACCAGCTTTGTGGGTGGGGCCAGAGTTGTGTAAGATGATATTAAGGGCTGTGAGGTCTTGAAGAAGATTGGAGCTAATTGGGCAAGAGGAGTCATTAAAATGTAAATTAAGATCACCAATGATCGTGAAATTCGTGGAGTCCTGAAGTAGAGGGGCTATTTACTCAGGAAAGGTCATGGCCCAAGCGCTAGCTGGGCCAGGCGAGCGGTAAATGAGTATCCCGGAGAAGGTAAAGTTGGGAGATAGCAATAGTTTAAAATAGCCTGCTTCGCTGTTCGGTATGTCCAGGTTCTCCCATTTGCAGAAGTAGAGTCTGTTAAAAATTATGGCTATGCCACCACCATCTTTCCCCACTCTGTTTTTTCCTGTATGAGTGTAATTGTCAGGGAGGGCGGATGCAATGTCTGGGCCAGAGTGGTCTTTAAGCCAGGTCTCTGTAAGAAATAGAGCCGCTGGTTGCGAAGAGATGAGCAGATCAAAGATGTCTCTCTTGTGTTTCACTAAAGACCTGCAGTTTAGGCTGATGAACGTATACACTTGGGGGGGCTTTGTGTGTATAGGCAGAGATTGAGAAGGAGGGAAGTTACAGGTCGTTATGTTCGTTAGGGAGGGAAGGGAGGAGAGGGAATGGTTACAGTTGGGACAGGATAAGGGGGCGAGATGGCAATTCAGGGGCATGCTGTGTAAGCAGTACGATGGTCGGAGGCTGAGAAGGGCATCTCTGGAGTAAATAATCAAAGGATTTGGAAATGAAGTATTAGGGGGCATGGTCCCTGGTCCCGGCCAGTCGCGGACGGGCGCAGACGGGCTGGACTTTGGCGCGACTTCGGCGCGCAATCGTCGCGTCCGCTGCGCGTCGGCCAGCACATAGGTAATGAAGGGAGGCGGCTGTGTGGCGACTAGACCGCTCTCCCCTTCTGCCGGAAGTGTGCAAAGTAATAGGAAGGAACTCCCTCCACAACAACGAGCTCGGCTCGGGGTGGAACGGGGAGTGGGAAGCAAATACAGTGAACACAGGAAACACAGGAAGTGAAATTAAAATATACAGTGAGCTTTTAAAATCAGATGCAAGCACCTGAAATCGTGCCCCCTGCTCTCTCACAGCAGCAGCGTCCGTAAACAGGAACAGGAATGCACTGAGTGCAAGTTACACAGTCACACCACAGTGCGAGCACCTAACTCGTGCCCCCTGCAATGAGAGCTGACAGATTGAAATTTTTAAAAGCGCTGAGTGAGCAACCTAACTCGTGCCCCTCGCAAAGAAACTAACAATTTTAAAGAGTAGCAGCGCAGTACAAGCACCTAACTTCCACCCCCTGCAATGACAAGCTAGCGCAGTAATCGGAGTTATCTCATACCCTCAGGCCGGTAGTAATATGTGGTGGGGTAGCGTCGGGAGGAACAGAGAAATTTAGTTAAGAAATGTAGAACCTGGAAAGGATTAACTGTTATTATTTGAACTTAAAAAGGAAAACCTCCTTCACATGTCAAGCGAATTTGGAAAAAAGTATTTTCTTGGTACTCTGCCAATCTAATTTAGAAAACAATAGGGGTTTGTTTGTGTTCCCAACAGCACTAACAGGGGAGATTTACCAAAAAGTCAGGCATTGCAGCACAGTCCCCTGCAAGGCTGTGCTGCGTTGCGCGACAAGGAGGGAGCAGGAGCGCCATATCTTCAGAGATATGGCTCTCTCCTCCCCTTTCCCTTGCGCCGGCACTGATTGCAGCGGCCGTGCGCCAGCACACACCTTAGCGCCATAGCTCTAGTGTGTGTGCACTAGAGAAGTGTGGCTCAATGGTTAGAGCGGCAGACCCTGATGCAGTAGTCTGGCCGGGACCAGGGTTCAATTCCCGCCTCGGCGGGTCTCGGGCTCAATTTCCTCGGACCTGATCATTCTCGCCTCGGTGCCTATTCTAATCATGAGTCCCACTCTGCACCTCTGGGCAATAGCTTGCTTAATCTCCACAACGGCCCCAACAACGCTGAGGATGCCTGACTTCACCTTGGGGGTGCCCAGGCGTGGGCTCCTCACAGGGAAAGGCCAGGAAGGGTTCCTCGGCGGTATTCGTACAAGCGCAGAGATGCCTACGGGTAGTCGTGCGCTATACAAGTGCGTAATCATTTCATTTCATGAGTGTAGCATAGGTTTTGTACGGGAAGGGTATCCTTCCTGTACAAAATACAGTGCCCAGACACATACAAAGCTTTTCCCACTTGTATGCGTGCTGCACAGTGCATCACGCATGCAAAGTCAGAAAAGGAAGGAGAAATTCAAGCTTTTCTCCTTCCTTGTGCTAACTTGAAAAGGGCGCAGTTTTCTCACACTAAACCCAATCTACTTTATTCAGTAAATTGGGTTTAGGGTGCGAAACCTTGGGTGGTTGCATGGAAACTGTCATGCTCCAGCCGTGGCATGCCCCCATGGCGCAAAGTAATGCAACCTGCTTCATGTTACTTTTCCGTTATTTCCAGTGCTAAACAAGTTTAGCTTGCACGGTCCTGAAATTAGAATTTTCCAGTTTTCACAATGCTTAGTTTCTGAGTCTTTCTTGAGTGGTTTTCTAAAGCATGGGTCATTCTTCAAGGGTATTGGAGCGCCTTACAGAGTGAAGTCCATTTCATTGTTACAGATGCACAAGTTACTACTTGTGTAACGATATATCTGTAAGAGACATTAGTTAGTGATAGATTCCTTACCTTAGAATATCCCCAGGCGTCAGACTGGATCCGGAAATTTTTTGCGTAGCAGTACCCTTGCACGTCGGTAGGCGTCGTCTGCGGCTCCGCATCCGTCATCGCCGTCGTGGGCGCCGTGATGACGTCGTCGGAGTACTTAGATGCCGCCTCCGCGTGCGGACGTCAGTTCTTAGACACAGCTTTTCCACGCCAGAAGCGCTGAGCCATGTTAAAAACCAACACTGATGCCATTGAAACTAGGGCCCTGAAAGGGGGTAACCCTAACCCTAGATATCGGTTCGCAGAACGGGGAGGATGGGTGGGTCGGTAAGGAATCTATCACTAACTAATGTCTCTTACAGATATATCATTACACAAGTTGTAACTTGTGCATCTGAAAGAGACACGTTAGTGATAGATTCCTTACCTTAGAATAGATACCCCAGCAATACCAACCCCGGTGGTGGGTCTGCGAACCAATAATCACACCAGAAAGTCCTGGAGGACAGAACGGCCAAAGAAGCCATCCCTCAGGACTTGGCTGTCCAGGAAGTAGTGTCTTGCAAACGTGTGCAGCGATGCCCACGTAGCTGCCTGACAGATGTCTTGTAACGGCACTCCCCAGCCCAGGGCAGTTGTAGTTGCCGTGGCTCGGGTGGAATGAGCCCGTAATCCAACAGGGGGCTCCTTCTTAGCCAAGGAGTAACATGCCTGGATACACAAGATGATCCACCGGGAGATGGTCCTCTTGTGCACCGCTTTCCCCTTCTTAGCGCCCACGTAACCAACAAAGAGTTGGTCATCCACACGGAACTGGCGTGTGCGATCCAAATAGAATGAGAGCGCACGTTTTGGGTCCAGGCGGTGGAGCCGCTCTTCCTCTTTAGAGGGGTGCGGTGGCGGAAAGAAGGTTGGCAAGGTGATAGACTGCCCGATGTGGAAGGCTGTGACAACCTTGGGCAGGAAAGATGGCTTAGTACGCAACACCACTTTGTCCGGATGGACAGAAAGGAAAGGTGGAGTACAAGAAAGGGCCTGGAGCTTACTCACTCTCCTGGCAGAGGTGATGGAAACCAGGAAAGCAGTCTTCAGAGTAGGAAGACGGAGAGGACAGTTGTGAAGTGGCTCAAAGGGAGCGCACATCAGAAAAGTAAGAACAAGGTTCAAGTCCCACTGAGGCATCACAAACGGAACAGGAGGGAACGTGTGTGTGATGCCCTTAAGAAATCTATTTACAATGGGGACCTTGAACAAAGAAGGTTGATCAGGCAGCCTCAGAAAGGCTGAAAGGGCAGAAAGGTAGCCCTTGATAGTGCCCAGAGCATAGCCCTGCCGGGCAAGAGAAGAACCTCAGAGAGAGGGGCAGCAAGAGGATCCACAGCCTTTGCTGTGCACCATGCCACAAATCTGTTCCACCTGCAGGCGTATACCGACTTTGTGGAGGGACGCCTGGCTGCCAGAATAACGTTACAGACTTCAGGAGGTAAGTCAAATGGCCTCAACTGTCACCGCTCAATCTCCAAGCATGGAGGTGGAGACTGGACAGGTTCGGTTGGAGGACCGTTCCCTGTTGCTGCGACAGAAGGTCCTCCTGAAGAGGCAGACGAACCGGGGGATCGACTGACATACTGAGTAGCTCTGGATACCAGTACCTTCGTGCCCAGTCCGGAGCCACAAGGATGACTTGGGCCCGGTCGTGCTTGATCTTCTTCAGCACTCTGGGCAGAAGTGGTATAGGCGGAAAGGCGTACAATAGACCGCAACTCCACTCGCGACGAAAAGCGTCTCCGAGCGAGTGCCGCCTTGGAAATTCCAACGCGCAGAACTGATGACATTGCGCGTTCTCTTCGGTGGCGAATAGATCTAACCAAGGCTCTCCCCATTGCTGAAAGAGGCCTTGCGCCACGTCCGAGTTTAGACGCCATTCGTGATCCATCATGCACTGGCGGCTGAGCTCGTCCGCCTTGGGGTTCAGAGAACCTGCCAGGTGTTGAGCCACCAGGGTCACGCCCTGGCGTTCCAGCCATTGCCAGAGGCGCAGAGCCTCCTGGCAAAGGGTCCACGACCCCACCCCGCCCTGTTTGTTGCAGTACCACATGGCGGTGGTGTTGTCCGTGAACACCTGCACTACACTCCCCCGGACAGAGGGGAGGAATGCCTTCAGTGCTAAACGAATCGCCCGTAACTCCAACAGGTTGATGTGGAGCCGGGCCTCCGCCGGAGACCAGAGGCCTCTGATCTCCGCCTCTCCCATGTGGCCTCCCCAGCCCAGGAGGGACGCGTCCGTCACAAGTACGTGCTCCGGTTGGGGGAGGGAGAGGGATCTGCCGCTGACCCAATGGCGGTCCGTGAGCCACCACTGCAGCTGTCGCGCAGTGCCCTCCGAGATCAGGACGTGGTCGGACAGGTTGCCCTGATGCTGGGCCCACTGAAACTTCAGGTCCCACTGCAGAGCCCACATCCGCCACCTGGCGTGATGCACCAGTAGGATGCAGGAGGCCATTAGCCCCAGAAGCCGCAGCGTCAACCTGACGGAGACCCGGGATAACGGCTGAAAGATGGGAATCAGAGCCTGAATATCCCGGACCCGCTGTTCGGGTGGATAAACCCGAAACCGCGCCGAGTCGAGAACCGCTCCGATGAAGAGGAGCTTCTGAGAGGGGCACAGGTGTGACTTTGGCACATTGATGGAGAACCCCAGCTGGTGCAGGAGATCTGCCGTAGTCTGGAGGTGGCTGACGACTGTCTGGGGCGAGCCCGCCTTCAACAACCAGTTGTCGAGGTAGGGGAAGACTGAAACCCCTAACCTGCGCAGATGAGCTGCGACCACCGCCATCACCTTTGTGAACACCCGTGGGGCGCTGGTAAGGCCGAAGGGGAGCACGGTATACTGAAAGTGCTCGTGGCCAACCGTGAACCGCAGGTAGAGCCGGTGGGCCGGCAGGACGGGGATGTGGAAATAAGCGTTCTGCAAGTCCAACGCTACCATCCAGTCTCCTGGGTCCAGGGCAGCTAAGACTTGAGCCAGTGTCAGCATTTTGAACTTCTCCTTCGGGAGGAAGCCGTTGACATTCACGAGGTCCAAGATAGGGCGTAGGCCCCCTTTACCCTTCTTGGGTACCAGAAAGTAGTGGGAGTAGCAACCACACCCTACTTCTGGCCCAGGAACGCGCTCGATGGCCCCCTTGGCCAAGAGGGCCGTAACTTCCTCCTGCAGAAGTCGCAAATGATCCCCCGATACACGGTGGTTTTGCGGTGGCATGGCTGGAGGAGTCGCCTCGAAGGGGAGGGAGTAGCCCCCTCGGACGATCTGCAGCACCCACCTGTCCGACGTGACAGTGCGCCAGTGGAGGAGGTGATGGCGAACCCTGCCCCCCACTGGCGTCACATGGGCCTGAAAGCACGGACTAGGAGGGTTTTGAGGTGGATGCTGCGAGGGAAGGTGTGGATTGACCTCGCCGTTGTCCCCGACCGCCGGGACGGCGGTTCCCACGGCCGCCACCGCGTTGGGTATTACCTTGCGGAGCGTGGCTGGCAGCACGTGTGGGTACACCCCTTCCGTGGCCACGAAAGGAGTGAAAGGCAGCCGATTGCTGGCGCGGGGCCGAGAGGCCCAAGGACTTGGCCGTAGCCCTGGAGTCCTTAAAGCGCTCAAGCGCATGGTCTGCCTTGTCGCCAAAGAGGCGACGGCCATCAAACGGCATGTCCATCAGTGTGTTTTGGACATCGGCCGAAAAGTTGGCGGACCTCAACCAGGCGTGGCGTCTGACCGCCACCGTCGTTGCCATCGCTCTACCTAGTGAGTCGGTGATATCCAGCCCACACCGAATAGAATATTTGGCTGCATCCCGGCCCTCCACGAGGGCTTGGCCGAGTTTGGCCCGTACCTCCAACGGACACTGTGGCAGCACTTCCGCAACCGTATCCCACAGAGAGTGGGTGTAGCGGCCCAAGAGGCATGCAGTGTTGGAAGACCGCAGTCCCAGACTAAGGGACGAGAAGATCTTTTTACCGTACTGCTCGGACCTCTTGGATTCCTGGTCCGGCGGAGCCGACGGGAATGCCGTCTGGGAATTGGAGGCCAGGCTCTCGGGGGTGGGGTGGGTGGACAGGAAACATGGGTCGCCCGGGGCCGGGCGGTGGCGTCTGGCCACGTTCCTATCTACGGGCGAACCCGTAGCGGGCTTGGACCAAGTGCCCAAAAGAACGTCGGTTAAGGCCTCGTTAAACTGCAGCAGAGGCTCGGCTGAGCATGACTGCGGCTTAAGGACCTCGGTGAGGAGGTTAGTCCTCACGGCCGCGACGGGGAGCTCAAGGCCCAAGGCCTTGGCTGCCCTCATCAACACCATACTATAGGTTGCCCCCTCCTCCGTAGCCACGGTAGGAGGCGAGACAAAGCCAGTGTCAGGCGAAGTGTCTATACCACTAGCCTCCCCAAGTTCACCTGCCCAGTCCTCTTGAGACTGGCATTCACGTGCCAGAGGGTCCTCAGACCCCTCCCAATCCTCCTCATCACCCATCTTCTGGTACTCAGGGTTAGCAAAGGATGGGGCTGGTTCATGGAAAGTAAACTCTCCGAACGGCGTCTGAGCGGCGCCGTTCCGACGCCGGAACCGGGTCGAGGGAGGCGTCGGGGACGGCGCCGCCCGAGGACGGCGCCGGTTGTGAAACCTGAGGGGTCGGCGCCGGGGAGGTCGTTAAATCCACTGGCGACGACGCGGACCTGGAACCGGATCCAGCGGGGCCCTGCAGCGCCGGGCCCGAAGACGCCGGCTGCGTCGGAGCCGAAGCACCCGACAGCGTCGGGGCCGGAGCCCCCGACCCGCCAGGACCCCCAGACGGGACCGCTGGGCCCGAAGGCGCCGCAGAGCCCGTCGGAGGAGAGAGGGCCCTCATGGCCACGAGGAACCGCTCGATCTCCTCCGGCGCCGCGTTAGGCCCAGGGACCGAAGGGTGTGAAGCCGGACGCGGCGCCTGCGACTCCGACGGAGCCGCGTGGGTGGTGCCACCTGAACCCCCGGCCACGTCGCGCGAGCGTCGGGGGGAGTCGGAAGAGTGATGACGTCTCTTCGACTTCTTGTGCTTACCTGACGACTTCGACCCTGAGGAGTGATGTCAACTCCCGGAGCTATGATGGCTCCGCTCCCGCGACCGGTCCCTCGACCTCCGTCCGGACCGGGACCTCTCTTGGCGCGGGGCCGACTGCCGGAGTTCGAGTCGCTTACGGGACCGCTCCCATCTAGCCTTCGAAGTTAGGGCCCGGCAGTCGGAACAGGCCTTGTCGTCGTGGTCGACGCCGAGACAGTGGAGACACCGACGGTGAGGGTCCGTGACCGACATCAGTCGGTCGCAATCCTCACAGGGCTTAAAACCAGGCATCCCTACCGGCACCGTTTCGGAGTCGAAGACTCAAAAAAAAGGATGATCAAAGATCAAAAAGAGTTAGCCAAAAAGTGACTAAGGTACCACTTTTTCCGGATCTGCGCTGCTGGCGCGGAAAAAAGAAGAACTGACGTCAGCACGCAGAGGCGGTGTCTAAGTACTCCGATGACATCATCACGGCACCCACGACGCCGACGACGGACGCGGAGCCGCAGATGACGCCTACCGACGCGCAAGGGTACTGCTACGCAAAAAATTCCGGATCCAGTCTGACGCCTGGGGATATTCTAAGGTAAGGAATCTATCACTAATGTGTCTCTTTCAGATAAGAAAAGTCAATAAGGGTATGCACACATTATCAATTCCTTAACTTTTTTGGGAGTTTCTCACGTGTTGAAATCAGGATAAGGTAGTGTTAAGCAGTGTAGGCAGGGGGTGGGAAGTTCGAGGTTTGGTAACCCACATATATCCAACATTAGTTCAGATGGAGAGCCAAGAGTTCGCTTAGTAGATGTATTGAAGCAAAATGAGAAGTTGGTTGAGATCAAAATGGGACATATGTTCGAAACAGTAGGGTTTCAGCCCCCATTTAAAAGAGTTGTAGGGTTGAATAATTTGTAGCTTCAGTGGAAGAGAGTTCCAGATCTTGAGAGTAATTCCAGAGAAGGTCAGAGCAAATGTTTGCTGCTTATTGAAGAGAGGAGTTTCCAAGTGTAAAAAATCTGTGCTTCCCAAAGGTCATTGGTTGCCTGTCCTGTGTGGAGTGTTTTTTGGGACAATACTGCCCGGTTTGAAGATCCTTCTTGTTTCAATACTTAGTCATCAGGGAGTGATAAGTACAAGTGTGCTGAGGCCAGCTTGGTTGCACCCTGAAGGGTTGTTTTCAAGGGTGTGAGGTGGGTCTTAGAAATCCCAGGCAGTAGGGACACCCTGTAGAGCAGTCTGGAGAGAACCAGGCTTTGGGACACTGTATTGAATTTAGATTCCGGGTTTGATACTTCCCCACAGTATTGGTTGAAGATTGACACTTCTTTATGTTGGCGTGCATGCTGGGTTTCTTTTCCAGTGCAATACAGAGAGATTCAGTATAATTAATGAACAAGGGTTTGCAGACTAAGTGCAGGAAGGTAGGTTATTAGTAGGTGGGGGTAGGTACCTACAGCTAGTAATAATACCACAATCACTAATAAGGTCCAGTCAAGTCTCAATAAATCAATCCTTGCTCAAACCTTGGTAGCTAGCAACGAGAAGTCAGGCTGCACCTAGGAGACAGGTGTGTAAAGCATTTATTTTTATCATCAAAACAGTAAGTAATTAAAAGACCCAATGCAATAAAAATCCAACACCAATTGAAAAGATTACAGAATATTTGTATTTTTAAAATGACACAAAGATGACAAAAATACAATGTAGGGAACCAGAGATATGAATTTTTAAAGAATAAATTGCAGTGTAGTGCCTAATAAATAAACCGCCAACCGCAGCTATCTGGTCACAATTGACCAGATCAAATCTACAAGTTCATGCCATTCACAATGGAGCGCAGGTCGGAAAGAGTTACAGATAGTTTCGCTGAAATTTTACCTTTTCAAGTTCTGTGCCAAGAGTCACATTTGCGGTGACAAAGTTCGCCAGGAGTAAGGAGAGATTCGCTGGTGATGGTTGGCGGTGGCGAAGAGCAGGATGGGCATCACGGATGGACAGGCTGGAGCCTCATGATGGCGATCCATACTGGCGGACATTGGTTGCTGTTCGAAGAGACAAACTTGCACGGCTCGCACTGATTCTTTGGGCGAGCAGTACAGTTCCAGTCAGTACGAAAGGGCCAGTTTGCATTTGCAAAGAGCCATAAAGGCTTGATTTTAAGAGCTACTGATCCACCCAAGGGCCCAAGACCTGAGAGGCACCTCTTGAGGGTAAGGAACTGGAGGCAGACGGGTCCAGGGGATAATGTATGGTAAACTACATTGGATTTTTGTCATTTTGGTGAAGTTTTAAAGCTAAAAATATTCCCTATTTGTATAAATTGGTGTTGGCTTTTTATTGTGTTTTGTCTTTTATTTATTTACCGTTTAAGTAATATTAATAGCTTTTCACACCTGCCTCATTAAGTTAAGCCTGACTGCTCGTTTGCTAAGCAACCAAGGGTTGAGCAATGATTACATTTATTGAGACTTGGCAGGACCTTATTCGTGATTGTGGTATTATTACTAGCTGAAGGTACCTACCTCCACCTACTAATAACACCACCTTCCTACACACTGATAATGAGCATGTCAATCCACGATTTAAACAAAACGAAGGCATATAAGGAGAAACTACATTTTGAGTGGGTTCAGTTAGAGGTGATGTCTCATCCAGGATTGGATGTCTGCTTGGTGAGAAGTTCTGGGTGTGATATCTTCCAGGGAGGATGGTTTGAGAAATAGATGGGTGATAACAGTGTATAGCTGGCAGACTGTATTGGTGTGATGCAAGATAGAGATGAGAGGTTTGATGTTGAGCTTGAAAAGTATTGGTGGGAGCATTGAGCCATAGGGAAAACCCTGTTCTATAGCACAGGGGTCTGAGAGAGTATGTTTACCTTAATTTGTTGGTTTCAGTCTGCGATAAAAGAGAAGAACAAGCTTATTTATTCCCATATATGACCATGTCATATTTTGAGCTTTTGTTCTGGGTGGGGATATTGTCTGCGTTGGATGCTGTAGAGAGGTCTAGAAGGATGAGAGGACATGAGTCCCCATTGTCTGGAATGCAAGGAGTATCATCAATTATTTGTAGCACGGCTGCGTCTCCGCTGTTGCCTTCTCCAAAGCTTGATAACAGGTTCTCGAGTTGATCATTCTCATGGATATTGTGGTTGAGATGCGAGGCAACATATTTTTCTATTACTTGGGTTAACAAATAAAAGGATGTTACTGGTTGAAAGTTGTTTAGGTCTTCATAATCAGCTTTCATTTTTTTTCAATTGGGAGGGGTGTTACAAGACTTGTTTTTAGGCTATTTGGAAATATTCCCTCTTTCAAAGATGTACAGATGATTTTCTTCCAGAGAGGGGGTTCAGCTGTCTTTCATGAGGTGTCCAGTAGCTGGCTGTGCACAGAGAGAAGAGGATTTAGTGTTTGAGATTGTATTCGTCACTTAGGCAAGTATGACCTCTTTGAAAGAGAATTAATTCTATGCAGACTTCTTCCTTGGTAGTTGGTGAACTTGGTCTAATGTACACGATGGAATTGTAGACAAAAACACTCAATCTTTCGTTATGTTGTCATTGAAGAATTGTGCACATTCTTCGCTTTTTCTGTGGGGTTGTTCAGTAGAGGAGGGGTTGACTTGTTGTCTGCCTGAACATTTCAAATAGTTTCTTTTTGTTTGTTTTAGGCTGGTCATTGGTCTGCTCTGAAGGCGTACACTTTGCTTCATTTATTGGTTTTTGTAGACTCTGTGTCCTTGTTGTAGGCATTCGAGGTTTTTAATAGATGATGTTTGCTGCCAAATATGTTCAGTGGCTTTGAGGAATGTCCTTGCTTTGCTAAGATGTTCTGTTACCAGGAGCTGAGTGTTTCCTCTCTCTGTCTTTTTGTCTTAGAGGTGCAAGACCTTTAAGCACTGTAGTCATAGGCTCGGTGGAGTGCTCCACTAATAAATTACCTCTGTGTCCTCGATGACGTGAGTATGGCGGGTGTGATGGTCCTTTCCAGAGAGGACACATAAATGCATTTTGTGTCCCTTACTCAGATTTTAGGTCTCACACATTCTGTCAGTGTCACCTGTAGTAACAATGAACATCATATGCACTTCTGGGAAAAAACTAAACAGGCATGAGGATTCGGCATTGACATAGGAGATGGTTGGTAATGGGAAGCAAAGTCGACATTTTTGGGGTGAATCAGATTTTTAAGATGGTCTGGTTAAAAACTAAACTTTGCGATCAAATCTCAAGAGTTATATCATGGTAGCTTTGATAAAAATGTAAATGTATCGAAGTCATCAATTTTAAATGAAACGCAAAATGAGAAACTATATACCACACCGACTGTTGCAGGCATCCAATTGCCCTTTTGGAGAAACTCTATAACGTGTGCCAGATTGGATTCTAAAGAAAAAACTATTTGAGCGTAGACCACCCAACCATGTCTGAAGGGTGAAGTATCCTGAATAAAACCCCATTCTTCTCTCACATGAAGGACCTGCTTCTATGTTTCCCAACCCAGTGAGTTTCTGACCTTCCGAATTAGGGTTCTCTGATTGACAACAATTTCCTGGATGATGCCGAGAGGAGGAAGGAGTCTGCGGATACATCTTTCTGACTTCCCTACATGAACAGTCAGTCCCTGATCCTGTGTGATTTTCCTGCTACTGAAGGTATAATGATATTCTAGATTTGAACAGCAGAAAATCCCACTTGACCAGGGCTGAGTTAGAAGTTCTTTGTTATTTGGGCCTACTGGCAGTGGAGCTGAATGGAGTGGACTTTATGCATCTTCTGAGTTGAATATAGGACTTTTCTGTACTTTTTTTGATAATACCATCCGTGCTATGGGAAGAAATATGTGAGCAGCATAACCAACGGAAGTGGTCTTCCTAATTGAAACGGATGTCCTGTTTGAGGGACCTTCCCATGTTTGGAATACTGTATGTATGCGTGAATAGTCCAAAGACTTAAGCCAAAGAACATAGGGGAATATTTACAAGCCCCTTGTGCCACTTTTACGCCGCCGTTGCATCACTTTTTTTGACGCAGCAGCGGCACAAAAAATGCGCCATGTTGCGGGGTATTTACAACGTGGCGCATCTCCCAGATGCATCACGTTGTAAAGCCCTGCGCCAGAAGAGGCGTACCATCGCAGGGAGAGGCGTTCTGTCGCAGGAACGCCTCCCAAAAGTGGCTGAGTGAAATCTACAAGATTTCACTCAGTCACTTTTGGGCACATGCTGCGTCAAAACCCTGCGCCTGCTTGAAGCAGGCATAAGGATTGACACAGCATTGTGCACATCGGGCCCCCCTGATCATTGCTAGAGCTGCATCGCGCTTGCGACGCAACTCCAGCAATGCACCGCTTTTACGGCATAGATGCATGACGCATCTGTGCCGTTTTTGCCCCATGGTGCGCCGCATTGTAAATGCGGCGCATCAAATGTGGCGGAGCTGCGGCGCACAATTACTGGCGCATCCCTGCTGATATGCAGGGATGCGTCAGTAATTATAAATCTGCCCCATAATATTTAACACATTATATCTGGCTTTGCAAGAGACCAAAGAAACCTCGACTCCAAAACTACCAGACTTTACACCAAAGGCACAGACAGTTTATTCAACAACTAGGTGCGCATAATACACTTTGTCAGGTGGATTAAGCTCATTTGACCGTTTCAGGAATACGTGTTCTTTCTGCAGCCGCATTAATTTTCCCTCGGCATCGTCCCTCGAAATCCCCCCTTGCCCGGCGCCCCGCTGTTACCTGCACGGACCGCGGCTGCTTGCCTACCCTTAGGCCTAAAGGAGTCATGCGGCATGGTACCCACAGTTAATGCATCTGAGGCACCTCCGCCCATTCAGTGGTAGTGGCTCAGAGATTGCTGAGCACCAGTGTCCAGCTCTTGGGTGCTTTGAAGCCTCGCCTAGCCATTCAAGAAGGGGCACACAACGAGTCGGGGACCTCAGAGGAACACCCCTCCCCAGGTGTGCTAGACATTCTCTGCTGCAGATTCTCACTCAAGATTCAGACCAGCCTTCAGTTGACGTATCCTCTCAAACGCATTTACATTTGTGACCTAGAAAACACATATTATGGATACAGACTTCAGGATGCGCCCATCCAGTCACCGAGTCCTGCACCCTGTGGCATGATGATGCCTGCAGTGCTGCCACCTCTGGGGCTAGTAGGAGACACCCAGGGGTATATTTACAAGGAGACAGCACCACCAGAACGTCACTTTCAGTGAAGTTCTGGTGGCGCTATGGCCTTCTCCATATTTACAAAGCAGTGTTAAGTCATTTGTTGTGGCTTAACGCTGCCTTGTAAATATGGCCTCTTTACACGCATCACTTTGTGTGAAAGGGGAGTGCAATGGGTGTTGCTGTTGGCATTACACTGCAACACCCATTGCTTGTTGACGCTGCACCAGAATTACAAGGATATGGTAATCTGAGGCAGCGGCAAAAACTAACGCCATGTAATAGCAGGGTTAGAATGGTGTGACGAGGAGAAATACTTTTATTTCTCCTCGTTTTTAGGGTTCGGGGCGGAGCTCCGAGATCCTAATGTTAAAGAAAAAAAAAAGTTTCTTTAGGGCTCGGGAAAGACACATTCCTTAGTGCGCGAGTGTGTTTTTCTTATCTGAATGGTGATTGGTTGTCGCGGTGCTGTTTTTGTAGTAGTCTTGATGCCATAGGGCATTAGGCGGCCATGTTGGCATATTCTGTGCGGTAACGCGCACGGCAGAATATTAATCTTAATTAGGAGCTGTCAGAGTGCCCTTGTAATGCAATCCAGATGTTCCAGTGATATTTTTGCAGTTAACGTGGGCCTTTCGTTCAGCTGTGCTCTCGCGCCGCTGCGAATCACGCCTAGCCGCATTTCCACGTCAGGTTTTCAGCCCCTTCTGTCACCCGCGTTTCCCAAGGAAACAGCCAGGCTTCCGGATTCCCACAGCAGCCTTGGATGCTGCTCGTGCCCCCGAAGCCATGCCAGGCGGGGTTGCCCGCCCTCCTTCTGGCCCGCGTGTGCGTGCTGAGAGCGGGAATCCGTTCGACACTTCGTGAATCACGTTGTTTGGAAACCCAAAGCAAAGGCAGGGAAAGGGAGTGGTGTCGCGATGAATAAGTGCTGGGCTTAAATGACTTCTCTAGACGTGAGGTGGGGAAGAAGGGAGATGTAAGCGGTAAAGACAAAACGAGCTCCTGCGCAGCCCAGTTTTGCTGAGTAATATGCAGAATAGGTCGTGGCATGGATGAAAATACAGAGGCGAAAACTTGCGCCATTACTCCCTCTGTAGATTTCAATACGAAGCAATTATCTTATAGTGGTTTACTGAACTGTGCTTGTGGGACCTTATTACCTATAGTGAAATGAGAGTGTACATCTGCTTTCTGAGCTCTGAGGCACTTTGATATAACCAAAGGGGCCACGGGCTCTTCTGTAACACAGATAGCTCCAGGGCACATGTAGGTGTGATCCTATAAAAGGGGGGGGGGGGGGGAGTTGACTGTTGAATGATTGTGATATTTTTGCAGTTAACGTGGGCCTTTCGTTCAGCTGTGCTCTCGCGCCGCAGCGAATCACGCCTAGCCGCATTTCCACGTCAGGTTTTTAGCCCCTTCTGTCACCCGCGTTTCCCAACGTTTGTAAACAGTATTTATTTAAATACATTTTCTGTACATCTGAAAGACAACCGAGTTACCATTATTAACTCCATTGCGAGGATTATTTGGGGGTATTCAATGTTACGATCAAACTATGTCTCTGTGCATATTTCAACCACATAAGTGTACCTCGAATAGAAGGCAATCATGGGATCTACTGCAGGGGTAGGATGGAATAGGGTGAGGAGGGGGACCAAGCTGTCCATACATGCCTTAAATAAGGCCTCTGCATTGTTGAAGAAATCCATGGCGTACACACTCGCAGGGACTGTATAATTGCCTTGTATTCTGTTATGCTGTGGCCAGATGCGCTGCGGGGGAAAAAATGTCAAATTGGTGTGCACCATTGCAATGTCCTTATATGTTTTCCTAGTCTAAGGGGGATGACACTGCTGTACTGCTTGAATATTTAAATCAGAAAGCATCAGTACCACCAGTACTACCAGTACTGTGAGTAGTGAGTAGAGTAGTGAGAGAGTGCAGAGTAGTGAGTGCAGAGTAGTGAGTGCAGAGTAGTGAGTGTAGAGTAGTGAGTGTAGAGTAGTGAGTAGAGTAGTGAGTAGTGAGTAGAGTAGTGAGTAGAAAGTAGTGAGTAGAGTAGTGAGTAGAGTAGTGAGTAGAGAGTAGTGAGTAGAGTAGTGAGTAGTGAGCAGAGTAGTGAGTGCAGAGTAGTGAGTAGTGAGTGCAGAGTAGTGAGTAGTGAGTGCAGAGTAGTGAGTAGAGTAGTGAGTAGAGTAGTGAGTAGAGTAGTGAGTAGAGTAGTGAGTAAGTAGTGAGTAGTGAGTAGAGTAGTGAGTAGAGTAGTGAGTAGTGAGTAGAGTAGTGAGTAGTGCCACGCCTGCAAATTCACCTGCATCCGGACCTGCCCCGCTCCAGCGCCCGCCAAGTCGACCTCCAGCAGCACCCACCTCAAGTGCATCCTGCTCAACACCCGCTCCGTCCACAGGCACGCCGTCGAACTCTGGAACCTCCTAGACGCCACAGCACCGGACGTTGCCTTCCTCACGGAGACCTGGATGAACGCCTCTTCAGCTCCCGACATCGCCATCGCCATCCCAGAGGGCTACAAGATCGTCCGCAGGGACCGCAACGCCAACCAGATGGGAGGAGGCATCGCCATCATCCACAGGAACACCATCCGTCTCACGACCAGCACCGACAACACCCTGACCACCGCCGAACACCTGCATTTCCAGATCCACACCGACCCGAAGACCACCCTCAGAGGCACCCTGATCTACCGACCCCCGGGACCACGCACACAATTCTGCGAGGACATCGCCGACTTCGTCAGCCCGCATGCCCTCCCCTCCGCCGACTACATCCTCCTGGGGGACCTCAACTTCCACCTGGAGAACAACAACGACCGCAACACCAGCACCCTGCTCGACAACCTCGCCAATCTTGGACTCAAGCAGCTGGTGTCCACCCCCACCCACCTCGCCGGACACACACTCGACGCAGTCTTCTCCTCCAGCACAGACATCGACTTCAGCCACGCCACAGAGCTGCAATGGACGGACCACAGCTGCGTCCACTTCACCTCCAAGAGAACGACGACCCACCACCACCAGCAACAGGCAGCCCGCAGAAGCTGGAACAAGATCACAGCAGACCAGCTCGCCACCTCCCTGAGCCAGCACCCTCCTGCCAGCTCAGCGAACCCCAGCCAGGCCGCCGACAACCTCACGAAGTGGATCAGCACCTGCGCGGACGAGCTCGCCCCGATGAGGACCCCGCCCAGCAGACCCGGCAGCAAGAAAGCCCCGTGGTTCACCGACGAACTCAAGAGCTCCAAGAAGAACTGCCGAGCCCTCGAGAAAGTCTGGAAAAGGGATCCTACACCAGACAACAGGACCACCTTCAAGCTGGCCTCCCGGAAGCACCACCAGCTGATCCGCGCCGCCAAGAAAACTGCATTCAAGGACCGGCTGGACAACAACGCACAAAACTGCAAGGAACTCTTCAACATCGTGAAAGAGCTATCCAACCCCAGCGCAGGAAACAACGACATCACCCCATCGCAAGACCTCTGCAACTCCCTCGCTTCATACTTCCACAACAAGATCAAGGACATACACAACAGCTTCAACAACCAAACAACGCACACCAAGACCGAACAACCACCCCCCACCACCACCCTTCACGCCTGGACCCCGATCAGCACCGAAGACACCATCCGGACGATGAACTCCATCCACTCCGGATCACCGACCGACCCCTGCCCTCACCACGTCTTCAACAAGGCCGACGCCGTCATCGCACCCCACCTGCGAGACATCATCAACACATCCTTCGACACCGCCACCTTCCCCGAGAGCTGGAAGCACGCCGAACTCACCGCTCTACTCAAGAAACCCACAGCGGACCCCACCGAACTCAAGAATTACCGCCCCATCTCGCTCCTCCCGTTTCCCGCCAAAGTCATCGAGAAGACCGTCAACAAGCAGATGACCGCCTTCCTCGAGACGAATGGATCCCTCGACCCCTCACAGTCCGGCTTCCGAGCCAATCACAGCACCGAGACCGCCCTCCTCGCCGCCACCGATGACATCCGAGCCCTGATGGACAACGGAGAAACAGCGGCCCTCATCCTCCTAGACCTCTCCGCGGCATTCGACACTGTCTGCCACCGCACCCTAGTACAGCGCCTCAGCAACGTCGGAATCCAGGACAAGGCGCTGGAATGGATCATCTCCTTCCTCGACGGAAGAACACAGAGAGTCCGCCTACCACCGTACAAGTCAGAGGCCTCCGAAGTCATCTGCGGCGTCCCCCAAGGATCCTCGCTGAGCCCCACCCTCTTCAACGTCTACATGAGCCCCCTCGCGGCCATCGCACGCCAACACAACCTCAGCATAATCTCCTACGCCGACGACACCCAGCTGATCCTCTCCCTGACCAACGACCCCGCCGCCGCCAGAGCCAACCTGCACGAAGGGATGAAAGAAGTAGCCGAGTGGATGACGACCAGCCGCCTGAAACTGAACTCTGACAAGACGGAGGTCCTCATCCTGGGCTCCTCACCCTCCGCCTGGGACGACTCCTGGTGGCCTCCCGCCCTGGGCACCGCACCCAAACCGACAGACCATGCACGCAACCTGGGCTTCATCCTGGACTCCTCCCTCTCCATGACCAGACAAGTCAACAACGTCTCCTCGGCTTGCTTCAACATCCTACGCATGCTACGGAAGATCTTCTGGTGGATCCCCACCAAGACCAGGAAGACCGTCACCCAGGCCCTCGTCACCAGCCGACTGGACTACGGCAACGCCCTCTACGCCGGTACCACCGCCAAGCTCCAGAAGAGACTCCAGCGGATCCAGAACGCCTCAGCCAGACTCATCCTCGACATCCCACGAACCAGCCACATCTCCGGACACCTGAGAGACCTTCACTGGCTCCCCGTCAACAAAAGAATCACCTTCCGTCTCCTCACCCACGCACACAAGGCCCTACACGACCAAGGCCCGAGCTACCTCAACAACCGGATCAACTTCTACGCTCCCAAACGCCACCTCCGATCAGCCAACCACCCCCTCGCCGCCGTCCCCCGCATCCGAAGAGCGACTACAGGAGAAAGGTCCTTCTCCTACCTGGCCGCCAAGACCTGGAACTCCCTCCCGACCGACCTGCGCCTGACCCAAGACCACCTCTCCTTCAGGAAGAAGCTGAAGACCTGGCTGTTCGAGCAGTAGCGGCACCCCCCCTCCCCCAGCGCCTTGAGACCCTACGGGTATGTAGCGCGCTATATAAATGTCATTGATTGATTGAGTAGTGAGTAGTGAGTGCAGAGTAGTGAGTAGAGTAGTGAGTAGTGAGTGCAGAGTAGTGAGTAGAGTAGTGAGTAGAGTAGTGAGTAGTGAGTAGAGTAGTGAGTAGAGAGTAGTGAGTAGAGTAGTGAGTAGTGAGCAGAGTAGTGAGTGCAGAGTAGTGAGTAGTGAGTGCAGAGTAGTGAGTAGTGAGTGCAGAGTAGAGTAGTGAGTAGAGTTGTGAGTAGAGTAGTGAGTAAGTAGTGAGTAGTGAGTAGAGTAGTGAGTAGAGTAGTGAGTAGTGAGTAGAGTAGTGAGTAGTGAGTGCAGAGTAGTGAGTAGAGTAGTGAGTAGAGTAGTGAGTAGAGTAGTGAGTAGAGTAGTGAGTAGTGAGTGCAGAGTAGTGAGTAGAGTAGTGAGTAGGACATCACAGGCAGCAGCTGTGCAAGCTTCTTACACTCACAAGGAGACCACAGGCAGCTGAGGTGCAAGCTTCTCACACTCACAAGAACGACATCACAGGCAGCAGCAGTGCAAGCTTCTTATACTCACAAGGAGACCACAGGCAGCAGAGGTGCAAGCTTCTCACACTCACAAGAAAGACATCACAGGCAGTAACGGTGCAATATTCTCACACTCACAAGGAGATCACTGGCAGTACACACCACATGAACACACTCCATAACACATAGCAACAATACATTGGCATTTACAATGCCATTAGCTCAAACTCAAATAAATCCGAGCCCGATTGCATTTCTAATGCTTGTTTCTTTTTCTATGTCTGCAGCACACACAGAAAGAGCAAAACACCATTCCCTGCAATGCAGGCAACCTGGCACTGTGGGGCAAGGGTCCCTGCATTGGCAGTAGGCAGCAAATTTTAGCGACAGCGTTAGTGAAAAAACAGGGGTGCAGAATCCTTGTAAATACGGCGCATCCCTGTGTTTTGGAAATGTCAGAGTGCTGCGCTGCCAAATTGGGTGCAGCTCTGCGCTCTGATATTTCCTTGTAAATATGCCCCTCAGTGCTTATTTTGAACCTGAGGGCCCCCTGGCACTCATTTTTGGGGGCCATCACTTATTTTTCTCCATCAGTTTTGACCCAGAGCAAGAGAGAGGAAAACACATCAGAGGGACAAGAAGAGGAAGAGAACCGCAGAAAACCTGTGGCAAAGGGAGAGAGCAGGTATGAAAAGGAACTTGCAAGAGTGAGAGAAAGGGAGAGAGAGCATCTGGTCGTGGAAGCAAGAGGCATGAGGTGGAATCAATACAATGCAGCCTTGGTATTTGGCACCTTCAATGGTGCCAGGCCTGGGCTTCTGAGCCAGCGTTTTAGCCTGAACACTTTTTCTTTTACAAACTAAGCACTGGAGACACCCACACACATCTGTACCTAGGGGGTCAAAGGATTGTGTGGGAAGTTCTCTCATTCCCTTCACAGCCATTCGGGTGGGGGCATCTTACACCCTATAGGATGCAAATGGACCTTACCACCAAATGAAAGACCCCAGCTGCTTTCTAGGGCCTCTTTTTTTTATGGCAGCTGATCTCAGCAAGCCTGATGTCCTGAAGCTGTGATCTCAGGCTAGTCAGATGTGGCGCTGAACATTTAATACGAGAGATCCTTCCTTCTCCAAGTCTGACGATTCCTTTCTAGACTTTGTTCTAAAAGTTTTTTTTTTTAAATGGCCCATCTTATCCCACATTGACAATTCACATCATGCCATGATAGTCTTTGGTTTTTAATTGTATTATCACCTAGGCTGATCTAAGGTAAATTTTGAGATGAAGTGGAGGCTGAAGGTACCATCCCTTTACCAAACACAGCTGCCCCCTATTTGGTACTGGTGGTCTAATTGGCACTAAGCCAGTCTAGGGGCAGAAACTTGGTATGTCAAATGCAGGGCCATCAGTGGTCAAACTATTGAAATGGTTTGCCACACCTGGGTAAAATATGATTATGTAAGTGGGTTGATGCAGGTAAGGGAAAGCTGAATGGCAGGCAGTCTGTGTGAGGGCTGCGGATGGAATTCCAAAGGCTGAGGAGGAAGATTTGACCTATGCTATGAACATATGAACTAGGCATGTACATCTGCCATAGTCTACGTTCCGACATTCCCATGGCTACCAGAACCTTGGATGTCAATTAAAGTAATCCCGGATAACAGCTGCTACAAAGTTAGATACTCCTGGCCTCAGGCATGCCTGAGGTTTTTGCAGAGCCTAGGAAAACTTCACGTGCCCACACAAACTTAATTTGGAACACCCTCACAGCAGGAGCTGAACATTGCACAAAAATATGTCCTCTGGGGAAAGGGAAAACGTTGCAGACCTGGCCCGATCTGGTGGTATAAGCCATTTTAGCTGTTTTATCATTCTTAACCAGAATGCCTTGCTTAAAAATATATATAACAACATTTTAGAGCAAGAGGGAGGGTCCTGAGAGGGCGGGCCCTAAAGAAGTGAGAACATCTGTTATCAATTAGGGGACTGGACGGAGAAAAGAATCAATGTGGTCAACTCCTTTGGTCGAACATAAGAATTGCTGTTTGGTGTGAAGTTATTTCGCAGGTCAAATTAGGTAAACGTAATGAAACCCTGACCACGTATTGTATTCCTTTTTTTCTACATGGCACATGGAAAGCTTTGTTTCTGTTTTTATTTGATATTTTAACACTAAAACGTGATGTGTCCAGGTAAAGCGCTTGCATCTGGGACTGACTATAAGTAGTACACATTGTACGTCTTATTAGCTATGAGGCATTCGAGTCAGGTCTGTGGTTTGAAGCCATAATACTGCCACTTTTACATTTTGTATACTTTGGTGCCCTCTTGTGGCAATCAAGAAGAATACTGGCGTGGTGGAAGTCTATCAGGCAGACCGACCATCGGAGACGTAAAACTAATAAAAAAAATCGTAATGCAACATTTATATAGAGCTTACTAACCTATATGGGGTGCTGAAACGCTTGCCTATATGAGAAGCACGCTGCACCACCTACGATGTGTAGCTGGAAGGATGTTCTCTTTGTTTTGTGATCCTATATGTGAAGTTTTTCTATGTCCCTAAGTGTGATGACCTCCGAAGTGCAGTTATCATGTTATGGGAGTAGCAGTGTATTTGTTGGATGATGAAATGTAAGAGACAGACGCACAGTTTTATGGTTTTAGATTTGAACAGCTCTGCAGGTGTCTTTATGGTATTTCAGATGGTATAATCGCCTTAGATTGTTACTGCACCGTATTGTTCACTCTGAGATTTTGTGGTACTGAGATGGCATAGCTGGAGGGAGAGAGGAGTGGAGAGATCTGTTGGGAGGGGCATTTTTATTATCACCCCGTATCTGAGTGCCTTTCTGAGATGTAAATAAGCATTCAGATTGTATAGAGATTTGAGACCTGCGGTGGTGGACTATATTAAACTCCCCGGAATTGTTCGGCAGTGTGCGTCAGATCTCTTCAGTTATTCCATGCCTGCTCATTTGGTGGAGCATGTGTTTTTTGACTGTTCAAAGCTGGTGATGGACAGCATCCTGTTTTCTGAACTTGCTTTTGTTGGCTTTAGGACTCTGTGCACTTTACCACTGCTAACAAGAGCTAAAGTTCTTGAGCTCTTTCCTTTAAACATTCTGAAAGTGGCTTACACCCAATTGGCACATTCAATTTACTTGTAGGTCCCTAGGAAAGTGGTATAACATGTACCAAGGGACTGCAAATTAAACGCTACTAGTGGGAGTACAGCTTTTATTGTGCCACCCACTTAAGTAGCCTTTTTAAACATATCTTAGGCCTCCCATTGAAGCCTGTGGGCAGTTTTAAACTGCCATTTTAACCTGGCAAAATAAACCTTTTACCAGGCCCAAACCTTTCTTTTCAATACATATAAGTTACCCCTAAGACTAGGCCCTAAAGAGCCCATGGGGCAGGGGTTAGTGTATTTAAAAAGCTGGACATGTACCTTTAAGTTTTACAATTCCGGTTAGTGAAAAACTGCTAAAATTGTTTTTCACCACTGCAGGAATACTCCTGCCATAGGATCACATAGGGTTGCTTTATTTTATGTAATAAGTGATAACTTCTGATTAGGAGTAGATATAAATGTTTAGTTTGGCCTCTAAAGAATTGTAATTTAAAACCCTCTTTAATGGTAAAGTCAGATTTTAGGACAGAATTCTGAAAATGTGAATTTTAGAAAGTTTGAATGTGTGTGGGTGCTGCACACTGTAATACAATTTTTAGCAAAATTTAATCTGATACGAGTGCTACCTTTGATTGGTGCCTGCTAACACCTAATGAAACATGTATGTAGCCTGGCACCTGAATGGCTGCCAGGGCTCTTGGGTGCACTCTTAAATGAGTAAACTCTTAATTAGCTTTCAACATTTCAATTCTTGTTTAATCAATTATTTGTATGATATATTGAATCAGTATATCCATCGTAATCAAACATTACTGACATTTTTAAACATAAATCAAAGCAAGTTCATGACATTCAATTCATCAACCAAAATATACAATATAAAGTACATCAACCCAATGCATTTCGGGACCTTGTGGCCCCTTCGTCAGGGGTCTGCCAAAGGAAAACATGAAGAAAAGAAGAATAGTAGAAGGAAGAGAAAAAGAGAAAAAGAAAACTCGTTACTCTCGATGTTTAAAGGTTTCTCAGTTACTTGATATTTGCCAGTATTATCATTTAAATGACTTAAGCTCTCATATATTGAGATGCAATCTCTTTATGTATTATTGTGAAAATTGTTATTAGTTCTGCAACAAGGAGTAAATTGTACTTCACGCAAGTTTATTTAAAAAGTGTTCTTAGTTGAGCAATAGGCTTTTTACTAAGCCTGCCTACCGTTATTATAAGGTTGTTCTTGTTGATGAACAGCTTCTCTACAGAAAAACAAAAATGAGTACAGGGTAGCTTACTACACTGCAAGCTAAACATTATTATTTGCACATTGTTAATTCTCCGCCTTTATGGTTACCTGCGAGCCTATGCGTGCCGCGTCGGTCTCGCTTCTGTGATCCGGACAAACAAATACTATCTAATGGAAAAAAGAACCAATTGAAATCTAGGTTCATTTGGTAATATCTGATAAGCATATCTGTATTAAACACCATAGTTTACCTCTTTGGGAAGTTGTATTTGCACCTTTTAATTCTTTTACTTAGCCAGCCTGCAACAACCTGTCAAGAAGTTGAAGACGCTATTTTAGTTCAACTTTACAAAAAGACAGACACGCTGCCTAAAATCGCACACGCTAGCAGTTTAGAAATTGCTAGCGTGCCTCATCCAAAAGCTCGGGTTAGTTTTTACCTGCGGTCCTAGGCAAAGAGGCTTCGGTCCCGCAGAGTTTGTTGGGGGTCGTGGCCTGCAAAAATACAACCGCGTATTATGAGGTTGCAATTTTCAGCATAAATGAAAATGCCTGAAAGCGCCTAATCCTTTCGAAGCAACGCTCTCGCGTCTTACCGAGTTATTTGCTTCTGGCTCCGTCTTACAGGATTCTGTGCTCGAAAGCTTCATGCCTCAATCGGGCTTGTAGTCCTTCATCTATACTAAGGTCGATCCTATCATGGAAATCAGCGAAGGACTTGCAATCATTGCGTAGTGGCCATCTTTGAATTTCTAAAACATATGTTTACTTTAATTTGGGTTTCCTCTAAGATTAATCGGTTCTGTTCAATCTATGGGCTTCCAAGATATACGTCACAAGCGGAAAAGAAAAAGGAAGATTAGGAAAAGTATTCATACATAAATGTAACGATTAACTCAAATTACAAAGATTATCAAAATGTTATTATGAAACTGTTTCATACTCAACCAAATCCATACAAAAAAAAAAACCTTTTGTTAAATGCCTGCCTATTTACAAACTTGAGCTCTGTGTATAGTTATTCCATATGAATTGTTTTAGTGTGGACAAAGTGCTGTTCAACTATGTGCTTATTTACAAAACTTTGTGTGTGTGTTTTACTGTTCGATACATCGCGGGTCTGAATTCACGGGGCTTCAGAACTGGCCTTGTTTTATGACTGTTTAAAGAAAACAAACCATCTCCATTTTATCATTGAGTCCGAAAGGGACAAGTGTCTGTAATTTCCGCATCCAGTAAGCTTCTCTCTGGAGTAGGATCCTTGCATTATCAAAACCAAGCCTTTGCGGAACTTGCTCAACTATTTGAAATCTTAGTTGAGCGATTGTGTGTCTAAATTCAATCCAATGCTGCGCCAGCGGTGATGTGGTATTCTTGAGTCTTATCCGGCTTTTGTGCTCGGTTAACCTCACTTTTAATTTCCTGTCTGTTTTTCCTACATATAGGAGTCCACATGGGCACTTAATGGTGTAAATCACATGTTCAGAGTTGCAGGTTGTGTTATGTTTTAGTTGAATTTGTTCACCAGTTCTTGGGTGTAGGATTACACTCCCTGGTATTACATTGTTGCAATTTTTGCAATTGTGACATTTTGTCGTTCCTTTGAAAATTGTAGGTTCAATGTCTTCTTTACTGAGGCTCAAACATTTCTTTACGATAGTGAATCCAGTTCAAGCTGAGGACAACGAAGAAGTCAAATTTAGACCGAAGAGCACTTTTCTAGCTCCAATTTCACATAAAACACTTGATACCTTCGAAACACTAGTCAAGGCGGACTTAAGCAAAATACATTTTAAACGGAAATTGAGCAATCTAACTAAGGCTGAATATAGTGCTTTACAAGCATTAGCCAAAAACCCTGCAATCGTAATCCAGAAAGCGGACAAAGGAGGGGGTCTAGTGATAATGGATTCTGCATTTTATCTACAAAAAGGCACTGAGCATGTAAATGACACAACAACTTATGTAAAATTGAATAATGATCCAACAATGGAAATAGCATTTAGCACCAAAATACTGGATAAAGCTGAGGAATTAAATTGGATCAACCCAACAATCAAGCGTTACCTAAGACAAATTTACCCGAGAAGACCGAGGATTTATTTCTTGCCAAAAATCCATAAACACCTTCAAGACCCACCATTCAGACCTATAGTGTCTGGATGCTCCTCAATATTCGAAAACTTAGGCATATTCATTGATAGCCACATGCAATCATTCATACAACAATGGCCCACATATCTGGAGGACACTTCTGACTTTTTAAGAAATCTCAAAACTATTGATGTGAAATCAGTGAGTGAATGGATTATCTGCACAATAGATGTTACAGCATTGTACACATCGATACCGCATAAACTGGGCTTGGAAGCCATGGAATGGGCTTTACTAAAAGGAGAAAAGCCAGAAGAGGTCAAATGTATGATCATCCAGTTATTGGAATTTTGTTTAGAAAATAGCTATTTTACCTGGCAAAATGATTTTTTCTTGCAATTGAATGGTACAGCCATGGGCTTTCCTGGAGCCTGTATCTATGCTAACGTCTTCATGGCGAAATTAGAAGAAGATCACATTTTGAAGCATCCGGAGTGGCAAGTAGGCCTGGTCTATTATAAAAGATATATAGACGATATCTTTTTAATTTGGAAAGAATCACAGACAAAGCTGGTCGAGAACATTCAGCATTTGAATACCATTGATCCACGAATTCAGTTCACACACAGTATGAGCACTGAAGCGTTGCCATTTTTAGATGTCTTAGTAGAAATTAAAGATGAGTCCATACACACAAGTGTTTATAAAAAACCCACAGACAAAAATAATGCACTACTATATGGAAGCTTCCACCCTGCAAGTCTGATTAACAACTTACCAGTGTCGCAATTCATGCGAATAAAGAGAATCACGTCAAATCCAGTTATCTGTGAAAAAACCATTGAAGAGCAAAAACAAAAGTATTTGGATAGAGGGTACCCGAAAAAACTTCTCGAAGCACATGTTGAAAAAATTAAAACTATCCCTAGGCATGAACTACTCCAGAAGAAACTTAAAAAAACAAACAAAAGGATGGTATTTGTGACAAAATACTCCACGGCATCTTGGGAGATTAAGAAAATAATAAAGAAAAGATGGGAAATTCTGCAAGCCGAAAAAGACTTCGGTTCTCTTTTTCTTGAGCAACCCCTGTTTGCCTACAAAAGGGCTCAGAATCTCAAAGAAATGCTAAGTAAATCTAATAAATCTAAAGAAGACATTGAACCTACAATTTTCAAAGGAACGACAAAATGTCACAATTGCAAAAATTGCAACAATGTAATACCAGGGAGTGTAATCCTACACCCAAGAACTGGTGAACAAATTCAACTAAAACATAACACAACCTGCAACTCTGAACATGTGATTTACACCATTAAGTGCCCATGTGGACTCCTATATGTAGGAAAAACAGACAGGAAATTAAAAGTGAGGTTAACCGAGCACAAAAGCCGGATAAGACTCAAGAATACCACATCACCGCTGGCGCAGCATTGGATTGAATTTAGACACACAATCGCTCAACTAAGATTTCAAATAGTTGAGCAAGTTCCGCAAAGGCTTGGTTTTGATAATGCAAGGATCCTACTCCAGAGAGAAGCTTACTGGATGCGGAAATTACAGACACTTGTCCCTTTCGGACTCAATGATAAAATGGAGATGGTTTGTTTTCTTTAAACAGTCATAAAACAAGGCCAGTTCTGAAGCCCCGTGAATTCAGACCCGCGATGTATCGAACAGTAAAACACACACACAAAGTTTTGTAAATAAGCACATAGTTGAACAGCACTTTGTCCACACTAAAACAATTCATATGGAATAACTATACACAGAGCTCAAGTTTGTAAATAGGCAGGCATTTAACAAAAGGTTGTTTTTTTTTGTATGGATTTGGTTGAGTATGAAACAGTTTCATAATAACATTTTGATAATCTTTGTAATTTGAGTTAATCGTTACATTTATGTATGAATACTTTTCCTAATCTTCCTTTTTCTTTTCCGCTTGTGACGTATATCTTGGAAGCCCATAGATTGAACAGAACCGATTAATCTTAGAGGAAACCCAAATTAAAGTAAACATATGTTTTAGACATTCAAAGATGGCCACTACGCAATGATTGCAAGTCCTTCGCTGATTTCCATGATAGGATCGACCTTAGTATAGATGAAGGACTACAAGCCCGATTGAGGCACGAAGCTTTCGAGCACAGAATCCTGTAAGACGGAGCCAGAAGCAAATAACTCGGTAAGACGCGAGAGCGTTGCTTCGAAAGGATTAGGCGCTTTCAGGCATTTTCATTTATGCTGAAAATTGCAACCTCATAATACGCGGTTGTATTTTTGCAGGCCACGACCCCCAACAAACTCTGCGGGACCGAAGCCTCTTTGCCTAGGACCGCAGGTAAAAACTAACCCGAGCTTTTGGATGAGGCATGCTAGCAATTTCTAAACTGCTAGCGTGTGCGATTTTAGGCAGCGTTTCTGTCTTTTTGTAAAGTTGAACTAAAATAGCGTCTTCAACTTCTTGACAGGTTGTTGCAGGCTGGCTAAGTAAAAGAATTAAAAGGTGCAAATACAACTTCCCAAAGAGGTAAACTATGGTGTTTAATACAGATATGCTTATCAGATATTACCAAATGAACCTAGATTTCAATTGGTTCTTTTTTCCATTAGATAGTATTTGTTTGTCCGGATCACAGAAGCGAGACCGACGCGGCACGCATAGGCTCGCAGGTAACCATAAAGGCGGAGAATTAACAATGTGCAAATAATAATGTTTAGCTTGCAGTGTAGTAAGCTACCCTGTACTCATTTTTGTTTTTCTGTAGAGAAGCTGTTCATCAACAAGAACAACCTTATAATAACGGTAGGCAGGCTTAGTAAAAAGCCTATTGCTCAACTAAGAACACGTTTTAAATAAACTTGCGTGAAGTACAATTTACTCCTTGTTGCAGAACTAATAACAATTTTCACAATAATTTATAAAGAGATTGCATCTCAATATATGAGAGCTTAAGTCATTTAAATGATAATACTGGCAAATATCAAGTAACTGAGAAACCTTTAAACATCGAGAGTAACGAGTTTTCTTTTTCTCTTTTTCTCTTCCTTCTACTATTCTTCTTTTCTTCATGTTTTCCTTTGGCAGACCCCTGACGAAGGGGCCACAAGGTCCCGAAATGCATTGGGTTGATGTACTTTATATTGTATATTTTGGTTGATGAATTGAATGTCATGAACTTGCTTTGATTTATGTTTATAAATGTCAGTAATGTTTGATTACGATGGATATACTGATTCAATATATCATACAAATAATTGATTAAACAAGAATTGAAATGTTGAAAGCTAATTAAGAGTTTACTCATTTAAGAGTGCACCCAAGAGCCCTGGCAGCCATTCAGGTGCCAGGCTACATACAAATTTTAGAAAGTTGGCATTTTCTACAACCTGTATCATGGGTCACATGACTAGAAGTAGCTGATATAAATATTAGACCCTCTGATGTAACTCTTCAGTACACTCCTGGACCTATGGAAAAAGGACTGACCTGCTGCCAGAGGACTTCCCTGCTGTATGACAATGAAGACTGGCCCTGAGTTATGTTATGTTATGTTAATTTAGTCTTTTATAGCGCGCGGCTACTCCGATAGAGTGTCCTGGCGCTTTTATTGACAGCCTGCGAAAGACAAACACAACACAAAAATAAAAAGACAAAGCCAGCAGAGAAAAGAAGAGCACACTAAAGGGCAAAGAGCCAAGTTTGAAGGCCCTTCCTAAAAGTCAGCAAATTAGAGGTGCTGCGTAATGCCAAAGGCAAAGTATTCCAAAGCTGTGGAGCCCGCAGCCTAAAAGAGCGGCCTCCAATGCGGGCCTTCTTTACTCGAAGAACCACAGCGAGGAACAACGATTCAGATCTCAGAGATCGGGCCGGATGGTAAAAGGCAAGCCTCCTTTGGAGATATTTAGCTCCCGAGGCGTGAAGAGCCTTGTGTGCCAAGGTCAAGGCCTTAAAAACTATCCGCTTCCGGATAGGCAGCCAATGAAGTGACTGCAAAAGGCCGGAGACTCTGGCTCGCCTGTGAAGGCCAAAAATGGCCCGCGCGGCCGTGTTCTGGACCACCTGCAGCCGTTGTAAGAGATACTCCGGCAGGCAAAGGTATAGGACGTTGGAATAGTCCAATCTTGAACCAATTAAGGCCTGCACCGTGGTCTTCCTGTGATCTTCTGAGAGCAGAGGAAGAAAATTCCGGAGCATCCTAAGGAGGCCAAAACAGGTACCCGTAAGAGCAAGGATCTGAGATCTTAAAGTCAGACCATTATAAATCTTGATCCCCAAGTTCTTTGCTAGCTGGGACGATCGTGCTGGAGGAGACATATTAGCAGGCCACCATTCCTGCCAATCTGGGTCGGATAGGCAGCCGAAGAAGAGTACCTCAGATTTATCTGAGTTGCACCTGAGGCTGTTCAGCTGGAACCATTTAAAAACAGCCCCAAGGCACTCATGGATACTCTCTTCATCAAAATCTTCTCCTTTCCCGCACGTAAAGAGGAGCTGGGTATCGTCGGCATAAGATACGATCTGGGCCCCGAAAGACTCGGCCAATGCCGCCAGAGGGGTCATAAAGATGTTAAAAAGAGTCGGGCTCAACACAGAGCCCTGCGGGACTCCGACTCCCAAAGGCGGCATCACGGCAGAGCTAGGTGAGGCCCAGACCGTTTGTCGACGGCCAGCCAAAAATTATCTAAACCAGCTGAGCACCGTCCCCCTCAGACCGATCTCATGAAGTCTGACGAGCAGACCCTCGTGGGGGACGGTGTCAAAGGCCGCCGACAGGTCAAGCATTACAAGCATAGCTTTGCCTCCCGAATCCAGTGCCTCTTTAATGGCTTCGGACACCTCCAAAAGCGCCGTCTCGGTGCTTAAATTGGAGTGACTTAAATTGGAGTGACTCCAACAGTCAGCTGATGGACCTTCTGTTCAGAGCTACTGGAGCACAACAACTCCACAGGCCTGCCTCAACTGCCCAGCTGTCCTGCTGCACTAGACCTGCTGGAGTGAGTTACTGATCTTCAAGTGGTGCCTCCTAGGTCCTGGGCCTTTGTCCGGCATAAGAGAGAGAATGATGCAAATTCCCGCAAAGCATCACCGCACAGCTGCCAGCCTCATCGGAACCGACATAGAAAGACACAAAGCACAGCAAAGCCTCGCTGCACAATCTAACCTGAACCGATGTTGGACGACGTAAAGCAAGGCCACACAGACCGCACAAGGATATAAGGTAAAATCCTCAGTGGGCCAAATTTGGTCATGTGCCCGGCCTGTGCTCCATCATGCTCGGCCTGAACTGGCGACTTTATCCAGTGACAATGCGACCAGATACCTTCAGTTGCGGCTTTGAACCTTTTGCGGCTACTTTTATCTAACTCATTTAAAATTGCATATCCCCAGTTCTGTTAATTAGATTTTTGTCATTCCGGTCTCAAATACTTTATTAAATTTACCCTATTTCTCAAAATTGGTATGGGATTTTTCTTGTGTTGTGTTTTCACTTTATCACTTTTTGTGTGCTGCACAAACCCTTTATACATTGCCTCTAAGTTATGCCTGACTGCTTTTGTGACAAGCAACCAGAGGGTTAAGAGCAGGTTAATTTAGTGACTTTTTGTGTTTCTCCCTGTCAGGAATTGTGATTGTTGCTTAAGAAGGGCACAGATCCCCTCAACCAGCAACCCAATTTCTTACAGTATGCAAATACATAACTATATATTCTCACAGTGAACAATAGGTCGTCCCTTCTTAGCTAATGTGCATAGCAAAGGCAGTTTGCTTGTTGAGTTTCCAGTTCTTGGGTTGTAAGCTGAGCATTGCACTTGATGGTGTGAATGTTTTCTGGGCTCTATACTCATGATATTCTGTGAGGCTATTTTTTGTGAAGCTCTCAGAAGCTTCTTAGCATGAGGACAATCAGTGGTAACTGATGCCTTAGAGCATGTCAGGGCCCCTATCAACTAGTCTTGTCTACCTGACGTGAGCACCAAACAGATCAGTTTTGAGGGTGTGGGTGTTGCAAAGTCATCCTGTGCCCTGTGCATCCCTCAAATGTGTTGCTGCTTGGTACTGGTGGTGACAGACTGACTATCCCTGGGCTCTGTCTAACCAGGCCTAGGGCCAGTGCTATGCTGAAAAAGACACTATGGGTTAGAGTACCCTTATAATTGGCATGACCTCCCCTATAAGGCCCTAGAACATAATAGTGGTTCCAACACAGGGCTGGGGCTCAGAGCAGTAAGGCCAAGCCTCACAAAAGTAACCAACAATATGACTGCCAGTACTGCCAATCTATTTAGTTTCTTTTTCAAGGGGACGTATTGACCTCAAACAATATGTACCATAGATCTGAAATAAATCAATTAATTTTATTTGTATTTCACATATCAAAAACAATTTTTTCTTTTTGTATATTTTCAAAACATGATTTACATTTGCACCTTATCACATCCTAAAAGACCAAATACTTCACATTCATTCTCTCTGTTTCATGCACTCTTTTCATACATTCCTACATTTACCATCCATTTATCCAAACATACACTTTTTCAAAAAACAATACAATATATACATTTTTCATCAATTATTTACACAAAACACCCATGGGATATCTTTTGATAAACTTTTCATTTATGACATATGTAAACTCTCCTAAGGCTGTATGAAGAACTGGTCTACGCGGTTCGAACGCCCTAGATTGAGGGGAGTTCTCATCAGGACCACGTAGCTTAGTACTGCTATGTACAACTGTGTTTCTCATGAAAGAATTGATGTCTTCTAGGACTGTCAATTGTTTGTATTCACTTGAAGACTTTAGAAGGATTGGGGGCCTGGGTCCATTCAGGCAATAGTAGGTCCGCGTTTTCTCATTTTGGATGAGTCCTCTGAATTAAGTTTGCGGGCATTCAGTATTGTGTAGGTCTATTCAACGTGCATTTCTCTTTCTTGTTTCCTGGTCAATAGAACATAATAAGGCAGGGAGATTGAAACTACCCTTAAATCCCTAGTCTATAATATGGCATGGCAGTTTAGAGGCCAGCATCCCTTTCTGCACTTGCATGGGTGCACTGCTGAAGAATGATGTCTTTTTTAAAGTGGCTCTGTGCTACAGGACTGCTTTTAAAAATTAAATTGTGCCCAAACTCAATATTTGTGTTAGGGGCACTTAATAATGGTTGACCTACAATGCTTGGGCATATTAGGTACCCCCAGGGTCTCCCCAAGGTGTTCCAATGGTGGGGGGGGGGGGGAGTAGGCATTTATAAGTAGGACCCTTATAAAATGAGTTTTATATGCCCTGGGTTTAGTGACATTGTACATTTCACTTCCCACATTGTTGTAAAGTGCTTGCCAAAATCGACCTTTGTACTAGGAGCACTGTGGAGTGAGGATCTGCAATATTTTTACATATTCAGAAACACTAAAGTCTCCCCTAGGTGTTCCAAGGGTGTTGGTATAGGCAGGACCCTTATAAAATATGTTTTATAAGCCCTGGTGTTAGAAAAATGTCCCACGTTATTTTCCCATTGAAAATCCCCTGCTACATAGGTTAACATGGCAAGAAGGTAGTAACTAATAATTCCCACTAGGAGAATCGAATCATAAACTGCCCCCTTCAAACACTTCCTAGAATGGTATTGATAAATCAAACAATATGGTTTTGTTGAATTTCCCCTAAAGTGTACCTACAAAAGGTTATACGTCTTTCTGGTCTGTAAGCCAAAATTCAGCCTTCCAGTGGTCTGTCCTGATTGGTCAGAGTTAAGTGGATTAGCCAGGCTCCTTAGATGAGGTGCGACATAGCCCCTGGGGTTAGAAATGTTTTTTGGGAGGGCATGGTTCTGCTACAAAGGGAAGCAGAGCAGCGGGAGGGGTCATAAACCATATTCTTCAATGCAAGGAGGAGACAGGCAGAAGAAGACAGTTTCAATTTACACCTCTCCCCTTTGAACCCAGCCAGATGGTGGGATTAAGGAAGGAACAAGCAGAGGCAAGGGGTAGAGACTATGGAGATTAACAATCCTGGGGTTGTGTTTAGCTAGTTCTTCTCTCCCTACTGGAAAATCAGCCATGATGAATTTTGGAGAAATGGTGCTCTCTGGGAGAAAATAGTGCCACACTTTGGAGGATGTGGTCATACCCTGGGGCATTGCCCTGCACCTAATCGGACAGGAGTGCCCTCCCGCTTGGCCCAGAGAACTTGGAATAAGTATCTGTGAGGGTCAGAACTTCTCGGACTTGCTGCTCAAAACGTAACCCATTTACCGCGGCTGAAAATCCGCCGCGGTGCAGCAGCATTGAAGAGTGGGCGGGCCGCATCGGCCTAAGGACGTGCGCAGCACTACGGAGGTAGTGCTTCCGACGGCCGTTGGCCGACAGAAGCAGCGAATGAGTTAAGAGAGAAGAAGGGCCTACGCTAAGGAGTTTGATTGACACCAACCAGGCCCTGCACTCTGAAGATTGCGCCTGCTGCACACTCTGAACTACAGCCCTGTGGATTTAACTTGCTTCAAAAGGACTAAAGAATGCACTCCCTGCAAGCTACAAGTTAAAAGAGCTCACCTGGAACGTCACCGCCAAGAATCCTCAGCCTGGTGTACTACCAGTGGATTTGCAAGGGTTTTGTTCAAGTGGACTGTGGGAACTGAAGTCCCAAACTTTCAAGAACCATCGTGGAGCTTCCAAACCCTTGGAGTAAGTTTTGGACCATTTGAGACCCTTTGGGAACTTCAGGAAGAAGTTCCAGACTTTTGGAGTAACTTTGGAAAAAAAGCTCCATAAGTGGACCGACTCGACCCAGCCAGCCACACCGGCGACCCTCAAACCCTGAGACGGCCTGCCATCCAGTTTCGTCTCACTGAAAGGCTCTGGATGTCCAACTTCCAGAGTCTGACTGGGAATAAGCTGAAACCCAAGCTGGTGAACCCTCACTGAAGCTGGCCTGGTGCATAGCACTGAGGGACCCCTGCAGAAAAAGCTCAGTAAAAGTTTCTAAGTCCAAATGTAGGAAAGGTGACCGGGACCAACCGCGAAAACCAAGCTGCCCACATTTAACTGCGAGACAGCCTGGAACCCTGGTTCATCCGCCCGGAAAAGCTTCAGAAGTCAGAATACCACATGTTTGACTGGGAGCTCCTAGTAATGCCAACCGGTGAACCATCACTGAATCTGGACTGGCTGAGAGCTTTGAGGGACCCCAGGAAGAAAAGCTCCAAAAAAGTTTTTAAGTCAGAAGGTAAAATCTCTGACAGAGACCTACAGCAGAAGTTAGTTGCGCAGAGCTCAGTTACGGTCATCCTGAAACTTTGACCTTATCTAGTGCGACCAGATGTTTCAATAAGCGTTATAGGTTTCTATGTGCTACATAGTGCTAAATCTTTACAAATTAAGATCTACGGTTCCCTACATTGGATTCTTTTTGTTTTGGTGTCATTTTAAAGATAAACATTTTTCCTACTTTTATTAATATTGTGTATGATTTATATTGTGAGTTGTGTCTTAATTATTTACTGAATTGGTATTTTTAAATTCTTTACATACCTGTCTTTGAAGTTAAGCCTGCATGCTCACAGCCAAGCTACCTAAGGTTGAGCAATGGAATCATTTTCTAAGACTTGTACTGAGCCCTATGTTGCATTAGTGGCCATATTTCCAGTGGTAGATACATTTACCACTACTAATAACCCACTTTCCAACAGTGGGTGAGAGAATATAGTGCCTAATTTATACACATAGTTCCAGGTGGTGGGTACGGACAATTATTATTGGGCCCTTACTTTATGTTTCAGCATCAGAATTAGACCCAGAGGATGAAAGAGGAAGAAAAGAGGAAACAAAAAGTAGGAAAAAAAACTTTAAGGAGCTGAAAAGACAGGAAATGTAGGATAGTGGATAAAAGACATATGGAGGGCAATACGGACCAGAAAGCCTATGTGTTGAAAAACTCCGTCATGAAGTTTGTACCTGGGTATATTATTTTAAATCCCTGACATCGAACTGCAACAGTACTGATGCATATTTGCTTTCTAACTGTTCCTTAGACAGAGTATTAACAAGGGTTTTTGTTGTCTGTTCAATTTTATAGGTTATTAAATAATACAGGAGGAATAGTGGGAATTATGCCTCCAGGCACATTAAATAATCCTTGAGTAATTGATGGCAATGTGAAATTTAACAATGTGTTCTTTTTCTGTTGGAGAAAGGAATAATACGTGAGGACTATGTCATCAAAGCTCTACCAGTCTGCCACTGATGCTTGGACTCCTGAATTAGATATGGAAAATTAACAGGAATGCAAAGAAGTAACAATATAAGATAAACTATGCACATCGTTGAGTACATCACCTTTTGGCACACTCACCCAAGATCAACTATTTTCTGCACCACGCATACAAATTTTACACGTCAGGCATGGTAGTTCATCCACTCGTTTTTTGGTACCTGTAGTTGTGCCACTATAAATGCTGAACTTCAGTTCCTTAGTAACACCTTTTATGGTAGAGACTCTATCTAACTGCAGGTTACTCACCTTAGAATATTCCCCAGGTGTCAGGCTGGATCTTGAGTAGTACCTCTGCAGGCAGTGAGTGGTGTCAACTACTCTACCAAATAATCAAAAGAGAAGGATCACTTGTCCTGTATAACCAAGGTATGCAGGTTTCGTTCCAGCTAGTCCCAAATAAAAAACCCTCATGCACGTGTAGAGTGTGGTAACTTAAGCGGTATATCTTGATTCTCCGCTGTTCTTGACAAGTGTCTGCATAATCATAGGGTTTAGTGGTTATGCATCCTCCACCCGGAGGTTTTACTCTTGGTTAAAAACAGTAGTGATCAGTGACCAGTGACGTGAAGGTGTGAACTATAAAGGTTAAAATCTCGTACAGGCAGAATGGTAAATTTTATTCGTTCTGGATTGAAAATGTTAAAATTAAGTTGTGTGCTAGAGAGTGATTAGGGCTCTCACACACTCTTATTAGTGAATATTGAAGGTCGACATGTTTCAGCCCTTCGTTGCCGGTTAGGTCAAGTGGGCTTTCATCAGAACCGTTGTGCAGGGTGTGTAGAGACCTCGGGCGTCTCTGTGAGTGTTGCGCAGATAGGCTTTTTATTGGTTGCCTATTTTCTGATGATTGAGGAGATGATATGTTAATCCTTCTCCTGGTTGGTCACTAGGTACCTGCAATGAGAAAACAAAAAATAGACTAGGGAATTAGGGGGTCGGGGGGGACTCATTTTTCTACTGGACTAGTATACTGGTAATTCTTACCAGGAACATAAAAACGCTATTAAAGCGAAGCAACTAAAAAATGGCAATACTTCACTTGTACCACTCACACACTAATGGCAAAGGTCAACTCTCCCAAGGATGGGACATTATGTTCAGTATGGCAAGATTTCCCTACTCATTCTATAATGTCAACATGCATTCGATAAAAGGGTTAGCCCATTGGAGTTAGGCTGTTATGTTAGCTATTTCTCGCTACGTGCAGCTTAGTTAGAAGTTCATGGCCCTGATCTTTAATATCATGCGCTGCCGTGAAGTTGCCAGTATAAAGGTAGTTAGTCAAACCTATGTGGCTGTAGAACAGATACGCGGAGTTAACACGTACCCGCCTGGTGTAGTATGGCAAAACTTCTCACAAATGCTGATGGTAAAGTTCAACTCTCCCAAAATAGGGACATAAATTGTAGTCATTCCCCAAAAACAACAGCCCTTAGGGATAGGCTGTCCGGTTAGTTATTACGCATTGCTTGCAGTACGATATAAAGTTCATGCCCCCAGATGCTAAAAATTATGCGCTACTATAACCTTGAGTTGCCGGTATAAAGATAGTTATTATTCATATGCACCTGGAAAACTGATTTGCGATGTTAACACGTACCTGCCTGGTGTGGTATTGTGCCACATCGGGGTCCCAGCGAGTCAAAGAGGCCTACTAGAAGTAATAATATAATTTCAGTACCTATTCCGGTTATAGGGAATACATTACGGTTTTGTTGCGGCGTCTGTTTTTCTCCAAGTGCTACCTGCGGTCTCGTTCGCACCACTTGTGCTGACTCTGCCACTCTGGGTCCGGGATAGTGCGAGCTGTTCCAGGTGGCTGGACTTAAAGTGACGGCAGCATGGCCATCAAAAAAAGACTCCTAAATGTAAATATGGGTCTGTTCTCCCTTTTGTTTGGAATCGCCAAGTGAAATTGTTTATTTTATTTAAAATAGACTTAGGAAGAGGAAAAATATAAATTAGAGAATATCATGGTCCAGTTTAGTCTCACGGACTGTTTGGTGTTCAGATTGTAATGGGCCTTATTTTCAACCACGTGTTGGAATCATGTAAGGTACAGTTAAAAAAAAAACATTGTCTCGGGATATAAGTCGCTGTATGTATTTCACTTAATTTCTGCAGGTGAAAAATGATAGCACACAACTTAATTTTAACATCTCGAATCCAGAACGAATAAAATGTACCATTCTGGCTGTATGAGATTTTAACCTTTATAGTTCACACCTTAACGTCACTGGTCACTGATCACTACTGTTTTTAACCAAGAGTAAGTTAGTTAAAAAGGAAAGAGAGTACCCTTCTAGTAACACCCACAGGAACAGGGTAATAATGCAAAAAAAGATTTGAGTGTTCCCTGGGTTGTTGATTCAAATGGGGAACCAAATTATTCATTCATCTCATTATATTGTCGCTCAGCCTATTCCTCAACCCTGTGCTATAGTAGAACCACAAAAACATAGATTTTGTATACAAAAACTTCAGAATCTTTATTATAAAAAATGTTTGTTTAAAAAGTATTCAATACATTGTAAAACATAAATTCTCCACAGATAGTTAAAAACAATTTCCGTCTGTTCAGTAGTGCCCAGGTTTCGGGTTTTTTTTTGGTCAAATACATGGGCACAAAATGTACAGATTAACACACTTTCCAAAACATCAAATTACAATAAAAAATAATTATAAAATATACACAATTAATACATCCCCTGCGGGGTAGTCGACGCGTTTCGGTGGTTATGGCAATAAGCCCCACCTTCCTCAGGACAGTTCTGATGTACACAAATATCTGTAAGCAGAAAATACCAGTATAAGAGTACATTCACAATATAATAAACTGCTTTATTTCTTCTTTATCATTCATTTTTGTAATTATCCATATTAATTTTGTGGTCCCACTATGCACTAACATTACTGTGATAGCCCTTAGAACCAACCCCCTTAAGGATCCATGTGGCCTTGGACAGATGGACTCATCTACCCCTGCATACATACATTTCCCTCAACTTAAGCATCACGCAATCAGTAGGATTGTATACCTCTTAAAGATATCCCTTTCTATTCAGGACATCTATGTGAAGTAAAACTTCTTTAGCGGCTTATTGAAGTCTCGCTCTACCAACAAAAAAAAGGAATTTATTATTAGCTGGATCATTCGTCTAGCTATCTAGTTTTAGGCTTACTGAAATTCCTCAAACTCATACCTTTTGTTTTTAGGCAAGGTCCTTAATTTTGCTCGCGGTATTTATTCTTTTCTCATTTCTGGCAGTTACGTTCAATTCTGCCCTGTGGGGGATCAGTTTGTCACATTAAATTCACCCTCCATTGTCATTATTTTAACTATTAACTAGATTGTCCTATCATGTTACACACCTTAGTTAGGGTAATCAGGTGTTTACACCGGTGTACTCTTCTGTTTTGTTGTCTCAGTGCTTTTCTTTATTCTGTAAAATTAGAATAATTCCCTTTAGTTACATGGTTGTGCCCTTTCTTTTCGCCCGTCACAGGAGAGCCTCACTCACCTCTTTTTTTCGAGTTCTTCTCAGTTAGCCGTTTTTATTTTGAGAATTTGCTGATTCCAACTCTAGAAAGAGCATGAGTGTGCATTAGTCACTTCCCCTTTTTTTTACTTTTTGGGATTCTTTTTATACTTCCAACTTCATTCTAGTTCTCACCTTTTAGTATCAAGTCTGATTTCCTGATGTGGATAAACCCGCATTACTTCTGCTGCGAATTGGACTTCCTTCAATTGTCCTTCTTGCAGGGGTCTCTATAAAAAATGTCATAATGTTATCCCCTTTGTGCAAACATATTTATGTTTCTATGCTACCCTCGATGCTGTATGGGCATAGTTTTATTTTTATGTATTATCAGCATGAGGAACTCAATGTTTTAATTTTGTAGTTTATTTAACATGCTGTTTATTATGCTCCCACTTTTTATTTGTCTTCTAATCTACAGTGCTTGAACCTGTTTACAGCCTCATATTCACATTGCCCATGTCTCACCCCAATGTTGCATATTTGGTGACATTTTCCTTAATCTTACCCCCATTCGCCACGCGGGCTTTCTGTCAATAATTATCTGTTTATATTTCTAATCGCGTAATCTGGGTGGATGTACCTTTTACCCTTAAGCGCTTACGCCAGCGATGTGTTGGGCTGATGCTCCTGTGAGCAATGAAGGTTCCCGGCGCTGCGCATTTTCAGAACAATTGTTTAACGCGATGGATTATTTATATCCACATTCAAAGTTTAACCGGGCATTATTCCCGCATTATTAAGACACAATTCGACTACCCTTTCATTCTAAGTCTGTGCCTATGCGCTGCTGAAAGATATCGGGCTGAAGGCAGCTATTTCCGATTACGTCTTCGGCTTTGCCTAGCGCTTTTGCCGGTGACATAAATTGACATTTCACCAATGTTACCGAGACAATTCCTCACCGTGTTGCTAGTTGTCTAACCGGTGTATCCCCAAAGTTTTAATTCCTGAAGAAACGCGCTGTTCTCACCAGCTTCTTTTTAAGGCGTGTTGAACTTAGCTCACCTCCCCGTTTTTGCACATGTGACCCCTCTCTTTACTAGACATCGACGAGGTTATCATTACATTCGGTAATCGGCGCCATCTCTGAGTGGTTATCGTTACATTCAGTAATCGGCGCCATCTATAAGTGGTTAGCGAAGTATATAACTGGAAGATTAAGCTCTATTTATTCGACATGATTTATTTTAGTTCACAATTTAAATTCCTTTTACATTAATATTTTAGACTTGAACTCCCCTTATATTATAAGTTCTTCAGATTGATTTAAAGCGCTTCTATTCTCTGTTCCTACTTTGGATTCATGTGCCTTTTTAGACTCTTCCACGTAACCCACTACATGTTAAATAGTCAGTATTCATGAATAGTCCAACCTTATTTCTTATTTATATTTCCCGGTCTTATTAGTAGATGTCCCTGATTTTTCATAGGGAAGGTATTATCGATACAGCCTTTCCCATTCCTCCCGGTTGTTTAGGCCCTCAGTATGTGTTCTGAATTTGCACATAAAAAACTGTTCTCTCATTTTTCGTTTTTTCTCCCAGTTACCCCCTCTTCTGGACATCGTGATTTTTTCCACAACGCACCACCTTAGGTCCTCTACTTTATGTTTTTTGTGCAGCCAATGCTCTGTTAATGGAGCATTGCACTTATTGATCCTAATAGCTGAGCGATGTTCATTTAACCGGATCCTTACTTCCCTTCCGGTTTCACCGATGTAGCCCAATACCATTCTGGCTGTACGAGATTTTAACCTTTATAGTTCACACCTTCACGTCACTGGTCACTGATCACTACTGTTTTTAACCAAGAGTAAAACCTCCGGGTGGAGGATGCATAACCACTAAACCCAATGATTATGCAGACACGTGTCAAGAACAGCGGAGAATCAAGATATACCGCTTAAGTTACCACACTCTACACGTGCATGAGGGTTTTTTATTTGGGATACCTTGGTTATACAGGACAAGTGATCCTTCTCTTTTGATTATTTGATATTGAAATTAAGGAAGCTGAACGGATCACGTCTTCCTCCTCCCCCTCTTCTGATTTTTTGGTCAACCACTCTACATCAGCATTGAAAGTGATGTCTCAGTGCATATATAAGTGCTACTCCAGCGCCATGATATCAGTTTTTCCTGTGACTATTTGCATGCCAGATATGCAGAGCTGCGTAAAAAATTATGGTTTGACCAGTGTGCAGTATCTAATGGGATCTTTAGGGTGAAGAGTTTCTACCAGTAAAGGCATTACTGAAGGTAAGTAACTTGGTCCTCTGTTAGGGACTTCTAACCTCAGATTCTTCACCTTAGAATAGATAACCAAGCAATACCTCCCAGAAGGCGGGCCTGCGAACTGGTTCAAACAAAAAAGTCCTGGAGGACTGAACCGGCAAAATGCCTACCTCGCCGGACCTAACTGTTAAAGCAGTGGTGCTTTGTGAACGTGTGGAGTCACGCCCCGGTAGGCACTTGGCAGATGCCCTGGAGAGGTACCCAGCAGGCTTACACTGCAGTAGTGGCGTTGACCCTGGTAGAATGGGGCCACATGTCTTCGGGAGGCTGCTTCTTAGCTAGTGCATAGCAGATCTTAATGCAAAGTACAGTCCATTGATCGATGATCCACCCCTCCACAGCCTTGCCATTTTCACTCCAGTGAACCTGATGAAACATGGATTGTCCACCCAATGGACTTTGGTGCGATCTCTATAGAATTGCAGAGCTCTCTTTGGGTCCAGGCAATGAAGTTTCTACCTTTCCTTGGAAGAATGAGGCAGGGTGAAAAATGTAGGCTGAGTGATACTCTGGCCGACATAAAGGGGGTGACCACCTTTGGCAAGTAGGAGGCCTGTGTCTGAAGGACCAGTTTGTCAGGGAAAATCCTGGTGTAAGGAGGCTAGACTGACCGAGCTTGAAGCTCTGTGACCTTCCTGGCTGATGTAATGGTCACTATGAAGACCGTTTTGAGAGTCAAGAGTCGTAAAGGACAGATGTGTATTGGCTCAAAGGGAGAACACATCAGAAAATTGAGGACCAGAATGAGGTACCTATGGGGCATCACAAAGAGGGTAGGAGGAAACAAGTGTTGTATACCTTTCAGAAAATGAGTCATAACAGGTGACGTGAAAAGGGAGGGCTGGTCGGGCAACCGCAGGAAAGCCCAAATGGCGGACAAGTACCCCTTAACAATGCCCAGGGCAAGGACTTGCCAGCTAAAGATAAAACAACAACACCTCTGGCAGTGGTGCAGAAGGGGGTCCACATGACATGAGCAGCACCGAGTTACAAACGTATCCCAATAGCAGGCGTAGACCATTTTTGGTGGAGAGACACCTGGCTGCCAAGATGACATCGCAGACCTCTGGAGGATGATTGAAATCTCTCAACTGCTACTGCTCAATCTCCATGCCTGAAGGTGAAGTGTGACCAGATTCGGGTGCAGGACCATGCACTGCTGCTGTCCCAGGAGATCCTCCTGAAAGGGAAGCCTGATCAGAGGACCAAGTCTCATGCTCAGGAGTTTGGGATACCATATTCTCAATGCCAAATCTAGAGCTACTAGGATGATATGGGTCCAGCCGGTCCTGACATTCATGAGAACCCTGGGCAGGGGTGGTATCGGCGGAAAGGCTTAAAGGAGTCCTAGTTCAATGATAAATGGAATGAGTCTCTGACTCCAAGTGAGAGCCACTTTGGAAACTCCAAAAGTGCTGAAATTGAGCGTTTTGAGCGGCAACCCACAGATCGAGCCAAGGTTCTCTCCATTTTTGGAGAAGACCACGTGCCACCTCTGGGTGTATTTGCTATTCGTGATCCACAATGCATCGATATCTTTGTTCGTCCACCCTAGCGTTTAAGGAACTGACCAGGTGTGGTATCACCAGAAAAATATCCTATTGATGCACTCAAGTTCAGAGGTGCAGAGCCTCCTCAAACATATTTCATGACCTCACCCTGCACTGTTTGTTGTGATATCACATTGAGGTGGCACTGTCCGTGAACATCAGAACAAGCCACCCTTTGATGGATAGAAGGAAGGCTGTCAGTGCTAAGAAGATTACTCTCAGCTGCAGAAGATGGAGAAATATTTTCTTGTACTTCTTTAACTTCCTCGATTTGAAGGAAGAGGTCTTACAATGCAAAGACAACTGTCCACAGGAACGGCTCTGAGAGAGGCCCTGAGGTCTGTCCCAGAACCGGGATTGACAATGGCGTTGACTAGGAGATTCATTACCTACTCACGAATCACCTTTGGGTGCATCCACTTGCACTTGACGTGGACCTTGGAGTCAGGACTCAACACTAGGCACCAGAGACAAACCAAGTGGGGATCAAACACAGACATCTGCTACATTACCCGCAAGGGTTGTCAGAGGACATGTCCCTAGCACTCTGGGAGCAATAGCTCAAAAATGGTCGACAAAAGGTCAAAAAGTTGGTCAAAAAATGACCGGGGTAGCTCTTGAGATTGGCTCTGTTGGCACAGAAAGAAGGGAACTGATGTCAGTGTACTGGAGTGGCTCATATATATCTCCGCATTGTCACTTCCAACGTGGTGCCAATTGAAGCCTCTTACCGGTGCACAGAGCTACTGCAAAAGATTTTCCGGATCCAGTCTAACATCAGGTGAATTTTCTAAGGTGAGGAATCTGCAGTTAGAAGTCTCTTTCAGAACAGGAAATTTAGACCAAGTGCAAGCACATAAGAAGTGAGCTACTCATAACCAGACATAGAATGAAGCATATCCTGGTTGTTCTTGTAAAGTACTTGCTATGTCTGTAAGTGAGGCTTGCACTGCTTCTTGTACTTGGGTATGTGGGGGTGAAGCTTCCACTTCTGCTTTATGCATTGTACCTGCTCTGTTTAGGTCAGAAAGGCTTGCTCTACTGATGCCTATTCTGCATTTGTTATGTGTTTATGAGGGAAGCTTGTACTATGACACCAATGCTGCCTTCCATGCACCATGTCGATTTCCATCATACCTACTCGGTACTGGAAGATCTTTCTTGATGCCCATTCAACCATTGGTCTGTTTTCCGAGTCTTCAGTGTTACACCATTAAAAGGTTAGCAACTCATTTATACAGAGGTCATGGTACTACCGAATAAAAAGATAAAAAGTAAAATAAAAAAATAAAAAATAGTCATGCTAAGAAGTCCAGCGATTCTCCATTAAATATATATTTAAGGACACTAAGGACATGAAATAAGACCAATATCACAAGCCTAAGGGTGTAGCCCTGTAGATCCAAACATATTTAAAGACAACCAGGGCTTCAAAGCAGGTTAGCCTTTGTGCAACTGCATCTTCCTTTGGAGAAGGCTCAAACTCTAATAGGCTTTACATTTATTTTTAAAACAAATTTTATTTGGTTTTATGATGGTATGCAGTGACCGAGGCCAACTTATCACTAATTGTCAATGTACAAGTCTTCTTGTACCAATAGAAGAAAATAAAAGAAAGAGAAGATAATAATTAACCTTGGCTAGACTGGGCACAAACTTGACCCCCCTCGCCCCCCCCCACATCTTTCAACCATCAATACATCACGTAGGTCAGGTAGTTATGCCTAGTATATGGAGACTATAAAATTGAGTTGCTTTCCCACTGCATGACTCCACAGTGGGCAGGTCAATGCCTCTATAGTCCGCCCATCGTTGCCATATCCGTTGGTGCTTCTGTGGGCAACCCCGTGCTTGCAATACAGCCAATTCCATTCCCATGCACCAATCTATGGCTTTTTTCCACTTCCCTAAAGGTGGCAGAGCAAAACTCTTCCAATGTTGTGCGATATCCCGCTTAGCAAGCGCGACTCCCAGGAAATATAAGTGTTGCTTATACCTATTACCACCTATTCCATCTGTGCTACGTAACAAAACTATTTTGTGATCGGGCGCGAGATTTGATGAGAGTATCTTGCCAAGGCTGGCCAGTATTTTACACCAGTAAGTTAGGGGAGCGCTGCAGCTCCATACCATACGGAAGAAGGTGCCAGCTTCTCGATGACACCTCAGATATAACGGGGATACGTCACAGGCGATCTCCAGTGTAAAAGGTTCGGTGCAGAAATTTGAACTGAATTAGCCAGTGGCGGGTCGCTATAGCGGCGCCACAAGGATTCGCCAGTGCCTCCGTCCAGTCATCATCTGATAGGTCTGGTTCTAACGTTCTATTGTTGTGCGTGACAATGGTTTGATATGTTTGCTTAATCTTGTGTTCTCCAATATCTCCCATTAATAGTCGCTCTTCCAGCGGATAGAATTATGGAAGTTCTGTCAGTGTTGCTATGTGTGTGGATAGGGCATGTCACAGTTTTAAATATTTATAGAATTTATTACTGTGGAGGTGGTACTCCTCCTGCAGTTGTTGGAAGGATTTAAGAACAGCACCCTTCGTAATGTTTCCTAGTGTAGATATGCCAATGAGATCCCATGCACGGAACCCAGAGAGTGTCCCCACCTGTCGAAGGTGAGATCCCGGCCACAGTGGAATCGCCTGCGTCAAGCCCCCCATCCCATTTGCCGAACCACACATCACTACAGCTGAATCACCACTCTGATGGCAGGTGGGAGACAGCCCAAGCGACCATGGTTGTACAGCAAGTCCAGCAACGACTGGTCCTCCATCACAATTCTCTCTACTGCGAATGCAGGATCTGTCTGGGGATTATACCACTGCGTAGTATGCAAAAATATTCTCTGTCGCTATCCCGCCACAGTAGATGGATTGAGTACCTGCTTGCAGTGCGACACACATAACCACGCCAACCCCACAAGAAGGTATTAAGGAAACCATATAGGTAATTCTGAAGTCTATATAAGATCTGTAGTAATGAGACCATCTTAAAGATGGTCGACCTGCCATACAGGGAGAAGGGAAGAGGAGACCAGGCCCGTACCTCGTCTTTAATTTTGGATATTAGAGGAGTTGTGTTGCGTGCCCAGTGCACCCCCTGATCAGTGGACACAAAAACACCCAAGTATGTGAAGCCATCAGATGCATGCGTCAGTTGTGTCACCTAAGTGCCCCGCCACTGATCATCACAGACCAGGAAGAGTATGGACTTAGACGGATTAGTGTAGAGACCCCATGTTTCTCCAAACACACAGGATTTGCAGAATCCAAGGGCCCGTGAACCTCGGGTCTGTAAGGAAGAACAGGACGTCATCCGCTTATAATGAGATCTTGTCTGACACCTCCCTGGGCCATTGAAAGCCTCGGACCAGTTGATAGGTTTTACATCTTTGATATATGGTAATATTGGACATCTGCATAGGGCCCAAATTACACCACTCTCAAAAGTGTGTGTATACAAAAGAGTATGCCTAGAACCTTTTCACTCTGACCAATAATGCCCTGATTCAAGTGCTGCCCATTCCTAGGCCTCAAATAATTCTTGCCATTCCATAATGATAGTATACTATGGCCATAGTGTACTATCATTATAGAAGGGCAAGAATTATTTGAGTTTCATCATAACATAGATATCTAAAATATGCCAAGATTCATTATCAATATGCCAAGATTCATTATCAATATGCCAAGGCCAACCAATACCAGCATTATGCTGAATGGCTAAAATATGCCAATAATTATCATTAAGCTGGGACCAGCACTAGATCAGGAGAGCGAGCCATATTACCACGAATGCACATAAAATGCAGGGGAATTACCTACATAATGCCTGGGTCAAGGCTATCATGCCATGGATGCCCACAAGAAGCAATGCATTACCACCACTGTGCCAGGGCTAACACGGTACAAGGATTGTGCACCATCATGAGAAAGGTTGTGTTCATTTGAATTAAAATGTGCATTAACACCAGTTGCTCTACACCTCAATTCACACGTGTACACTGACATAGCTTTTGCTATTGAAACAAAATCATTATGTTAAAGTGTGTTCTTTCTGGCTTGGGCAAACTAGGTCTGAGTTAGGCTTTGACGCCATTTTGTTCAAAATGGTTGCAGTATCATGTTGTTCATTCTGTTTTTCTCGCCTGAACCTACATGCAGCAGGACATGGATTATTTATTTCTGTATGACACTTCTCAAAGAGCTCGCTAGAGGAAATCATTTTGCTACATTCTCTAAGATTCTCCCTGCTGCACACTGCTGTACATTCATTCACAATGGTTTTCTGTTTTTTATGTTCCTAGTTGATTCCAACACCTCCGCACGATATTGTGTCAGAAGGGGCAGTATTCGTGTGTAGTGGGTAAATGCTAAGGTGATCGGGTTATGTGACATTCTACAGTGTGATTTCAAGGATCATATCGTGCGGACTTTGCAGTCTTAACATTTCCTGTGCAAGAAAACTGTATAGTAACTCTTGAATTTGTGGGTGAGACAGGGAACATATTAAGACCTTTCCTGAGCAATGGAACGCTACCCGATTTATTACTGATTTTGCAGCACACTTGGGACTTACTATTTCACTGATTTTCGACCATTATTATATCATTTTGCATTTGATAGCCTTAATGTGAAATGATTTATATGTAATTCAGTGAGTTTCTTGTTGCATCTGTATTTGATTATTTCTGTATTGTACCTTTACATTTTGTAATAAACATTTACGGTTTTCTAATTTTTAATCTCAAACGCCCTTTTTGAGTCACTCCTTCCTTATTGCATGTATTTTGAAATGCTGTTTGAATCTTGTATCTAGGGACACATTTCCTCATAGTCTTTGAGGTCAGCACCATCCACGGTCCACTCAACTTTGGGACACCTCTGTCATGCAGATTTCCTAGCGCCCTGCGTGCAACCATTCTAGGAATGCCCAAATGTGGCCCATAATCTCCCCCATTATTCTTGGGCCAGCGCTTTACCATATGTAGCCCCCCCCCCCCAAACTCATGACGACCCACAATATGCCAAGAGTTTCCACCATTTCCAGAGTCAGGATTGCCGAAAAGAGGGGTAATGTCTAGTCATGGATTTGACAACATACAAGTAATGACCCTCATTATGCCAGGGCCAGCTCTGTAGCAGGTGTGGGAAACGAGATGCCATGCCACATAAATATAAAGAATTACTAGCCAGTTTCCAAGAATTACCACCATTATATCAGGGTCAGCTGTATCCCAAGGGTGGGCACAATCATGCCATGTGTGCCCATGGCATACAAAGAATTAAGACGATGCCAGACCAGCACTGTACCAATTGTGGAACTATCCAAGCTTACAATATGCCATGAATTACTAATGTGCCAGGGCCAGCTGTACGCCAAGATTGGGCACTGCTATTCCATAGATGCCCACAATATGCCAAGAATTACCACTATTTCTAGGAAGCACAATATCTCACCTGAGGATGCACAAATATTCCATGAATACCACCATTTTATCATGGCCAGTATTATACAAATGAGAATCAGCATTACAAAAGGAATAATCACAAATCAAAATCACCAAGAAAATCCACCATTATACCATTGACAACATTGCCCAATGGATGTGCACCATCATGCCCATATATGCCAAGAATTCAGACAGATATGTCAGGGCAATATTAAGCGAGGGTTGAGCCCAGCGTTCTCTCATATGCAGGCAGAGACATAGACTGCAGAAGTATTCAATTTTTTAAAATTTTTAGAACACTTGCCCATATCCCGCTCTGTCTGATCTCCCTCCTTTACTGCTACCCTCTTGGTCCTGCTGCTTCACACTCTCTGTTTCATCACATTGCTCTGAGACGCTTTCCCGCTGCACATAGGGTACTGCATCACACTTAGGTCATGATTAATAGGCTAAAAGAATGTGCACCTGCTAATTTACATTAGCTTGGGGTGCACAAATGAGTCCCCCCTCCCACAGGCTCCCAACAATATGAAAGCTGTGGTGTCCCAGGTGGGATCGCGGCACCCCCAAAAAAAATGCCAAAATTGTTCCCTGTTCCTGGCAAGGTGTGTTCCCATAATGCCCTTTGTAAGTAAATTTGCATATGTTTTACAGCTTTGCAGTGCTCTAATCTGGGGAACAAGCACTACCAACATGTTATAGGGGGATGTAGGGAGCGCAGCCCCCTCCTCTGGACACCTCCTTCCCTCCAGCAATCATTTATTAAAAGGTAACCCAACATTTCATGGGGTGTTTACAGTGTGACACCAGGAAAGGTTCATGGGGTTTGAAAACATTCCCAGAGCTAAAGGTTTGCTTTTCAGCTGGGACCTCTTGTGGTTGATCTTATGACTGTATTGTATTGCCTGAGGAGTGTAAAAGAAAGACTCTGACACTATTTAATGTTGATTTATTTAAAGGTTTATTGTTTGACTAGCATTGCAATGCTTGTTATTAAAAATGAATGCCTTGAATATAGAATTGGATTATATCGGTTTATACTGTTTAATCATAACAGGATTACTGTTTTATTAAGGTGGCATCTCTTTGACAAAGCCAATAGGCTTGCCTGATAGGCTTGCCTAATATATTGATATGGCCAGACCTCCATAACGCCAATGGGCCTGCCTTTTACATATTGATGTGTTGACCCCTTGACAAAGCCAGTAGAGTGGCCGTATTTAAAACACCCCATTATAGTGCAATAAGCACTCCCCTTAGCTGGCATTTATGGGGGGAAGAAATTGGCCATCCCCAGTGGGGTTGGGTGCAGGGCCTGTCTGCTACAGGCCAATGACGGTATGATAGTAAGATCACACTTACATTTTTAGTGAATACATAGGGTTTTTGCAATGCAAAAGTTAAAGTAACGTTATAGTTAGGTGGAATAATAAGATCAATCTTTATGTAAAAATAAATCCTAGAAATTCACACACAAAAAAAACCAAAGGTTGAAGTGAAAATGGTTATGGTGGAAATGCCAGTCAAACTAGAGATTGCTGAAATTTGCCAGTTATAGTTTACTGAGCTAACTATAACTTGCAAGTTAAAAATATCCCAAGTCTAGAAACCTGCACACTGGTCAAAGCCAATTTGATGTTGGGGCTCTGTAATGTGGATAGCCATGAAAGCCCCTGACATCAATGCGAGGGATTGGTGCCTATATTGACCCTGCACGTCATTTCCAGAGTGGAACAGCATCAGTGTGGAGTGTGCAGCACCACCCACGGTCATGCAGAAGTACTGCTAAATAGTTTCCAGGTCCAGTCTGACACCTGGTGACTATTCAAAAGGTGAGGAAAATGCAGTTAGATGGACTCTCTACCGGAATGAGCGTTACCAAAGGTAAATAACTTGTTCATCAAGTTATACTTGCAAGTCTCCTTACTACATGCTATTTAATATGGACCAGTTAGAAAATGCCTTTCTTCATTTAGTCATGTCTCCATAAAGTAGAACTCATTTGCTCTAATGTTGAGCAACGCAAAGAATAGAGCCTATAGCCTATGTAAGTCTGTTACTCAACCCTTACCCCATTTACTCTCTGCTGATCATCTCATCTGAATGGATGGACCCTTCATCCAGTGCACCTGCTGTGTCTAAACTACTGAAAGAATATAGGGACATTAAGAGTCAGACAGTAGGATGGTTGATTTGTGGGACAGAATGTCTACCTTAATATGTTTTCAGATATACTTATGTATGTCAGCATGTATTTATATAGACTCAATGAAACATGCAAATAACCAACCCACCCAGAGGCAGACAACCCAGCCAGGTGTAGACAACCCCCCCATAGGCAGCCAATCTCATGCTGCACACAACCTTTTATCACACATGAGGTTGACCGTCCAACCTCCGCACGCAGAACCCCTTAGGCAGCCAACCTCATGCTGCACAGGGCCTTTGTTCATGCTTGGTGTGGGGTTGGCCGCAGGGCCTGTGTTGCAGCCAGGCCCAACTACCAACTCCCCGCAGGCAGGCAACCCCAAAGGCTGTGAGCAGCTGGGTGTTGGTAACAGGTCTTGGCCTGCCACTAGGCCATGTAACCAAACCTCCATCTGGCTGCAATCCCCACACCGTGCACAGCCTTTGACATTTGCAGCGTAGGGTTGACCTTCGGACCCAGGGACCCCATCCTCTGGAGTCAAAATATATATCAAGGGAAAGGGGCATGCAGTCCCCTCTCCACCCCTTAATAGGCCCGGGGACCACAACCCCAGGGGGCACAATAGAATTTGAAAAAAGGTAGGGTAGACCCGGAGGCCTCTCATCCCCCATGGCCAAAATCTTAGGTATGACCCCCCACCCCCTCCTCCAAGCCTTCTTAGACCCACGGAATCCCATCCCCTGGGGACAAATCAATGGGGAAGGGGCTGTGTGGCCCCAGTGACCCCAACCCCGGGGGCCATAGTTTATTTAAAGGGGGAGGGGGCCGCACAGCTGCCCACCCCCATACCAGGGGCCAAAACACATGAAACCGAGGATGGGGGTATGCAGTACCCCTCCCTGAGGCTTATTCGGCACCAGGGACCCCATCCCCCAGGGCCGAGTTATTATTAAAGGGGAGGGGCATGCGGCCCGAGCCTAATTAGGCCCCGGGAACCCCATACCCTGGGGCCGCAATGTAAATAAAAGGGGAGGGAGATCCCTCTCCCCAAAACTTTATAGGCCCCGGAGACCCAATTCCCCGGGCCTTCATTTTAAAAAGGTGAGTGCCCCAGTGCCCACTTGGGTCACCCACCATGCACACATTGGAGGCTGGGGGGGGAGGGGGGAACCAAGGGTCACTGCGGCCCCAGCCAGCTCCCCGCATGCAGCAGAAGCCATAATTGCTCGTGCCCAGAGAGAGCAGGTATTTATGCTGCTCCCTCTGGGCAAGAGCAATATGTTGTTCTGTTTCCCTGTCCACATCAGTGTTTATGGAACATCGGCAGATTGGATTGCACTCTCAGCAGCTCTGGCATAGAATTCCAAAGCTTGGAAGTATGGTACACAAAACCTCTGCCACTACAACTTTGAAAAAACAATAGTTGATGGACAGAATGCAGAACAATGTCATACATTCCCCCCAGTACAGAGATCTGGGCCTAAATCCATAGTTTTTTTGCTCACCATGCCATTGCAGTTTGGACCCAGCCATATGCAAATCAGTCTTGACCGTGTGCCCCAAGGCAACAGTCCAGCCCGAACTGCCAAGCCAGGTCCTCCCTGGACTGGAAACAAGCATCCTAGGACCGGTTTCGGGCTTTCAGCCCTCATCAGCCAGGATAGCTTGATTCCAGTGGCATGGAGAGCAAGGGACTCACGTCTGAGCATATCCGTCCCACTCGGGGTGACAAATGCAAAAACAACAGTTGATGGACATAATGCAGAACAATGTCATACATACACCTCAGTACAGAGATCTGGGCGCCTAAATCCAACGTTTTTTTGCTCACCATGCCCTTCCAGTTTGGACCCAGCCATATGCAAATCAGTCTTGACTCTGTGCCCCATGGAGTGAGCTAAAGAACGATGATGGATTGTACCCAGATCATTTGACTGGGGGTGAGTGCTTGCATTGTTCAACACTCCAATCTCATGTAACACTCTAGGAGGGCATGGATCTACTGCCCCTCCCTGATTTAATGATTAATATCAATTCCTTTAGAGTGGAAAATTGCGGAAAGTCACAAGATTTTCTTTTGAAGGATATTCCTTGCCCGATGGACAGCCATCCCTCTAGATCACACTTTACTCATCATAGACATCCTCAACCTTTTTCTTAAATCATCACAGAGGTGTCTACATGGGAGTAGTGGGCTAACAAATGACAGGAGTGCAGCACTTATTTTTAATGTCCTTCTTTCCGTCATTATTCCTTTTTTTCTGTTAGAAAGTCATAATTTTGCCCTGTTCACCTCCATCTTTTGCTGAATGATACTGGTGGGAATTGACTGACTGTACTATGAGCTCTGCTAACCAGACCAAGGTGCAATGCTATGTTTAAAAAGGTACATGTAATCGGGTACACTTACAATTGGCAAGAACAGACCCTACAAATCCCCAGTAGATAATAGGGCCAGCTGGTGCAATCTACCTATAAATCCCTTGTATATATTAGGGTATAGAGGTTTAGAGGCCCTGAAGATTTCCTGCACTTGCATGAGTGCACTTATGTGTGCCTGCTGTCTGTTTAAATTAAGAAAAGGGAGAGGACCCGGTCACAAGTTTTTGTTCTGCTATCTTTTTTATTTAGAGCAGAGGCATATACTGAGGTATTTAATCCTTAGATATGCGTTTTTTATTATAAATAGATGAAGAAAAAAATTGTATCAATTTATACATACTTCTGACAGTCCGAAGAATTACTCACTGTCCTGCACACAGACACATATATTTACAGATGATTACAAACATACATTACTAAACATAACAGAAAAAATGAATGAAACATTCGTAACGATTTCAACCAAAGAATTCAACAAATAAGATTTTTTTCTTTTGTGGAAGTACCCTGTCCACAATTTCTATATCAGGCCACTAAGATGCTTATTTTTCAATATTTTGGCCTGATAAGCGCAACGGCAAGTATTACAATACACATTCAATTTATGTTTGATTGTATACAAAGCAAAGCCATATGCGCAACCAAAAGACATTCGAATTTAGAACGAATGAGAAGCCTGTAAGCCGACGCGTTTCTGAGCCTGTCTCTCTACTTGTTCAGGCTCTTCCTCAGGGCTTCGGGGCTGGGTACCTATGTAAATATAAGCAGAAGGCTTATTAGAATTGGGACCCTTACTAATGTTGTCACTAGCTTGGTTAAGCATCAATTGTTGTTACCTTGTTGCTCAATTTGAAACTTCGTGTGTTCAATCTCTTGGAGGACTCCTTGTATTCTGCAATAAAAGCAGTGATATAATGTCTGTTTCTTGCTAATGTTTTATGATGCTGTTTATTAACAATAATGGGAGCTTCACTCACGTGGTTTCCAGGCAGGGCGTTTTCGAATAAATTATGGGTTTCAGTATGTGTTGTTGACTGTCGTCAGAGCTGAAATGTCAACAAACGTGTGTTTTTTAATTTTTCCCGGAAAGTGAAAAGCGAGAGCTTCACAGTACTCTACAGGCAAATGAATATGTCAGCACTTACTTATTATTGCTCAGTTGGGCGCGGAGCGCCTAGCTTGTCAAGGCCTGGGGCGCCACCTCTTGACTTTTAATTGTTCTCGGCGCTGAAAAGTATAACTACCGTTGCGTTTTAATGGGACAAATATTTAAACGTCCTTAACGTTTTGTAATTTTTAGTATTAAAGTGAGCACCTACTTGCACTCTGTTTCAGGATGTGCCGGACGCCAGGCCTCTGCTAAACGGGGCGTTACTCAATTCTTTGTTTGTTCCGAGTGTGCAATTAATGCTGAAAACAATAAACGGAACAAGATTCTTAGGATTTGAGATTTCCCGATGTTTAGAAGCAATGTCTAGTTAACGCGCATGAAGGCATTTACCTGTAGAGTCATTGCGAGACGCCGCTATCTGCTTCGGATACCTCTGGTGAGTGAAAGCTCAAGTCTCACGAGAATTTAGAATTTAAACATGTGACTTAATGATTGTGGGACTTGTAGTCCAGAACGTGCATCATGGTTTTACGGTGATCTATACTGCCTACGACCCAGTTACTGATTTTGGCATTCAGTATGTTCATTAAGTCCTGCACTCACGCAGTCATATTTCAAAATTAAATATGCTTCCCTTTTTGATAGCAGTTCTTCTACATTACCTCCTCTAGTTGGGACTTTAATTTTGGATAACACAGACCACTTCAAATCTTTTTCTGTGTGACCAAGGTCAATGCAGTGCTGTACCATCGGCGCATTGAGAACTTTTTGTTTTATCCTAGATCTGTGTTGAGCCAATCTTTGTGAGACTTGTTGCGTAGTTTTTCCAATGTAGAGTTTGTCGCAAGGACAAATAATTACATAAACTACATTTTTACTTTTGAGTTCGTGAATTCCACATGGGTCCACCTGTTACTATGGTGTTCAAAGGTAGAGCCTTCAATGGTGTTTGTACATGAAATGCAATTACCGCATTTATGGTGTCCTTTGACCGGGTCCAATTTCCACAATGTGGGTAAATCTTTTTTCGGTTGCACGATGCCCAGGTCCGCTCGGATTATTTGTTGTCCGATGTTTTTATTCTTTTTTAAGGCGAACAAAGGCTTTGGGAAAGGTATGTCTAAGTTGGACAGCAGGTGCCAGTTTATTAATACAATGGCTTTGAATTTATTAGTCAGTGGGCCGAATTCAGTCTAAATGATACTTATTTTGAGTGTGTACCTTTATATTTGAGTAATGGAATGTTTAATTGTTTTGTAATCGACCACCCTTTTTTTATAACATTGTACTGACCCAGGTCGATGAGGTAAGGGTTTACCCCATTATGAACAAGTAGAGAGACAGGCTCAGAAACGCGTCGGCTTACAGGCTTCTCATTCGTTCTAAATTCGAATGTCTTTTGGTTGCGCATATGGCTTTGCTTTGTATACAATCAAACATAAATTGAATGTGTATTGTAATACTTGCCGTTGCGCTTATCAGGCCAAAATATTGAAAAATAAGCATCTTAGTGGCCTGATATAGAAATTGTGGACAGGGTACTTCCACAAAAGAAAAAAATCTTATTTGTTGAATTCTTTGGTTGAAATCGTTACGAATGTTTCATTCATTTTTTCTGTTATGTTTAGTAATGTATGTTTGTAATCATCTGTAAATATATGTGTCTGTGTGCAGGACAGTGAGTAATTCTTCGGACTGTCAGAAGTATGTATAAATTGATACAATTTTTTTCTTCATCTATTTATAATAAAAAACGCATATCTAAGGATTAAATACCTCAGTATATGCCTCTGCTCTAAATAAAAAAGATAGCAGAACAAAAACTTGTGACCGGGTCCTCTCCCTTTTCTTAATCAAATATTGTCCTACCCGGCCACACTACCGGACATAACCCCCCATATAAAAAAAAAAAATGCTGTCTGTTTAAAGGCAGAACTGATTTGCAGCCTGTCTTTAAAAGTAAATTTTCACAATTGGTACTGACATAGGAAATTTGAACCCCCTAGCCATTATATATGAGGGACCAATAGGCTCTAAGTCCCTCTAATATAATAGGGCATGGAAGTTTAGAGGCCCAGCACATTTCTTGCACATGTATGTGTGCACTGCTGAGTGCCTGCTCTCAGTTTTAAGGCAATATTGTTTTGCAGACTGTCTTTGATTGTCAATTGTATACAAACTCGACTTTGGTAGCACAGGCACTTTAAAAGTGATAATCTACTTTATTTGTACATATTAGGCACTCCCCAAGGTCTCCACCAGGAGTCCCAGGGGTGGAGGGCCATGAAACTATAAGCAGGGACCATATAAAAGATGTCTTATATATCCTGGTGAGGGAAAACCTGTCCATTTCATAGTTTCCCCATTGTAGATGCTTAGCTCCATAGGCTAGCAAAGCAATGAAAAAAGAGTAAATCTCATTCAAAGACTTGATACATTCAACAACTTGCCACTGTTGAATTTATCATGCTTAGTACAGAAGAGAAGTTATAGAACTTTCTCTTCTGCAAGCCAAATTCATTCCAGCCTTCTAGTAGTGTCTGCTGATTAGTCAGCCTTAACAGGCTTAGTTAGGCTGCTTTAATTAGATAAGTAGACTGGCCGGAGTAGAGGTTATCTGATGGAGAGCGCTATGAAGCTGCCGAGAATGGTTTATACAGAGTGGGCTGGGTAAATCAAACTAAGCTCAAAGAGAGCAGATCAGTAAAGAATGCCAGGAGTACCTACCCAAACATCCTTTGCCTCAATTTGACAGAAATTTGTAGAGGTCAGGGGGAAGGAGAGCAAATGGAAATGAGCCACACTGTGGTTTGGTTTAGCCAGCTCTTACTCCTCTGGTGATAAATCATCAATGTTGGATTTTGGAAGTGCAGTGCTTTGTGGGACAAGAAGATGCCACACTTTGGAGGAAGTTGTGATGCTTTTGGGTGGCACCCAACATCTCATTGGACAGATGTGCCCTCCTGATTGTCGCCCCAGAACACTGAATAAATATGTGAGAGCTGCATTGGCTCTCAGATCTGCTACCTGAAACTACAAGGAGGAGGAGGACTACCCTGCTGGAATCTGGATCTGCACCCAAAGGCCTGCACTCTGAATAACTGTACCTGCTGCACAATCTGGTAATACAATCTTGGGGACTGTGCATTGCTTCAAGAAGGATTTGAGTATGTTATGTCTTACTTGTTTGATGTTTTGCTGTTTTCAAATGCTTAACACACCTGTCTCCTAAGTTAGGCCTGAATGCTCGTTGTCAGATACCAGGAGATGAGCAGAGGGCTAATTTAGTCAGCCCTTTACAGGACCATATACCGTGTTCGTGGCCTTATTACTAGTGGTACCCCTACCAATACCCCACTTTCGAACACTTTCATTATTCCTTGTTTCCTTCTTTCTTGCAATGTTTTCTTCCTTTCTTCTTCTTTGGTTCTTTCCTTTTTCTTTCTTGCTTTACTTCCTTGGACTTTCTTGCCTTTCTCTTTCCTTCTTGTTCCCTTCCTTAATTTCTTTCCTTTTTCATTTATTTCCATCTATCCTTTCTTTCCTTTTTCTTTCTTTCTATATGTTTGCTTTGACTTTCCTTCATTCTTGATATCCTTTTCTTTCACTCTTGCTTTCTTTCCATTCCTTCCCCATTGCATTGTTTTTTCCCTTTTCCTGCATTCTTCCCTTCCTTTCTTTGCTTTTCATTCCTTCTTGACTTTTCCTAGTCTTCTTTCTTTTTTCTATCCTGTTTGCTTTCCTTCTTCTTTCTTTCTTATCTTCATTTCCTTATTTTGTTCTAACCTTCATTCTATCATTTCTTTCTTGCCTTCTTTCTATCTTACGTTCCTTCCTCCTTTCCTTCTTTCTTTCCCTCCTTCGCTTTCCTTTGTTCACGATTTCTCTTTCTATCCTTCCTTTTTCCTGTCTTCCATCTTTCTTTCCATATTTCTCTTTTCTCTTTTTCCTTCCTTCTTTACATGCCTTTTCTCTTTCTTGCCTTCTTTCCTTATGTCTTGCCTTTTGTTTTTCTTCCTTTCCTTCATTCCTAAATTCAAGAGGCTGGCAGCCAATAGCAGAACCAATGGCCTTTTTGGGGTTTTATTAAACAGGAGCATTTGATTTAACTACAATCATGTGTATGACATGTTTACTTATAGGGATTTGCAGCCACACGTCATCTATTTCGCTGTAGTTGTGTTATTTACATTATTCTCCAACCCACTCAAGCACGCATCAAGAGGCAATGCATCTTCCCATATCAGCGATTGACTGACTTCACTAGGAGTTCCAGTTTGCTGCACTTTCACAATGATCACATTCACACACAAAGTAGTTCCCTTCAGTGCCAGATAGTATCATAATGTGTGCTTAAAAACATTTTGCCTTTACCCAATGTTTTTTTTAGATTGACAAAACCACAACAGCATCCTAAACAAAATGTTTTGCAAAAGCCACGACAAAACATAGCAAGAATTGACAAAAAGCTGGCGAACAATGCCAAGCCTATAGACTTTGCCAATGCTTGTGCTATATGAGCTCTGCTTCTCACAAGATGATCTGTTGTGAAATCAGGTGCATTATTAGTATTCACAAGTCTCTTCAACAGGCAGGCTCCCACTCCACATCTCCCCCTCAAGCATTGGGCACAGGCAACATCACCCTACAACTGTGCACATTACACTGAGCCCCTAAAACCATCATGTGCTCAGCATGGCACATGAGGGGCATTGGCCAAGTGTTTGCCATCTAAATGATATACCCATTTAAGTAATACTGGCCCATCTACATCCTATGACTAACGTGCTTGTCAACCATCCTTCAGTAACAAAATTAAACTTACCACACCCGCATAAAAATGTAATTTAGATCCACCTGAAAGGTAAGCCCCAAAAGAATTACACAAACAGAAATTCACATGAAGCTGCACACATGTCCATAGCAGGGTCAATTTGAATCCAGGAGTTACAAAAAAAATATTGTCTACTCTACGTTGCCATCCACATTTAAAAGATCCCAAACAAAACCAAACACAATATCAACAGACTACTTTAACTCCAGTCATTGAAGCTTTCAGGACCATGAAGGGAGACCAAATTCTGAAAGTGATTTGGATCCATATAAGTTGTGGAAATGCACTAAAGAAAGGTACATTGCAAATACCGTGACCATTTGTTCAAGTGTTCCACTCATAAAAGATTCTGCAAGCCTTCCCAATACAATATGTCCATCACAGTTGGTTCTAGTTCCTTGCGGAGTTGAATTGCAGCCAATGGAGCTGGTTTCAATGGAGCGTGAGACAACTGTAGAGAACTAAAGTAAAGCACGGTTGGAGGACAAGAAATATGCAGGAACCCCCAGGTCCAGCAAGCTCATACAAGAATGAATCCTGAGATAATTCAGAAGAGGTGTGGGAATCACCTCTTGAGTAGTAAACACTGTTTGCTGAGGGGTAAAGCCTCCCCGGCCATGGTCTACAGCACTACTCCTAGCAGTGGAATGTAATGATATGGCATCAGCGAACATGTATCTATACTCAGTAAGAAGCTTAAGCTGTAAACGAGAAGGCATTTGTCCAAAGTACCCCATTGGAGTCTTCCACATCACTGCATCAACCAAGTGAAATGATAGATTTACTGTTTATGCAGGTTGACATTACGTTTGTAAGTACCAGGGGAGCCAAGTGGAGGGCAAAGGGAGGCATGGAACTCAAAATATTCACTTTCTATCACAGATTACTGGACGTTTCTGTACCATTAACAATGAAGATGCATTTCGAGAGAAAACAGTATATATTGCAAGGGGCAGGCCCAAAAAATGGGGGAAGATCTGGAATCCGTGGAACTCATACCGTGGAGATATTTGTACACCCCCGCTCACCGCCACCCAGAGTCCTTCCCCGTCGCCCTGACCTATAGCCCTTCCGGCTGTGGTATATCGTACTGCTCATATGCAATTCTGCCTCCGCCTCCCTCCCCTCATCTGTATTCAAAGACTTTTTTCTTCTGCTATCATGTATCTCCCGTCCTCCTTGAGCACAGACCTAATGACTGTATTATTACTGTACTGCCTTGCTTGTTTGTTTGATGTATTGTTTTTTTTGTGTTTCAAATAATAAAAAGTTACAAAAAAAAAAAAACAATGAAGATGCAGAAATGTGTCTTATATGTCTAAAGAAGATATCCAGTCTTCAAAGAATGCAAATTAATTTACAGTGCACAGCATTGAGCTCTTGAGGTATCCTCAGGAAACAGGGATTTAACAACCACGGGTCAGTGAATGACTTTAGAGTGAGGGTGGTGGTATGGAAAAGTCTGGGTTAAAAGTCCTTCCAAAAGATCTGATTCATAACTTTCTGAAGACCTAGAGGAAGAGTATTCCATGCTCTACCACCAGTTCATCCACACACTGGCACAACCACAAGGAAGGTCGAACTATTTGATATCACACATTTCTGTAAAGGGAATCAATTACTATTTTAAGGTACTTAGTAATTAGCTAACTGCACGGCAGATACATCTGGCTATAGTCTATAAAAGGGAGTGCTTTGAAACTATGCACAATTACCATTTTCAATTTTCGCTTATAAACGACTTGTTGAGAACTGCCCACTTTACACTGCCTTTAAAAAACACCATCACCTAGAAAGACCACCACTTGCGTGCGCCTTAAGTACCGTCAACAGTGCTAAGGTCTTTACCTGAGGGCCAGCCTAGAGTAGGATGGCTTGGGTCGTCCTGCTACTCATTTTGCAATAATCTGCTATTGCCTCATATATCCAAAAATGCTTATTTATGGCTACCTATTCATCGCTCTTATTGTGTCCTTAACCATTATTTCTGTCCTCTCCTCAGCTGCCTTGCTTGGTGTGCATGTGCTGTCTCTCTATTATCTAGGCTTATCTCTCCCTCACCTGCTACATGGGGTGTTTGGAATGTTTATTTACTCCAAGAAGTTACACTTCTACTATTGGTTTTTACTTTTGTTTTAATCTTCTGCTCCATCGTATTAGTGAATCCAAACCTCTGATCTCAACCAAGATTCCTATGGAAATGACACACTTCCATTTCGCCAACTCTAGATTACCACTTTCCTTCATATTCTTGATAATCCATAATCCTAACTGTCCTTCCTCCTTTTGAGATGAAGCCAACACTTCATTTGGCCTATTCCATCTCTTTCTTGCCTGTTCTTTCTCATTGGGGGCTGCAATCACCATCTTGGCTCCTCTTCCACAATTACTCCCTTCCTTTCTATCTTTAAGATCTCCTCAATTGTACCAGTTATCAGGTTCCTTTGTGGACTTCATTTCTGCTAATACTTTACACATGTCATGTCTATGCCCATCTAATTCCGACATCAGATCTCTTGCCGTCCTCTTGAATTTACCTTTCCCTATCTTAACCTCTTTGGACTTCAGAGTGCCTTACTTACAAAATAACCTTGCTTTAAGGATCTCTCCATCTTTGACACACTGCCTTTCTCAACCTAAGTCTTGTATCAATGCTGATCTAAGTGGCACTCAACTCATTCTCTCTTGCTCCCTCTTTCACTGCAAACCATACATGCACTCTCTTCAGTAAGATTTTTCTTGCTTCTCCCTTCTAGCCTCCCACATTCTCATGCTTCTACCTAATTGCAGACTCCGACCACATTTCTTCCGGTGCAAATCCTACAGCAGCACCTTCTCCCTTCCCTCTAGGTCCTTCCTTATCGTATTTTTCTCTCTGGTTGCTTTCATACCTCCTTTAACCATGCTGCTATTCAACCACTTTCAAAAAATCCTTTGCTGACCCCTCCGTGTCCTCAGGCCTTTTTTTGTAAAACTGACCCAAGATGAAGACCCTTCCAAACCCATGGGGCCCGACTTTTGTTCATGGAGTTCAACAGACGGAAAATGGGGGTCCTGGATTCATAAAATTCTTGAAGTTGGGCTGGGGTTGCTCTGGGAAATGAAGGAAAGCAAAGAGCAGACCCAGTGTCAGACACCGCTCCACAGAAACAACTTGGGAAGTGGGGCATGGACCTGTGGCATTGTTTCCTCCTATCCTCCAAAGAATGGGAGCGACACAGAGAAGACAAAGAATACTTAGACTTCTCCTCGTGAGACTTGCATTTAGTCAAGGATCGAAATAAAGATCGACCCGAGCGACTCTGCGAGTAGTCCCCGAAAACTCCCTCATGAATGGGACCTGGAGCGGTCCCGAGTCGCATGATGACCTGCCAAAAGCTTCCTGGCTTGCTCGTGGATAGGCTTGGGGTTCATAGTCTTGCATTCTACATGGGTCGCAGAGTTGTGGTCCTGCTTCAGGCACTACAGACATACCAAGTGGGTGTCTGTCACATATATCTGTGAAAGGCACCACAAGGCTTGAAAGCAGTAGGCTTCTTTAGGGACATCTCTGAAATATAAAATTGGAAGAAAAAAGGCACACTAGTCGCTTTCGATACGTTAAAAAAAAGCCAGCCAAAAAATTACTGAGGGGGGCTCAACTGGATCCACGCTGATGGCACGAAAAGAAAACTGAGGTCAGCACACCTGGGTGGCACCTTTATAGGCACTACTCACTTCACTTCCAGCACGGAGATCGCCTCGCGGAGCCGAACCACACCTCCAACCGGCATGCAAGGGGATTGCTAAAAATTTCTGGATGCAGTCTGATCTCCAAGGAATCTGCGGCTAGAAGTCTATCAGATCGATGCTCATTTAGATTTTTAATCTATTTAACCTCTTCAGTCAGGATTTCATCTAGTTTGGTCAAACGAGACTGGTCTGCTTGCAGTTCTAACAATGTCAATGCTGCTCCTAACAGTGACCTATGTTCCAAGGTATCTTTCATCTATCCACCTCACGTAACACAGTGGGCCACTCATTCCTTCTCTCGACTCTATTCATTACATTTTTCTGGCACTATGTCTCCTTAGAAGTTCTTTTACATTTCAAATCAGTCTTTTGGTATCAAGGACTACCTCACCACCTTCTTCGATGCCTCTCTAAAGCACAACCCAGGGATGAGTCATTACAGCCCTGTATCTTTTCTCCATCTACACATGTCCCACTCTTATTTCTTATTACTCCACTTGAGCTTCTCTAAGATGTATATGCTAACTACTTGAGTCGGTCTTTTTCTATCTTTGACTTGCTCTCCACAATTGAATGAGTTTCCCTCATCTAACAACTCCTGGATCACATGCACTGAATTTAAAGGATTCCTAAACCAATATTCTCTATTTTCCTGCTACATCCCTTTACCCTTTTTTGTAGTCTCATGCTTATCACCTTCAGGTTTACAATTTATATAAAATCTCCTTTAGCTGAACTTTCTCTGCTGTTAAATCCCTTATGCTATATCTGGTTTTCTCTCACCTCATTTAATGCTCTGCCTTCCACATCGCTCTTCCTACCAACTCAATCACACCCTGGAGATTTGCTTTCACTTTAGTCATTAGTCTGATTTTAAATCTCAATCTATTAGCTCCCCTCGCTCTGCATGCTGTCTGTCTACACTGGATTTATTACCCTACCCCTTTCTCTGTGCATATTTTATGTGCTTGTAGGGTCGCCCATACTATCTCTTTCTTTTTCAGCTCTATGTACCTTAGCGACTCAGAACCATTAGGTTCAGAACCACCTGCAGGTGCCCTCACTTGCTTTAAATAATTCTCTATTAGCCCCCGACTCGTAGACTCCTCCATCATCTATGCTACACTAGTTCCACTAAATTCCATATTTCTGGCCTCAGTCAAAGCTGTGTCTCGGCGACACACTTCAAGATAGTTTTAGCTACTCCATATCCTCTTAACTGCCATTTGTCCCTATATTCAATTCTATCATCCAATAACCTTCAATGGCAGATCTGTGTGTGCATTAGGCAGAAGCGCTATAAAAGAAACTGAAATTAAATCCTAAATTTTGCAGATGGAAGATTATCTCCCTGCACTGAGAGAGAGAGAGAGAGCGCAAATTGACTGACCCAGAAATATCTGTGATTTAGACTCTTGCCTCTTGTGTAAAGTTCGTAGCCTTAGGGTCTATGAAAAAATATTAACAGAGTTTGAATGGTGGTCTTACCTTAAGCAAAATATGTACAACAAACGTTCAAGGAGATATACATGACATTTGACTACTGAATTCCAGTCAATACTTGCATCTTGAAAATTTGATAATTGAATTGTATGGATAGCTGATAGATTTGAGCAAGAAGGGTGGACAGATGTAGTCAACTAGTCTCAATTCAGGATTATTTGGGCCATTGAAAAAATAGAGAATTTACTCTGGTGCAGGTGCCAATTTTATGGAGCCATTTACAGCAGAAGCGTCTACCAAAGGTGGCCGAGTGAGAAAACAAATCCAGTTCAACATTGCTGCATGGAGATCCTACTAGATGAGGAATCTTTAGAAAGTAGTGTCCATTAGAAATATAATAGTAATCAAACTTAATTTTGGAACACAATGATGGAGAGATTAGCACAGTGGATGTTAGTTACCTCAGAATTAATTTTTCACCAGTGATTTGTGTTTGATGCTGATGTGATGCTCATTGTGGTCATAATTTTCGCTTTGCCCCTCAAAGAAGATCATTCACAACCAAATTGTGATTTAGTGACATTCCATTATTTCAGGAGCATAAATGTTACACTCACGCAAAGAGGTATGTCTTCAAGAGCATTCTAAATTTCCATATGAGGGGAAGCACAGTAGAAAGGCATTTGAAAACCTGTCCTTATACCTGGTATCCTTTTCGCCTTCATACCTCCAGTTCTTGCGCATTTTATTTTTGCTGGCCTTAGATCTCTGCACACTTTAGAACTGCTAACCAGTGCTAAAGTGCTTGTGATCTCTCCTTAAAACATGTTAGTTTGTCTTCTACCCAATTGGCATATTTAATTTACTTGTCAGTCACTAGTAAAGAGGCAATACCTGGTCCTGTTATTAAGTTTAATGCTATTAGTGGGTCTGCAGCACCGGTTGTGCGCTCCACTTATGTAGAGCTCTAAACATGTCCCAGGCCTGCAATTGCAACCTGTGTGTTAAACTCATTTCGACCTGGAAAAACAAGCATTTTGTCAGGGCCAAACCTTCCTTTTTAATACATATAAACCACCCATAAGGTAGGCCCTGAACGGCCCAAGAGCCAGATAGATAGTGTGTTTAAAAAGTTGGACATGTACTTCTGAGTTTTGCAAGAGCCAGTAGTGGAAAAACCCTTAAATTCATATTTCACTACTGCAAGGCCGACCTCTCCCATAGATTAACATTGGAGTTACCTTATTACATTTTATAAGTGTAATTTCCAACATCGAACATATAATCTAGTTCATGTTTGGTGTCTCAGGAATTCAAATTTAAAATCCTAATTTATAGTGAAATTACGATTTTGAAAAAGCCCCTTTTAGAAAATTGTCTTTTTCTTGCCATTTAGTGCCTGCAACCTGTCACTGGGTCACATAACTAGGTGTGGCTGACAGTTGGACTTTGTTTATTATTCACAGACTTTCACACAGAATAGAGGGCTTAGGTGTGACTGGATGGGCCATCACAGGCAGGATGGGGAGGGGCTGGGCCCAGCCCCACTTACACTTTAATAGACTGTGCCTTGTCTCCATACAAAGGGCTGCATACCCCTTTGGGCGGATGACATTAGACTTGCACAAAGTGCCAGGTTTTTAGTTTCTTCCTGAACAGCAATGAGTTACTAACAGAGCATAGCTCCATCAGGAGCTGGTTCCATGCTGAGGCACCCAAAAATGTTAGTTATCTCCTGTCAAATCTTTAATGCTGGTACTCTGGGATCACAGCTAGGAGCTTGTTGGTAGAGCGTAAACATCTGGCTGGGTTATAAAAGCTAAATCTAGCTCGAAGGTATTCGGGGCCTGTCTGAAACAGAGTATCATGTACCAATGTCAGAGCCTTGAATTTAATCCTTTCTTTAATGGGCAACTAGTGAAGTCCCTGCAAATGTGGGCTAATGCTTTGTCTTTTTGGCACATTTAGCAGAAGGCGAGCTGCCGCATTCTGGATCAACTGCAGTTTGTCCATAAGATATTCCGGTATACCGAGATAAAGAGCATTACCGTAATCAAGTCTAGAAGTGACTAATGCCTGAATGACTGTTTTCTTAGTAGAAAAGGAGAGTTGGGGTAGAAATTTCTTAAGACCTCAAAATTCCATAGCATGTACCTGACCCGAGGACAAAAGGATAATTTATTATCAAAGGTTATTCCCAGATTTTTTACCGAGCCCTTTTGAGGACCTGGCAGGGAAACATCTGGCCCAATAGTTAGCACAAAGTCAGGTGGGAAAGTCACACACAAGAGAATTTCTGTCTTATCTTCATTACATTTAAGTTGTGCTTAGACTAGCCAGTGGAAAACTGCGGTAAGACAGATGTTAATTTGAGTGCCATTAGGCTCGGATCCCTTACTCCAGGAGAAAAGCAATTGAGCGTAGTCTGCAGAAGATAACATCTTCATTCCAAATTCTTCTGCTAGAAATGCTAAGGTGTAAGGATTACGTTGAAAAGTGTTGGGCTTAGGGCCAAACCTTGAGAAACACCAGTGTCCACTTTCCTTGGGCTAGCCGCGCAGGGCGGAATCAAAACTTGCTGGCTTCTTTCTGCTAAAGAGGATGTTAGCCAGTCCAAAGCACATCCTGTCACTCCAATAAATAAATAAATAAATAAATAAATAAATGTCCTGGAGACGGTCTAGTAGCAATGCATGGGGAATGGCATTGAAGGCAGCTGACCGGTTCAATATGACCATAAGGCTGCTTCCCCTCCCCCCATGTAGGGTTCCTTTGATGTATTACGATACCTCAACCAGTGCAGTATCTGTACTGTAGCAGTCTCTAAAGCCCGACTGGTTAGGATGTAGCAGCTTATTAGCTTTCAGGAAGTTTGACAGTTGCATATTCACTTGCTTCTCCAATATTTTGGAAAGCGCTGGTAAGCAAGTAAATCGGTCTATAAATGGACAGGATGGTTGAGTCCGCCGTTGGATTTTTAATAAATGGAAGGATCTTCACCTGCTTCCAACTATTAGGGACTGAGGCTGTACTTATTGAGGTATTTATAATCCGGTTTAACACTGGGTTGATAGTCTCTGCCGCCAATGCCAGCAATTTCGGGGGAGGCATGGATCATTGGGAGAGCCATATTTAATGACTTTAAGAGCCCTCATCGTGCAGTCCAACTGAACAGAATTAAAACCACTAAGACTTGTCCTAGCTCTTGGAATCTTCTTAGCTAGCCATTGGATCTCTGGGCCGATCTAGGGTAGCAACACTACTACCAGGGTAGCTTGAATGCTAACAATCTTATTGGTAAAGAAGCTTGCTAACATTTCACACCAGTCTATGGAGGCTGCCTTGGTATAAGTGCAAGACGCTGAGGACATAAAGCTCTTGACAATAGAAAAGATCTCTGTAGATCCATTTCCTATGCGCTCCTAAAAGTAAGCTTGCTTCGCTTTGGCTATAGCTGCATGGTGCCTTTTGTGCCATCTTGAACATCTTTGTCTGCTGAACTATAACCCTTCCTCCATTTACGCTCAAGTGTCTTACAATGTTTTTTCTCTATAATAAGGGCAGCCGAAAACCATGGACTAGAAGATGTACTTCTGTGTACGCTGCTCCAGAAAACCAGGGCCAAATTCTCTGTAGCATTTCTAATCCAATTATCACAGTTCCTGAGATAGTCATTCAGAATGTCGGATAATTCTGGGACATGTTACTTTAACACCTTTGAGAAATTGTGTAGATCTATTCTATTAAAAGCTTTCCCATTTCGGGTCAGCACATTCTGGAAAGGGTCCTGCATTACTTGTTGTTGCCACGAAAATCTAATTAAAAAAGGATCCGACCAGAACAGTGGTTGTAGATCCTTCATCTGAATTGGCACGTTAGAACAAACTTGATCCAGCGTGTGTCCTCCTTGATGAGTCTGTTTCGCCACGTACATGCTAAGGTTAAGCTTTTTCATTGTCTATTTGAAGGCCAGAGCATCCGCACTGTCTATTTTGTGTAAATGTATGTTAAATTCACCTAAAATCATGAAATGGGCATATTTAAGGCGAAATGAGAAATAGCTTGATCCAGAAACTTCAGACAAGCGCTAGCAGGACCCGGTAGCCTATAGACTAGCACTCTGGCTCCTGATTGTTGGTGAGATAGAGAGCTACAAAAGCCCATGGCTTCTGCGCCCTACAGGTTCTTCACCCTGGCTCATGGAAACCCCAATCTTCTCTACGGATAATTGCTAGTCCTCCTCCCCTGCCTTCTTGGTCTGACTTTTTATCAATTTTAAAACCCTTCGGTACAGCATTAATGTTCGTAGGGTTCGATTTTTTTGATAGCCAGGTTTCCATGATACGCAGAAAATCCAGGCTGCCTTTCTCTAGAAGGTCATAAATGCTATACGCGTGTTTTTGCATTGAACGTGCATTTATCAATGCAATGTGCACTGGAGAAGTGGCTTTTTTCGAAGAGCGGAGAAAGATGCATTTAACTGTTTCAGTACCCTCCGTGTAACTGAAATGACAATCTGGGCAGTGTATCTTATCCTCTTTAAAAGAGGCCCTAGACTCTATTTGGCATTTGGTCATCGGCGCGAGATCCAGCAGAGTCTCTCTGCTGTAGCGGATGCGCATCTTACCACCTATGAACTCACGGGCAACGTTGCTGGCGCTGGCCGTCTGTAGGATACGGACGGCGCAGACAGGCTTGCCTTAGGCACGCCCGCTGCGCCCATCCATGCAGCGTAACTGCATTTAAGCATGAAGCCCCTGCGACCACTAGAGCACGCACAAGCAAAAAATTGCCAGCTCGATTTGTCTAACCGGAAGGCTCCTTTCTCCTCCCTTCCTGTGCTGCGCGACTACCCTACCAGAGGCCCGATCAGAAAAATACTGGTACGTACAATTATTATTCCAAGATAAAAGTATTAAAAGTTTAAAACATCAAATTTGATTAGTTGCTGTAGAAAACAAGTCAGGGTAATCAAGTGCAGAGTGCAATTCACAAGCAAAAAACGTTGTGCTTAACACGGACCAACCTCCTATATATACTGGACCTCAGACACAACCACTCCAGTACGCTTCTGGACCTGGGGATACTATGCCAGGAAGGACTGCTGTGCTGCTGAACGACTGACACTCTGCTGGACTGCAGCTCTGAAGGAACTCTTGCGCCCTGCTGTGCTTACCTGCTGCCCTCTTGTCTAGGTGAGGAGGACTGGGCCTGCATCTCTTGAACCTAAAGGGACTTCAAGGACTAGTTGGCTGGCTGCCTGCCTGAACTGAAGCTTCAGGGACATAGCAGGCTTCAAACAACCTTGCACTTGGACTCTGCTTTCTGTCAGTCTATCCTGCCACGTAGTGCCACCCTAGTATTGGATCCTTGGAAGTGGGCTTAAGGCACTCTGCCAAGCAACCAGATCGCCAGAGTTTACAATATGTGCTCTTTGGCACTATTTTTACAAAAATCTTTAACATTGAATCTCTCCAGTTCTACTGATTCGATTTATATTGATTTGGTCTTGTTTTATTTATTAAAAGAAACACTTCCTAGCTTGGTTTGGGACCCTTGTGTGTCTTGCCTTCACTTCTTACTGTTCACAAATACCGTACACATTGCCTCCAGGTTAAGCCTGACTGCTCTATGCCAAACTACCAGAGGGTTGAGCACATGTTAATTTAGCGTTGGCTTATGCCTCACCCGGACAGAGATTGTAGTTACTGTTTGACCAGGGCTCACATCCCAGTCAACCAGTAACCCAATTTCTCACACCTGTTTTTTTTTGGGAGAGAAAATCTTTGGCTGCCTCTCCACTGAAATCAAGACTTTGGAGTAGCCAGGAGACATTAGAATGGATTCATGCATACAAGTACAGCTTTATAAATTATTGAACACAGTTTTACAAACCACTCTAGTAAAAAAACTTTGTAGAAAATGGAAGGATGATTCAAGTTCTAATGCCTACAGTCAGGAATGGAATTAGGCTCTGAATGATTTTTAATGTTACCAGATGATTTGCCTTCAGGTCTCACTAGGGAAAGCTTACAAAACCACATCCTGAACAAAGCAAGGTTCCAATTACGTACTTATGTTAATCCTTAAGAGATAAAGAGTAAGGTGCACCAGAATAGAGAAGTGGATAATGAACACCTATACACCACCCCTCCAACCTCAGTGTCAGATTACATTCAAAACCACATATGACTTGAGGTTTCGAACTTGCTAAATCAATGGAGATCTCCAGACTGACCAAATTGGAGGTAGGCGGTATCTGGTCAGAAAGCATAAGGACGTGACAGAATCCTAGAGGAATTGCTCTCTATTTGCCATATTGTGCACACATCAGCGGTAATGTATTCCAACACAAAATAGACATCCTCTGACACCATGGTAAAACCCTTCTGCAGACCCATCAAAAACAGACCTGCATGTAATAATCGCAGGAATTCAATTGGAGAGCTCAGGAACTCAATTCATGAGTGATTGCATGCACATGTTCAGCAAAAAAGGGAAAAAAACTAGAAGCCCTATAGCATACAGTTAACTTTATCTATCTCTATCTCCCAAATCCAGATACTCCACTTTAAATCTAGTGAGTTTGCTACTGGGCCAAACATGGACAATACTTCTGACTAGACATTAAAAAGCATGGTTTAAGTGGGCACTCAGTATTCAAAGAATATTCAAATGTTCAAGGCAGCAGTGTTAAAACTACTAGAGTTCATATTCTTTTGACACAACTTCAAGAATGCTTTACACATCACTGTCCGATAGAGTTCTAAGAATAAAAAGCAAAGGACATTTACTCCTCCTCAACTATTTGTTAAAGATAACACTGCTGTAATCAGACGTAACAGATCTGTACGTTCACAAACATCATTAACCCCTTCAGCGCTGATGACAAAGCCAGCTCGTCATGGGCGTTACCTGCGCTACGCGGATGACGAGCTGGCTTTGTCACAAAACGCGCGAATTTTCAAATTTCAGCGCACAGCGGGAAAACCCGCTAGCGCGGTAGAGGTTAACTTCTGAACATCAAAAATCATACTTCAAGTACTTTTGAGGTGGCTAAAAGGAGGCTTGGCTATTGCAAGTTGTTTTTTCGATTCAGAGGGTAGATAGCCTGTGATTTCGCACTTACTTGGCAATGCGCATGGACACAACCACATTATTGGATTGTTTTTCAAAGAGCAAGTGAGCATTAGTATGGAGTGGTGAGTAGCGTGAATATGGTGATCGTGCAAATGGTGTATAGATGTTAATATTACAGAGGGGTGCAACAAGACACTATCTCAAAGGAGGAGGGTGGGTGCATATGAATCTACAGCACTAAAAGCTACGAACAGATGCTTGCAGGAGAAGTAACATTTTCCATTCATACCATGTGGAGCTGTAGATACACATGCTCTACACAGTCTGCAAGCCGGGCCGAAGACGCCTGAAATGGCAGAAACCGGTCCCCGGAAGCTTGTTTCCTTACCAGTGTAAGAATTGGCTTTTGTAGTCTGGTCTGCCCTGTTCCCATGATGCACTGGGCCAGGGACAGACTAATTTGCATACAGCCAGGTTCTGAAACTGGGATGGTGCAATGAGCTAAAAAACGGTGTTGGATCTAGCCCTGATCTCTTGACTGGGTGAGAGTACTCTGCTTAATTCAGAGACTCTGTCCATCACCACCCCTTGTTGTAAATTATTTTGTCCACCCTAAGCGTGGAAGGGTATACTCAGATGTGAGTCCCTTGCTCATTGCACCATCAGGATTCAAGCAAGCCGGGCCGAAGACGCCTGAAATGGCAGAAACCGGTCCCCGGAAGCTTGTTTCCTTACCAGTGTAAGAATTGGCTTTTGTAGTCTGGTCTGCCCTGTTCCCATGATGCACTGGGCCAGGGACAGACTAATTTGCATACAGCCAGGTTCTGAAACTGGGATGGTGCAATGAGCTAAACAACGGTGTTGGATCTAGCCCTGATCTCTTGACTGGGTGAGAGTACTCTGCTTAATTCAGAGACTCTGTCCATCACCACCCCTTGTTGTAAATTATTTTGTCCACCCTAAGCGTGGAAGGGTATACTCAGATGTGAGTCCCTTGCTCATTGCACCATCAGGATTCAAGCAAGCCGGGCCGAAGACGCCTGAAATGGCAGAAACCGGTCCCCGGAAGCTTGTTTCCTTACCAGTGTAAGAATTGGCTTTTGTAGTCTGGTCTGCCCTGTTCCCATGATGCACTGGGCCAGGGACAGACTAATTTGCATACAGCCAGGTTCTGAAACTGGGATGGTGCAATGAGCTAAAAAACGGTGTTGGATCTAGCCCTGATCTCTTGACTGGGTGAGAGTACTCTGCTTAATTCAGAGACTCTGTCCATCACCACCCCTTGTTGTAAATTATTTTGTCCACCCTAAGCGTGGAAGGGTATACTCAGATGTGAGTCCCTTGCTCATTGCACCATCAGGATTCAAGCAAGCCGGGCCGAAGACGCCTGAAATGGCAGAAACCGGTCCCCGGAAGCTTGTTTCCTTACCAGTGTAAGAATTGGCTTTTGTAGTCTGGTCTGCCCTGTTCCCATGATGCACTGGGCCAGGGACAGACTAATTTGCATACAGCCAGGTTCTGAAACTGGGATGGTGCAATGAGCTAAAAAACGGTGTTGGATCTAGCCCTGATCTCTTGACTGGGTGAGAGTACTCTGCTTAATTCAGAGACTCTGTCCATCACCACCCCTTGTTGTAAATTATTTTGTCCACCCTAAGCGTGGAAGGGTATACTCAGATGTGAGTCCCTTGCTCATTGCACCATCAGGATTCAAGCAAGCCGGGCCGAAGACGCCTGAAATGGCAGAAACCGGTCCCCGGAAGCTTGTTTCCTTACCAGTGTAAGAATTGGCTTTTGTAGTCTGGTCTGCCCTGTTCCCATGATGCACTGGGCCAGGGACAGACTAATTTGCATACAGCCAGGTTCTGAAACTGGGATGGTGCAATGAGCTAAAAAACGGTGTTGGATCTAGCCCTGATCTCTTGACTGGGTGAGAGTACTCTGCTTAATTCAGAGACTCTGTCCATCACCACCCCTTGTTGTAAATTATTTTGTCCACCCTAAGCGTGGAAGGGTATACTCAGATGTGAGTCCCTTGCTCATTGCACCATCAGGATTCAAGCAAGCCGGGCCGAAGACGCCTGAAATGGCAGAAACCGGTCCCCGGAAGCTTGTTTCCTTACCAGTGTAAGAATTGGCTTTTGTAGTCTGGTCTGCCCTGTTCCCATGATGCACTGGGCCAGGGACAGACTAATTTGCATACAGCCAGGTTCAGAAACTGGGATGGTGCAATGAGCTTAAAAAACGGTGTTGGATCTAGCCCTGATCTCTTGACTGGGTGAGAGTACTCTGCTTAATTCAGAGACTCTGTCCATCACCACCCCTTGTTGTAAATTATTTTGTCCACCCTAAGCGTGGAAGGGTATACTCAGATGTGAGTCCCTTGCTCATTGCACCATCAGGATTCAAGCAAGCCGGGCCGAAGACGCCTGAAATGGCAGAAACCGGTCCCCGGAAGCTTGTTTCCTTACCAGTGTAAGAATTGGCTTTTGTAGTCTGGTCTGCCCTGTTCCCATGATGCACTGGGCCAGGGACAGACTAATTTGCATACAGCCAGGTTCTGAAACTGGGATGGTGCAATGAGCTAAAAAACGGTGTTGGATCTAGCCCTGATCTCTTGACTGGGTGAGAGTACTCTGCTTAATTCAGAGACTCTGTCCATCACCACCCCTTGTTGTAAATTATTTTGTCCACCCTAAGCGTGGAAGGGTATACTCAGATGTGAGTCCCTTGCTCATTGCACCATCAGGATTCAAGCAAGCCGGGCCGAAGACGCCTGAAATGGCAGAAACCGGTCCCCGGAAGCTTGTTTCCTTACCAGTGTAAGAATTGGCTTTTGTAGTCTGGTCTGCCCTGTTCCCATGATGCACTGGGCCAGGGACAGACTAATTTGCATACAGCCAGGTTCTGAAACTGGGATGGTGCAATGAGCTAAAAAACGGTGTTGGATCTAGCCCTGATCTCTTGACTGGGTGAGAGTACTCTGCTTAATTCAGAGACTCTGTCCATCACCACCCCTTGTTGTAAACTACACAGTCTGTAGAGCATTACTCCCCAAAGTGTTGGATATTCAGTGGATGATGCAGATATCTAAAATAAAGTTCTTAATACTGTTTGTCCAGCTGACAGGCATGAATATCCACACAGTAATGCTTACTAAAGGTGTGTAGCTGCTTTACAGGTGTCAACCATGGGAAATATTCCATAAAAAAGGCCATTGTTGCCCCCTTCTACCTAGTAGAATGTGGCCTTGGGGAGAACTCTTTTTGATTTAACAATCCATCTAGCTAGGCCAGCTTTTAATACTGTGTAGTCTTAATGAGGTTTTGCAAAAGGAACAAAAATCTGCTGCATTTTAGGAAAAGGTCTAGTTCTGGCAATGTAGTATATGGTTCTTTTAACATCTAAATTGTGAGGGGAAAAAGACTACTATCTTAATTGCTTGGTTGAAGTGGAAAGGAGAGACCACCTTGGAAAGGAATATAGGCTCAGCTCTAAAAACAAACCTATCTGCATGAAATTTGTTTAAAGGTTCTTGTAAAGTTAGGGCCTGTAACTCACTTGAATACCTTAGAAGTTAATCGATATAACGAGAGCTACTTTCCATGAGAGCAACTGCAAAGGACATGAAGCACAAGTTACTACTTGTGTAACAATATATCTGTAAGAGACATTAGTTAGTTATAGATTCCTTACCTTAGAATATCCCCAGGCGTCAGGCTGGATCCAGAAAAGTTCTTCTGCTTAGCAGTACCTCTGAGCGACAGTAGGTGGCATCCTGTGGCTCCGTGTCCGTCACTGGCGTCGTAGGCACCAAGATGACGTCACTGAGAGTACTTAGGCACCACCCATGCGCTCTGACGTCAGTTCTATACACAACTATTCCGCGCCTAAATGCAGAGCCATGCAAGAGACTGACAAATGGTGCAGAAACTAGGGCACTAAAAAAAGGAGAGGACCTTAACCCTAGTAATTAGTTTGCAGAACGGGGAGGATGGGTGGTGCGGGAAGGAATATATCACTAACTAATGTCTCTTACAGATATATTGTTTAGAATAGATACCCCAGAAATACCAACCCCGGTGGAGGGTCTGCGAACAGGATTACACCAGAAAGTCACGGAGCACAGACCGGCCAAAGAAGCAGTCTCTCCGGACTGGACTGTCAAGGCAGTAGTGCTTGGTAAACGTGTGCAGCGAGGCCCACGTTGCTGCCTGACAAATATCCTGCAAGGGGACACCGTGTTCCAAGGAAGTAGTGACTGCAGTTGCCCTGGTCGAATGGGCATGCAGCCCCACAGGAGGCTCCTTCTTGGCCAAGGAGTAACATGCTTTGATGCACAGAACGACCCACTGGGAGATGGTCCATTTGCGCACCGCCCTACCTTTCTTGGTGCCCACGTAGCCAACAAAGAGCTGATCATCCACCTGCAACTGCTGTATACTCTGCAGATAGAATGCTAGCGCACGTTTTGGGTCCAGACGGTGGAGCCTCTCCTCCTCCCGTGAAGGGTGCGGAGGCAGAAAGAAGGTGGGCAAAGTGATGGTCTGCCCGATGTGGAAGGGTGTGACAACCTTTGGCAAGAAAGAAGGACGAGTCCTTATAACCACCTTGTCCGGATGAACAGAAAGGAAAGGAGGGGAGGTTTAGAATAAAGAGCCTGGAGTTCACTCACTCTTCTGGCAGAGATGATAGGTACCAGGATAGCTGTCTTGAGAGTAAGAAGACGAAAGGGACAATTATGAAGGGGCTCAAAGGGAGCGCACATCAGAAAAGATTCAAGTCCCACTGAGGCATTAGGAAGGGTACTGGTGGAAACGTACGCGTAATGCCTTTAAGGAAACGGTTTACAACCGGGGACTTAAAAGAGAAGGCTGATCTGGAAGCCATAGAAAGGCAGAGATGGTCGAAAGATAACCTTTGATAGTGACCAGAGCAGAGCCCTGCTGGGCCAAAGAGAGAAGAAACAGAAGAACCTCAGAAAGCGGGGCAGAAAGGGGATCCACAGTCTTAGCTGTGCACCAAGCCACAAATCTGTTCCACCTGGAGGCGTATACCGTTTTGGTGGAGGGATGCCTGGCTGCTAGATTGACATCACAGACTTCGAGAGGAAGATCGAAAGGTGTCAACTGTCGCCGCTCAATCTCCACGCATGGAGGTCCAGGCTGGACAGGTTCGGGTGGAGGACCGTTACCCTGCTGCTGCGACAGAAGATCCTCCCGAAGAGGCAGACGGATCGGGGGGTCGATGCTTATACTGAGTAGCTCGGGATACCAAACTCTTCGAGCCCAGTTCGGAGCCACAAGAATGACTTGGCCCCGGTCGCGCCTGATCTTCTTCAGCACTCTGGGCAGAAGTGGTATAGATGGAAAGGCACACAATAGGCCGCAGCTCCACTTGCGTCGAAAAGTGTCGCCGAGCGAGTGCCGCCTTGGAAATTCCAACGCGCAGAACTGACGACATTGCGCGTTCTCTTCGGTAGCGAAAAGATCTAACCAAGGCAGGGGCGTAACAAACACCCCCGCAGCCCCCGCAATGCGGGGGGGGAGGGGCCAGGCTTCAGTCGGTGAAGGGGGCCCCCTCAGCTCTTCGGTAGAGAGCTGTGGGAGAGAGGCTTGCACTAAAGCAAGCCTCTCTCCCTCTAAAGCAGGTGCAGTGTGCAGCCTGCTCTGAGCTCCTCGCCCTGACTGAAGAGAAACAAAGTAACAACTTACATTGTTTCTCTTCAGTCAGAGCCACCAGCCAGGACTGGAACAAGGATAGGGTGGGGGCCCTCTGAGTTACAGGTCTGGGATGTGCAGTTAGAGGGCTCTGTAAGTAGGAGTGTTAACCCAGTGATTAGGGACATCTTAAGGAATTTGGGGGCCCCGGGTCAAACGGAGCTCGGGGGACCCCTGTTCAGAACAGTTTTGCATTTCTGATCTTATTTCAGCTCTATTATGCCATCTTTGGCCAGGTCAATGAAAATGCACAGACTCACTCATCTAAATTCTAAATGTTTATTTCTAAAAAATTCAGGGACAGTGAGGTGTGTTTTCAATATTGTAACACAGCAGCAGCTCACTAATATTACTGCAAATAATCTCTTGAGACCCCCTCCCATTTCTCATACATGGGGTCTGGTTTCGATCTAAAAGGAAAATATTTATGGATGTTTTGATGAAACCTAGACACAACATTTGGCTGCAAAATGCCCGTAATAGACTATCACATCACCCACATTAAAAATAAATTAAAGGTAAACTGTATTTAAAAGAATTTGTTTAAAATAATTAGTCAGTCATGAGGGCAAGACTGCAGAACAGAACTGGCTCTGTAAGTGGGCCACTTGAAAGGCTGGGGCCTTAGGCAAAAACCCACTTTGCCCATACGTTAAAACGTCTCTGCATTCGTGCACCTACCTGCATGTACCCACGTATCCCACCCATGAACCCCTACCTGTGACTGCACCCCCCGGCCACCACCTGTGTTTCAAAATTATGGCGTGTCCCCTACCTACAGGGATCAGAAGACGCACTGTGCACCCCAGGTATAGCCCCACCCTTGTTTCCGGGCGAGAGAGGTGCAACCCACGCACCCTATGCAGGACCTTATCAGTAACTAGAAGTGCCTTTAAGGAAAAATGGAAGACGGCCAATCAACAAAAGCCGCCCAGGCACCAGCTGCAGGGGCACTCAGCCGCTCACGCCTCCTCATCATCCACACGGTTTAATAATCCTACGACCTTCCTGTTACTGGGTCAAAAAAGTTGTTGAGAAGACAGCCATCCAATCATTGGCCTCTCTGTAGAGCGCACAGAGCAATTGGTCACTATTCTATTTGCCAATTTGTGTAATGTTTGCGCTGGAGATACACAGCTGTCTTAAGGCTGATAAGGCAAAATAAAATACAGTGTTTATAGGTGAGTGGGTGCATTGTGTGTTTGAGCGATTAAAACACTCTGAAGATCACTACAGCTTCCACAGGTCCCATAATTTAAAAAAATCAATAGTAATTATGTATAGCAAAATAACGGCTGTTACTTATTTATCTTGAAGAGCTAACGATCATTGATAAAGCCAATAGCCCAGGCTGATTTTAGGTTGTGAGTTGTGTTATATATCTGGATGAACATACAGCAATCTCAGAGAGGAACCAAAATACCGATTGGTTGGCATACTATCAGAATCACAGAAATTTAGTTTACTTCTTTAAGTCACAACCTTAATTACATAGACCACCCCCCTTTCAGAGACCCCCGCTTTTTGCATCCCATGTAAAGTCCTTGTCAGTGGCATCAAGAAGGCTCCGCATGGGACTGGCTGCATCATTCTGCATAAGGCCGGTCCCTACACATTCTTCTGCTGGATCTCGATCCTTGTAAGTAAAGTATTTTATAGCGCTTCGCAACCTACTTAATCAGCTCTAGTTAGGGTGACCAACTGGCATGGGTGCACATTCAGGACAGTGAGTTTAAAAATTCAGGACCAAGGGTTAAAATTAAGGACAAAAATTAAGGACAGGAAGTCGGAATGCAGGACAAAAGGTACGTTTTTCAGACACATCAGAGGAGGTTGCGCAAAAGTATATCAGTAAGTACATAGACAACCACTTGAGTACAAGTGAAAATAAGTTTATATTTGGTTGAGCCAATTGTGCACTTCATGGTTTTTCAGTATGCGCAGCTTTGAGCAAATGTGCAGGTCAAAACCGCCCGCCCCACCCCACCTTTCCAGCCTCCCAGGGAAACGCATGATGCCCGGTCCAGCCAGTCCGGCATTGCAACCACCCTCCAATGGTGCCCCTAATCTCCACAAAGACCCTCTCTCATGTGTATTTAATTTCTTTTATAGTGCTACTCATCCCAAGTAAGTAGGACAGGGTGTTGGGTGCGTTACATCACTCACATCATACAGAGACAATGACTCATATAAACGTGAAAGTCAATGTATAGGAAATGTTACTTAAGATAATGGGGGTTACAAGGTGTAACCATTCTTTCATCCATCATTCAGTCTTTCACCATTCATTCTGTCCTTCCATCTGTGTGACCATCCATATCAAATATTCAACCATTTGCAAGCCTATCCATCCATCATTACACTCATCTATCCCTCCACCCACCATTTTACTCATCCATACCTCCATTCATACTTTCACCCTATCCATTCGTACACTCATCCATCCACTCTTCCATCTAGCCATTTAACCTTTCACCCATCCAGCCATACTTTCACTTACTCATTCATCCACACATTCACCCTTTGTCATCCATCCATCCTCCCTTTCTCTCTCCATCCCCTTTCACTTAGTCATCCATCCTTCCATCCATCTACTCATCCACTCATGAATCCATCCATTGACCCCATCACTCATCCATCCTTTCACTCATCCATTCAACCGTTCTCTCATCCATCCACCCTTTCACTCCGTCACTCATCCATCCATCCTTTCTCTCATCCATCCACCCTTTTACTCCTTCACTCATCTATCCACCCTTTTGTCCATTTACCCTCCCTTGCCCTCACTCATCCAGCCTTACATCCACCCTTTCACTCATCCATCCATCGTTTCATCATTTCCTTTATCAATTCATAAATCCTCCGATCAGTTCACTCACCTATCACCCACCCTTTCACTCATCCATCCAAACATCCATCTAATTACCCGTCCATCTACCCTTCCAGGCAAACATCCATGCATTTACCTTCTCTCATCCATCCATCCATCCACTCACTTATCCGTGTATCCTTTCTCTCATTAGCCATTCATTCACCCTTCCATTCATCCATTCACCCTTTCACTAATCCATCCAGCCATCCACCCATCCCTTCACTTATTCACTTTTTCACATTAATTATGACCTGAGCCTTTGTCTGCAGAGTTGCAGACAGAAGGGGCCAATCAAGTGCTTCACCCCTGCTGTAGTTCCTAAAGCAAGGCGTGGGACAGGGGAGGGCTCACTATACCCCTGTACATAGGCAGTCAAAAAAAGGTGGAAGTCATGAGTCATGCATGAAGCTCGGTGCCACTGTGACTTGGTGTTTTCAGGGCTTTAAGTGGGATGAAAAAACTGGGGGGTCTCTCCAAAGTGGGTCTTCGATTTAACTAAGGGCATGGCTTAAAACAACTAAGCTAAAAATCTGTGCTTAGCATAGTGTGCCACCCGACAGGTAATTTGCTGCTTCTTTCATTGCATCCCGATATATAACACAACAAGTAGAGTTACACCTACACGCCAGAACTATTGGCTTTGTCAATGGTTGTCAGTTGCATAAAATAAAAAAGTAGCAAGCATAGCTTTGTGGAATAGAACACTGAAAATGCCTCCGTTTTAAAATGATGAGACGGTGAAAGACCCATAACCCTTTTTTTTTTTACTTGTTTCACCGCCTTCTTTTTGTGAAGCTGATTCTCGTGTAGCAGCATTGGCGTTTTTGTGAATTTCTTCCACCTGACTGAATGCCCTGCCCTAGACCGAGGCTGCAGGAGGCCAACACATGCATTAAGAGCCCAGACTTTCCCATTGTCATTCTGCATGTGGCAATCAGCCCCATACAGAATGAAAATGGGTGGATGGGGCTTGCCTTGCGCTCAGAGGATGAGTGCGTGGTGGCCCCATCAGGGAGGTGAGGCTTCTGGCAGGGGAACAGTTATGTACCCCAATGCCCAAAACTACAGACAAAAGGCATCCGTAAAAGGGATCGTCATGGACAACAGACGTGAGATCCAAATTATGGACGGTCTGTGAAATTTATAGACGGTTGGTCACTCTAGCTCTAGTTGAGTCAAGTGGATCACGTTTCTCTGAAAGAAGTATATGCATTCTCTTTTTTTACAAAGCACAAAACGCAAACCCAACCTGTTAAATGTATATATATTTAGTAATTGTTTTGTAAAACGGAAGCACACAGCCGGTCTGCTTTTAGTCATTTAGGCTCCGGTCTGCTTTTAGTTATTTAGGCTCTCTCAGTACAAAGGTGTTTGATGTATTTCTTCACTAGCTCTGATGTACTGTGCCATTTTGATTATATTCCTTATTAATTTTATAACTGTTCTAGATTGTACCGACTCTGTTTAGGGAAATGAATAACATCGAGGACATGCAGAGGAAGGACTACATATGCCCAAATACATGTTTTTGGTTGCATTGGTTTTATTCGCCGTTGGGGCTTTCCTATGTATTTTTACATTTGTAATTCACTCAATATAGTTTAGTACATAATTGCAGTAGCAACATAACAGTGGTCCTGAAGAAGGCATAGGACACAATAATGTCCACAGGTGCTGAAACAGGTTGACCCTTTAAATCACGAACATCCGACAGTTATTTGTTATAGACTGTCGTGTTTGCACTGTTTTTAGGTTTGACTAGTGCGAGACAATAATAAAGATAGGGTCTCTCATAGGTCAATTTTAATTCACTACATATTCCTCTTTTTTGTGCACTGCATTTCTTTCCCACAAATAGTTAGGTGCTCTCATCTGTATATCCATAGTGTCCCTAACAAAACATCCTCGGGCTCCCCTATATAAGGTTGTAGCCCTTAGTGTCACGATGATGACTGCAATGAGGAGACCCAGATGATGAAGCAGGTCACTTACGGGTGAGTGATGGGAATCCTACTAATTGATAAATATTTCCTGGTATAACAGTTTTCACTCTAGTAACTGGGGTGCACATTTAGTCTGGTATGTATAGGTAGTTACTGCGTTCAGAGTTATTAGTACAGACCCCTGGATACCTATGTGTTTAAAATGAATAACATCTCCAAAAATGCAACATGCTATTGGCTCGAAGGTCAGGGCAGTCTGTAGTTTGTCAAATCTGGTATAGCGAACTTGGTGGGATGTCACATAATTTTTTTTTTAAAGTTTTTATAAATGCAAAGTTTGGCTCTGTCCTCAAATCTATCAGATAGATATACAATCTCCTCTTCCAAAATATGTATATTAAGTTTACCACGTAGTCCATGTCACAAGGAGCCCCCTATTCAGGGCCATCTAATCCTTTTACAAAGCATTGTAACTTGGAAGATATCTATCTGGCAAGAATAGAGAAAGAAGGCTTTACATTTTAAGGATTGTATATTGTATTAATCTTTGCAATCAAGACAACCAAGGAAAGTTTATCAGAGCATATATTGCCAGGATGAATATATTTATTTCACAAAACCGAAACGGCTGACAAAAGAACAAGAAGTTTCTGAAAGTAAACAGTTCTTATCGACATCCTGTTTGCCCTCTGCTCTTCATTTTGATCTACCTGCCATGGGTCGCAAGGGAAGTGCCATGGGTCGCAAGGGGAGTGCCAGGGGTCGCAAGGGGAGTGCCATTAGTAGCAATGTGTCGCAGGTGATAGTCCATGGTTGCATCCTTCCTCCTGGTACATTTCATTGGCTCCTGCCTCTGCTACAGTGCTTCACTAGGAGCCCCTGCCTTGCAGCTTGCACTGACTACTAGAGAAGAGCACAAGCCTCCAACCTCTGGAGGGCCTAGGATGACTAGGTGTCCTGGATTCGCCAGGACAGTCCAGGTTTTTCACCAGCTGACCCATTAGATTTCAACAATTTTAGCCCATGTCCTGGTTTTCAGAGAGGGTCGACTAAAGACATAGGGAGGCATGTTTTTATGGGTTTCATGGGCAGTATGGCGGGTCTCTGGCTTGAGAGCTCTTGACTGGCATGGAGAATAGGGGGCCCCCTCCATGTACTTTGCAGGGGGTTCCCCTCAAGTTTCGATACGCCACTGAACCAAGGCTCTCCCCCACTGCAGAAAGAGACCTTGTGCCACGTCCGAGGTCAGACACCATTCTTGATCCATCATGCACCAGTGGCTGAGTTCATCCGCCCTGGCGTTCAAAGACCCTGCCTGGTGTTGAACCACCAAGGGAATGCCTTGATGTTCCAGCCATGTCCAGAGGCGCAGAGGCTCCTGACATAGGGTCCAGGACCCCATCCCGCCCTGTTTGTTGCAATACCACATGGCGGTGGAGTTGTCTGTGAACACCTGCACCACACTTCCCCAGACAGAGGGAAGGAATGCCTTCAGTGCAAGCCGGATCGCCCACAGCTCCAGAAGGTTGATATGGAGCCGGCACTCCGCCGGGGGACCAGAGGCCTCTGATCTCCGCCTCTCTCATGTGGCCTCCCCATCCCAGGAGGGACGCATCGGTCACCACTGTGTGCTCTGGGTGGGGAAAGGAGAGGGATCTGCCACTGACCCAATCGCGATTTGTGAGCCACCACTGCAAATGTCATGCAGGACCCTCCGAGATCTGGACGTGATCCGACAGGTTGCCCTGATGCTGTGCCCACTGAAACTTCAGGTCCCACTGAGGAGCACGCATATGCCACCTGGCATGCGACACTAGCAGGATGCAGGAAACCTTCAGGCCCAGAAGTCGGAGGGTCATCCTGACAGAAACCCGGGATAGAGGCCGAAAGAGCGGAATCATAGCTTGAATATCCCGGACTCGCTGCTCGGGAGGATAAACCCAAGACGGCATCGAATCCAGAACCGCTCCGATGAAGGGGAGCTGCTGAGAGGGACTCAGGTGCGACTTCGGCACACTGATGGAGAACCCCAGCAAGTGCAGGAGGTCGGCCGTAGTCTGAAGGTGGACGACGACTGCCTGAGACGAGCCAGCCTTCAACAGCCAGTCGTCGAGGTAGGGGAAGACCGACACCCCTGACTTGCGCAGATGAGCTGCGACCACCACCATCGTGAACAACCGAGGGGCACTTGTAAGGCCGAAGGGCAGCACAGCAAACTGAAAATGCTCCTGACCTACCCTGACCCGCAGGTAGCGCCGGTGGGCCGGCAGGACAGGGACATGGAAATAAGCGTCCTGCAAGTCCAACGCCATCATCCAGTCTCCAGGGTCCAGGGCAGCCAGGACCTGAGCCAGAGTTAGCTTCTTGAACTTCTCCTTCCGGAGGAAGTGATTTACGTCCCGGAGGTCCAAAATGGGGCTTAGGCCCCCCTTTTCCTTCTTGGGGACCAGGAAGTAGTGGGAACAACAACCACTCCCTACTTCCTAACCGGGGAACGCGCTCGATGGCCCCCTTGGCCAAGAGGGCCATGACTTCCTGACGGAGAAGAGCCAAAGGATCCCCCGACAAGCAGTGGTACCGAGGTTGCATGGCCGGAGGGGAGGACAGAAAGGGGAGCGAGTAACCGTGACAGATTATCTGTAGCACCCACTTGTCCGAGGTAATGTCGCGCCAGTGGTTGAGGTGGTGACGTATTCTGCCACCCACCGGCATGGGGTGCTCCCTGAAGCTCAGATTAGAAAGGCTTAGAGGCGGAATCATTGGGGGTGGAGGTGGACTGACCCGCTTGCTGGTTACCAGACCCGGCCCTGCGGAAGCCACGGCCGCGGCCATGCTGGTGCTGGTTCTGCACAGGCTTAGCAGAGGAGCGTGCTTGGGCGTTCTTACCCTGGCCACGAAAGGAACAAAACCCAGAGGTGGCAGGGGCCTTCATGGAAAGACCCAAAGACTTGGCCGCGGCGCGCAAGTCTTTAAAGCGCTCCAGGGCACTGTCCACCTTGTCGCCAAAGAGACGGGAGCCATCAAAGGGCATGTCCATGATCGAGCTCTGGACATCAGGTGAGAACCCAGTGGAACGCAACCAGGCATGGCTCCGCAACACTACCGTCGTGGAAATTGCCCTGCCCAACGAATCAGCAGTGTCCAAACCACACCTGATGACAAACTTCGCCGCATCCTTGCCCTCCGCAATTGCTTGGGAAAGGACAGCCTGGACCTCCTCGGTGCACTGAGGGAGAACCTCTGCCACCGAATCCCATACTGCGTGGGAGTAACGGCCCAACAAACAAGCAACATTAACCGATCTCAACCCCAAACTGGCTGAGAACAGCCTGTTGCCATATTGATCCAGCCGCTTAGAGTCCTTATCCGGTGAAGCGGAGGGAAAGGCACTCTGCGATGTTGAGGCCTGAATGACCAGGCTCTCAGGCATGGGGTGAGTGGTCAAAAAGGCGGGATCACCAGGCGCCGGACGATGACGCCTAGCGACGTTCTTATCCACCGGTGCTCCGGAGGCCGGCTGCAACCAAGTACCCAAGAGGACCTCGGTAAGGGACTCATTGAAAGGGAGCAGCGGCTCCGCCGCCGTAGCCGCCGTCTGGAGCACCTCCGTAAGGAGGTTGGTCTTAAGGGTCACCGTAGGAAGGTCGAAGTGGAGGGCCTCCGCAGCTCGACGCAGCACCATGGTGTAGGAAGCGCCCTCCTCCATAGTAGGCGGAGGGGAGGCAAACCCCGGGTCCGAAGACACATCAAGGTCACCCGCAACCTGAACGTCATCCACCCAATCCTGCTCGGCGTCACACTGCCGCGCCAGGGGGTCCTCGGAGCCGTCCCAGTCCTCGTCCGGCTCCAGGGTAGACTGAGCTGGCCGCGGCAGCAGGAGCCAGAGAGGGGCCCAGTTGCGCCGGTCGCGGCGCCAGCCGGGGCCGCGCCGGAGCCGCATCCCAACACGGATCCCAGGCTGGTACAAAATGGTCCGGGAACCGCGGCAGGGCGGGATAAACGGCACCCAGGGCGGCGCCTGGGCCGGAGTCAAGGGCAGTGCCTAGGCCGGAGCCGGATTCCCAGGCTCCAGAGGAGCCGCAGGGACGGAGCCCCTGTCTCCCACATCCGCCTCCGGGGAGCGACAGGGGGATGTCAGAGGGCGAACACGATTCTTCACTTCTTATGGCGTCGCTTACCGGAGTCCAAAGGTGAAGACCTCGAGTCCGAGGAGCGACGGCCCCGGTCCCGCAAGCAGCCCCTAGACCCAGAGCGGCGATGAGGAGTGCCGCACCTCTAGCAACTTCAGGCACGCTCCCACAAAGCCTTCAGGGCCATAGCCCGGCAGTCCAGACAATCCCGGGAGTCATGGTTTCGTGCTTCTAAGGACAATGGTTCGGCCCATCTGAAAAGCACTCTGCGGCCGTATGCCAATACCAGGACATTGCGCTCTAACTCCCTACTTCTCCTAGCAACTCCCAGATTCGAACTCGTGCTGGATGGAAAACATTTGAGGTTTGTGCTACTCAGTGTTGGAACAAGCTTCCGTTTGCCCTACGTGCCTGACAAACAGAATCGGCATTCCGAAAGTCTCTTAAGACCCACCTTTTCTCCATATAATGCTCTCTCTGTTACTACGCCCCCTGTTCCCGATCTATCAGCGCCGGGACGCCCCGTTGGGGCAGCTGTGCGCTTTATAAAATACACAAATAAATAAATGGTCATTCTCCAGGCAGTAGAGGCAGACGTCATGGGGGTCCGCCACCGACATATTACGGTGGCACGATCCACAAGACTTAAAGCCGGGCGCCCCTACGTGCACCATAGACAATAGAGGGAGATAAAAAGCATAGCTGCCAAGGTTTCAGCTTGCTATGTGTGACATTTTAATAATTTCATTGTATTTATGAGTGACATTTCAACAACTGTGAGTGAGACTTTCTCGTGAGCAAAATCAGGCAAAGAAGATGAGGGGAACATAAACATCAGAAATTGGAGTTCATGAGGGACTATGTTTAAAAACTGAAATGTTTGCTGTCTTTCAGCAGGGCATCGGAAGCAGTCAGATCTTTTGAGATCCAGCCTCAGCAGATATGACTGTAAAACAGTAAATCAATGGTCGCCATGAGGACAGGCAGCAAACTGGCGTCACTCAGGGAGCAGCATTTTACTGTTAGCTGGCCGAGGGGGTGAAGTATGATATGGTGAAAACTAAAGTGAACTCGCGGAGGAGTCACTGTCAGTCAACTCTACTGACATGGTACCTGCAGCAGCGGACTCACTGCCAGCACTCATTATCTGCACTCATTCACCTGCAACGCACTGAATTTACATCTGTGAATTTATATGCACTCAGAGACAAAAATCTGTTCATAGACCTCTACACAGGTGAGATTATCGAGGAATGTGCACTCATACACCTGCCATTGCCGCACATGTGAGATTACCACGAATCCTGCCTCTGAATGTGCACATGGACACCTGACATCCTGTGTACCACAATACACACACAGGATTATCTCTAAATGTGTACACATACCTGTGAGCCAGCACTCCCATTTTGAAGCAGAGGCATTTTAGGCGGGAGACAACCAGTACAATGAAGCCATTTTTGGCTTCAAAAATCGTGAGTCTCGGGCCTGAGGAGGGTCTTATCTATGCAAATTTTACTCACCTCAAATGCTTAGCAAGTTAAGTAACTGTAACAGAAACATTTTTAAAGTTTTCTCGGCACGGCAGCCGCATGGTGTTAATCAAAACTCGGGTGGGCTGGTACTTACGAATCATTTGCCTCTGGTCTCCTTAGTCCAGGGCTGTTCTCAGAGTCTACCCGGCTGTTCTCAGAGTCTGCTGCTGTCCGGTGAGTGACAATGTCCTCGGGCGGCCACTGCAACTGCCGGTCACCGACTCCATAACGTGAGTTCGGTAATGAATTTTAGAACGCGGGCTCACAAGATTTTAGACAGCACGCTACGACGGCCCGCACTGGGCAGGTGCGAGGAGCAGGCAGTGCTGCGAGGGACATGATTGCAATGGTGCCCACAAACCAGTAGCCGCCCGAACGCTTCTTCCCAAAACAAACTCCCCACCTTCCTTAGCAGGACGTGACGTCCCCCACGGCGCCAGATGGATATAATCACTGGACACTACCGTGACGTCATGCTGTGAGCCACGCAACGGAAAATATTCAAAATTTAAACATTGTAGCACAGTGCAGTGAGCCTGCCAACAGTCATAACTCAGCTGCAAGAACTAAACCAGAACCAGGAACAGCACGTGCAGTCTCGGGTGGCGCACTGCCAGCTGCCACGCTCTCGATATCGTTTAGGCAGTGCTTCAGTGAGGAGGCTGAGGCACTATACATATGCGTGACAATGCATTTCAGTGCGGTGTTGCGGAACACCACACTGAAATGCATTAGTCTAACGCCCGATGCGTGATGCTTGGCAGGACTGAAAAAGCCTCAAAAAAGTGGTCAAAAAGCGACTGAGGTACGTGCTCAATCCGGATCTGCACTATCGGCGCAGAAAAATAAAGAACTGACATCAGCGCGCATGGGTGGCGCCTAAGTACTCTGTGATGTCATCTCGGCGCCTACGACGCCAGTGACGGATGCAGAGCCACAGGACGCCACCTGCTGGCGCGCAGAGGTACTGCTAAGCAGAAATACTTTTCCGGATCCAGCCTGATGCCCGGGGATATTCTAAGGTAAGGAATCTATCACTAACTTGTCTCTTTCAGATTGGAGTGACTTAAAAGGGGGGCTCTAGGAGTCTTGCGAGTACTAGATTGAGATTCCAGAGAGAATTCTTTTAAATCCTTCCATGAACGCTTTAATGACTGGGATTCTAAAAAGTGAAGAATATTATTTGTTCTGCATGTATGCGGCAATTGCCACAAGGTGTAGGCCTATTGAGGTACAGCCTAACTCAGATTTCTAAAAGTGTAGTAAATAACAATGTTTTGGACCTCTGCTTTACGGCTGGATAGATTTTTTAGAATTACAGTAGAGGACAAACCTTTTCCATTTTGCTGCAAAGGAAACTCCAGGAGTAGATCTCCAAGCTTCATTCGGGGCGGCAATGCATTCCTGTTGGAGATTAGATACCCAAACCTGTAGACCTCAGGTACCAAACTGTTAGATTGAGTTATTTGGAGTAGGAGTGTCTGATCTTGCTCTGTTCCTATATGGGAAGTTCAGGCATGTTGGGGAGCTTCTTGTGAGGAGAAACGAGAAAAAGACATCTCAAGGAGGGTTGAGAACTATGGTTGTCTGGACCATGTGGGAGCCACCAGAATGAGGGTGAGAACCGTTTGTTGCAGCATCTTTACCACGTATGGAAGAAGAGGGAGAGGAGGAAAAGCATTAGCAAATAACCCTGACCAGTTCAACCGTGTGGGTAACCGGAGGCAACGTTTTGGCATTATGCATTTTCAGGCCAATAGGTCTATTTGCAGGAACCCCCAGCATTAGAAGTAGGGAGTAGGACTTGCGGGTGGAGTTTCTGCTGAGCAGATTGGCAAAGTCGCTGTCCACTCCAGACAGGTACTCTTTAAGAAAGTGAATAAGGCGAATTGCCCAATTCCAAATGTTCTGCAACTGTGTAGAGAGCTGTTGAGTCCCATTCTGTTTCTGCAGGTAGTACATGGGTGTCATTGTCTGTAACAGTACTACCCTGCCCTCAATGTCCTTTTGCCTACTGTGTCAATGTGCTTACTCTCTTCATCAGGTAATGGGGCATCAACTGTGGCTTGCGCAGAGTCCCGCATATGGGGGACTCAGCGCAGGGGGGTGCACCACCAGAGAGTTAGGCTACATACCTCCTCCTGTATATGGGATCAGATGGAGAGGGAATTTCTACTCTGCATGTAAACACCATGACCCTCGCTTGGCTTTGCAAAGAACTTGGAGTTTGTCAGCAGCATCCCACTGCGCACTGGAAGAAAATGCAAGGAGCGCTCTGATTTGAAGAATGTTTCAAAGAGGGACCCTTCCACCTCAGGTACCATGTGCACATCTAACTTATGGTAGGCAACTGCATGTTGCAATTCCCCTGGTTGGTGGTGGCACCTTTGGGGAGTTGGGGGGTGGGGGCCTTATAAGGACATGATGTAAATCGGGATCCCCCTGCAGGTCTATATCATATTGCTGTCAGGGGTAATTCATAGGGTGAGAATGGGAGGAGTCCTCATATTCCTCTGGAGGGGTGTATGGGTTTCCTTTGTCGGAGTATGAATGTGGTGTGCCCCTTAGTAAGCATAGTGAAGGGACATGGAATAGGAGATGGAGGAGGCAATGGTGATGGTGGAGAAGGAAGAGGGCTAGTAACCATGTCCTTGATCGGGCGGGTATAGCCTCCAAACAAGTGTGTAGAGCCAGTCCTTTTTCAAATAATTGTAATGGGGTAACCCAGTAACCCTCAGAACCTGAGTAGGCAATGGCAAACAAAAAATTTGGTTCTGTCGGGGAGTAAACAATTTCTTAGTTATATAACATATATTCCAATAACTTTTGTTCACTGTATTATACACTTAAATCACTTGATCACATTTAATTCACTTGTGCACTTTGTTTTGAAATTTATTGTATGGACAACCAATTTTTTAAGTGTTGAAATGAATTTCTGTAAAGGGATTGATGAATAAGAACCTTTCTCTTTTTGAAAAATGTGTGGTGTGTGATTTTCCTATTCAAATACTTCCAAGTATAACTAAGTAAGAAAAGTTATTGGAATATATGTTATATAACTAAGAAATTGTTTACTCCCCGACAGAACCAAATTTTTTGTTTGCCAGTCCTTTTTCAAAGGCAAGTCTTCTCCTAGAAGGTGCCTGTAGTCTCGGAGGTGGAGGGATGGTCATCTTTGGCAGTAATGTTGTGTGCGGAGGGATTAATAAATAGCCATTTTGTTTCTTGTGAAGATGCTCTTGAATTTTTTCGAGATTTGGCCTCTCTGAGATCAGCCCAATCGTGAAAGCAGGTCACGACGCCAATGTTTGTTTTTTTATTCCTAAAATGCAGGCTTGGATGGTGCAATAAGCTTCAAAAAGTGTTGTGGCTTCTTGGTGCTGGATTGTGTCTTCGGATCCGAAGGCTGACCAGATTCGACATGCATTGATGGATCCTTTTTCGGCTCAAACGTCTTCCCTTGAAGCCAACCAGAGCCTGAAGGCGGTGGAGGCCCAGAGCGCTGCAGTTTCTTGTGCACAAGGCTGGAGGCCTGACTCTCAAGAGAGCGGTGCTCTAGCTCAGAGTTTGGTCTCTTATGAGACTTGTGATCTGCTTGGGCTTTGACCATACTACTCACAAGTCTGGGTATTTTCTTCCTCTAAGGTCCGGACTCAGCCAAAGTGGACAGAGCCTCTTCTTCCTAATCATCGGCAATAGATGCACCAGAGCAGCTGAACTCTGGGCTGGGTTGGTGAGTGGAAACGCCCGAAGACTCAATGTCTGGTCACTGAGGAGGCCTGGTTCTCCCATGATATTCAGGGTTTCTTCAGCTGTTTCCCTTAGCAACTTGAAGTGATTCAAGAGTCTGTCTGTGTGATAAAGCAGTTTCAGAGCAGTTAGCTGCTCACTTGCTTGTTTGCTGCAAAGAATTGAGTTTTGCACTAGAAAAACCGCGCAAATTTCCTTTAAATCATTTTAATTCTTGTATTTTAATTTGTGTTTCATTTCATCTGCATTGGGAATGGAGGAGGGAAGTGGGAATCGAACCCTGAGTTAGGACACCTCTCCTATTGCTTTTGCCATTTCAGACTGCCATCTTTGTTAGTCAGCGGTCTAGTTGTTACACCCAGGGGGAAATAAACCAGGACGCGCCGCAAGCGCACTTGACCCAGTTTCAGAGCAGTTAGCTGCTCACTTGCGTGTTTGCCGCTAAAAATTGCGTTTTGCACCGGAAAAACTGCACTGAATTGCTTTTAAATCATTTTAATTCTTGTATTTTAATTCGTGTTTCATTTCATCTGCATTGGGAATTGAGGAGGGAGGTGGGAATTGAACCCTCAGTTAGGACACCTCTCCTATTGCTTTTGCCATTTCAGACCGCAATCTTTGTTAGTCAGCGGTCTAGTTGTTACACCCTGGGGGAAATAAAACGGGACACGGCGCCAAAGGTAAGCCCGTCTGCGCCCTTCAGCGTCCCGGAGGCGACCGGCGACGGAAATGCTGCACAGAGTGTATTGGTGTCTCAAGGTATAATGCATTCCAAATCTGAGTTATTAACTATTGGAAAGAATTTAAATTGTCAACCTCATATCTCGCTGCCGATGGTTGAGATGAACCCAGTCTGTAATTTATGCGGTTGGACAGCCAGTTACAGGAATGAAGGCAGAGCCGCCTTACAGATACCAGGTGATAACGCTCAAGAGGAAGCGAGTGCCATAAAGGCTATTTTGTTTAACATCAGATCATTAAAGAAGAGTTGCAGTTATTTGATCTTTTAACTGATCTAAAACCAGACATTATGTTTCTAACAGAAACCTGGTTAAACGGTGCTTCTAACCCTACTATCACTAATGCGATTATCCCAGGATATAGGATCCTAAGGAAGGATAGACTAGGGGGTAGGGGTGGGGGGGTGTCCATTATTTATAAAGATTTGTACTCTTGCTCTCCACTACCCATTGCAGAGAGAGAGGGAGCGGAGGGGCTAGGCTAGGCTTTGTTTTAACTGTGTCAGCTCATCAATCAATAGCGGGGGTAGTGATTTATCGTCCCCCGGGTACAGCTGTTAAATTTTTAGAATCCGTTAATCATGCCGCAGCCCCGTTAGCATCGAAATATAAGCACTGTATGATACTTGGTGGCTTTAATATTCATATGGATCAAGCAGAGGAACTTGCACCATCCAGACTGTGCGAATCAATGGCGATTTTTATTTTTGGCCCCTTATGTCTTTCAGCCCACCCATGAAAAAGGCCATACTTTGGATCAGGTTTTCTCATCGAGAAATCTAGTGATGGAGGAGCCTCTTCCCTGGATATGGTCTGATCACTTTTTACATCCTCTTGAAATACCAACAGGTGTCAGTCGCCACCACTTTCAAAGTGGTACCCGCCCAAGAACCTTTAGGACCTTTAACAATTTCACTACTGAGCCTCTGGAGAAGGCTATAAAGTTGTGTCCCATTCCTTTTAGTGGAGTACTAGAGAAGGATGTCATGTCTATGGACAATTGGCTTCAACTCCGCTTAGATGAATTAGCACCTATGACGATCAGGGTAGCTAAGGTCAGAAGAACCTCCGCTCCCTGGTTTACAGAGGTGCTCAGAAAAAGTAAAAGCGCATGTAAATGTCTGGAGCGAGCATGGCGGAGAAATTTTGATCCCTCTGAAAAAGTTCGTTATAAACAGGCTCTGAAAGCTCACTATTCTAAGGTGCAAGAGGAAAAGAGCAGATTCCTCACCTCCCAAATTGAACGGGCTGGTAATAAAAGTAAGGAACATTTTAAGGTTGTCAACGACTTCATTTCCCCTATGGCTATGACAAATTCTTTCACTCCGACTAGTGACTGGACGGACAGTCTAGCGCAGTATTTTTACGAGAAGATCAAAGTCATTCAGGACTCCTTTAAAGATTTGCCCTTGGAAGTGAGACCTAACAGAATGACCCTTAGCGGGAGAAAAACTGCGCAGGGAGTGTCTTTGGTGCAATTTCCTCCTATCACATTGGAGAAATCCCTGGAGCTAGCAAGAGCCTTAAAATCGGTCTCCCCGTCAGATCCATGTCCAGCACGTGTACTGGTGTCAATATCGGAAGCTATTAATCCATCAGTCAACCGTGTGTTGAACACTTCACTGGCACAGGGGGAAATGCCAGAGAGTTGGAAGCAAGCCAAAATGCGTCCATTGGTAAAAAAATCTACCGCTGACCCTTTGATGGCTAGTAATTATCGACCAATTTCATTATTGCCATTTGTTTCCAAGGTTTTAGAGAAATACGTTAATACTGTTACCTCAGAGTTTATTGAGGTGAACAATATACTTCATCTGGATGGTGGAGGAAAAGCGGTTCTGGTACTATTGGATTTGTCGGCGGCCTTGGACACCGTGCCCCTACGACCAACTCCTGGAAAGACTCCGGGACTGTGGGATTGGTGGCACGGTGTTAAAATGGTTTAGCTCTTTCTTAAGTGGTCGCCGGCAAACAGTATGGTCACCCCCTTATTCAGCCCAAATGAATTCCATGAAGGTGGATGTTCCCCAGGGCTCGGTGTTGAGCCCCGTGTGGTTGAATATGTATATGACCCCGCTTGCGCTTTTGGCTGAACAACATGGAGCTAAAATAGTGCCTTATGCAGACGACACGTAACTTCTATTTACTTGTGAAAAGAACTGCGTGTTCAGAGGAAGCGAGATAAATAGCTGTCTAACAGAGGTTTTTAGCTGGCTACAGAGGAGACAACTGAAGTGTTAATCTGAAAAATCTGAAATTATCTTTTTTGGCTCTGACCTGAGCATTGAGTGGCGCATGTGGTGACCACAAGACATGTCCCTCACCTAAGTGTTCTGTTACCACAGTGAAGAACTTAGGGGTAAAGATGGATGCTGACATGTCTTTGAATACCCAAATTCAAACCGTGGGGGGGGGACGTGTTTTGGTCTTTTAAAAATGCTGAGAAAGTTTCTTCCCCTGCTCCCAGTTTCTCTCAGAAAGACGGTAGTTCAGGCCCTTATTACTTCTAGGTTGTACTATGCCAACATGCTGTATCTGGGCCTTCCCGAATATCTCATGAGTCGCCTACAGGTGATACAAAATTCGGCGGCTAGAGCTATTTTATTGACAAAACCCAGGGAACCCATGTCCCCTCACCTGAAATCCGTCAACTGGCTTCCAATGAGGAAGCAGGTGCAGTTCAAGGCCCTGACTCAGGCTTTTAAGGCCTTCCATAACTCTGGAGCTTATTATATTAGGAAGAGGATACAGCATTATGTCCCTAAACGTGAACTGAGGTCCACGGGGCAGTATCTGATGACCACCCCTAAATTCCTTCATTCGCGGAGGGGTGGAAGCTCGTTTCAAGTGCTAGCCACTCGTCTCTGGAATGATCTTCCTACGGCTCTCAGACAGACCAGCAGTTTAGGGGAGTTCAGGAGCAAATTGAAGACCTGGTTGTTTAGTAATTAGCGGCTGAGACAGCTTGTGTCCTCTCTGCCTGTTTCTTTGGGTCTTTTAGCGCCGGGACACTCTACGGAGTTACAATACAATTACAATAAAGGGTCTTCTTACAGTAAAAGCGAGACAGGAACCATACTTGTCATCGTTAAGGGCTGGGGACGTTACATACGCTATGGAGGTCTGCCCTGGAATATTTAGCATGTTATCAAGAACCTTTCGTAAATGGTTTCCGTTCCATCACCTATCACCCATGGACATTCTCCAACATTGAAGAAGGGAAGATCGAAGACACAAGGCCCCAAAGGGGCATGGATGACTCAAGGCTACGGGACCATGAGTTGCTTGACAGTTTCCTAAGTACGTGGGAGTGGAGAGATATCGGAAGTGATACTCTGATTAACAGTCTGATTTGGATACAGGAGTGGAGGGGAAACCATGAGGACCTTAAGCTCAAAATTAGAATACAAATCCGGAAGCCTTGTTGTTCTGTCTGAATCAAATGGTGGAGAAAAACAATCAAACAATGGAGTTGGAGCCCATACACATTGTCAACTGTGACTCAAAAAGAATTCTTCAAACAGCCAACAACTTTGTACGTCGGAGTCCAACACTAGATGGCAGGAGTATGCAGTGCATGTGTACCTGCAGCCACACAGGAGTTACATAATCATTCTCAAGTCTTAATTTGACAAAAAGTAACAGAGGCCAGGTAGAAATAACAAAACCCAAATTCAAACAAGTATCAGATTTTTACAGAGGGTAGTACAACTTCTGTTTTAAAATAGATATTAGGTAATGCCAGCTGTGATAATTGGATGAGGCGACGAGAATGAATGCCAACATTTAAAAAAAAATCCTTCATTATTGATTTTATTACATTTCAGTGCTTTCATAAAATAAATATGGTATATAATAGCAAACATACAGTGGTAAGAGGAGAGAAATGAGCACAAGCATGAAAAAGCATGATAACAGAAAAAAAATTACACTCAAATTTGTAGCACTTTAGAAATCAGAGCCATTATTTACAGACAGCTTGTTCTTCAAATTATATACAAGAACTGCAGCAACCTATGGTCAAGTACTTAAAAACTTGCTTGAGGTGGGGGAGGTGTAGAGAAAAATGCAACAGAAACCTTAAATTTCCTCTGGTTAGTGTTCAGTACAATTTTATGCGGGATTTTCTGTCTTATTTTCAAACGAACACAATGTTGCCTACGCCACTATTGTCATGAGAATGCAGTCTTCAGAGTTCAGATTCTTTTTGTACTATCCTACAGTTCCCTTTTCTGTACCAAGTGCATATGTCAAGTAACACTTTAAATAAAAGTAAACATGTGCAAACCGAAAAAAACTAAAAATAAAACAAAAATCTAATGAAGAAAAAACGTTTGTCAGAAATTTGGACAACTTCAAAATTGATGCTATAGTGGTGCTCTGCCAAAGTGCAAGAATGTGCTTGCAGAACCCGAAACACTGTTGCAGCACAAATTAAGACTGTGCTCTATAAGCAAAAAACAAAGATAACTGCACAAACAGCCCCGGCCATTGGAAAGTCTTGATTCTGCGATATTTTTGGGGGTCATAATCGAAAAATCTTCAATTTGAGGCCACATCAACTGAAATGCGATTCTGCGACATAAGAACAGGGTGTCTGAATGTAAAATGCTTGCTTGTTTTTAAATAGGAGATAAAAACAAATGATTCAGTAACTAAGAATACATAAATATCACATAGAAACAACAGTAAAAAAATATTTGAACAACGATGTGTGCACGCTTTGACAAGGTGCTTGTTCAACACCTAAAGACAAAAGACAACTGTGGGATTACACTTCATGACATCATAATCTAGTGAGTGCGGACAGTGACCTGCATTAGTGCATCATTACATATAAGTACCGTGCTCAGTGGACACGTTCAATGTCTAGCACAATCCGACTCTGGGGGAACGGCTCCTCCATGTCAGATGCACTGTCTGGGGCACAGGTACATCAACTTTGTGTTGGTATTCTTGGAGCTAGCCAGGACCACCCGTGACATTACATACCTCTTCATGATTTAATTAGGGCGATTTTAAGCCAAACATGGTTGACGCCCATCTCTTTAAGATCAGATTTTGCAATATTTTTTTGTGACAAGTGAATATAAAGTCAGTTTTGTTCAAAGCAGCATGGTTGGGGCTTCTCATTCCGTTATGGAAGCTTTACTATTGGCAGCAAGTATCTACGTTACAGTTTACCAAACCCTCCTCCTTGCCCCCATAATAAAACCAGTTCAAACAAAAACAAAATCAAAACTTTTTAAAACATGAGTGACCCGAAACTATTCAGAAGTTTAAAGATTGCCAGCTTATAAGAAGGACTGCAGCTGGAACGAAAATGTTCCTATTTCTTAGAGTTAGTTCTTCAAGTAAAAGGAAATGCACCGATTCCAGATCTTGCTGCACGCCCCGCCCCGCCCTCGCCCGCCTCCAGTCCTCAGTAGTTCGAGTGGTAGCGAAATAGCAGAAGAATCATCCACTGAAGACCGCGGAGTGGTCCTGCTCTTATGCGTTTTCATTGGTTCAAGTCTTTGCCAATGACTGAAGGTTCCGCACGTTCCGTACCGCATGAGGGACGCAGGACCGCGCGCTCTCCTGCTGACGTCACAGCCCCAAGCTCAGGGTCATTTCTGAGTCGGGGTTTTCTTTGGCACTGCGGGTCGCTTCGCTTGCCACAGGTGGTTGTGAATCGTGATAGCATCAACACTGACGGACATGGTTTTGGCTGGAATCACGGTGAACTGTTTTCTGTCCGAACTGTATTTGTAGAGTTTGTCTATCATTTTCCGGGTAATGTTCTTTGGCCCTGTCCCAGTGAGCTTGAACATTTCCTCGGATTCGGGGAAGTAGGAATAAAGTGCTCTAAACATGCAGCCCGCGTCCCGAAACAGAATGATGTAATGGTTGGCTTCACATCTCTCGAGTTCCTATTTTTAGGAAAAAAGAAACATTACACAAATGAGATTACACTTCATTGTATACCTGAATATACATCTAAGTTTAAACAAATTATCCAAAACTTCGAGATAAAGGTAATATTTTAACACACTTCACTGCTTAAAATACATCTATGAGACCATTTCTGGTCTTCCTGAAAGGGAACTTGAAAAGGGGCTCTTTCTTCCAGCAAAGTTGTTTTTGGAAACTAAGTGGGAAGGTGTTTGCAGGCAGAGCATCTCAGCATCCATTTAAAGAAAGACCGCGCTACCCTTTGTTTAGGTCAAGCCTGGGCAGCGCATGCGCTGCTCTGCGAGGCATGCTGTATTCAGGTAGGGAGTTGAAGCTCCACTCACTTCCTGCCCATATTTTTTATTGGCTTGTGTAATTGTCCACTGTAAACCGTGGCTGTTCATTGGTCAATAGGCTTAGTAGTCCCTCCTGGTCTCATTTTGTAACCTCCCATACGTGTGTTGTTACTCTGTGGCTTTAATTACAGCCTCCGAGTACTCTTTTCTCAAATAGCTTTGCCATATATAGCACAAACGCATTTGCAATGCAATAGGTCTCACATTTGCGAGAGTTTAAGCTATTGGCATTGAAAATGACAATTTCTTTTATGTGTTTAAAAACGAATAAAACACAAATAAAAGGCATTGTCAACTGCAATACTAATAGCTCATACTCTTGTAAATGCGAGACCTATTGCATGGAAAAGCTTGTTTAAACTTTATTTAGAGCTAGCCAATCTCCAGCCTTTTCAGTTCATGCAAAGGAGGCAGGCGGTTGCATAGACTGCAAGTTCTGTGGCAGTTTTAAAAAGTACATGTTTGGGAACCTACTGAATCATGTTAAAGTAACAAATTGTACAGACTGGCAGATTCTACCAAAAGAGTAGGCCTTGCCCTGGCACAGCTAATTGCATTCGTGTTTGGAAATGAGAAAATGTAAAGTGCATGCTGAGGTTAATGCATCAGCTTCTATAATTGGTCAAGCAAGTCGTATTGCTTAGGGCAAGCTATTCATTTCATAATGACCATACCTTTGACAGAGACTGATACCCTGACACTGGAGTTATTCTAGATGCAAAGCAGCTCACCAGGCACTATAATACCTACGTAATCCATGTGCGAAAATTACCCAGGCAACCCCAAGTTAAAAGTGCTCAATACACTTTCATTAGTCCAGGCTACACTCACCTCCAATATTGAATTTTTCTGTGACTCGTTTACTTTTCCAGCCAAACAACAGTGGGATATCGCATTGTGAATGATGGGCTTGTTCGACTTGCTGCTTGGTTCTTTATAAAGTTTTGGACCTAAAGAGTAGGAGGAGGAGAAATTAAAACATAAATCCATTTAATGAATGGCCACATTTTGATACCACAATTTGCAATCACTTTCTGGAAAAGTGCATTACAACAGAATAGACTAAAAGGTAACTGCAGTTGCATGGTCCCTAAAATTTCACTAAAACGTTGTATTGAGTTATAGACAATCCCATCTTTAACGTTGTGTCACTGGTCTGAGAAAGGAAGACCAGAAAAGACTCTGGTATTCTTGAGATCAAATACACCACTTACTACTGTATTCTGCCTTTATCATTACAAAATGCATACACACCATGGGAATATGTATGGGCCTTTGTATCACCCTATTACACTGCTGTATGCACACTTCAAGCCTCAGTTCCAAAAAGGTAGTCAAATGAAAACAGAATTCCGTACTGCACCTTAGATGGTAAGAAAGCTTGTCCGTTGTTGAGAACATAGGACAAACGCCCTACCAGTGTTCTATTTATCACAGGGACTCTCTCCTGATATCGCCTACTCCGTTAACTTAGAGCTTTTTAAAACAGACCATGAAGAGAAGAATAGTAAAATGTGGGAAATGAGTAGTGCCTCTAATTAACGAGAGCACCTTGCTAAATTCAACACATTCTTAAAGCCCACTCTGCCTCCACCAAACCCACCTGCTATTGAAATTCATGGGGAAAAACAAAACTAACCTAAATGCTGATCTGGCACCACACCCTGGTTGACTTGGTCATCGAAAATTGCTTCTTCCAATGATAAGCGCTAAAAAGTCCATTATCTCTTTTCAAAATCCATCAAGCCTATCATCAAATCTGCCTGTCCCTGCCAGGACTCTCAAAATACAATTTACAACATATTTCAAGAAAGCACTGTGTAAGAAATTGGGTAACAGGTTGTGGGGGTGGGGTAGACCATTCTCAAGCAGCAACCATAATTCTTCTTAGGGTGAAGTCACAAGCACACTGTAAATTAACCTGTGCTCAACCCTCAGGTAGTTTTGCACAGATCAGTCAGGCCTAACCCAGAGGCAATGCGCTAAGTATTTGTGCAACACTCAGCAGAACCAGAAATATTCGAATTTGAAGATTTTAGTAAAAATCGTGCAAAAAGTTGTAAAGTGTCAACTGTGGATATCTGGTTGTGCCAGACCGGGTCAAAGTCACAAGTTCAGGCCAACCACGATGGACCGCAAACCAGCTACAAGGACACAATTAGGCCCCCTGAACAGAGTACCTTTAATCCTGTTCGGAGTACCGTTGAGAGGCTCATCGTTGAATATGCGTTGCACAGCCGAAGTGTTGCATAGGTACTGCGATGCAGCAAGGCTGCAGTGGGAAGTCCTGTGTTGCCGTTGAGGATCCCATCGGCGAAGGGCTTGCAATATGAAGTCTGGCGTCAAGGATGCGTCATGCAGTCTGGTCCATGCATCAGTTTAGGAGCTGCAAGGCTGCGATACGAAGTCCAGCATCGAGGCTGCCGGTGATAAGAGATGCGGGGCCCTGTGCCGAGGATGTGTAACGGGAGCAGCGGTACCGATAAGGCAACGGGGCTGCGATGCAGTTCTTTGCAACAGTTCCGATACCTGAAGCAGCAGCAGCGATGCGTCAGCTCTGCTCGAGATTTGTGCCGTGCAACAGAGGAGATGCATCTGATCCATTGGATCCAGAGGTTTGCAAGCACCAAGGGTCCAGGACTGGCGTGGCGCCACTTGGTAGGGAAGACTCACATATGTCATAGTTCAGATGCAGAGGCAAGGTTGTTGGATGTCCGTTGTGTCCCTGAGGCTTCGGATCAGGAGGCCAGCCAACTAGCCATTGGAGTCACTCTGGGGTTCATTCTGGGTTTAAGAGCTTCATGTCCATTCCTTCTCACACAGGCACGAGGGCAGAAGATCAGCACAGCAAGGCAGCAGTCTAACAGAGTGGCAGTCCTTCAGCAGCCCAGTAGTCCTTAGCAGAGTAGCTACAGGTTTAGAAGTGTACTGAAGAGATGGTGGTTGAGGTCCTTTATTTATACCTAGGTGTGCCTTTGATGGAGTAGTTTCTGTCCTGTAACTCCAGTTCTGTAGTAGGGGTATCTCAGTTATAGTCATAATCTAGTGAATAGTCCCGCTCATGAGCGTGGACCCCGCAGCAATCAAAAATAATCTCTTAAGCTGTCTAAAAATGCAGTCCTACAAGACACTTAAGAGACAATTTAAAGACAGATAATGCAGCCTATATCCACAGGCTGTGCTGTTTGTGGTTTTGGTGTAATGTGTAGTTGAAGTGCTGGACAGTATAGCCTGTGGATATAGGCTGCATTATCTGTCTTTAAATTGTCTCTTAAGTGTCTTGCAGGACTGCATTTTTAGACAGCTTAAGAGATTATTTTTGATTGCTGCGGGGTCCTACTTCTGTAGTAGGGGAATCTCTGTTATAGTCATAATCTAGTGAATAGTCCCACTCATGAGCGTGGACCCCGGAGCAATCCAAAATAATCTCTTAAGCTGTCTAAAAATGCAGTCTTGCAAGACACTTAAGAGAGAATTTAAAGACAGATAATGCAGCCTATATCCACAGGCTACACTGTCCAGCACTTCAACTAGACATTCCACCAAAACCACAAACCGCACAGCCTGCCAAGTTTTCTTCATAGAGAAAAACTTCCCCTTTACCAACAAAGCCTCTGGAATGATAGAGAGGAAGGGGAGGACAGACAAGCCCCATAGGCTGCAATTATGTGGCTCAAAAAGGGATACCGTGCCTTTAAGAAAACTTTCCAGAACTTTCCTGGTATCCCAGAATGCTCAGCAGGTCCCATTTACTTTCAGTTCTTTTTGAAGGCGTATAACGCTAGACCTGTCGCATTTCGACCATGAACATCTTTCTCCACCGGGGAGGAGGGCGGGCGCTTATGACTATAACAGAGATACCCCTACAGAACTGGAGTTACAGGACAGAAACGACTCCTTCTGTAGTAGGGGATCTCTGTGTATAGTCATAATCTAGTGAATAGAATGGCAAGCCCATCCCCCACACCAAAGCGGCGGTGGAGAAAAAGAAGTACAACACCACTACTGTGCGAACAGATTTCGCAGCGAAGCATGCCCAACCTGAGCGTCTGCCCTGGCATCAGTGTCCAGACAGTAATGCTTAGCAAAGGTATGGACCGACTTCCAAGTGGCCGCCCTGCAGATTTCTGCAATGGGAACATTACGTAACAAAGCAGTCGTGGCAGTTTGCCCCTGGTGGAATGAGCCTTAGGTTTACCCCCTAAGATCTTATCAGCCTTTTGATAACACAATTGTATACAGGACACAATCCACCCCGAAATGGACTGTTTTGAGGTAGCAAGACCTGTCCTGACTGACCCATAATTGATAAACAATTGGTCTGACCTACGAATATCCTTGGTTTTATCCAGATACAATTTCAACACCCTCCTGACATCCAGGGAATGTAGAGACCGCTGGAGAGGAGGGATTCTGAAAAAACATAGGTAAAGTTATGGTCTGGTTAACATGCAAACCAGAAATAACCTTAGGAAGAAATTTAGGGTAAGTACGCATAACAACCTTAGCAGCATGAAATACAGTATAAGGTTCTTGGCAACATAACGCCTGAATTTCACTCACCCTGCGCGCCGATGTAATGGCCACGAGGAACGCCGCCTTCCAGGACAGGTGCTGCAACGAAGCCTTATGAATAGGTTCAAAAGGTTCCTTCATCAATCTGGACAGCACCACATTTAATTCCCATGAAGGCGAAGGAAGACGAACAGAGGGAAACACTTTCTTCAAGCCTTCCAAAAAATCTTTGATCACAGCGATCTGGAAGAAGGAGGTCTGTGAAGGGCATTTCCTGTAGGCAGTCAGCGCAGCCAGCCAGCAGTCAGCGCAGCGAGATGAACCTTAATGGAATGAAAATTAAGGCCAGACTGCGCCAAATGTAAAAGTTCCGGAAGGATGACATCTTCCTTACATTCTTGGACTTGCACCAGATGCAAAATCTCTTCCACTTGTACGCATAAGAAGTCCTAGTGGATCTTGGCTTCCTTCAGTATGTCCATACAATCTGCAGGGAGATTCAAATGGCCATATTGCACTATCCCAGGACCCATGCCGCCAAAATCAAAGACGAGAGATTGGGGTGCACCATCTGCCCCCCGAACTTCGTGAGAAGGTCCTGCCGGCACGGCAGTCTAATGTGAGGAAGGAGAGACCGGTGAAGCAGGTCCGTGAACCACCACTGCCTGGGCCATTCCGGGGCAATCAGGATCATCCACGCCCTGGAATGGGCCAGCTTGAGTAGCACCGCCGGAATCAGGGGAATGGGTGGAAAAGCGTACAGAAAGCTGTTCGACCAGTTGATCCATAACGCATTCCCCAGCGTTCCCTGCTGGTAGTACCTGGATGCGAAGCCCCCCTGCTTGTTGAGGTAATACATCGTGGTCGTATTGTCCGTCTGTACAAGCAGAGAGTTGGTCTGGGAGGACGGATGAAAGGCCTTCAGTGCCAAGTGAACAGCTCTGAGTTCCAGAAAATTGATGTGGTAAGTGGGCTCCGTCTGGGACCACGTTCCCTGGAATGCGCTCCCCAGCCGTGGAGAGAAGCATCCGTCACAATAGTCTGAGTGGGAATGTCCTTGTGGAAGGGAACCCCCTTGAGGAGATTCTCCGCTGAACACCACCATTTCAGAGACTGTAGAGAATGCAGAGACAGTCGTATCTTGTCCCAGTTTCCCCTCCTCTGGTCCCACTGATCCTCCAGACATCCCTGCAGCGGTCTCATGTGTAGCCGTGAGGCAGATACAGGAGGCCATCGACCCCAGTAGAGAAGACACCGTCCTCGCTGTCGTAGATGGAGCGGTCATAAGAGCCTGAGCCTTCCGAAGGAGTGATAAACGTCTTTCCTCCGAAGGAGACACGCTTGCTGACAGCATATTGATGGAGGCTCCCAAGTACTGTAGGCATTGGACCGGAGTCGGGACAGACTTGGACATGTTGATGTGCAACCCCAGCTTGTTCAAGAGAACAGACGTCTTCTGGAAGTGTGCTTGAGCTTCCGAGAAGGAGGATGCCTTGATCAACCAATCGTCCAGGTACGGGTAGACAAACACCTTGTTCTTTGTCAGGTGTGCCGCTACCACTGCCATGCATTTGGAAAAGGTCCTGGGCGCAGACTTCAGCCCGAACGGTAACACTGTGTATTGATAGTGATTGGCGCCGACTTGGAATCGCAGGAACTTCCGGTGTTTCTGTGCAATGGGCACATGGAAGTATGCATCCTGTAGGTTTATCGCGCACAGCCAGTCTCCCCTTTGCAGTTGAGGGTAAATCTGGTGCAAAGACAGCATGCAAAAATTTTCTCTGCGAATCCACTTGTTTGCTTGTCGCAAACCCAGAATAGGCCTTACTCGTTCTTGTCCTTTTTGCGGACCCGAAAGAGCCATGAGTATAGACCTTTTCTCCTTTGAGACAGAGGGACGTCTTTTATCGCCCTTTTCCTTAACAGGGTAATCGGCCTCCGCCTGGAGCTCGCACAGCTGAAACTGCGAGCAAACCGGTGGAATTGCTGGAGGCGGGCTGGTGAACCGAAGACTGTATCCATTGCAAACAATATTCAGCACCCACTTGTCCTGAGTAATTTTTCTCCACTCTGCCAGAAAATATTGAACGCTTCCCCCACCGGAGTGGGTAACGGATGACGGGGAAGTAATCGCTCAGGGTCGCGGTGGCAGACTGCTGACCACCCCTGCCCCTCTGACGTTTCTGGAAGGGCTTCCTCTGGAACTGCTGCTGCTGCTGTACAGACTGTTGACCTCGCCCTCTGCCCTGTGCCCCATGCCGTCTTTTGGAACGGGCGGTAGTTCTTCTGGTCCTTGGGCTTCTCCAAGCCCACAGCCGTCAGAGTCTCTGCCTCTGCCTTCATGTGGGCCATCTCATCGTCGGCGTGTTTCCTGAATAGGGTCTCTCCCGAGAAAGGCAGGTTGGCCACCCTCTGCTGGGCTTCAGTGACGTCAATCTGAGCCAAGCGTGGCGCCTCTGATTAACTCCATGGCAGTATCCGTGGACCGCCAGGAGCGACGAGTCTGCAGCTGCGCTGATCAGCTGGTTCGACACCAGCAATCCCTCATTCAGGATCTCCATAAAATCCTCCTTTTCCCGTGGGAGGAGGTCGGCGAACTGTTGGAGGGACTCCCACAGCGCCCGATAATAGCGCCCCAACAGCGCAGATGCACTGGCAGCATTCATGGAGGTAGCGGCCGTCCCGCACACCTTTCTGCCCTGAGACCAACCAGCGACTCTCCTTGTCCGGAGGCACATTTGAGGACGGGGTGGTGGCATGTTGCTTCCTCGCCACTGTCACAATTACGGAATCCGGGGCTGGATCCAATCGGAGGAAAGCCGGGTCCGCATCAGGAGCCTTGTATTTCTTTTGCAGCCTGGAGGGGGCTGCTTTCGCCACCGCTGGAGCAAGGAAGAGCTCCATGGCGGGTTCCACTAATCCAGGCACCAAGGGCAACAGAGGCCTAGACAGGTGCTGCTTGTGGAGAGTCTCAAATATTACGGAGGTCGTAGGCGTGGGCACAGTCAGTTGGATGCCCAGCTTGCTCGCACCCCTCAACAAGACTTCCTGAAAGGAGACCACGTCGTCCACAGGGGATACCCTCGTCTGAGGGGATTCTGAAAGAGTTGGCGAATAGTCTCTTGCGCTGGACGAATCTGTGCTGTACCTAGACCGACCCTTCCTACGGTGTCGTCTGGATTTCGTCGATGAGCGACGGCGACTCCTGGATCTCCCTCTCCGTCCGGAGGGAGATCTAGGTCTTCTAGGCCTTAGGCGTTCCACGGGTGCTTGGGGCGGAGCCTGCGGTGGTGGCCTGACCTCGGCCGAGGTGCCCCCTTAGGCGGCGTAGGGAGGTGAGTCAGTGAGGCCGACCTCGGAGGTGGCGGTCCATGTGGAGGAACAGGAGGGGTGGTGGCGAAGGAGTTTGCGGCGGCGGCTCCTTAGGCAGTGGAGGAGGAGGAGTAGGTGACTTCGGCTTGGGGGGCGAGAACACCACAGACTACACCGAGCCCGGTGACTCCCTCATCTTCCTTGGCGTAGGTGATCGAGAGGCAGCGCCCCCTGTCGGTGACCGACGTCGCCGTCGTGCCCCGGAGGATCTGGAAGGACTCCTGGCTCCAGAACGTCTCCTGGAGGATGATCTCTTCCTCTTAGGCGCCGAGCGCCTCTTCGGCATCGACGAACGCCTCCTCGACGCCGATGAACGTCGTCTCGGCGTCGATGACCTATGCCTCGACGACAGGCTTCGCCGCCTCGACGCTGATGATCTGCTGCGCCTTGACGTCGAATGTGTCCTTCTCGACGCCGATCGCAGAGTCGACGTCTAGGGCGAACAGCGGTGTTGCCTCGACGGCGAGCGCCGACGCCGTCTGGAATCCTTACGACGTCGAAGTGTCGACGACGATAAGGACGTCTTCGGCGGCGACCTCGACGGCGGTCTCGTCAGTCCCCTCGACGACAAACGTTGACGTCGCCTCGACCAAGAGCCCTGGGGAGACGGGGAGCAGATCGCCGTCATGCCTCTCGACGCCGTCTATGCCATCGACGTCGACGGAGAACAGCGACACTTTGTGGCCTTCTTGAAGCCGGGGAGCCCCCCCAGAGGCCTCAGCATGGGCGGAGGAAGCAGATCCAGCATGCCCAGACCCACCTTGACTTTGCAGCCTTCTTTCCTCCAGTCCTTGGAGCCTGATCTTCTTTCTGTCTCTCAGGGTCCTGGTGGAGAAGGTCTGGCAAATCTCACACTTCTGAGGGAAATGAGTAGAAGGGAGGCACAGGATACAACACAGGGTGTGGGTCCGACTTGGCCTTCTTCCTGGAGCACTCCGGGCATTTATCAAACAATGCTGGCATTTTTGACAAAAAAGGAATGCTCAAAATACTAGAAAAGAGGGCACCAAAACACGTAGAGTGTAAACACTCACACACTTAAAAAGTGCAAAATTCTTACAATAAACCCAAAAAAGGGAGAGCTCAATGCTCCAGGGTCCTGCTAGCAGAAGCCGGAAAAAAGAACTGAAAGTAAATGGGACCTGCTGAGCATTCTGGGATACCAGGAAAGTTCTGGAAAGTTTTCTTAAAGGCACGGTATCCCTTTTTGAGCCACATAATGGCAGCCTATGGGGCTTGTCTGTCCTCCCTTTCCTCTCTATCATTCCAGAGGCTTTGTTGGTAAAGGGGAAGTTTTTCTCTATGAAGAAAACTTGGCAGGCTGTGCGGTTTGTGGTTTTGGTGGAATGTCTAGTTGAAGTGCTGGACAGTGTAGCCTGTGGATATAGGCTGCATTATCTGTCTTTAAATTCTCTCTTAAGTGTCTTGCAGGACTGCATTTTTAGACAGCTTAAGAGATTATTTTTGATTGCTCCGGGGTCCACGCTCATGAGTGGGACTATTCACTAGATTATGACTATAACAGAGATTCCCCTACTACAGAAGTAGGGGATAATTTTCTAGAGGTTTACCTTTGACACCCGAAGACATTCTGCCATCCCTGCCCTGGCTCCAGACTTCGGGGGTATGCATACCTTTGTTTGGAGGCAGTACACAGCCTATTCAAGTGTAAGTAGGGCCAGCCCCTCCCTCCCATCCTGTCCCTAATGGCCCATACAGGCTCACCTATGCTCTTTTATGTGTGGCTGTCTAGGAGAAATACACAAAGCTCAACTGTCAGCTCATGTGACCCAGAAACAAGCTACAGACCTAGTGGCGAAGGCCAGAAAATTCTAACTTTCTAAAGTGGGATTTCCAAAATTGTAATTTAAAATCAGACTTCACCATAAGTTAGGATTTTTCATTACAATTCCAAAGAGACTACAATTTAACTGGTTACCTGACCCCATTTGGAAATTATAGCGAATTAAATGTAATAAGGTAGCTCCAATGTTATCCTATGGGAGGTTTAAGCCTTGCAGTAGTGAAAAAGAAATGTAGTCGTTTATCAATTACAGGACAGGTAAAACTTAAAAGTATGTGCTTTCAGTGATTTAAATACACAGCACTCTGCCCTCTGGGCTGCCCAGGATCTAATCTAGGGGTGGTTTATATGTGTTAAAAAGGAAGGTTTAGGCCTGGCAAAAGGTTTATTTTGCTGGGTCAAAATGACAGTGTAAAACTGCACACACAGGCTGCAATGGCAGGTCTGAGGCATGTTTAAAGTGCTACGTAAGTGTGTGGCACAATAAGTGCTGTTGGCCCATTTGAATGTAGGGTAACTGTTGGGGGGGGCAGGGATTGAAATAGTGGTTTGTTTTATAGTATTAGTAGTACTATTTTACGTGACAGTGTAACTTTGGTTTAGTTGGAGAGCATGCAGAGGGGTGAAGTACAAGCACTTTGGTAGGATACACGAGTGGTTATCAAGGAAGAGGTTGGAGGGGGGAGTCAAGGTTGATGAGTGATACTGTATTGATTATTTAGGTATTTTTATTGTGTTTAATAAGCTCACAATGAGCAGCCGGTTGAACTGTTTTCATTGTTTCGGAGACCCCTGATGAAGAGCTTAGGCTCAAAATGCATTGGGCATAATAAAATGAGTCTATCTTGGTGTATGATTGACCTGCACGTGCCATTTGTGAAAGCCTGGATGGGCACACAAGAGGTGATTGAAAATGTTTAATACAGAATGAAGGTGCAATCAAACTGTCTCTGTAGTGATTGTACAAACAGAAATGAAGAAAGAAGATTTTGGAATATCTTTGGATTACAGTGGCTAAAATATGGATAACTAATGAGGAAAAAAACAAATGGGAAGAAGCATCCCTTTTTCAGAAGTGCGACAGGTGGGGACTCGAGAGAGGTGCCCTTTATTATACTTTGTTGGCCCATTAGTAGCATTTAAATTTACAGGACCTGAGCACATGTAGTGCCACTTTACCAGGAATCTGCAAGTAAATTAAATATGCCAATTGGGGATAAGCCAATGTTACCCTGTTTTAAGGAGGGCACACAGGCAATTTAGCACTAGATGGCAGTGGTAAAATGTGCAGAGGTCTAAGGAAGTATAAACAAGATCAGCACAAAAATGGAGGAGGAAGCAAAAATGCTTAGGGGAAAGGCCACCCTAAGGCTGGCAGGTCTAAAACACTGGGTTAAACATTCCATCACAGCGTCCCAGGGGAGCCCTGGATCAAGCCCGCCCCAGGGGAGCAGTGAGTCAAGCCCGCCCCAGGGGAGCACTAGGTTAAGCACACCCCAGGAGAGCACTGTATATAATCATCCCATTCATCATTAAGCCCATCATCTGATAGTTTTCCTTTGAATTCTGTCAGAAGCAGGTCTTCCAGCGCTGCAGGTCTCCCGGACTTTGCTATGCACCTCTGCAGCCTTTGACCTGCCTTGTGCTTGGGATGCCTGCCTTTAGGTTCAGCAAATACTGTACTGCATTGCCGTGCCTATATACTCTTCTTTTTCTGTGTCACCCCTTTCACCTCTGTACATTATATTACTGTGTAGCCTGCCATGTACACCACACTTTTGGAACCGATCACTCCGTTGCTGCTCGTGTTCCCGACACCAAGAACCCCGCCCCCTCAGTGGACCTACTTAATGGAGACTGCAGTGACAAGGGACCATCTATGCTACCTAGACATTATACCTTTACCGGACTCACCGGGATAGTATTGTGCTGCACCTTACTACTTTGCTTTTACAAGTTATGTATACGTGCTTTGACTTGCATTTAACTGATTTATAAAGAACTTTACTTACTGTAAAGCGCTCGGATATCCGCAAGGGTCTTGTACGCGCTCTATAAAACTTTCTAAATAAAGGTAAGCCTGTCTGCGCCCATCCATGCCTAGACCGCACCCACTGCCAGGAAGCTTGGTCACACGGCCACCCTCTGATACTCCTATCTAGCTTCCGGGCGCTTCAACAACAACTGCTGCATCATCGCTCCACGATCAACCAAAGGGCCCTTCAACTGCTGCCACTACCGCTTTACATCCAACACAGGAACCCACGCTGCTTGTGACCCTCCGACCTCTGTCGCCCCTCAACAGATCCAGTCCATGCTGCTCAAGGTCCGTTCCCTCTGTAAACACGTCACAGAAATCTGGGACACCATCACCACCCTCACCCCAACGTGATTTTCATCACGAGACCTGGCTCAACCCATCCTCAAACCCAAACATTGCGACCGCAGCACCCTTTGGCTACAAGGTGACACACAGAGACTGCACAAAGACGCACTGAGAAGGCATCACCATCATTCTCAAGGAAACCCTCCGATGCACCACCATTGAAGATGACACCACAAAAACACCTAAACTTCCAAATCCACACCAACGCAAAGAAAACCAGATGAATCCTCTCCTACAGACCCCCAGGTCCCCGCACCAGCTTCTGCAATGCTATCTCCAAATTCATCTCCCCTCTAGCAATCAACTCCAAGCGCTATATCTTCCTCTGCAACCTCAACTTCCAATCTCGACGACCCGAAAGACACAGAATCCACCAACCTCCTGGAAAGCTTGAGCAACACTGGCCTCATGCAGCAGTTCACCAACTTCACACACAGCGCAGGACACACACTGGACTTCATCTTCGCATCCAGTGACAGAGTCAAGTCCAGCCATGTCACAGAACTAACCTGTAACGACCACAGCATCGTCCACTTCACCAATGCAGGCCCCCCCGGACTCCATCTGCAAGCCCCTCAGCTCCTCCCGTCGCAGATGGAACAAAGTCACAGAAACCCAGTGAAAAACCACCCTCAACACCACCAGGTCCAACACCACCAGCGACCTTGGAACTGGCTGTGCAGAACTTCTCCGACTGAATCTCCAAGTGTGCCGACACAGTTGCCCTATTAAAACGTCTAGCACCAGCAGGTCCTGCAAACACGTCAGTCTGTTCACCGCAGTACTCTGGTCCATCAAACGTGAGTGCAAGAGGCTGGAAAGACCATGGCACTCCAACAAGAACTCCACAGACCGCACCACCATCAAGGCAGCCCATAGCAAATACCACCAATACCTCAAAGAAGCCTAACAAACTGCATCAAAGCAAGCGCCAACCACACCAAAGAACTTTTCAGCATCTTCAGAGAGTTCTCCTGCCCTTCAGCCACCGAAAACATGGTTCGCCCTTCCAAGCGCTCTTCGACACCCTGGTAAACTACTTCTACCACAAGGTATCTGACTTCTAATGCAACTTCGACCCACAACCCACCGACATCGGCCAACTACTGACCCAGACAGATGCCGCCAACATCACCCTCTCACCGCTTGGATACCACTCATCATGCAGAGCACCACAGCCATCATGATGTCCATCCACTCAGGAGGACAGAATGCCCCCTGCTCCAACCACTTCTTCAACCTGGGACACATAGAAATTAGCAGTGCCCTCACGAACATCCTCAACGCATCCATCACCATGGTCACCACCCCACACACATGGAACAGGAAGAAGTCAAACCCCTCCTGAAGAAACCCTTTGCCGACCTCAGTGAACTCTAGAATTTCCACTCCATCTCGCTGCTCCCTTTCCATGCCAAGGTCCTTGAGAAAGCCATCAACCGCCAGCTCACCGAATAGCTGAAAGGAAACAACCTACTCTACACCTCTCAATCCGGCTTCCGCGCCAACCACAGGACCGAGACCACCCTACTTGTAGCAACTTACATCTGAACCCTCCTGGACAGAGGTGAGAAAGCAGCCCTGATCCTCCTTGACCTCTCAGAGGAATTCGACACCGCATCCCACTGCATCATCATTAGAAGACACCACCACATCGGCTTCCACGAAATGCCCTCAAGTGGGACACCTCCTTTTAACAGGACTCACTCCGAGAATCCGCCTAGCACCCTTTACCCCGAGCCCAAGAGCATCATTTGAGGTGTCTCCTAAAGTTCCTCTCTCAGCCCCACCCTGTTTAACGCCTACATGACTCCTCTGCCGACACTGTCCAGACCCACAAACTCAATATCTTCTATTCAGACGACACCCAACTCATCCTCTCTCTCACTAAACACACCATCATCACTAGAAACAACTTCAGGAAAGCCATGATAAACATCTGAGTGGATGAGGTCCAACTGCCTGAACAGAACAAATACAAGACAGAAGTGCTTATCTTCGGAAGGAACATCTCATCGTGGGATGACACCTGGTGGCCCACTGAACTCTGGCCAACACCCACCCCCACAGACCACCCATGCAACCTCTGCATCATCCTGGGCAGCAAACCCACCATGAAGTGCCAGACCAACGCAGTATCCGCCTCCTGTTGCCACTTCCTCCGTATGCTTCGATAGATCTTCAGGTGGATCCCATCAATACCAGGAAGACAGTCACTCAAGTTCTCGTCACCAGCTGACTACACTACGGAGCCACACTACGCTGGCACCACTACCCATCTCCTCAAACAATTCCAGACCACACTTAATGCCACAGCCAAACTCATCCTCAACCTCCCCAAACGTACCAGCATTACCCCCCAATTCAGAAGCCTCCACTGACTCCCCGTCCAGAAGAGATGCCAGTTGAAGATGCTAGCTCACGCCTACAAAGCACTACACAACCAGGGACCAGCCTACATCAATCACTGTCTGACCTTCCACCAACATGCCAGACATCTGCACTTTTGCCGCCCACGTCCCACACATCTCCCACATCCGCCAAAGCCACAGCAGAGTTTGTTCCTTCTCCTAACTTGCCGCCAAGTCAAGGAATTTCCTCCTCCTTCACCTGCAAAGCTTTCCTTCACTCACTGACTTCAGAAAGAGACTCAAGACCTGGCTCTTCGACTAACGACCTGGGGGAACTCAGCGCCTGGATACTGGTGACTATCCGCGCAATACAAGTACTGTCTGATTTGATTCTAATTCAGAGTAAACTGAATCTGAAGAATCCTTAACTCCCATATCCTTAAGAGTAGGTGGGACCAGTGTTTGTGAGACTGTCCTTAGATGCCAGTCCACTGGAGGTGCAGGGGGTGAGGGAGGAGGTGGTGCTGGCAGCAGAGGTGATGGAGGTGGAGGAGTACTAGATATTCCTGCAGGCTGCTGAGGACTCATTTTTGAAAGGTGTCCACATGCTGTAAGGTTGCGGAAAACTTAACAGGGGCCTGCAACACTTCTGAATCTGTTTAACCATCACGATGTGTATAGGTCTGAGGGTGACCCACTTCTGTGGCTGATAGTCAAACTCAGAAAGAGCCTCAAGATTGGCCAAGCTTTCTCCCTAAAACTCTGGCATGTGACTCACATCCAATTCACAGGACTATACACAGTTTCAAAAGCATCCTAATTCAGAATCAAGAATCTGAATGGGAAGGCTTGCTATCATTTGAACGGGTGAAAGGTGATTGATTTGGAAGAAAACTGAAGACTACAGGGTTGATGCAGACGTCGGGAATAGCGACACCCCCAGAGTCATCATTGCTGATGGTCTTGATGTTTAATGTGCTGTGGAAGTCAAAGACTATGTTGGCAGGGCACTGTGATCTCCACGTCATCGATGAGGGTCTAGTCATCATCGTCACAGTCAATGAAGTTTTTTCTTCGCCACAGCGGCTGGAGATAAGTTGAGGACATCCAAAGAGATAGATTTTCAAGCTGAGTTTTGCATATACTAGTGTTTAGCATGCCTGGAAAGTTATTCTGAAGAAATCCAGTCTTATTCTGTGTGGAGGTAGCTGTAGGCGTTTTTTAATGTAAATCCACCTCTGGGAAATCCACGTTTTTGCGCATCTTCGCGGAAAACTTCAGGGAAGCACATTTCATTGAAACATCTACAGGTGAGGGAGCAATCCCTTAGAATGAGGATATCTTACGTTTTGGACACAAAGGGCCAGACTACTCTCTATCTTTCATGATCTTTGAAGGAAAAGTAATATAAATATCAGAGTGCAAAGATTGGTGCGCTGGATAAAGGCAGTAAATAAATTAGTCATTGTGGTCATATGCGGAGATTTTCTTCTGACCACAGGTAGAGCAGGATTTGAAGAGATTTTCTCTCTCTCACTGTTATGATGGCAGTTGCTGACTAAAGAGTAGGACTCCATGGGTCCGAAAATTAGAAATTAGATAATTTACTCCAAAAACTGAAAGCTGAAGATGGGACTTGCTAAGCTCCAGAGTAGACCAGAAGTATCAGATTAAGGTTGATGAAAAATTAGAGCAGGGTTCTTCACAGGGACTCCCCTCGCACATGACTATTGGTAGAAATCAGAGCTGGAGTAGGAGGAGCTATCACTTCCACTTCATTGGCTGGAGTTCGGTTTACTTTAAATAAAGTGGATTTGCTACTAACCAAACACTATGTTGAAGACTATAGCCATTTCAACATGTTTATCACTGTTTAAGATTACTGGGGATTCCCAGCCTGACTGCAGTGAATAATTCAGTCATGTGAATTTATGGAAAATCCAATGCTGAAGAATGTACAGTGCAGGGGAACAGGGTAATGCACAATGAGGTGCATGATGATGTACGTGAGGAGGCAAACACCGCTGCATCGAAAACAAGCATTGGAGGAGCCAACAGAGCTTGCCTTGGAGACCTATTGGCTTCACCAATGATTTTTAGCCATGCTGTGTACATCATCCACGAAGTGATGAAGCACGGTTGAAGAGACACAACAAATGGTCACTGTATGACAAGGTGGCCGAATCATTTTGTAGCTGTGTGAACCATGCATGCACACACCTAAAAATGGCCTTAACTGTTTTCTTTTTATTTACCAAGTTGGATCTATAAATAACAATAAATAGTAGCGCAAAAGGATGTTTTCTTTAATAGGAGTAGGTGAGAAGGAGCAACATGGAGGGCACTAGTGGGGGCATAATCACAAAGGATACAGGTAGGTAAAGTATCGCAAAGAATGCAGGTGGGGAAACAACTCACAGGGCGGGAGGAACAGAAACAACATGAAAGGAGGGGGGTACAGAAGCAATATGGAGGGCAGGGGTGGGGAGAAGCAACAGGAGACGTGGAGCAGGCAGGGGAAAAGCACTCTGGCAAGAAAGCAACGCTGGGGAAAGATGTGCACAAGAGCCAGTGCAACATAGAGGGGGTAGAAGAGAAGCTGTGATATATTTATTATGGGTACTGTATCGATCCCCCTGTTTCTGACCCTTGTCTGGTTAATAATTAACTAGCAGCCATTCAACTGCACAGAAATCCGTTATCTGATTAGCCACACAACGGCACGGAAGCCCGTTATCTGATTAGGTCATAGCGCGTGCCATCATTAGACAAGCACTATTCCTCCAGACCCCTAATAGGCATACGGTGTTCTCAAAACAAATCAAACCTACCACGATCTGGGAAATCCCCACAGCCATTGTTTTGATTTAGCCGAGAACTTCAGTAAAGAATGTGCGAACGATCAAGTTCGTATGACATCCTTATTGACGTATTTATGTCCATCCTTACGTCAATCCCGGCACCTTTCAGGTATAAATAATACCGACATTGCCTTAAGCAAACACACGAGGTGGTGACAAGATTGGAGCAGCGAGACTTGCCGAGGAGCCCAGCTGACAGCGAAGCCCACAGACGCTGCCCCTCCTTTCTGACGCGCTGAGAGAGAGACGCTGCCTTTTCTCCTGCCGAGAAATCCAGCTACGGCGCTTCCAAGCAGCCCTCGCAGGCAGCTGGAATATCAAGACCTGAGATAGAGATACCAGCCCTCCAGCCTTCTAAATCCCAGGTACTGAACTGAATCATCCTTTGTAGAGAATTCTTGAAGCAGACCCTTGGTAAAACAAACTTAACTTAAACTGCTACTTATCTACTCCCGCCACGTATTAGGCTTAGGTCAGGTACATTGGGGTAGGCGTAGTTAGAAGCACCAGTTGAGTACGATTAGTCAATGTATATATGTATGTATCTATTTTATCCATTTTAAGTATCATATGGCTAAGAAACGATATCAATGCTTTTACAGTATTATTTTATAATTCTGTTATTACTGTATGCACTTTACTTAACTATAAGTATTGCAATAATAGCGATTCATTTCTCTTGTATGAGAAAAGAGACTGATCAATAAATAACATCTTTTTATTGAACACGCCCGTCTCTTCCTTTTCTCTACAATCTGGTGAAACTAAGAATGCACTGAACTGACTGAGTAAAATAAGTTGTCTTTTGTTTTCACACGACTCTAGAGATACACTCTTGATTAGGGGAGAGCAAAGTTGTCATGTTCTATGGTTGTCAAACTAAATCCTTTCTTGTCTATCCAGGGAAGTTAAACTCCTCCTTGTCTATTCGAGAAAGTGTCTAGTGAACTCTGAGCTAGCTGGCAAACACTAAACTTTAAGTCTAATATCGACAGTAGAAGACCTAGTTAACTTCTGTCCTACGTCTATACTATTGAAGATATTATTCCAATGCGCAGAGCCTATTGGGATGATAGGAACTACACTACAAAGCATACTGGTGACCGAGAGCAACGCTTGGACTGACCCGGGGAAAGAAGTGCAAGAGTGAGACAGCTGGAAAACCCATGTATTGTATAAATTCAAAAACACAACCAGTAAAACTATACTGGAAGGTTCAACACTTGACTTCACAAACAAATTAAACAATACAACAAGGCACAACCAAATTCCAAACAGAATGTCTGGAGACAGACAATCAGTACTTTGTACTGGTAGAGCCCAGGAGAAATCAGGTTTACATAAGTCATGAACAGACACAAACACGCAACAGAGCAGGAAGATAGCTTAACAGACAGATGACTGTACAGTGGTTTAATACATCAGCTTAAGCATTAGCTATTAGTGTGCCAACTCGAGATAGAACTTTAGTCACAGTATGAACAGCAAAAGTTACTTTATCTTTTCAATTTAATTGTAACAATAATTCAGAGACAATTAGCAATGAAACCAATAATGGGGAGAATTTTATCTACTCCCCTCCAGTGTGGAGTTCCCCAGGGCTCTTCTTTGAGCCCTACCTTGTTTAACATTTATATGGCCCCACTGGAGGAGGTGGTGGCCCCCTTCGGGATTAAATCAGTCACCTACGCAGACGACACCCAATTAGTCGTCTCGTTGACTCAACAAGAGGGATGTCCGGATAATCTTTCGGCCTGCCTTACCGGAATTTTCTCTTGGATGACTGGCTCAAAGCTCAAATTGAATGGAGCAAAAACTGAGATCATGATCCTGGGCCACCAATTTACATCTCTGCCCAAAGCTTTCTGGCCTCCCTGTATGGGCGAGCTGCCTTTGCCAAAAGAAAAAAATCAAAAGCCTAGGGGTGTGGTTTGAGCCCGAACTAACCTTCAGGACGCATGCTCAGAAAGTCGCTGGCGTGTGCTTCGGCCTGCTTCGGGCAGTGCGGAAAGTTCTCCCTCTCCTGCCTTTCCAGTCCAGGAAACTACTGATCCAGGGATTAATTTTATCCAGACTGGATTATAACAACGCCCTACTCCTGGCAGCTCCGGAAGCCACCATTAATATCCTGCAGCGGGTGCAGAACGCAGCAGCCAGGATGCTTTCGGGGGCTCCAAGAAGAGCGTCGGCCAAACCATTGCTGAGAGCTCTCCACTGGCTTCCAGTTCGTGAGAGAATTGCCTTCAAACCATTATGCATTGCCCATAAGACACTCCAAGGCAAAGGTCCTCCGGCTTTTAGGAGCCTGAATCGTCCCTATAGACCCTCTAGGGCCCTCCGGTCGGATTTGGAAAATCTTGCCATAGTCCCAAGAGTGAGGAAGGCCCGCACAGGAGGCCGCCGCTTTACTGTAAATGCAGCAAAAAACTGGAACGTTCTCCCTAGGCATATTCGGACCGAACCCTGCTATCTTAAGTTCCGAAAGTCGCTTAAAACTTTTCTTTTCCCTAAGATCCCCTAAGTACCGGTTCCTCTTTGAGTTTCTTCCTGTTATCTGTTGGGTAGCGCTGGGACGCTCTAGGGCAGCCATGCGCTTTACAAATTAAATTTCATTTCATTTCAATTTTAAATTTGGATGGGTGTGCTAAATAAGCAGTATTCAAAATACAAAGTTTGACTATTGATTAAATACGAGGGCTGAGATGATGGTCGATAAAGTGTAGTCAGTAACTGAGATTCAAAGGGGTAAAGAAGTAAAACGAAACTAAGAAAATGTATATGAACAGTGAAGTTCCAAGACTAAAAATACTATCTAATACTGCAAGAAACACCAACAACAGTGCAATGGTGTACTCAATGGCAATGAGAAGGCAAAGACACTGTTCAAACGCCAAGGAAATAATGCAAAAGGACCGTGAAGAAGAAGCTCACAACACAATAGGGTTCAGATAAGGTTCATGTAGGTTTTTAAAAAGCTCTTTTACCAGCAAACATTACCTGTGTATTCTGCCACTGAAGCAATTGAAGATGCAGTAGAGGCATTTTCCCAATCCCGGTCAACACTTCTACTTGCATTCCTGCTTAGTACCGGTAAGGTTTCCATTGAATCAACACTTTGGGAGGAAAACAAGAGATCGGTAACGTTAGTGTAGGCAAAGTACATAATTTCACTAAAAAAATAGTCTTTGTCAATCAATAAAGTCAGTAATCCAGTAAATAAATAGTAGAATGACCGTCATAGTGATTCTAGTACTATTAGCACCCCTTCAAAAGTGGTCAACACCTGCCTGAGTTGAAGGCAGACTCCTAAAAAGCTTTTATAATAGAACACATACTTTAAAATAATCATGGAGAACCCACGATTGCTCAACCCCCACAAAACCTGTGCTCAGCCTCCTTGGATGTGAGAGTCACCAACTGCCTCAGTCAGTTGCTACATGCTTTTCCCCAACATACAAGGTTGCAGCACACCATGCACTACTTGAAATGGAGGGGTGTTCTGAAAGATAGTGCAGGAACTAAAACAAAAGCGATCACAATAAAGGTTATTTCTTTCTAACTATGTCGTCTTCCTCTACTGCCATCACAAGTGTTAGGTAAACGCAGAGCGCCAAATCCTTGGTGGGGCACACAACGTGTAAGCAGAGGCAGGCTATACTCGAACATGCTGCATAGAACGGCCTTGCCCATAGCTGCACCTTCTCTATTAGACACATTTAGAGAGTAATATTTTCACAAAGCATAGAGAATAGTTCAAGGTGCTACACTGAGTGTGATAGTGACGTGGCTTTGGAAGGTTTGTGCTGCTGTCCTTGCTCTGATGGAGTTGGTATGAGGTTACCAAGAAGCCTGAACCCTCAGATTGTCTTAGAGTTTTGAAATTTAAGAAGCTATCTATATTGCAATAGTGTGTTCACCCCTCTGACTGCAGTAAACCACCACACAAGACAACGGATGCACAGAGAGACTGAAGAAGTTAGTGATTTCCACTTAAAACTCTAAAGTCCTAAAGGTCTCAAACTTGTGCAGTTTCTTCTGTCTCCAGAGTCTTTAGCCAGAGAAGCACGTCTAAACTGAAAATAAAGTGGGGAGAGGGGACAATTTTCAGATTTAAATTCAACTAAATACCTATGGAATGAAGGAAGGGGCCATTTGAAAGACAACCTTGTCCTTGTGGAGAATTAGCTTTTCGTATGAAAGAAGTCAAAGCCTGCAGAAACTCCAAGCAGAGGTGATCTAGATCTCAGAAGGCCAGAAGCTCAGATGGCTTAATCATGAGGAGCAAAGCACAAGTTACTACTTGTGTAACGATATATCTGTAAGAGACATTAGTTAGTATTAGATTCCTTACCTTAGAATATCCCCAGGCGTCAGACTGGATCCGGAAAATTTTGCGTAGCAGTACCCTTGCGCGTCGGTAGGCGTCGTCTGCGGCTCCGCGTCCGTCGTCGGCGTCGTGGGCGCCGTGATGACGTCGGAGTACTTAGACGCCGCCTCCGCGTGCTGACGTCAGTTCTTAGACACAGCTTTTCCGCGCCAGAAACGCAGAGCTATGCCAAAAACCAACACTGGTGCCAATAAAACTAGGGCCCTGAAGGGAACAACCCTAACCCTAGGTATCGGTTCGCAGAACGGGGAGGATGGGTGGGTCGGTAAGGAATCTAATACTAACTAATGTCTCTTACAGATATATCGTTACACAAGTAGTAACTTGTGCATCTGAAAGAGACACGTTAGTATTAGATTCCTTACCTTAGAATAGATACCCCAGCAATACCAACCCCGGTGGTGGGTCTGCGAACCAATACTCACACCAGAAAGTCCTGGAGGACGGAACGGCCAAAGAAGCCGTCCCTCCGGACTTGGCTGTCCAGGCAGTAGTGTCTTGCAAACGTGTGCAGCGATGCCCACGTATCTGCCTGACAGATGTCTTGTAAGGGCACACCCCTGCCTAGGGCAGTGGTGGTAGCCGTGGCTCGGGTGGAATGAGCCCGCAATCCAGCAGGGGGCTCCTTCCTAGCCAAGGAGTAGCATGCCTGGATACACAAGATGATCCACCGGGAGATGGTCCTCTTGTGCACCGCTTTCCCCTTCTTAGCGCCCACGTAACCAACAAAGAGTTGGTCATCCACCCGGAACTGGCGTGTGCGATCCAAATAGAATGAGAGCGCAGGTTTTGGGTCCAGACGATGGAGCCGCTCTTCCTCTTTAGAGGGATGCGGTGGCGGAAAGAAGGTTGGCAAAGTGATAGACTGCCCGATGTGAAAGGCCGTGACAACCTTGGGCAGGAAAGAAGGACGGGTCCTCAGAACAACCTTGTCCGGATGGACTGAGAGGAAAGGAGGTTTAGAAGATAGAGCCTGGAGCTCACTCACTCTCCTGGCAGAGGTGATGGCAACCAGGAAAGCAGTCTTCAAAGTCAGAAGGCGAAGAGAACAGTTGTGAAGTGGCTCAAAGGGAGCGCACATCAGGAATGTTAACACCAGGTTCAAGTCCCACTGAGGCATCACAAACGGAACAGGAGGAAACGTGTGAGTGATGCCCTTAAGAAATCTATTTACAATGGGGGACTTGAACAAAGAAGGCTGATCAGGTAGCCTGAGAAAGGCTGAAAGGGCAGAAAGGTAGCCCTTGAGAGTGCCCAGAGCAGAGCCCTGCTGGGCAAGAGAAAGAAGGAAGAGAAGAACCTCAGAAAGAGGGGCAGAAAGAGGCTCCACAGCCTTTGCTGTGCACCATGCCACAAATCTGTTCCACCTGCAGGCGTATACCGACTTTGTGGAGGGACGCCTGGCTGCCAGAATGATGTTACAGACTTGAGGAGGCAAGTCAAATGGCCTCAACTGTCGCCGCTCAATCTCCAAGCATGGAGGTGGAGACTGGACAGGTTCGGGTGGAGGACCGTCCCCTGCTGCTGCGACAGAAGGTCCTCCTGAAGAGGCAGACGAACCGGGGGATCAACTGACAGACTGAGTATCTCTGGATACCAGTACCTTCGAGCCCAGTCCGGAGCCACAAGGATGACTCGCGCTTCATCTTCTTCAGCACTCTGGGCAGAAGTGGTATAGGCGGAAAGGCATACAACAGACCGCAACTCCACTCGCGACGAAAAGCGTCTCCGAGCGAGTGCCGCCTTGGAAATTCCAACGCACAGAACTGATGACATTGCGCGTTCTCTTCGGTGGCGAATAGATCTAACCAAGGCTCTCCCCATCGCTGAAAGAGGCCTTGCGCCACGTCCAAGTTCAGACGCCATTCGTGATCCATCATGCACCGACGGCTGAGCTCGTCCGCCCTGGCGTTCAGAGAACCTGCCAGGTGTTGAGCCACCAGGGTCACGCCCTGGCGTTCCAGGCATTGCCAAAGGCGAAGAGCCTCTTGACAAAGGATCCACGACCCCACACCACCCTGTTTGTTGCAGTACCACATGGCGGTGGTGTTGTCCGTGAACACCTGCACTACACTCCCCCGGACAGAGGGGAGGAATGCCTTCAGTGCCAGACGAATCGCCCTGAGCTCCAACAGGTTGATGTGGAGCCGGGCCTCCGCCGGAGACCAGAGGCCTCTGATCTCCGCCTCTCCCATGTGGCCTCCCCAGCCCTGGAGGGACGCGTCCGTCACAACTACGTGCTCCGGTTGGGGTAGGGAGAGGGATCTGCCGCTGACCCAATCGCAGTCCGTAAGCCACCACTGCAGCTGTCTCGCAGTGCCCTCCGAGATCAGGACGTGGTCGGATAGGTTGCCCTGATGCTGGGCCCACTGAAACTTCAGGTCCCACTGCAGAGCCTGCATCCGCCACCTGGCGTGATGCACCAGTAGGATGCAGGAGGCCATCAGCCCCAGAAGCCGCACCGTCAACCTGACCGAGACCCGGGATAACGGCTGAAAGATGGGAATCAGAGCCTGAATATCCCGGACCCGCTGTTCGGGCGGATAAACCCGAAATCGCGCCGAGTCCAGAACCGCTCCGATGAAGAGGAGCTTCTGAGAGGGACACAGGTGCGACTTCGGCACACTGATGGAAAACCCCAGCTGGTGCAGGTCTGCCGTCGTCTGGAGGTGGCTGACGACTGTCTGGGACGAGCCCGCCTTCAACAACCAGTCGTCGAGGTAGGGGAAGACTGAAACCCCTAACCGGCGCAGATGAGCTGCGACCACCGCCATCACTTTCGTGAACACCCGTGGGGCGCTGGTAAGGCCGAAGGGGAGCACGGTAAACTGAAAGTGCTCGTGGCCCACCATGAACCGCAGGTAGCGCCGGTGGGCAGGCAGGACGGGGATATGAAAATAAGCGTCCTGCAAGTCCAACGCTACCATCCAGTCTCCTGGGTCCAGGGCAGCAAGGACCTGAGCCAGTGTCAGCATCTTGAACTTCTCCTTCCGGAGGAAGCCGTTGACGTTCCGTAGGTCCAAGATAGGGCGTAGGCCCCCTTGCCCTTCTTGGGTACCAGGAAGTAGTGGGAGTAGCAACCACACCCTACTTCTGGCCCAGGAACGCGCTCGATGGCCCCCTTGGCCAAGAGGGCCGTAACTTCCTCCTGCAGAAGTCGCAAGTGATCCCCCGATACACGGTGGTTCTGCGGTGGCATGGCTGGAGGAGTCGCCTCGAAGGGGAGGGAGTAGCCCCTTCGGACGATTTGCAGCACCCACCTGTCCGAAGTGACGGTGCGCCAGTGGAGGTGGTGATGGCGAACCCTGCCTCCAACTGGCGTCACATGGGCCTGAAAGCACGGACTAGGAGGGTTTTGAGGCGGATGCTGCGGGGGTATGTGTGGACTGACCTCGCCGTTGCCCTCGACCGCCCGGACGGCAGTTCCCACGGCCGCCACCGCGTTGGGTATTGCCCTGCGGCGCGTGGCTGGCGGCGCGTGTGGGCGCACCCCTTCCGTGGCCACGAAAGGAGTGATAGGCAGCCCGTTGCTGGCGTTGGCCCGAAAGGCCTAAGGACTTGGCCGTAGCCCTGGAGTCCTTAAAACGCTCAAGCGCATGGTCTGCCTTGTCGCCAAAGAGGCGACGGCCATCGAACGGCATGTCCATGAGTGTGTTCTGGACATCTGCCGAGAAATTGGCGGACCTCAGCCAGGCGTGGCGTCTGACCGCCACCGTCGTTGCCATCGCTTTGCCTAGCGAGTCGGTGGTATCAAGCCCACACCTAATGGAGTATTTCGCTGCGTCCCGGCCCTCCACAAGGGCTTGGCCGAGTTTGGCATGTACCTCCAACTGACACTCTGGCAGCACTTCCGCGACCTTATCCCACACCGAGTGGGTGTAACGCCCCAAGAGGCAGGCGGTATTGGAAGACCGCAGGCCAAGGCTCAAGGATGAGAAGATCTTCTTCCCATACTGGTCATACCTCTTGGATTCCCGATCCGGCGGGGCCGACGGGAATGCGGTCTGGGAATTGGAGGCCTGGATGACCAGGCTCTCAGGGGTGGGGTGGGTGGACAGGAAACATGGGTCGCCCGGGGCTGGGCGGTGGCGTCTGGCCACGTTCCTATCTACGGGCGAACCCGTAGCGGGCCTGGACCAAGTGCCCAAAAGAACGTCCGTTAAGGCCTCATTAAAGGGCAGCAGAGGCTCGGCCGAGCTTGACTGCGGTTTAAGGACCTCAGTGAGGAGGTTAGTCCTCACGGCCGCGACGGGGAGCTCAAGGCCCAAGGCCTTGGCAGCCCTCATCAGCACCACACTATTAGTTGCCCCCTCCACCGAAGCCACGGTAGGAGGGGAGACAAAACCAGTGTCTGGAGAAGTGTCCAGACCACTGGCCTCCCCAAGGTCTCCTGACCAGTCCTCATGAGACTGACACTCCCTGGTCAGAGGGTCCTCAGACCCCTCCCAGTCCTCCTCCTCACCCATCTCCTGAGATTCAGGGTCCTCAATCAATGGGGCCTGCTCATAAAAGTGAAAATCACCATACGACGTCTGGAGCGGCGCCCATCGGGGCCGTCCTGACGGCTGAACAGGAATGGGGACAGGACCGGAGCCGGCGGTGACACCTGAGGGTCCGACGCCGGGGAGGTCGTCATATCCACCAGCGACGAACCAGATCCCGAAGGGGGGCCAGCGGCGTCCTGCGGCGCCGGGCCCTCGGCGCCGGCGGCGTCGGAACAACTGGACCCCTTGGCGCCGGGCCCGAGGGCACCGGCGGCGTCGGGATAACAGGGAGCTGCGGCGCCGGCGGCGTCGGGACCAAAGCACTGACGGTGTCGGGGCCGGAGGCGCCGACCCGCTAGGACTCCCAGACGGGTCCGCTGGGCCCGGAGGCGTCGCGGAACCCGTCGGAGGAGAGAGTTTCCTCATGGCCATGAGGAAGCGCTCGATCTCCTCCGGCGACGCGTTCAGCCCAGGGACCGGAGGGTATGGAGCCGGACGCGGCGCCCGCGGCCCCGACGGAGCCGTGTGGGCGGTGTCACCCGAACCCCCGGCCGCATCGCGCGAGCGTCGGGGGGAGTCCGAGGAGCGATGACGCCGCTTGGACTTCTTGTGCCTCTTACCTGACGACGACTTCGACCCGGAAGAGTGAGGCCTACTCTCGGAGCTGTGGTGGCTCCGGGCCCGCGACCTGTCCCTCGACCTCCCGTGGGATCGGGACCTCTCACGGCGCGGGACCGACTGTCGGAGTTCGAGGCGCCTACGGGACCGCTCCCGCCTGGCCTTCGAAGAGAGGGCCCGACAGTCGGAGCAGGCCTTGTCGTCGTGGTCGACGCCCAGACACGACAAACAGACGCGGTGAGGATCCGTGACCGACATCAGCCGGTCGCAATCGTCACAAGGCTTGAAGCCGGGCATCCCTAAGGCACCGAATCGGAGTCGAGAGACTCGAAACAGGATCAAAAAGGATTAAAAAAAGTTAGTCAAAAATTGACTAGGGTTACTGCTTTTTCCAGATCTGCGCTTGCTGGCGCGGAAAAAAGAAGAACTGACGTCAGCACGCGGAGGCGGCGTCTAAGTACTCCGACGACGTCATCACGGCGCCCACGACGCCGACGACGGACGCGGAGCCGCAGACGACGCCTACCGACGCGCAAGGGTACTGCTACGCAAAATTTTCCGGATCCAGTCTGACGCCTGGGGATATTCTAAGGTAAGGAATCTAATACTAACGTGTCTCTTTCAGATATCTAAACGTAAGCCCATAGAGGAGCAGAATCTTCCATAGGTGAAGATCATTAAAAGAGGGGCTAACAAAATAATTTACCAAGGAAAAAGCTTCAGTGGCAAACTGTAACACTTCAGTGCAATCCTAATGGCAGAGCAAAATATGGAGGGCCAAAGCAGGCCCAATTGAAGTTGTTAAAACTTATAGATATTTAGGGGTGGTGTTTGATAACAGAGTTTCTTTTAAATACCATTTTAAGGACTTAAGGGCAAAAACTGTGATTTTAACTCATGCTTTCAAATGCTTAAAAAAAATGGTTGAATTGTAAATCATATGACTATATTCTCAAAGTCATGAAAGCCAAGTTACAGCCAACCCTTCAATATGGCCTCACCCATTCCCTGCGAGAAAGATGCAAAGCTCCTAGATCTATTGGTAGTTAAGGCCTTTAAAGCAACCTTTGAAATTCCCAGATCAGTAGGCAAAGCAGGACTAAGATTACAGTTTGACCTCCAGAGAGAGTGCCTGGTATCAGAAGGAGCATTTTTTAAATGTATGTTTTCTATGTTTTTATCAGCCCCTGCATCCCTAGAAAACAATTGCTGGCTGAAAACAGATAAGTCTGCTTATGCTGTCAAATGGAGATCCCATATCTTAACCTCCCTAAGGGATATGGGTCTGCAAATAGCTTGTGAGTTTGGACCCATTAGGTGTTATTAAAAGACCCCTCACACACCAACCTAGTTGGTGTCATGCTTCATCATTGGGGTCCCAACCAGGCGGCCGAGAGCCACCCGGTAATGCTACGACGCCCGATTACAGCGGAGCTGGTGTGGGTGCAAATAATGTGATGTGATATGATACAGTTAGAAATACCTCTCGGAATCCTTACCTTTGTATTTTAATATTGGCGGCCCAGGGTATCGTTAAAATATGTGTGGTGCAACTACTAAAGGAATAATATACCTATGAGTTGGCTTATGTGTGGTGGTCTACATGTTTCAGCCCCCGCTGTGTCATTAACGGGGCTTTCTTCAGGACTAGAACGGTGAAAGGTGAGTGTCGAAAGGTGAAAGTAGCCACGTGAAAAACCAGTGTTGTACCTAAAAACTCGATAAGGTGTGTGGTTTGAAAGAATTTCGGCATACTCAAAGACACTTTAAAATAGCAAAAAAAAAGTTTCAATGCTAAGAAGGTTAGGGCAGAGATCGGGGCTCGGGGTAGAGGCTCATCCTGAATCCGATTTGGTAGTGTTGCGTCCTCTGTTGTAAACCTATCTGTGGTCCCTGTGGTCCCAACATTTTTTCAAACCACACACCTTAGCAAGTGTGTAGGTACAACACTGTTTTTTCACGTGGCTACTTTCGCCACTCACCTTTCATCGCTCCGGTCCTGAAGAAAGCCCCGTTAATGACACAGCGGGGGCTGAAACATGTAGACCGCCACACATAAGCCAACTCATAGGTATATCATTCCTTCAGTAGTTGCACCACACATTTTAACGATACCCTGGGCCGCCAATATTAAAATACAAAGGTAAGGATTCCCAGAGGTATTTTTAACTTTATCATATCACATCACATTCTTTGCACCCACACCAACTCCGCTGTAATCAGGCGTCATAGCACAACCGGGTGGCACTCGGCCGCCTGGTTGTGACCCCAATGATGAAGCATGACACCAACTAACTTGGTGTGTGAGGGGTCTTTTAATAACACCTAATGGGTCCAAACTCAGGCCACAAAACAGTGACAAAACAAATTACACACACATAGTGGGCCCGTCCACATTGTTTAAAAATATTACTCTTCTGGGGAACAGGACGTGCTACTGAAACCCTTGCTCTCCCATTGAATTTTCGAGTCTGCAAATGGCTCTCCAAGACTTGAACATGCTCAACTACAAGTTAGTTTAAAAAAACAGACCAAAGCTGAATCCCTCAAGTTGGATAAAAATGCAGTAGCAGGGGAAAATTATGCATGGTATGTGAAGAACTCATACCAATTTCTACACATTCAGCCATATTTGACAGCTTATTTTTCAGCAAAAATATATATTTTTTAAATTACGAATGGGAATAAATGCAACAAAAGAGGGCACGCAGTCAAGGATTCAGCAGTGGCAAGATTCCCATTGTAGACTATGAGGTTGGCCACAAGAAACATTAGTACATATAGTGTGCGTGTCCTTAACTGATTAACATTCGACATGCCTTTTTGTAACCACTTTTCCTGAAGATTGGGGTTAGATCAGCTCGCCAGGCACTGATTAGGTCACTATCTGGTGAATCGATGCCGCTGTTATGCCAATTGATTAAAATCTTTAACTGCAGCCAAAATTTTATTGATATAACAAGTTTGAGATGTATTATTTTTATTTCCCTGGAACCTAAAAGCTTTTTTATATATATTTTGCTATTTTGTTTAACTTAGTGTTCATGTCGCAAGGGGGAAAATTAGAAATGTAACAATATAAGCTTCCCTGTTACAGTAAATATTGATGCACTTTATTACTGTCATTATACAATGGAATTAGTAATTATTGCACACTGGCACTTTAAAATGCAATATGTGCAATATCTTGTTATAGTAATTATTGATGCATTTTTATTGCATTTTATTCTTGTCTTTATATGTTGTAATTAGTAATCATTGCACATTGGCACTTTAAAATGCAATATGTGCAATATCTTGTTATAGTAACTAATTAAGTATTTTTATTGCATGTTATCCTTGTCTTTATATGTTGTAATTAGTCATTATTGCACGATGGCACTTTAAACTGCAATATGTGCAATATCCTGTTATAGTAATTATTGATGTCTTTTATATGTGCTACCAATGTAATTAGCTATGCATGATTAAGCCCATGTCTGATTGATTTTATTTCCTTTCTTTATATGTACAATGTATGGTGAATTGGTCTGGTTTTGTGACTTAATTATGAATGTATTGGTAATTTCTTAAATCATATTTGTGGTACAGTTTTTAGATATTGTGTAATGTAAAGATGTTTTGATTGCAATGATTTTAATTAATCAAGCAATAAAGATTTATTATTAGTATTATTAATGACAGAGCAGCCAAATTGGAAATGAAAGTCAACATGTTATTTAGAAATAGAGTATTTAAATATCTCCCCAATGCTCATTGTCAATATATTATCAGTGTGTCTCCGTTTTGCCTACTGGTAGAATTTTCAGCTGACTGAAAAACGGCTGTACAAAGGAAAACTACATGAAATCATAAAGATGAAGAAAGTTGTAGGACCCCTTACCATTTTCTCATGGAGAAATCACAGCAGTACTCTATCTGCCCCCTTTCAGAGGATGGGATCAATTCTGTTCTACTACTCTTGGAAACAGGTGCCTCTCTAGTATCTGCAGAGGTAACTTGGGTGTCAAAGAGAAAATAGGTTGCCTGGGTGGAAGCAGCTGGAAAACTGTCCTCTGGGTGACACAGTATGTCAAATCTCTACAAATACATTAGTGGAGACTGCTGTCCAGCGGCGATAGCGCAGGGAATCACCAACCCCGGTGGAGTGGACTAAGCTTTCCCCTGAACACTTTACATTTGAATAGGGGGCTAACTCATCGAAGAGGAGGAAGCAGCAAGAGGCTTGGAAAAAAAGTGGTTTTAGTCTTAAAAGACTGACAGGAATTCAGTGGTTGCAAAGCACACTGCAGGTTGGTTGTTAACGCTTTGAAGCTGTTGCAGTGCTAAATTTGAGCTGGTGGTTCAGCACCAGCACTTATGACAGTCCACCACATGGTAGTGCAGTTTGTCCAATTCTCAGCCTCATGTGTGAGGGGATGACAGGAGCAGAAGATTAATACCCAAGAATTAAAGAAAAGAAGCTTCTTTAGCTTCCTCTTGGGATAAGGCTTCTCGCTGGATGAACAAAAACCATTACAAGCAGCCTCCTCCACCTACATTCAACACCCAGCAGGAGATTGACAACATGGGTAGAGTCGTCAAGCAGATCAGAATCTGAAAACCAGACAAAGAGGGATTTAGTACAATCGTTCTACCAATTTTCTGTAGCAAGATAATTGTGTCCCTTAGCTCCTAGTTTTTCGGAGACCTTTCCCTGGAGCTTAATAACTGGATACTCCGGAAACAAATTGCCAAGTAAAAGTGAAAAAGCAACCATGTACTTTTCCAGGGTTACTCACATCACTTAAATGTGGCCAGAGGGAGCGACTGCCAACTGGGTTGGGAGTACGGTTAGATGGGCTGCCTTTCTGCCTGCCGAAAAAAGAGTTAAATACCACACCTGGCATTGAGGCCCCCATACTGACTTCTTGATTTTTCTTACGCAGGATAGGGCCGACAGATTAATCCACATGTACAGCACACTTTTCTGGAAGGACCTTGTATTAATGGCAGCAGACAGAGCTGAGGCATGCAATGAATCAATGTTCCCCAAAAAGGAGGCGAAAGTTATAGGGGTCAGATGCTGCCAACAACCAGTGACATGCCAAGCATGGGATGAAGCCAGTCTATATGTATGAGCTATCTGAGCAGAAGGAAGAGGAGATAAAGAATGAGAAAGGAGCACAAACGTGAAAAAAGAACATAGGGGGCCCCTTTTGCAATTCTCAGACAGAGATACTGGTTTCAATTCTAATAGACAAACAATAAAAGTGGCCAGTGTGCAGACTCCTCATACAGGAAGGTATCATGCTGCATATTACGTGCACCTGTGGGCATAGTACCAGGGATACAGGCTACTATTATATAGCTATAAAAGCAAGTTTCCATTCATACCGCTAGATCCTTTACAAACTGACAGGATAAGAATGCAAGGGAACCAGGGCGTAGGAGGACCTTATATTCTTCGGGTTATACCAAGAAAAACAAAGATGGAGGTGGCACAGTGGTAAAAAAAAAAAAGCATGGCGTAGCCTACAATCTGTGCAGTGAAGCGGTTATATTTATATGCATGTTTCCCAAGAGTAATGTATCTTATTTTTCCTTGCAACATTATACTGCGCTGTGACAGTAAATGACTTCAATATTTAAACCCTACGTCAGGCTGAAGTAATTTGCCAATGGTCGGCAGTCTAACTAAATTTACATGCACTTCAAGGAAAATCAAGGAAGAACTACGTTTCCCATAATCCATCTGCACTTTTAACAAAGACAGACTATCGAAGAAGTTTCTTTCTTTTTTGTTTTAACATGGATGCGCCCAATGTTGTCCAAGCACTCGATGCTGTCTTGCACTTTTGGCACTTACCTAACTGCTGTCCAGTTTCTCATCCTGATAAAGCTCAGAGGGCAAGAAAATGTTTGATGATTATACTTAAACAAAAGGCTTTTAAAATTGCTGCATGGCAAATTAGAAATAGCTTAACGCTACATCCAGGAGTGTGTCTGCTTTCTTCATTTATTCCAACTAGAACTAGTTAGATTTAAATTAACACACCATGCCTCATTCAAGCTATTACTGACTGGCCTTCGTGAGGCCAAGGTCCTCTGTTTCATGCACTGTTGCAACTTCTTAAAGCATTTCAGCTTTAAATTGGCAATGTACATGAAGATACATTTACAAATAGATGCCCATCTACGAATTAGGTATAGAAAATAGACAACAGGAGCTTAGCACTCTTGTCTAAATAACATTTACAGCATTTCTAGTACAGTGATAATATCGTTCAATGTAAAAAACACATCACCACTCCAGGTAAACCCCTAGGAAACAACCTCAATCTGAATACCTGATTAAATCTTAATTAACATGCACTGAAAACATGCATTAGGACTGACAAACTGTCGCTTCTCTACGCTTAAAACATGTTTACATTTTCATGAATCATTTTTAGTTATTCGTTGGGCATAACTTTCCGTTGACAAGGTGACTTGTGCCATGCTTATAACGTTGATATCAATGACGAATCTGCACAAAACGTCCAAAGAAACAGCATTAGTGACTACGTTTCAGCATGTTAGTTTCACCCAGATCTTTCCAGTCGGAAGGAAGATGCAGATGTTGAAAGTGGATTACAGGGAGAAGTTGTGGGAGGACATCGGAATATTTTGGAAATCAATGGTGAGTCGTACTAAACTAAAAGATCAAAGCAAGTTTTGGAATTCTATTAACAGTTTAGACCACTATCAATTCCAAACAGAAAATGGGGCGTCAATGAATGGCAACTTCACAGTCTACAAACATATCATGATAATAGTGCAGAATACTAAACTTCCTCAGTTAGACTTCAAACAGCCTGTACAAGAAAAGACGACTACTTACAGAACAGAGAGTAAAGAACATAAACACACAAAGCCCTAAATCTGCTCTAAATGATACAGATGAAGCCGCATCCCAGGGCCAAATGGAATAGCTGCTTCTTCGCTCTAGGCCGACAGACTACTGGGAGACGTACGCATTTTTTTAAATCTATCAACACTTACAGAATCATGGCACGGTTCAATTGTATGTCCCCTTTCCAATAAAATAAAGAAAAGGACACCACTCAGGTCCAACTTGCTACCATCTCACAGAGTTACTGGATGTTGAAAGTAAAGCATATAACATAATTTCGTTGAAGGAATTAGAATCATTGATAGAAGTTTTTTTCAAACAGGCTTTAGACCTGGCTACTAGAATAGTACAACACAAAATAAAAGTAAACAAATTCAGATTATCTTGGCACTTATCATTCACAGACACAAGGTTCAGGCTTTGCGATTTTAAACATGAATCACTAATTCACCTTCATCTGCTGCTACCTTGCAGTCAAGCTAGGGCAGAACATTTATATTAATCAGATTAGGCTTGGGAATAAAATCACACTTTGTAAAGATGCATTCAAATAGTGTTTTAATTCAAAGAACATATCAGAACTTTATTGCTGCGTGAAATGACTCCAAATTGTTTTTTTTTAAAAAGCGTTTTCAAATATCTTCATTACCAAGTGTGATTTTAATCCTTTTAAGCAATAACTGTTTGGCAATTCTGTCACATATTGAATTCTAAAATTCCTGTCAGTTTTAATTACTTATAATTTGTATGCAACTTGGTAATGATGCTTACTCGCCACTTCAATATTTTCACCCTTTTGACACCGTAACCCCAGGCTACGTCAACAAAGGACTATCAAACCAGAAACGTTCAACCAAGCCACACGTGGCCACAGTTTTAGACTAGAGACAACCTAGTCCAATCATAAAACTAGCAACGACCTAAGTGCCAAACACATCTATAGCAATGTCTCTTCCATGTTAAAAAACACATGAAGCCCTCAGCTAACTTATACATAACTGTAAAAGCATCCCATAAGTCCTGGTTTCTACTGGATCAAAAACCATCTAAACTTATGCTTGCACCTCCACACTAAAATCACTCCATGAATTCCTACATGTAGCCTCTCAGCCCCCACACAACTTAGCCATAGCGCCCAAGATATACAACAATGAATCTTTTCATAAATTAAACCTGGCACAGCGTCTGAAAATGTTATCCCACCAAACCAAAAGGACCAGCTGCTTCTCCCCAGCAGAAAACATCTCAACACCAAATCTAAATCCCGATCTAAGGACCCCTAGAGGTATCTGTTAAATCCCATAATTACTTCTTGCATTCCAACTTGGCCAACACTTCAATCTACATTAAAGTAGCCCCTCCCCACTTAATGATTACATCATGATGTTCATCTCTGTAAAGCCCATTAGGGCTGGAAGAAGAGTTGCAGTCTTCAATTCAAATTTGGAAAACTGAAGTCCTTGCCACTAACACAAGTTTTAACCCCCATCATACTAATCTTTGCCAACCATCAACTTTTCCATCTTAACATCTTTCTTAATTCTGACCAAAAACATAAGAGGCGTTATTAACACAGGCCTGAGGATGCATGCCCAGGGACGAGTGAAAAAGATGGTAGAAGGTAGGCACAGCCTGCAGTAAAGTGTTCCAGTACTGAGGATGCAACTGTTTCTGAGTGAGTGGCTCCTGACTCTGGGGGCATTAATAATAATGTGCTGGAGAGACTGTCTGATTTTGCTAAGTTAAAGTCCTAAAGAGGTAGCTCTTTCACCTTGGTGTGACTTAAACTCACAATCTGGCAAGTTATTTTTTACTGGCCATGAAAGGAAGAGGGCTTCAAACACTTCTTCTGATACTGAATTTTCGTGCCAGTGGGAAGTTGAGATCTGATCACACTTCCCTTCATTTCAATTTCAGTGCATGCCTCTTTGATGGTAGTGATGAAAACATCAGGTCGCTTGGCATAAGGCCTTTTCAGGGAGCAGGTGTATTTTGGTGACTCTAGACCAAGCCACAAGGTACTTTGAGGTGCTGTCCCTTAGGACTAGTATAGTGCATTTGATGGTAAGAGTCCTGTGCTATGTGATTTTCCTAGAGTGTTGTTCCTCACGGAGGTCAATTTTGACAGATGAAACAACTTCCGGTAAGCCTACATAACAGCTATATGGAACATGCCATGAGCTCTCCAATTGTTTCTTCCACAAGCCAATAGGCTTATTGAGATTCAATAAAAGCCTGAGAGGCACAACTTGGGACAAGAAAAGCTCCTTGTCCATAAGGATATTTGAGCTTGTTTATGTTGGGAAGCTTATCAGCCAAAGAAATTTGCTTCAAGGAAATGTCGGGGGAAAAGCTTGCTAAGTCCCACACAGAAAAGTTTGGCAGACCGCAGAGAATGCCTTAAGTAAGTTGTTGAGCAGCTGTGAAACAGTCACGAATAGACATCAAAAACTTGGTAAGGGATAGCTGCCTTTTCCTTTTTTTTTTTTTATATTATTCTAAAACATGTATGCCTAACCTGGTGAGTAATAGGAGGTCTAAGTTACTTAAGGGACTACAAACAGAAGCTGATAAGAGGAGGAGCAACTTGCTTGCATTCAAAAGAACAAGTTACTTACCTTCGGTAACAATGTATCTGATTGAGACATATGTTAGTTGTAGATTCCTAACCTTAAAATTTCCCCCAGGCATCATTCTGGATCCACAGATTTTTTCTTCAGCAGTAACTCTGTGCGTCATTAGGGGGCATCTGTTGGCTCCCCGTCCGTTGTCAGCATGGTGGGTGCCAGGATGACATCAAAGACCTACACAGACGCCACCTATGCGCCCGGACATCAGTTCTTAACACAACCTTCTGCAGCAGAAGCGCAGACCCATGAAAGACGCTGACCTCTGGTGCTTTAAAACTAGGGCCCTTAGGGGAGTCCCTATCCCTAGAAATCAGTTCACAGAGCGGCGAGGATGGGTAGGGCGGTAAGGAATCTACAACTAACATCTCTCTACCAGCAGCAACACAGCACAACACAGCAGTAAGTCCCGAGGTCGTAGGGACAAGCAGCAACCTTCTCAACTCCCAGGTGGGTCCCCACTGTAGTCAATGACGGGGAGTTGCTAAACGAAGTTTTGGTGAAGCTGTTGACGTTGGTGGGAAAAGCGGGAAAAGCTGGATTTTCCGGCCAAGGAGGTTGTTGTTGTCGTCGTTGATGAGCTGCTGGTCATCGTCGAACCAGTGAAGATTTCTACCTTCGGACTTAGAACTTTTTCTTTAGCTCTGCTTCACCCAGCAGGATGGGCCTGCAGGCTGTAGCCGAAGAGGGTTGCAGGAGGTTCAGCTGAAGAGGATTTGCTGCTGCAGAGAACGTAGCGGGAGATGCAGCAAAGTCACTCCCACCAGCGATGCACCTTCAGCGGATGGGCTTACAGTTGGGTTCTGGTCTTCTGTCAGTTCTCAGAGCAGTTTTGCTGATAAATGCTTTAAATACCAGACTTTGGATTCCGGTAAGCGGATGCCACTCCAGCACTACCACCACAAATGTACAGGACCTATGGTGCTCCACTTGGGGGGTAGGACTCACTCCAGCAGGGGACAGCAGCAATGTTAAAGGCCTCAGGAACTTGTTATGTCCATGCAGCTCACAAGGGAGGCCAGCCAACTAGACTTTGGAGTTACTCTGATGGTCCTTGGTTCAAGGAGCAGGTACAGTTCTCTCTACCAGATGCATTGTTACCGGAGGGAGGTAATTTGTTCATCTGATAGACACTGCTAGTTGTAGATTTCTTACCTTAGAATAGATATCCCAGCAATACCACCCCCGGAGGATCTGCGAACCAAGATCAAACGATAAAGTCCCGGAGGACCAAAAAGGCAAAGTTTCCAGCCCCCCCCGGACTTGGCTATCCAGGCAGTAGTGTCTGGTAAACGTGTTCAAGGATGCCCAAGCTGCTGCCTGACAAATGTCAAGGACTGGAACTCCACGTGCTAAGGCCGCGGTCGCTGCCTTTCCTCTGGTGGAATGAGTATGCAACCCCACCGGATGGTTCTTCTTTGCCAAAGCATTGCATACTGTGATGCATAGGACAGTCCATCGGAAGATGGTCCATTCCTGAACAGCCCAACCTTTCTTGGCACAGATATAGCCAATTGTTGCAAAGTCATCCTGTGCCCTGGGCACCCCCCAACTTTTTGTTGACTGATACTGGGCTTTGTCTAACCAGGCCCAGGGCCAGTGCTAAGCTGAAAGAGACACAGTTAAAACACCTAACATTCACTAGAATACACTATGGTATGGTGGGGTACCCCTGTAATTGGCATGACCTACCCCATAAGACCCTAGTATATAATAGGGCAGGGTATTGAAACTACCTAGAAGTCCCCAGTACCCTCGGGCATAGCAGTTTAGAGGCCAGCAGCTTTTTCTGCACTTGCATGTGTGCAGTAAATTGTGCCCAAACGAGACTGTGGTGGTAGGGGCACTTAAAAATGGATAATCTACAATGTTTTGGCATATTAGGGACCCCCTGGGTCTCACCTAGGTATCTATAAGGTACGCCCTTATAAAATGAGTTTTTATATGCCTGGGTAAAGTGAAATTTCACTTTTCACTCCCCACATTGTGGTAAAGTGCTGCTCAAATTCGATTTTGATGCTAGAAGCACAGTAAAAGGGGAATCTGCAACACGTACGGATTCAGAACCCCTAAAGTCTCCCCTAGTTGCACATGGCGGGGGGGGGGAGGGGAGGTTCCTGTATATATAAGACAATCACTTAAAAAATATGTTTTTGTAAGTCCTGGTGCTGGAAATATGGCCCAACTCATTTTTCCCATTGCAAATACCTTGTTACATAGGTTAACATGGTAGAAAGTTATTGATTAATAACTACTGATAGGAGAGGACTAGACTGGCCATTCAAAGACTTCCCAGAATGGTAGTAGTAAATCCAACAATATCATATTGTTGAATTTCTCCTAAAGTGGACATACTAGAAGTTATAAGACTTTCTTGTTTGTAAGTCCAAATTCAGCCTTCCAGTGGTCTGCCCTGAATGGTCATAGTTAAGTGGATTAGCCAGGCTGCCGTCATAAAGAGCCCCTGGGTTTAACCAGCTCTGCTGGCAGGCCAGTGTGTTGTTCAATAGGAATGCCAGGCCAGGGGGAGGGGTCGTAAACCATGGTCTTCAAAGGCAGAGGGGTAGCCAAAGTGTCAGTTTCCACTTTACGCTTTTGGCCCCCACCAGAACCAGGATTAGGGAAGGTATGTGCAGATGGTAGGGGGAGTCTATGGAAATAAGCCATCCTAGGGGGTGGGTTTAGCCAGCTCTTACCTCCTTGCTGGAAAATCAGCCATTATGGATTTGGAAGATTCGATGCACTCTGGGACGAAATAATGCCACACTCTACAGGATATGGTCATAACTATGAGGAGTTACCCTGCTCCCATTGGTCAGAAGTGACCTCCTGCTTGACCCAGAGAACTTGGAATAAGTATCTGAGAGGGGCAGAGCCCACCAGATCTGCTGCTTGAAACTTTCTGAAGCAAGAAGTGCCCTGCTGAGAAGATTTTGCTGTGCAAGGAACTTTAAGGCCTGACCTCTGAAGACTGCACCATCTGAAACTACATCCCTGTGGATTATCTTGCTGGAAAAGAACTAAAGAGCGGACTCCCTGAAAGCTACATGTTAAAAGAGTTCAACTGTAACATCACCAACTAAATCTACACCTTGGAAAACCATCAGTGGATTTGTGAGGGTTTTCTATCAGTGGATTGTGGGAACTGAAGTCCTCAACTTTCAAGCACCATCTTGGAGCTTCCAGACCCTTGGAGTGAGTTTAAGATACTTTGGGACCCCTTGAGGAACTTCAGGAAGAAGTTCAAAAAGTTTGGAGAACTTTGAACCAACTTAGATGGAGACAAGAGAAAATCTGAAGCCAGCGAACCCTCACCGAATCCGGCTACATGAGGAGCATCAAGAGACCCCATGAGAAAAAGCTCCAGAAAAGTTTTTACGTCCGCTCGTAGAAAAGTCGACCGGGAGCAACCGCGAGAGCCAGGACGCCAGCCTTCCATCGTGTCGGCCTGGATTTATGGGTTGTTCCGCTGATGCAATCTTGAAATATTTTCTAAGTCAGCTCCACGGAAGTTGACCGGGACCTCGTCACAAGTCAAGCTGGCCAACCCTCACCGGATCCAGACTGGCTGAAAGCTTTGAGGGGCCTCGGGAGAAAAAGCTCCAGAAAAGTTTCCAAGCGTGAAGGTAGAAACTGAGACCGGGACCTGCCAGGGGCTGTAGCCGCTCAGGGCTCCATCGAGCCCTGTCTGAAACTTTGACTTCGCCCTGGTCTATCGCAAGCAGGTATCACAATTTGGTGCTATAATCTTCTAAGTGCTATATTTTATTAAATCTTTGAAAATTCATATCTCCGGTTCCTTACATTGGATTTTTGTCGTTTTTGTGTCATTTAAAATATTTCCTATTCTTATAAATTGGTGTTGGATTTTTATTATGTGTTGTGTCTTAATTATTTACTGAAATGGTGCTTTTATATGCTTTACATACCAGTCTTTGAAGTTCAGCTTGTCTGCTCGCAGCCACGTTACCAATGGTTGAGCATAGAAATAATTTACTAAGACCTATGCTCGGTCCTACCAAGTGGTAGTGGCCTTATTGCCAGTGGCAGACCTACATTTGCCCCTACCAATAACCCACTTTCCAACACCAATGAAGAGTTGATCATCCACCCAGAAGTCTTTTGTGCGATCAAGATAAAAAGACAATGCATGGTTAGGGTCCAGACGGTGGAGACTCCTTCTTGGAGGGATGTTGAGGTGGATAAAAAGTGGGCAGAGTGATAGATCGTCCGATATGAAAAGGCGTGACGACATTAGGAAGGAATGAAGGTTTGATCTGAAACGCCACGTTATCCGGATAGACTGAAAAGAGGGCTTAGAAGATAAGGCCTGCAGCTGCCTCACCCTGCTAGCAGAAGTGATGGCAACAAGAAAGGCAGTTTTTGTTAGTCAGCAACCTGAAAAGACAGTTATGAAGAGGTTTGAAGGGAGCACACAAAGTTGAGAACCAGATTTAAGTCCCATTGGGGCATAATAAAAGGAGATGGAGGGAACAGATGAGTAAGGCTCTTAACCCCTTCGGCGCTCATGACAAGGCCAGCTCGTCATGGGCGTAACCTGCGCTACGCGGATGACGAGCTGACCTTGTCACGTAACCAGCGATTTTTGAAATCGCAGCGCGCAGCCGGAAAACCGCTAGCGCGCATGCGGTTAAAGAATCTGTTAGTGATATTAGATTTAAATTAAGATGACGGCCAACAGCAGATCCCGGCTGGGCCAAGGAAAGCATATACAAAAGGACCTCAGATAAAGGAGCAGAGAGGGCTTCAACAGCCTTTGCTGTGCTCCATGCCACAAATTTGTTCCATCAACAGACGTAAACTGTTTTAGTGGCGGGACATCTGGCTGCCAAGATAACATCACCGACTTCGGGTGAAAGGTCGAAAGCTGTCAACTGCCGCAGCGCCATCTCCACGCAAGGATGAAGAACCTTTCCCTGCTGCTGCGACAGAAGATGTTCTCGAAGAAGCATACTGATCAGAGGATCGATGGCCATGCTCAGAGGGTCATGGTAAAAGACTCTACTTGTCCAGTCGCACAAGTTACGTACCTTTGGTAACGATCTATTTGTAAGAAACATTAGTAGTGATAGATTCCTTACCTTAGAATTACCCCCAGGCGTCAGACTGGATCCGGAAAGTTTTTCGTCAGCAGTATCCTTGCGCGTCGGTAGGTGTCGTCGTGCGGATCCGCGTGCGTCATTGGCGCCGATGACGTCGTCGGAGCTACTTAGACGCGCCCACGCTCGCTGATGTCAGTTTTCTTTTTCCGCGCCAGCAAGCGCAGATCCGGGAAGAGCAAGTACCCCAGTCACTTTTTGGCTGAGTTTTTTTTAGGCCTTTTACCTCATCTTTTCGAGACTATCAACTCCTGGTGTGTAGGGAAGCCAAGGTTCAAGAACTGTGGAGACTGTCACAGCATAATGTCCGTGACGGACCCACACCGCGTGTGTGTCTACTGCCTGGGGCGCGACCATGACCACAAGTTGTGCCCTGACTGCCGGGCCATGGTGCCGAAGACTTTGCGGGAGCGGTCCCGAAAGTTGCTTGAAGTTTGGCAGTCGGTGGAGCTACTTAGACGCGCCCACGCGCGCGGACGTCAGTTCTGTACACGACTTGCAGCGCCAGGAACGCAGAGCCATGCAAGAAACTGACCACTGGTGCCATGAAGCTAGGACCATGAAAGGGATAGCCTTAACCCTAGAAATCGGTTTGCAGAAAGGGGAGGATGGGTGGGGCGGTAAGTAATTTATCACTACTAATGCTTCTTACAGATATATTGTTACCGAAGGTAAGTACCTTCGCATCTGAAAGAAACACGTAGATTCCTTACCTTAGAATAGATACCCCAGAAATACCAACCCCGGTGGGTCTGCAAACCAAGATCACACCACAAAGACCTGGAGAACAGAACGGCCAAAGAAGGCAGTAGTGCTTGGTAAACGTGTGCAGCAAGGCCCACGTAGCTGCCTGACAGATGTCATGCAAGGGAACTCCCCGTCCCAGAGCAGTAGTGGCTGCCCTCTCCCTGGTAGAGTGGGCGCGCAACCCCATCGAAGGCTCCTTTTTGACAAAGGAGTAACAAGCCTTTATGCACAGAACAACCCACCGGGAGATGGTCCGCTTGTGCACAGCCCGACCGGTCTTGGCGCCCAGGTAGTCAACAAAGAGCTGGTCACCCACCCGGAACTGTTGTGTGCGGTCCAGATAGAAAGAGAGAGCACGTTTTGGGTCCAGATGGTGGAGCCTCTCTTCCTCTTTTGAGGGATGCGGAAAGAAGGTGGGCAAAGTGATTGTTTGCCCGATGTGAAAGGCAGTGACAAGCTTTGGCAGAAAAGAAGAATGAGTCCTTAGAACAACTTTGCCCGGATGAACAGAGAGAAAAAGAGGCTTAGAAGAGAGCCTGGAGCTCACTCACCCTTCTGGCAGAGGTGATGGCAACCAGGAAAGCAGTCTTTAGAGTGAGGAGACGAAGAGGGCCATTGTCAAGTGGCATCAGAAAAGTAAGAACGAGATAAAAAAGTCCCACTGAGGCATCACAAATGGAACAGGAGGAAACATGTGTGTGATGCCTTTCAAGAATCTATTTACAACAGGGGACTTAAAAAGGGAAGGCTTATCTGGAAGCCTTAGAAAGGCGGAAATGGCAGAGAGATAGGCCTTGATAGTGCCCAGAGCAGAGCCCTGCTGGGCCAAAGAGAGAAGGAAAAGAAGAACCTCTGAAAGAGGGGCGGAAAGGGGATCCACAGCCTTTGCTGTGCACCATGCCACAAACTTATTCCACCTGCAGGCATATACAGACTTAGTGGAGGGACGCCTGGCTGCCAAGATAACATTACAGACCTCGGGAGGCAGGTCGAAAGACGTCAACTGCCGCCGCTCATACTCCACGCAAGGAGGTGGAGACTGGACAGGTTTGGGTGGAAGACCGACCCCTGCTGCTGCGACAGAAGATCTTCCCGAAGAAGCAGACGGATTGGGGGATCGATGCTCATACTGAATAGCTCGGGACACAATACTCTTAGAGCCCAGTCCTGAGCCACAAGGATGACTTGGGCCCGGTTGCGTCTGATCTTCTTCAGCACTCTGGGCAGAAGTGGTATAGGCGGAAAGGCGTACAACAGACCGCAACTCCACTCGTGACGAAAAGCAGCCCCGAGCGAGTGCCGCCTTGGAAATTTCAACGCACAGAAGTGATGACAATGCGCGTTCTCTTTGGTGGCGAATAGATCTAACCAAGGCTCTCCCCATTGCTGAAAGAGACCGTGCGCCACATCCGAGTTGATCCATCATGCACCGGCGGCTGAGTTCGTCCGCCCTGGCGTTCAGAGAACCTGCCAGGTGTTGAACCACCAGGGACATGCTCTGATGTTCCAGTCAAGCCCAGAGGCGCATAGCCTCTTGGCAAAGGATCCACGACCCCACCCCGCCCTGTTTGTTGCAGTACCACATGGGGGGGTGTTGTCGGTGAACACCTGCACTACCCTCCCCACGACAGAAGGAAGGATTGCCTTCAGGGCAAGTCGGATCGCCCGAAGCTCTAGAAGGTTGATGTGGACCTTGGACTCCGCCGGAGGCCAGAGCCTCTGATCTCCGCCCCATCCCAGAAGGGACGCGTCTGTCACAACTGTATATTCCGGTTGAGGAAGGGAGAGGGATCTGCCATTGACCCAATTGCGATTCGTGAGCCACCACTGCAATTGCCTTGCAGCGCCCTCCGAGATCTGGATGTGATCGGACAGGTGCTGTGCCCACTGGAACTTCAGAGCCCGCATATGCCATCTGGCATGATCCACCAGCAGGATGCAGGAGGCCATCCGACCCAAAAGTCGAAGTGTCATCCTGACCGAAACCCGGGACAGAGCCTGACAGATCGGAATCATAGCCTGAATGTCCCGGACTCGCTGCTCGGGAGGATAAACCAGAAACTGCGCCGAGTCCAGAACCGCTCTGATGAAAAGGAGCTTCCGTGAGGAAATCATGTGCGACTTCGGCACATTCATGGAGAACCCCAGCGAATGCAGGAGGTCGGCCGTAATCTGGAGGTGGGAGACAACTGCCTGGGGCGAGCCCACCTTCAACAGCCAGTCGTCCAGATAGGGGAAGACGGAAACCCCTGATCTGCGCAGATGAGCTGTGACCACCACCATCACTTTCGTGAACATCCGAGGAGTGCTGGGGTAAGGCCAATGGGGAGCACGGTGAACCGAAAATGCTTGTGGCCTACCGTGAATCGCAGGTAGTGCCTGTGGGCAGGCAGGACGGGGATATGGAAATGGGCGTCCTGCAAGTCCAACGCTACCATCCAGTCTTGCGGGTCTTGGGCAGACAAGACCCGAGCAAGTGTGAGCATCTTAAACTTCTCCTTCCGGAGGAAGCGATTGACGTTTCAAAGGACTAAGATAGGACGCAGGCCCTTGTCCTTCTTTGGATCCAGAAAGTAGTGTGAATAACAACCACGACCTACTTCTGGTGTCAGAACGCGCGTGATGGCCCCCTTGGCCAAGAGGGCCGCAACTTCCTGCTGGAGAAGTGCCAAGTGATCTCCTGACATGCGGTGGAACTAGGGTGGAATGGCTGGAGGGCTTGTCTCGAAGGGGAGGGCGTAGCCCCTTCGTACAATTTGCAGCACCCACTTGTCCGAAGTGATGTTGCGCCAGTGGTGAAGATGATGGCGTATTCGTTCACCCACTGGCGTCTGATGGGCGAGAAAGGTCGGACTAGGTGTGCTTAGAAGCGGCGACACCGGTGCTGGTGCCGCCGGAGATGGCAAAGCAGGACCCCCAGTCGGGCCCGCGGGACCCAGAGGCTCACCGGCAGGGCCAGATGGCCCAAAGAGTCAGGCCATGTCAGCAAGAAACTCTTGCATCTAGGCAGGCGTCGCACCCAAGGTCTAAAAAAACTCATTCAAAAAGTGACTGGGGTACTTGCTCTTCCCGGATCTACCCTTGCTGATGCGTAAAAAGTAAGAACTGACATCAGTGCGCCTGGGCACGTCTAAGTAGCTCCGACGACGTCATCCCGGCACCCACGACGAAGCCTACCGACGGGCAGGGGTACTGCTGACGAAAAACTTTCAGGATCCAGTCTGACGCCTGGGGGTAATTCTAAGGTAAGGAATCTATCACTACTTGTTTCTTGCAGATTGGACCCTCAAGAAGGACTTGGCTTGATCTTCTTGAGAACTCTAGGTAGAAGTGGTAAAGGCAGGAAAGCGTACAGGGGGCTGAAGCTCCACTTGCGACCTGCTGACACTACACATTTTCATCGGTGGCAAACAGACCTAACTTAGGCTCTCCCCACCTCTGAAAGAGACCTTGCACTATCTCCAGATGGAGACTCTATTCATGATCGCCTAGGCACCGACGGCAGTGTTCGTCCACCCTAGCATTCAGGGTGCCCGCCAGGTGTTGAACCACCAGGGTTATGTCCTGATGTTTCAGCCATGTCCAGAGGCGGAGGGCCTCTTGACAAAGGGTTCACGACCCCACCCCGCCCTGTTTGTTGCAGTACCACATGGCGTTGGTGTGGTGGGTGAATGCCTGCACGACTTTCCCCTTGAGAAAGGGAAGGAATGCTTTCAGTGCCAGTCTGATCACCCAGAGCTTCAAAAGATTGATATAAAGTTACTGTTTGGGGGGCGCTAGTGAGCGCGCAAGCAGTATGGCCGCATTCACGTGAGGCTCCTGCTGCCTGGATGAATATCCTGCATTTATTCTCCTTATTCCGCCACCTTTGTCCTTCCTGACCCCTCTCGGACGGAGAGGCGGCTGTCTGACAGCCTCGGTGCAATTTTTGTGAAACTCCGATCTGCCGTTTCAAGGTTACAACACTCGTAAGCTTTGACCGGAGCTTGGCCCGGAGCTGGCTGCTGGGGCCGGCGGGCTCGGCGACCTACTGGAGGCCGCGGCGCACCACGAGGAGGTAAGGCCCTTAGGTGCCTGCTGCACCGTGGTGACCTTCTACACGCTTCAAGGCCCCCTCCCGGACGGAGAGGTGGGTGTCTGGTGGCATCGGTAAGCTCTTCAGGGAAATCCGATTTGCCGATTTTAAAACACAGCACCTGGGATCTTGGTCGGAGCTGAGCTCAGAACTGGCTGCTGCGGCCGGCGGACTACTTGAGCCCGTGGCGCTCCACGAGGAGACCAGGCCCTGGAGAGCATATTTCGCCGTGGTGCCATCCTTAACGCTTTGCGCCCATTCGGGCCGCGGTGTCCACGCCAGGGAAGCGTACCTTCGAGGGCACCATTGTGAGGCGCATACTTTCAGCCCCCCCTGCGGGAAAAACGCTATTTAATTGTGACGCTAGGAGCAACGTGGGAAGATCAGACCCGGAGAATAGTGATTGTCTCCGCTGGCCCTCACAGAGCACGACGGCTTCTGGTCTCAGAGGTACTGGGGTTGTTGTGGGAGCCCCAGACAGCGGCTGCTTGCTCTGGACCGACTGCTGCCTCCCCCCCCCCCCCACAGCGAGACTGCATCTTGGGGCGCTGCGCTGCCTCCCCTCCGTGCTTAGGGACACACAGCCGGTGAAGGAGAGAACTTGCGCGCGCTAAATGTGCTTTGGCGACTACCCTGCCCCCATTTCTCTCTTGACTCTGGTACATTGACCTCCGGGAAGCGACTTGTTGCCCAGCATATCCTGCCTTTGTTGGGGCTAATATGTCACACTGGTAAACTGACTGTATACTCACCACTGCTGCACCAATTGCCCCCCCCAGGGGCATCGCGGTATTCACAAGGAGTGCGACTAGGCAAGGGGCAGTCATTTGTTCCAGGGCCCGTCCATTGACTCTGTGGGGCCCAAAGGTGCGTCGGCAGAGCCGGGCAGCCAGAATATGAGGAACAAGGCCTCATAGACCTGCTGGGTCTGGAGAGGAGACACTCAGGCAAAGGGAGGGAGGTGCGGAGCAGTCTTTTTTTTTTTTGCAGAGTTTTATATAGCGCGAACTAGACCCGAACTGAATCATGTATCAGAGCGCTTTACATAGCACCAGTTACGTTACATGAGGACGGACACACATTCAGTTTAGGCACGGGGAGATTAAGTGATTTGCCCAGAATCACAGGAGGTTTTGGCGTCGTTACCGAGACCCGAACCCAGGTCCGAGGTCGAGCGCCCTAGCCGTTAGGCCAACTCCTCTCCCCAAAGTCAGTCCAGTGAGTAAAATACAAGCTCAAGTGAGCGGTCTGTCTTCAGATAAAGGAACAGCTTTGAAGACACTTCAGTGAATGAAAATAAGGTGTGCTTTGGGCATCAACAACTTTAAAGAATAAAAACATGCTTTTTTAAAATGTATGCTGAAATGTAAAACAAGCAAGCAGAGCTGTCAGAAAAACGCTCTTTTGGAGTATGCTTCAAATGCCTACTAGCAGATCATTAATAACCATTGTTGGAAACAAAATTATAAGATATAAAAAATATAATGGATTATATAGTATCGAAAGTATCCAGCAGTGTTGTTAACACGCATTAGATAAAAGAAAATATTTCCATTAGAGACACAAGACAAATCAACAAAATCAATATATCAAAATAAAAAAGGACAGTACCATATTGTGAGCTTAACTGCTGCTTCCCTGAGCATTAGACATAAGATAGATGTAACAATACAGAACAATGATAAATTGCACTCTTTTTAGTACTTTGTTTTAACTTGTGCTTACTTGGTGCTCTCTGATATAAACTTTGTAAATAAATATTAAACACATAAATGAATACATATTTAGGATTGTCTTGAGATATCCCGTTTTGTTTCCCCCGTCCTGATGAAACCAACAAACCTATGATTTTAAAAAGGAAGACTGAGATGGAACATACCAGTCACAGCTATTAAACGCTTAATTAATTATAAGAGAGTTTTGAGAACTACTTCGATGGAGATCCGATCCTTGCCACACACCTTTACCATTCGGAAGACTAGTAGTAGTTTTGTACTATGCTAAAAGTCTTCTCCTTGGCTTTTTGTAAATTGGAATGGATATGTGAGCTAAATAATTACAGCATGTTTTTTGGTAGTATGGTCTTCAGAATATCGGCTTGTGTATCTCTTTGGTTTCTGAGTTCTTATTCCCTGTACTGTTAGTAAGGACTGTGAATGTATTTCTGTTGCTCCTAAATCTAGGTGACTAGGCTAGCATTTCTCCAGTATGCTTACCTTCCTCAGCCCACTGCTGTGCTGTAGTACCCGAGTTCAGTTGTTCCATCTTATAGAAGTGTTCTTTTAAACAATCTTTAGCCTTTTCCCACAGTTTTTGTGAATCTGTTTGCAGATGATCTTCTACGATTGCTCTATCTGGGACGCTAAATCACTAAGAGTTTTCTCCTTAGCTCTACTCATCCCAATAGTTAAAAAAAATAATTTCTCCTCTTTTGCCCAGACTATTTCTAAACTTGTGGCAAGATTAATTTTAAAAAACTCTTTATTGTATAGTTTTATTTCCGAAACCAAGTCTTCGTCATGCCAAAGAAGTTTGTTCAATTGCTAGTTAAAAATGTTACCTTTATTAGTACATGTGGGTATCTCGGTTACTATGGTAATATGATCAGAAAACCTAACTTCAGTTGGTGTGGTGTCAGTCTTTAAACTTGTAGGAAAACAATCAATGTGAGTCACTGTGCTCAGTCTTCTAAAAGCAAAAGTATGTTCAATTGGTTTTGGATTATCGATTCTCCAAGGATACATGTTAGCAATTTCAACTTTTGATGCATTAATCAATGCTATTACGTTAGTTGTGATATATTTTTTTCAGGTATCTAAGTTGAGTATCTAAATTAAATGTAAATCCCTCCTAATTATGGTTTCCATTTTGAGAAAAACTCAACTCATCAGGGATATCTTTCTGGAGGCTAGAAAACTAGAATCATGGAGTTTTAATGATGACTTAATTATGCACTTTTGTAATCAATTATCTCTTTGTGTCATACGATATTTTTCCAGACAGCTGCTTAATATTTTAAAGAAAAATTGTAAATATATAAGAATGTAGAGCTCCACTGCATTCTCTCTGTAAAGTCATTGTATATAAAAAAAGAAAAAGAAAATATTAGTCTGTCAAGTGGTAAGGTTATGTAATTTTATCTGTAAAATCATTTACAATATTTGTAATTGCACCTTACTCCATTTCAACTATTCTATTTAAGTACATATCTAAGGCTTTTTTAAACGTCCATCAAAGTGTCATAAACAAATCTAAACATGACTTCACTTTATCCTTGGTATTTCGTCAAATTAGGAATGTTATCCTGGCTAGGGGATCCTAGGAATACTTTTTCATATTATGTAAAACAGCATGTTGCCACCTTGCTAGCTTCTCTATTTGTCTCTCTGTTTCTGTTGAAATAATAAGCTCTAACTGACATTTGTGCTGGGTCTCGGATCATAAAAATTTGGTTTCCATGGCTGTTCAGTGTTCAGTGGTTTTTGCAGCCAGGATGGTTTTCCTGCTCATGAATACCTCTTCTATGTGCTTTAAAGAAAGTCTCCTTTCTACAGCAATGGATATTTCATAGGTTTGTGTACTCGAATTATTAATTTAGTATTGCAACAATTCCAATTCCTGTATACATCATGTATGACCCATACTCTGACCAATGTGGTGGAGAGGGTTTGCGCTCAAATTATTTGCTGCACGCTAAGGGAAAGGGGAGTGTTGAGAGCTTTGTTCAAAGAATACATTTACTTCACAGAATGCTGAGACTTCTTCAAAATAAAAAGTCTTTATACTGTGTAACTTGTTTCGAAAAGATTTTTGTAAAGGAAGATTGACACTATGAGTGCATTTATTGTCTTCACCCGATCGCATTCATCAGAATTGTGACATTTGGAACACTTTCAGCAAAAGTCCTGAGCCAGTAAAGTAATATCTATGTATGTTTTTTAAGCCATCGCCTCAGGAGATGTATTGGTTCACAATACCCTACATCTTTAACAATTAAAAAATTTCAGGTAGAGTTAACATCAGTGTATGAGTACTCTGGAGAAAAAGAATTGCCTCAGTCTGCTTTGGATCCCTCGCTGGCTGCAGTTAAGACAGAGATTATTTTTTGCCACCTTAACAGACATCAGTTGCTTTGACCCCCAACACCAGAGGCCATGCTGCTCACCAAAAGTGTATCATTGCATTGGCATTTTCTTATTTTATCCCATTGATAACATCTTGCTTTATCCACTGACTATTGGGGGTCATCCACTGGGAACTGCTGGTCAAGTGGACAATGAAACAATTCCCAAGGCTTCTTTAGGTGCTTCTTGGCATTCGACTAATTCAGAATTGTAACTTTGGTCCTAATTATTTTTTTTAACTCCAAGTGGCGCCGATCTTTGTGCAGTAGACATCAGAAAGATCCATGTATATCACTATTTGATTATTCAACAGGAAAGATTTACAAATTGTGATCAAAATAATTCATCTTCGTAGAATAGGCTTCCCTTCGGCCACAGCTCACTGCCCAAGGTCATGACTGTGATGGTCCTGTGGTAAAAAATGGCCTTGACTGCTGACTGACTGTGGGCCTCCTCTGGCAAGTACTCTTTTAAAGCCACTATTTGCTCTTTGACCTATAACTTTCCATTACCAAACCTATTAGCCAATTTCTCGCAGTGCTTTCGATATACTGGTTTCCCCAGATCTTTCCTTGCTCACCTTTGGTAGTTAGTCTGGAACAGCACAAGCAGCTCGAGACAATGGGAGGAATTATGCATAGAGGTTTTCAGCCAAACATTGATATAGTTATGAAATACAGAACCCAAAGGTCCACATTATGTTCATGCAAAATATTTGATATAAACAAATGGAGAAAACTGATCAAACCTTACTAGGATTATGAAACAAATAAAATAGCTCTTAGGAATCCATGGTTTAATGAAACCAACAAGGACTGTAAACAAATTGAGAATTGTTCACAGTGTCTTCTGAAGAGTGTTAAATAGTCTAGGCATCTCCTATGCCTGACTTTATAGTTATCACATTCAAAGTGAGGGACTTTCTAAGTTGGTGAAGAATTCAAACAGCAAGTAATTGTTGTATCTGACATATGCCTTCCAACATAAAATAGCATATAGATTTATAGTTTTTTTAATTATATTTTAGAGTTTTATATAGCACAAACTTGACCCGAAGGTATCGGGTATCTGAGTGCTTTACATAGCACCAGTTGCGTTACAGGAGGACATTAATTTTTGTTAGGCACGGGGAGATTAAGTGATTTGGCCAGAATCACAGGATTTTCAGCGTCATTACCGAGACTCGAACCCGGTTCCCCAGATTCGACGTAAACCACCCTAGCCGTTAGGCCAACTCCTCTTCCCAAGATGCAGCAAATAGGGCTACAGAGGCTACTATGAATGTAGTATCAGCTATTGGTGTATGTTGCCATGTTTAGTTATATTTTGCTTTATTTTATTTGTGATATTTACTGATAAATAAGCACTGTATTTGGTGTGCGAATAATGGTTTGTGTGGTTGGTATGTAAGTTATGTATTGTGCTCCTTTTCAGATCTTGTGAATGTCCGTGTTTTTCTCATTGTTTTTATTTCTTAACAATGAATGCACTTTAATGATGGTGTTTCGGTGGACGTCAGAGGTTTTTTCTAAACATGCATTGAGGTGCTGCCAACAAATGCACAACACAACTTGATAAAACTTTGATTTGTTTGATCAGATACTACGTCCAAGAGTTTCCAACATCCAACACTTACTGGGTAGCCAACTCCCACCGCAAGTGGTCTTCAACTGGGCACATCGGTGGTAGGCACAGAGCCTGGCCTCCAAAAGGCCCTGTGCCCAACTTTTCGCAGATGGGCAACACCCACAATGAACAGCCTCTGGCTCTGTGCAGTCGAGGTTGGACGAAGGACCTCACCGGAGAACAATGCCAGCACCCAACCCTCAATGGGCAACCAACACCCACTGCACAGAGACTTCACAGCAGCTGGTTCCCTGAGCTGGCCTCCAGGCCCTGCACCCAACCCTCTGTGTGGGGTCAAACCCAAATGTGCAAGGCCATGTTGAGAGTGGCTGGGGTCCCATCAATTGGCCTTCTGCCAGAGGTGGTGCATAACGTTCAGTAGGAGGCCAACTCCCTCTGCATGTAGACTTTGGTTGCGCACAATAGGGGATGGCCCCAGGTGGCCAGGCACTCTGTGTAAACACCAGCCTGAAGTCAATCTCTGCTGTGCAGGGTCAGCTGTGTGCCTTAAGGGTTGGCAGCACTCATCGAGCTGCAAGCAACTGCAGACAGGCCCTACACCCTCCCCGCATCATGCAGCCAACCCCCATGTGTGGACAACAGTGAAACACAGCAGTGGTGCACTGTATACTTATTTTGCTGGATCCTAAAATCCTGAGGCCCAGGAAGAGTCCAGATTTGTGAATCCATCAAAGGATGTGTAAATACTGCAATAAAAGTCCTTTTTTGATTGAGTGACCGACACGTGGACCCGGGGTCAGGTTATGATCACCCTTCCCCTTATGTCCTTTTATTTCTTGCCAAAAATGTGCTCAGCGCACCATGTAGAGTACTGGCTCCTGCAACAGAACATTCTCTCCGACAGCCAACAAATCAGAGCATGCTTCAGGAGAAAAATGTCCTTGCTCCAATAGCTTGCCTCTTATTTTTTTAAACTGGATCCATGAATCTGCCATAGATTCAAATCTACAGAGGATCCACAAATTAATAATCTAGACATCTCTAAAATGTAGCCTCTTCATGTTCAGACTAGAAGTTATTAAAAGCTAATTTCCTGAAAACTATGAATGGATTTACATACAACCAAGCAATGGAACTTCCTTGTGTAAAATTCCATTTAAGCTGGGCTTGGCGCAATTCCATTTAGCCTTTTTTCCTGTATCGAGGAACAAAGCATGCTTTGGCAGTCAAATTGTGCAGATGTCACTTTTGGGACCCCTCTATGTTTAGGCCCCATCTTGTTGCATCTTCATGCAGCTTGCCGTAAGGTACCGATTCATATGCCAGACTGCCCCACCAGAACCACATCCTCAATAGTATTGGCATGAACCAACATTGCCTTCTCAACAATAGCCAGTGGTTCCTACTCAGCCACCAGCTACAAAAGCTCAGGAGATTAAGACAGAGCTACTCAACCAGCCGCTCCTGATGCTCAGGCTGTACACTCTTTGCAATCTCATGAGCAACCTCAGCACACAAATATGTCCGTAAAATGATGAATGAAGTCAAGCACAAAGGGATGAACTGACGATGACCCCGAGAATGACTTAAAAGATCTGACCACAAACGGCAACCAAACACTTACATGGGATGCTTAGAACCCTTCTGAAGGAGTGTCTCAAGATCATTTTCTATATGATTCTCATCCAAATCACATTGGCAACTTTCACAGCCTGATCATTTAATATCCCAATTCCAACAATGAGATTCTTGTTTGATTTTAAAGACGAGGTCAGAAGGTTGAAAAGATCCAACTCAATCACCTTGGGAAGAACATGTTACCTGTGGGATAGTAAAAGTGTTTTTATTTTCATGTTTAGTTTCCTCTTCCATGACAAACTGACTCGTCACATTTTGATATTGCAAGACTGTTTTATTTTTATATAATTGAGTGCCTTTGACAAATGTTAGCACGGAGCATGCTGCAGGACAATTAGCTATAGTGTGCTTTGAATACCATGACTGGCAAATATCAGACGTTTTTAAGTGTTCGTTTAACCCTAACTAAACACTTAATTATTTTTGTTCTCTGCGGAATAAAAAGTACTGCTAAAACATCGCTGATCTGGAGTGGCTCGTTCTTCACCAGGAAGCCGGTGAGCATTTATAATATATATTTATAATAATTGTAACAGTTTTTTCCCATTAATTTCTTTAGGTTTTAGATACACTAGATTTACCTGCATATTAAGTACCCATTCTGACCAGCAACCACCTGCTCATATATCCTACCATCCATTGCCTTGTTTTTTGTTTGTTTTTTAGAAGAAATACAGAGTAAAAGTGGCGAGCTTCATGAAATTTGCAATTTTAGAAAATGGTGCCTGATACAGGATAGTGTGTCGTGATCCTGAAATCTGTCAAAATCATGAGTTTACAGTGGCAAATTTGTTTATTTAGATTTTTACTTCCGTTTTCCATGCTTCCACAAGACCCCTATTTAGCATCTGTGGTCGAACACCACTCATACTGCCTCTCGCTTTGCTGGGAATTTTCTTTTCTTCTAATTGTGCAAAAATCCCGATTTGGACAAAATTAGGATTTTTAAGATGGCAGATGCTTTTTTTTTTATCACCTTCAAAGGCCAATTTCGTTTTGAAAAATTACACATGCTTGACAGAAATCGCAAATTAAGTCAAATATATGAATATAATAAAAACATACAAAATGTTAAGCCTTTCAAGGCAAAATGGCATCCTTGTGTGCCTCTTATTTCTGAAAAAACGTCAGGATTCATTTACATGAACCAGAGACAAATATGCAGTCTGCCATAAGTCAGTTGAGCGCTTTTTGCAGTGGTGAGCAAATCTCACCACCCTCGTCTCACCATTTTGTGCAGATCTGTCCACTGTGATCAGAGTTACAGGCAAATGAAAAAATTATTTATTAATGGAAAGTTGCCCTGAACCATAACTACTCATACAGGGACACGAGAAATATTGAGGACAATTCTTACCGGTGAGATGGAGTGCCTCCAGAATGTACACTGTCTGCTTCGGTTGTTGCTCCAGAGGCCAGAGAAAGACTGGAACCAGACTGGGCACTACTTAAGTTATCAGCTGTGCAACAAAATAAAGATATTATTCTACTAACCAACAAATCATGGGCAAATCTACTAAACAAGTACATTTATGTCACTTACGGGTAGAAGAACACTTTGTTCCAGAATCGCTGTATGACTCTTCACGATGAACAGATTTAGGCCGAGGTTTCTTGGGTTTGGGTTTAGGTCGACCAAGACCTTGCTCTTCTAAAATCTGCTGCTGTTTTCTCCTTAAGTATTCTTGTTTAATTAGTTCTCGCCGTGCCTTCTCTTCATCTTTCCTTATTCGTTCTTCTTCAGCTTTGCGCCTGAGAGATTATGAACACACAGATACCTTGTTAGTAAAATCAAAAGACATGTTACTAATTTCTTTCACTTGACAAAGTCTGATATGCGGTCTCCTAGCTACAACATCCTGAAGTCAGTATGCTGTCACCTAGCTACAACCATCCTGAAGGTAGTAAGTGGTACCAAGTTACCAGGTGTAAAAATCCAAATCGAGAGAAGATGCACAGTTAAACGTGCGTGCCTGATTAAGCTATCTAACGAGATAGCAGTGAAGGCACTTACATACTCCTATAGGTTAACCAAGTTTGAAAGGGAAATAAACTAAGCAATTCTAACTCTCAATGTTCTCTATGCATGCTCTTTCATTGTTAACAATTAGTCCCGTTAGAGGGGTCCAACTCTTTCACAAAGCAGACTTGCACCACACTTCCCCGAAAAAACATCATAAACAGATGTCATCGCACTGATTTTATTCAATGTTTTATTTTGTTGTTCAAAGTCGGTAGCAGAGTGTGGTCTGTTTCTTCGTCCTTCCATAATTTAGGAGTGTGGTTTGTTGAGGATACGTGCGCTGGCACAATGCACCAGGTGGAATCCTTAGCGGTGTGTGATTCCATGTGTGTGAGTACTTGAAGAGATGGTGACAATGCATATTTGTGGAGACAGCCTGCTTAGGTGGAGACATCTTGATCTCAACACACCAAGGGCTATATTGATAAAGATCTGTATCAGGTGTGTGGAGCCCATTGGTATCCAACTCATATTTTCACTTCTCCCTTAAAACAGTGCATAACGGCAAACATCTGTACTTCAAAAGTATCATTGGTAAATCACACCAAGCAACAGAGCATGCATTCACAGCATCCAGACTCAAACATTCATGGCATGACTTTTTCCTAACAACTTGTTCTTATTAAAAAGGCTTCAAGATGGTAATAAAACAAGACATGTAACCAAAAATGCAAAGCAACCGAGCCTCAAAGGGAACTTGCATAAAGGTAATAACAGAAAATTAATGGTTTCACTTTTACAAGCTAATGAGAACATTTTAATATCAATAAAGGATAGCTTTTAGAGTATCGATAATCAATTCAGTAGTGCATATTGATGCAAAGTGAACTAAGAATATTTACATTAGTAAATTAAAAGCAACACAGGTATGCATTCGTCAAAAAGGTCTAGCACGTTAAATGACGCAGTGCCAAGAATGTGAGAACCCAAAAAGTGGTGTAAGATTAGAAAAATGATTTGCATGCAACAATGAAGAACACAACCGGCCACAATATTATTCAAAGGCAAAGAAAAGGAAAACAATTAAATCAAGTCAAATTATCTTTTTTCTTTTTAGAGGAGTAATTATAATAATTACTCCCTTGATACCTTAAATTATATACAAAAACTAAATAAGTAAGTTAGGCCACACGGCTACATAAGGATAAAAAGGAATTTTACAATATCCTACTAAGCAATAGTAAGCTTCGCCTTTAATTTTAAATTAACAACCAGATTACTCCATATAGGTAATAACCAATGGCAGCTTTCTTGTATAAAAATGTTTTACATTGAAAAAAAACATGGGTTTCCAATTCAACTCTTAATCCACAAAAAGTAATTGACCTTAGATGGTCTAATTTCCTTTAGGTCTCTACACTCCTGCAAAGGTGTAACTTGTATGGGATCACCAAATATCTATGTTTAAATTGGAGACTCGTATCTTCAAAGTATTCTTGAATGCATTTGCTTCATTTTAATATGCTCACGAAAGCCCTATCCTAACCTTAACAAATGAGTTTCAATTAATCTTTAAACACTTTTCTGAACTACTTGTATGCAGTGTCTTCTTGCTACACTAAACCTGTGTAGAAAAGAAAGCAAACAATCACGCAATTTAATGCCATTTTTCTTCAACATGAACCTGACAACTTTTAGACCCTTGAGAAAATGTGTGACTGCACTCTGTCCTTTGCATGATAAAAATGATGTTTACATGTTTGAAAGCATTGGAGATGGCTGCTGTAGGAAAATACCCCTTTTCCTGGTTTCTGGGCTTTGCACTTTCTGGTATTGCTATCCATTGACCAGTGTATGCACTCTGACCCATATAAACATGCAACAATTGGTATACACCTAGCATATTTACTGTACCTACACTACCTAGTAAATGGTACAAATTGCAAACCGGGCCTGTAAATTAAATGGCATTAGTGTACTGCAGCTCGCACTGTGCCACCACTAGAGTGAGAGTGCAAAAACTTGACAACAGATATACTACAACAGACTGTCAGTGCAGTTTTAAAACTGCAAATTCGACATGTCTAAATAACCTCCTTTTGACAGGCCTAAACCTGTTTTAAACATTAAAGAGTCACTCCTGAGTAGGCCTTAGTGCTAAATAAGGAAGGGTACATGGTATTTTAAAGTAAGGCATGTAAAAATTTAAAGTAAAACATGTCCTTACAGTGACAAGGCCCCAAAAGCATTTTTCTCTGTAGCTTGTCCATTAGAAGGCACTGGGATACAAGATTACAATTAAATAATATTATCTCTGCAAAGGAAACTGCTATAAAGTTAATTTTGGGACTTTCTAAAATATGTATTACAAGCCCACTTCATCGGAAAAGTTGGATTTGTAACTATTTTACAAAAGGTACTTTTAAAAAGGCACCTTTACCACCTACAGCCTCTAGAAGCCCATTTGAATAAGCATCCAACTGTGACGGAGCTGAATAGCCCCTTTATTTAGGTGTGAACTTGCTTGTAGAGCTCAGACAAAGGCCTTGGGTGTGGGGAGTTATTCTGTTCCTCTGACAGGACTGCCATCTGGGATAGGCCTAGGAACCTAACTAACTTCAAAGAGGCCTACCCTGTCACAGGCACATGTAGCTAACACCTGGGCATGCCCCTTCTTTATCTTTTTAGTCAGCCAGGCACCAATGCCAGTGGAAGAGGAGCTGTCCACTAACCGATTTTGAGTGAGCACATAGGATGGGTTGCTTTTTTCCCGGGCCTCAACTCAAGGCTGGGCACAAGAAGAAATGTGTTACTTACCTGTAACTGCAGTTATCCAGTATTGGTATCGTTCCTAGATTCACATGCCTGAATCATTCCCCATCGCCGGGATGGGAGGGAATTATTCAGGCATGTGAATCTATGAAAGATACCCTAATACTGGATAAGAAATGCGTTACTTACCTGTAACTGCAGTTATCCAGTATTGGTATCTTTCATAGATTCACATGCCTGAATCATTCCCTCCCATCCCGACGACGGGGGATGATTCAGGCATGTGAATCTATGAAAGATACCCTAATACTGGATAACTCTGCACGGTGGACGAGAGGTTCTGCCATGATAGATTTAGGTAGAGAAGGGGCACTGTGGGTTGGTTTGCAGTGGGGCACACAGGAACTGCTGTAACAATGGGTAGAGATACTCCCAGGAACATTTTCCCTATTGGTTAGTAAAAGGCCAGACGTGGTCACACTCCTCCCAAGACTAGTGCCAGGCATAAATGTGGTACCCTGGACATCCTCTTCAGAACACTAGGAGGACGGCACCTGCTGTTGAGGCCTGTGAAAGACCTGAATGGCTGGGCCTACTCCCACTTGTATCCAGGACAAAGAAGTGGACTCGAAGGATCGGTTGGCTGAATGCCTGTTAAGCTGCAAGAAGCCCTTTTTCCAAAAAAGCTCAGCTGAACAATTCCAAATGGACCTGCCCTGGGACCCTGCTGGTGACTTCTGTCAGAGGGAGTCTTGACCACCAAGTGCTGTTCCTAAGGTTCTGGGACTTTTGTCAGTGTTAAAGTGTACTCCTCCTTACATCCTAAAATACCGGGCTCCAAAGATCTCCACAGGAAGGGACAAACCTTCCAAGTTTGTCTGACGAAGATGCACTGACACTGGTCCAAAGATTCAAGTTGCTCTCGATCTGAGTTTTTCTGCAGGAGCAAATGTGAGTAGCGGGAAATTGTGGAGAGGCTATCAGGCTTTGTGCAACCCTGTTGGTCTCAAGCTTTTACTGCTCTGATGGATGAATCCAAACGCCAAAAAAGCAAGTTAGTCCGACGGTAGAAATCTTCACCGGAACAAGGTGCCAAAAATATCCAGCTGGTGAGGGACCTTCCTGGAGCGTGAATTTAGAATTTCCCCCACACTGAGCTTTCCCACCAAAAGTCCACATCTTCACCGAGACCTCGTTCAACAGCGATCTGGCCTCGTGGAGCCCATTGCAGACACAGCCTACTGCATTCCACCACTAAGGATTTTTTACATTGATTTCAGAGACTAGATAAAGTTAAAACTTCTAACTGGGACAAACCTAGTTTCTGTATTCGACCCAGCCATCACGGTTTGCCGTAAATCATGCCCAAGTCTGGTCAAGGCCAACCAGATGACTGCTGTTAGAGTTTACCGCATTTTAAAACTTTTAAAATTCATATCTACGGTTGCCTTCATTGGATTTTGTATCATTTTGGTGTCTGTTTGTTAAAGTCTTTATTTTTATAAATTGGAGTGGGATTTTTATTGCGTTGTATATTTTTTTTTGTAAACTCTTGTAAATTCTAAATACTTTACACATTTTCTTAAGTTACGCTCGTCTGCTCTGTGCCACGGCTACCAGGCGTTGAGCTCAGGTTTAAATTACTGAAACCTTTATCGAACAGGACAAGAATAGTGACATTACTTGTGGCGGACTATCATCCACCCCAACTAATAAAACACTTTCTGTACATAAAAATAGAAAAATTATGATCAGCAAAGATGTCCATAAGATGAAAAATAATAGAACCATTCTTATCTCAAATCCAAACATGGCTCTCTAACAACGACCAATAGTGCATCTCCCCGAGTGTTTAAAACTTCTAGGCCGCACCATAAAACTGAACTATTTATTAATTCGCAATTTGGACAAATAAAAAACATGTACAACACGACTCTTAAGCCTCCTCAGAAAGATCACACCCTACGTGACAGCAACAAATTTGTAGTTGCTGTTATTTTATACAGGCAATGGCACTGCACTCCTTACTGGTTTCATGAACAAAGAAATAATGACCCTGGAGGATGTCTTTCGCGCGTCTGCCTAGCTTATCACAGGTGAGCAAGCATATGAAAGCCCACATTTAACTGAAGACTTCAAGATTGTAAACACCAAGTAGCAGGACTCTAGGTGAGAAATGCAAACTCTGGACAATACTGCTCAAACTCTGGATTACTTTGCACCACAAACTGCAGTGTGTGTGTGGACAGAAGAGTGGAATATTAATCCTGTTTGGAGTGAAATTCAGACAAGATTAAGTCGAAGATGGATGTGTCCTAGTGGTCAATTTCCTAACAACATTCAGAATATACAGAATGTCTGGTGAAAGGTATGGAGTGGGTGGATATATCTTGCTTTGGATCTCCGTTGAAGGGTCCCTGGAAACAGTGGAAAAAGCTGTGGGAGAGAGGATACCTTCTATGTGCCTCAGATTCCAGAGGCGCTGATTCCAGACGTTACGCTTGTTCTCCTGCAAGCCAATTAGGAAGACTTTCTCCCTGTCTTGCTGCATCATCCTAGAAGTCATCTGGCAGTGTGGATGATGGGAACTGGAAAGGCACGCAATCTATGAATTGTGAGGGTCTATCTAGGACTTTGTTTCTTCCACAAATAGAACACTTCACAAAAAGGGAGGGCATTGTGGGAAAAAAGCTACCATTTCACCAGAAGACTGAAAATGTATATTCCCTGTTGCAAAAGACTAAAGTTAGTTTTAAAAAAAAGCCATAATAAGTAGAGTTCAGTGCTCCACTATCCTGTCACCAGGAAGCTAATACAAAAATAACTAGATCGACTGGTAGTGAGAGGGATACTGGTGATATGCTGTTCTTAAACAAGTAGTGACAGTTTTCCTACCTTTTATGCTACATGTTAAGAAAATACTTTGACCTGCCTCCCACCCCCATCCTTCCCTTAAAAGGTTTAGTGAAAGGGCTCGGTTTTTAAAGAAAATAAGTGAAAATTGACCAAGATATCCAGTGATAGGGTGTAAAAATAACTTGCTTCAAAAGAATTCGCTTTTCACAGAACAAATGCACTGTTTGTATTTTTCTTTAGGCGTGCTTTGGGATCCCATACATGGTGAGGACAACTCAGTACTTGGGACTATAAATGAAGATCGCTTGAAGGATAGTAAAAGAGTCCACCAAAAGAAGGCCTCCTTGTTATTTTGCAAAAGTTTACACATTTTCAGATGCAAATCTTTGAGCATGATGATTATGATCATTTCAATGCAAAAGATGCACAGTTAAATGATATAACAGCATTGCAATGAAGAGGTTTCAAGGAAAGTTAAGGACTCATTTATTTACATCGTGCACCACTTGCATCGCCATCAAGCAGCAGCATTTCCAGAAATACCGCAAAGCAATGTACAACACTAGTGTAGATAGATTGGAACTTGTAATTCCAGGACTTTGGGAGATAATCAGGGTTTCACCATTAAGGCCCGTGGTGATATAATCAACATTCTCTCAATTTCGTTTAAAAAAGGCTGACCATCAGGGATGCCAACTGAGTTCTGGCAATAATCTCAAAGACGGCATTTCCCCTTCTCAGTATACTATGGACCATAAGTAATGGACTTAGCATCAGTTACCTCATACAAATACCTCAAGCCGCAAAACGCACAAACACACCAAACATTCATATTGGTAAAGATAGCTTCACTAACCAAACCATAGGAACCACTACAACACTTGTATGAACATACATACAAAAATAGTGACCAAAAACTCTACAAATGATCCTACTTCACCAAAAAGAGGCTCCAATCTTTGATAGAATCTTGGGGCGCAATGAGTGCAGAAACTTCGCTTTTGCAGATGGGGTACTTCATCACGATTGGAGTAACCTCTCCTATAAACTATTCCTCTGTGAATATTTGGGAATAATCATCTCCTCAACATACTGCCTACACCCTCTTGACCCCAGAGGGTTGAAACAACAAATTCCTGCATGCCTCATCTGCCCACGTAGGATCAACACCAGTTAGCCAAAATTTAGATTTGCATAGCAAAATATCCATTTAGTAGGTTGTTCAGTTACTAAATTGCACTGTTTCGTACAGCCGACAAGGTGCATGAGCTCCAGGATGGTAGTCACTCGGGGTGGGGTGGGGGGTGGGAGGGAGGTGGGGGGCAGCAGATTGGGGTCAAGCGGGGCCAAGCCAGTCCATTTGTCAGTGGAGCCCCCCTGATCTTTCCAAAGCTTACATGTTTAATTTAATTACTGTAGTGTTTATGTAGTCCCGATCCCATGCTTGTATTTTTCTAGTGAGTACAGCTGTGGCTATGCAAATTAAACTGCCTGTTGCTATGTCTAGAGGGCTAGTTGGCATGCTTCTGACGTATTAATTGGTGGTAGTTGATGGGAGAATCATCACACCTGCCATTCAGCCTGGGCTACAAGTTAGTTTTGGCCTGCTTCGTGAACAGCGGCAAACTACCTGCCAGTACACTGTAAGTGACAAAAGCAGATAGGGATCAATGCAAGCGCCGGAGCTGGCCTGTTTTATGCCCTTATCTTTCTCAGAGCATGCCATCAGTGATTTGGGATAGCAGTCTGAATTAAGCTGGAATGGTAGCAACAAGGAGGCCAAAGGAGAAGAAAGTAAAAACACAGGTATAATTCAGTGTCCCGTTTTCAAACAATGTTGTTTTGAGACTCATGATAGATTAAAGTGAAAACATGTAAGGAAAAAATCTCAGTATATTAATTTATGTGTCCGGCGGAAAGAGTAACAAGCATTTACAATGCAACGGTTTCGGCTTTGTAAAAGTTAGAGCTATTGGCATTGTAAATGACAAATTTTTTATTTATGTGTTGGTTTTGAAAACAGATGGATTAATGGCATTGTCATTTACAATGCCAATAGCTTAATCTCTAGCAAATGGACGATGGTTACAAAAATTCTTAAAAAGTGCTCTATAGAATCAGGAGCCGTCGGGGAGGGATAATGAATAGAGATAGAGCCAAGAAGGAAAAACAAATTAAACCAGGGTGTCCTGGTACATCAATTGGGTACCTGCTGACACTGGGGCAGAGAAGTCCGTGCGGGGAGGGCGGGAGCAGGAAACCATGAGTCTGGACCTGCAGTGAAAGGAATAGGGGTAGGGCAGGGGAACACGGCGTGAAAATGTAGGTAAATCTCAGCCAAGAGGTTACCTGTAGCGAGTAAATCCGAGGTGGCTGGGCGGCGAATGATTTGATCCAGTCCACATCAAAGGAGGCAGCTGATGCGAAGTGGGACTGCAATCTGGGAGTAGGGATGACAAACGGCCCGGGGTAACTACCAGCACGTATGGCAGAAGCACACGGGAAAGTACTGGCTGGGGCATCATAAGCTTACCTAGGAGAAGGTTCTAATCGGCAGCACGGATGCCGATGTCTGCAGGACGGGGAAGAAATCCGATCAGGCCCTGCAAGGTAGTGTTTCAAGGGTCCGGGATGTGTCCGGTAGCGAGACTAGTAAAGCATCACACTCTTACTAATCAACGGTTCCATGTTAAATGGAAACCTGCAAGGGGAGGGTGGGGTCACGTGGGTGTAAGGGGACGTGACACGTGGGAGGAAAAGGAGCTGGTGCATGCTCGCTCAGGGTCGTCAAGGGCATGTGTGTGCATGCAATCCACTGCACATCCAGGAGACACGGACAGCGGGAGGGGGGGCGGGAACGGGCACATGGACAGCGGGAGGGGGCACACGCACAGCGGGAGGGGGGCAGGAACGGGCACACGGACAGCGGGCTTCATGAAGTGCTCTCTGAACTGCGCACGCGCATTTTGCTGAACAGGGTACTTAAGACATACTTGATATGGTCGCCTGTCTGTGCTTCAACGCAAGGATGGTATGTGTTCGTCCTTCTAACTGCTGGTCCGAACACGGCGTTCTCGACGCCTCAGTGACCGCCTCCCGACCCTGCTTCTTCTCCTGTTGTGGACAGCTTTGGCGGCTATGCCACGTCCGCCATGATGGATCACAATTCCCCCCTCTTGATACAGCCCGTGGCTTGCCGTTGCATCTGCGCAGTGAAACTGCCTTGTGTGCCCCGTTCTGTAGCCATATTAGAACAAGGGTCGGTAGCTGTTCGAATACGAAGCTACTGCCCGGGCCCCATCTTCGGAGAAATTACCAAAACAAACCTTTAAAAAAAAAAAAAAACACCGCCCACCTCCGCATGAAGTTCTAAAAGGGGCGGAGCTAGGAAAAAATCACCGGAACGCCCACGAATCTGCTCCAACATTTACTGGCACATCTCTCTTCCAATGGCTAGCCTCCATTTATGGAGCTAGCCAATGGAAGACAGATGCGGGTTAAAGCCCCGTACTGAAGAACAAAAGATTTCGCCTGCGCAGTGGACGCCAGGCGAAACCTAAAAAGGGTTAAGTGCATACTGCTAAATACATTTTAGATAAATGATCAAAGATGTGAAAAACAGGTCTTGGGGGAAATGTATTGCTTTACTTTCAATGAAAGGGATCAAGATATACAGCCTTTGCAACAAACAAATAGAATTGGTTAGGATAAACTAATTAACATTCATCTTATAAACTCTTCAATCATCCCAGTGCTATTGAGCTGTAGAGAAGCACTGCTGCACCTCTCCCTCTGTAGTGAGTTCAAGGCTAGTCCTGGGGATCCTTTCCCTGCAGTACCTGGCTCTGGAGTCTAACTGCCTTCAATTTGAGAAGAACCCATTTGAAGTAATATAATATTTGCAAATGTGTTGTGGTTAAACATGGTGTGCTACAAAAGATAAATATGTAGTACAAAGCCCACAATGCAATCCCATGCTATTCAGGCCCAGGTGCAGGCACGATCCTCTTGACGTAGGTTGTTGGATTGTTTCAAAAATCATTTTTGTTAGTGTAGTTGGTAATTTCGCTGAAACGTTTAATTGGTAATAATTCTATTTCAAGGTCGGAAGTGAATGCTCAAGATATGCTTGGCCATTGCAAGCTTTTTGCCAGCAGTTCCTTGCTTTCTGGGATTTGGAACTTTACTTTTGGAGATGATTTCTACTACGTGTTTACAGTTAATAAGACTGTATAGTTTTGATAAATAAATAAATAACTCCTAGCAGACAGTGCAAGCTTTCGTGCGGCAAATAAAGAATGTCAGTTTACAGTGAGCTTAGTGCCTGCCCATTTTCTTATTGTCGTTTGGCTTTCCTGTCACTCATTTGCTTGCTTCTCATTCGTTGCTCATGAAGGCTTTCCTTCCTCATCTTGTGTTTGTCCCTCACCTAGAGCAGGAACGCATTTCTTTCTCATTTATGTGCTTCTTGCCACCAATTTCATGTTGCTCTCTCTTTAACTGTTGCTTCTCGTCTTCCACCCTCGCACCCCGTGTTTCTCGTGTTTCCAGGGGTCCTCCGGATTGTCTCCCCTACCCGCGTCCTTTGGGCTACTTCCCCCTGCGCCCCGATCCTTTGTAAGGCACCCTTTGGTGTGCCCCCCCACCCGCGCTTCAGAATGGAGCGTGCCAACTTAGTAACAAGCATTTACAATGCAGCGGTCTCGCCTTTGCAAAAGTTAGAGCTATTGGCATTGTAGATGACTTTGAAAACAAATAAATGGCATTGTCATTTACAATGCCAATAGCTTAATCTCTCGCAAATGCCACACACAAACACACAGACCCACACAGAGCCCTACACACACACACCCACACACACACAGAGCGCCCCACACACACACACACACACAGAGCCCAACACACACACAGAGCCCAACACACACACACACAGCCCAACACACACACACACAGAGCCCAACACACACACACAGAGCCCAACACACACACACAGAGCCCAACACACACACACAGAGCCCAACACACACAGAGCCCAACACACACACACACATCTGATTTGCTGCATTTATCGTATGTAAAAAAGAATATATAGGCGATTTAGTTTTGTTCAACCACCAGGAGGATCTGTTTATCATACATACAATTTTGATTCTATTGTAGTTACCTTTCACATTGAGTGACCAATGAGAGTTGGGAGTTAATTTGTAACATTCATAGTGGGCAGCCAACATTGTGGTGTCTTGGAACAGGGGATTGTGGTGGCTGATCTCTTCTCTGGCTTGTGCACTTGGCAATAGTGAAATGTGCAGTCGTTTGTGCAGTCGTGTCCTGCTATCGCCATGTGCATGTGGCTGCTTAAGGGAATCAAACAGAAGGACTCCCCCTACCTGGCTGACCTGAGGCAGCCCCAGCCGTGAGAGAGGAGGATGGCTTCTTCCTTCAGCAGCAGAGGTTCCCTCAGCATGGACCGTGAAGGTGGACCCCCAGCTGCTGACTCGCCCCTACGCTCTCGGGGGGCTCTCCCGCCCCCAGAGCTGCACCCCTCAGCCCTTTACCCCAAATGAGCTGTTTACCGCAAATTCACCCCAGCTGCTTTCTTCACCCCCAATGCTGCCCCTCACCTCCGGTGTCTGCACCAGTCTCCAGACCCAGGGGAGAAGCCCCCCTTTCCACGGTCGCCCCTGTCCTCCCTCCTGAGCTGCCCCCACCCCCTTCCGCACCCACCGTCTGCGTAGGGATGGCGCTCAGCACGCCCCTCATGGTTGCGTCTCCTCCGCACTCTCCTCGCTACTTTACAGGCGGCTGCTCTAGAGCTACGTACACCCAGCACAGCCGGAAGTGCGGCCCGGAAATGAACACAAGACCAACGTCCACTTCCGGCCGGCTCGGGCACCACCTTGGAATGGGACTGCGCAGTCGAACCTACCTCTTGAACCCGCTGTCTCAGGGTACAAGACAAAAACAATAAGAAGCAGGGAACAGAGGCAAAAAAAACCAAAACAATAAGAAGCACGGAACAGAGGCAAGAAAAAAAACGATAAGCACGGAACAGAGGCAAGAAAAAAACGATAAGAAGCACGGAACAGAGGCAAGAAAAAACCCAATAAGAAGCAGGGAACAGAGGCAAGAAAAACAAGCACTTACTCTCGGTAGCTCCGGCAGGAAAGCGGACCATGCCACAAAGCCAACCTTCTTTCTCCGAGGCAAAGCAGAAATGCCTCAGAGAAAGCACCGTCATTTTCGGATTCCGGGGTGTGTTTTTCTTTCTCTCCTCTTCCCATTGGCTGGAAGGTAAAATTCCAGCCAATGGGAAGAGGAGAGAAAGAAAAGAGAAAGAAAGTAAAAAACACCCCCCCGAATCCCAAAAAGACTGGGCTTGAACGGAGTGACGCCCCTCTCCTCCAATGGCTGGCCTCCGTTTAGTAAACCAGCCAATGGAGAAGAGGGGCGGGTTCAAGCCCCCACACTCATAACATAAGATCTCTCCCTGCAGGCTACGCAGGTCTCGACCTAAAAAAGGGTTAGCATAATTTTTTAGACATGTGCAGGCACCTCCAAAATGACATGGAGGCTGCATCATAGTGCCTTTTTTAGGTCTTGCCTAGGCAGCGCTTACGCGTTGTCTCTTTGAGACATGCTGTATCTACAATACGGGCTTCAAGCACCGCAAATCTTTCACATTGGTTCCTCTTACTGTCCTTTGTAAACGCTGGTTTTTGTTTGGTGAAGACACTTAGTAGTGCCTCCTTTTGGACTCTTGTATCCTCCCATGAGAACTGCCCCTGTTACATGTGCTCTGACTCTTCAGGTGATTTAGGATACTTTGAGAGCACTCTTTTTTTTTTTTTGTTGGTCTGTCTATGCTCATGTTAAGTCTTGTGTTTACTTCGTGCACCGGGTTGTTTTATTTTGTTTCAGCCCATGAGTTTGAAATGTCTGGCTTTTCTTCCTGTAGTTTCCTGTACGTGTTTCATCCCTCCTGATTATCGTGTGCTTCAAACGTCAGCTTTTCTTCCAGCAAGCATTAGGTGCTAATAAACTTTCAGCCATTGATTTATTTGCATTTCGGATCGGCATGTGTCTGCACTTTTGTAGGACAGGAAGTGCAGATGCAGAGACTCACACCTGATGCCCCAGTTCCAAAGTCGATACAAAAGGGGGTGGTGATGGACGGAGTTGATGCTTGATTCCGGTCTGGGAAAGACATGGCTTGGTAGTTCGGACTGGACTGTTCCCATGAGGCACAGGGTCAGAGCTGATTTGCATATAGACAGTGTCTAACCCAGGGTGGTGTGTAGTGCAAAAAAACGATGGATTTAGGCCCAGATCCTTGTACTGGGGGAATGTATGACATTGTTCTACATTCTGTCCATCAACTATGTTTTTTGCCAGTTCCAAAGTCGGCAGCTCTTGATGTTGTGCTACATCCTCTCACTATAAATATCAGCTTATTTTGGTGTCTTTGTCTCCTTTTGTGTATCTGAGCACACCCTGTACTCAATATCCTGGGGGGTCTGATTAGGTATTATTATCCTGTTTGTTGCGCGTGTCGGCCAACGGCTGTCGCGAGCACTACTTCCATAGTGCTGTGCACGTCCGTTGGCCGACGAGGCACCGCCCGCGCACGGAAACGTCCACACTGCGGCAGATTCTACGACCCCAGGGTAAGTGCTGCTCGCCAGATATTCATTGCATTAACTTGTTGATCAAATAATTAGAAAGCAACTTACATATGAAATGGAAACAGTCCAGTTTTGGAATTCAGGGGCAGCGTGACGGATTTTACAAATGAGTTGGTTGAACTTCATTTGCAAAATACATGCAGTTATGTTTTGCTTCATGCCTGTCACTGATTGCCAGGCATAGAATGCACCAGAAATAACACAAATGTTTAGCGTTTTAAGCTCATAATAATGCTTCTGTGAACAATTTGGCTTTTCATAATCTTAAAAATTTCATTTATTGTATGATTAAGTTTGATCATCGTTTCATGTGCTGTTAAAACAATGATGTCTGTGCGGTTTATTCAGTTGACATCTGTTCATCAAAGCATTAAAACGTTGCAGGAATAAGACATCCTGCTGTTGTGAAATTAGGGGCAGTCAAAACGGAAGCTCTGTGACATGCTGTGCAGCCCAAAACATGTTCCACCACAGCCAGCACCAGTGTGCAGCAGCACACACCAGAGCCAGGTCTCCCATAGCATAGGTCAAACCATGGTCGGCGCTCCTGCAACCACTGATCACACAACGGCCAGTGCACTAGTCCCATAGCCAGTGTTTGTTCGCCACAACCTCACATGTGAGCCACCCACTAAAAGCTCGAGCCAGGTTTAAGCCTTGAGACTGGCTCTGCTCAAGGTCCTGTTTGAACCTGAAACCCATAACAAGCTGAGCTTTCATTTGGCTTCTGCCTGCCTTTCTCTACGCAGGATGTGGCTTACAGCCAGAGCTGCTAATTGGGGAACTGGCATTCAGTATCAGCATCAGCTTAACACCCTGTGATTCTAGGCAAATCACTTAATCTCCCCATACCTATAAACAATTATGTGTTGCCTTGTGTAATGGAACTGGTGCTCATGTAAAGTTCTCCTATAACCTTCTGGTCGAGTTTGCGCTATATTTTGAAATGTGCACTGAGATAAAAACAAACCTTAGCAAAAGGAAGGACATACTGATACCCATTTATTGGCCGATTTGTATAAAGTGAAAAGAGAAAACCTGGAATCATTGTGCCTTCCTCGCTTAAGATGTGTTATCAGGCAATTATTTAACTAAAACTTTTTTTCTTCATTATCGGGAATAACAGTTCATGTTAATAAACTGTGTTTAGTGATAATCGGATATACTAAGGTGTAATCTTGTTAAATAAATGCCCTTTTTTATTTTGAAGAGGCTTTACCACATTTTTACATGCTTTTTTTGCATGATTTACATGGCAAACATTTTCATGGCTTGGCTCTTGCACAGGCTCATACAGGAAATCGTATGGCTCGGCTCTCTGTTAATTAGTTGGTACATCCAACTTTTTATGTATAACTACTACTTACTAGTCTGCATGCAGTGTAAGATTAAAAAAAACTCACATAGTGCTGAGAAGACCAGAGATTATTACATCGAAAGAAGATTTTACATTTGAAATTTTATTTTGAAATACATTTAGTTTCAATGTTATAACTTTTGAAAATAAATGGGTCTGAAAAATGCTAGGTGAAAGTTAAAATTGCAGTAATAATGTGACATTAGGTTTAGGTGAGCAAAAATAAAGAATAATTAAAAAATTAAAGGTAAAGAAGCACTTTGAATTGGGGTTGCTTTATGTGTAAGAAGCGCACTTGGCCACTTGCTTATCAATGGTGTTTGGTTTATCAAAAAAGTTCCTAAAACCATATTGCCACTTGACAAGCAATCACGTAAAACCTTACTCACCATGGCAAGATGAATGTCGTCTTAGCTTCATCAAATAAGTCAGTTAACAGTGGACTGATCTTCAGCCTGTCTGTCAGTGGTGTCCAAGCATAGGTTCACCATTTGCAAGACATAAGGGGGATTACTACCCTGGCAGCACCTAGGATCCTGGGAGGAGATGGATTTGACCATTATGACCTCACTGTTTGTCAGTGGTCAAATGAAGCCAAGATAACTGCATAATAACAGCTTAATCTTGAATCATGCCCAGTTGATGGAAAATGGACTGAATACAAAAAGTTGCCAGTTTTTGCCTAACTGTAATGGACAATAAATGAGGGTAGTCCATCCTTTGTAAATTCAATGTTGTATTTATTTTAGTAGTATCCAGAAGAGAGCCCCACCAGGAGCAGTCTGTGCTCTGCTCAGCCCATTCAGCAACTGATGCAACCATACCAACATTCTAACATTCAACATTCTACACATCACACATCCTTGCTGAGCAGCATACTACATCTTCTCCCTTCTTTGCAATGAGAAGGGAGAACTTAAAGAGGTACAATAAGTTACAAGCAAAATTTAAAATGAAAATATCTTGAAGGGATGGAATGATGAATACATTTTTAAACATGTAATGAGATGATGATTAATATTAAAACATGTAAACGAGAGGTGGATACTTTTTTAAACATGTAAAAGAGTGAATGAACATAAATTAAGAAATAATCCAACCCTTCTTCCCCCTTATACGGAGAGAACAGATTTGATAAAAAATGAAAATGCAGCATGGTAAAAGGAAAAGTGATGTACAGACAAGCAAGAAGAGATATGAAATGTGCGCAACAATGGTGGCGCAACACATGAAGGGTAAAGAATAGAGATTCTAATCACCACCAGGGCACACTGGTTGGCCAGACCAGTGTGGAAGTAGCGAGCAGAAACGGAAAAGAAAAAGAACAGTTAGTGCAGGAGAGGAAAAGAATAGCACTATAGATATGTGAGGCAGGTGTGTAAGGTACACCTAGGTGAATTTTGAAAATAAATCCACTAAACAATATTAAAATGTAAAATCACATACAAATACTATGTAGGGTGAAATACATATTGTAATAAATCCCATGCACAGGGAATGTGTAAGGAAAGTACTGCAAGGTACTGTGAGATTACGCAACAAAGTTGTGTAAAGAAAATGAGCACTGTAATGTAACGTGCAAGGTGTGCGAAAATGGCACACGGCAAAAAAAATGTATTGCCTGAAACTGAAAATGGATGTGGAGTAGGACCACATGAAGCAGTAAATATTTCCCTCAAGTTGAGTGGAAGGTGTGGAAGGTGCCCATACTGTACGAAGTAAAAAAAAAAAAAGTGAAATGCAACATGGGCATTAGAAGTGGATGTACCACGAAAATTATGTGAAGAACAAACATGCGCAAACAATAAACATATAATGCAATGTACTGTGTCAGTGGGTGTACTTTAAAATACAACACATGTAAAACATAGAAATTGAAACTGGCATTTAGAGGAGAAGAAGGTGTGGAGAAAAACCACACAATAACTGGTGATGCGAAGCTAAAGAAGGTGGTGAGAATTAAGTTTCCACATAGTGGAAAACATATGATGTGAACAAGGTAATTGTAGGACCGTCCACCACTTTTTACCAAACTACACAATACAAATGTAATATGGAGTAACAGTTCGCGTTAATCACCAGTTAAAGCAAGTAAATAACAATTATGTCAAGGTTATGAAAATGGTAAATGCCATATGATATGAGTTGAGCTTGAAACATCAACTTCAATTAAATATAACAGAAGGAAAACTAGAAGTAAATTCAATGTTGTATTTATTTTAGTAGTATCCAGGAGAGAGCCCCACCAGGAACAGTGTGTTCTGCTCAGCCCATTCAGCAACTGATCCAATCATACCAACATTCTAACATTCAACATTCAACACATCACACATCCTTGGCTGAGCAGCATACTACACTAACCTAATCAGGTTAATTTGGTATGGTAAGGAGCTGGTGGCATGCTCATGATTTTTGGATAAATTTCCATTTTAATGGGGACCATGGAGCATTCCACGCCAGTATTACTTGATTTCTTCTAACACCAGTATTATTTGATTTCTTCTACAGAAGAACTGTCTCGTCTCAGTGACCAGATTTGCAAATATAACACCTTTTTATGTTGTTATTATTAAAATGAAGGGATTGGAGAAGCTCATCATCAGATGTCAAATGTCTATTCTGTTGGGAGCAGCAACAGCATGCCAACGCAATCCATTGAATACGTCATGTTTGGTTCCATAGGATTGTTTCACAGAACAGATATATTTGAACTGTATGAAAGGATGACTGTCAGACCACATTTAGGAGGCCACAAGGCACCATTAGGCTACTGGGTCACAACTGTGGGGGGTGAGGGCCTTATACCAGTACTGTCCTAAGGCCAGCCTTGCTAAGACTCTGAAACTGGACCAAGTACAAACCTTTCCACACTTGCCTCTCAGTGGTAGCATAGACGAATAGTCACAGGTTTCTATGGGAGATTAGTGTGGGGGTTACTCAGGCTTGAGAATAAATACTATGCCCCAGCAATGCATTAAGATCAATGTCCAGCCCAGTTCTTCTCTCTGTACACAGACAAGTACTTTATTATAAAAAAAAAGGATTTCCACTACGCATTCCTTCCTGAACGAATTCCCGACTCGCAGTCTTTTTGCTCTTAGGTGCCTCTACTGACTAGACTTAAACTTGTCTCTTGTGCCCCCCCTTGTAGCACTCATTCTCCCAGGCCTAGGCCCTTTCAGTCTGTCGTCAAGTCTATCATAGTAGTGCAGAGCCATGTTTTGCCCTCCTACAGCAGCAGGATCTCACTAGCAGCGGTAGCCAGGAGCCTTCACTCGCTATGCAGCAGTCCAAAAGATGTGCAGGGTTGCATTCTGCCTTCATGCAGCAGCAAGATCTCTCCAATGCATCGAGCAGGGGCTCCAGACAGCACACAGCAGTCCTCTTAGGAGCTGTGTGCCAGCCAGCTGCACAGCACCATCACTCACAGGAGCCCCAGAGACTTCTATTGGCTCTATTCTGGGCGGCAGCAGCAGATCACCGCTTGCTCTGCTTTGCGATGGATACCAGACTCGCATCGCGGCTCACTCTGGTGCTATAACAAGCACTTACATCCATCTTTATAGGCCAGGCGCCCACATGCTCACAAACGTTGGTTCATCTGTGCAGTGAAAACCAATTGCTATCTTTGGTGCACAGTGCCTCGAGATTACAATCTCAATTCTTCATGGGGCACCTTAAGGGTACCTCTTGGATCGCTTTGCCTTCAAGATTGGTCCGACCAAACACTTTGCAGGTTTATGGTCACGCAATCCACTTACGGGCACAAGGTCCACCAGCATACGCTTATCACAGGTTCAGATAGTCCATTACAAAGACACACCACTGTGAGAATCTGATGTCTATGACTGAGGTATATGACGAAGATCACACTGTTCGATCCGGCAATACGAGTACTTCTGCACTTTTGCTCAGTCTGTCAGACAGACCCTACGCCAGGGTCAATTACTTCCACTAAGTGCTGCTCCTGCCGGGTTGACACTTCTTTTTCTCGCTCACAGCTAGTAGGTCCTGGCACACTGGACAGTCAGTAATTCTCACTTCAGATCGGACTCTGGGTGGCGTTCTCATGCCTCAGGGGAGTTGGCTGTCCGTGTGACACCAACCCTTGGCTGTGTAGCACGTCCCTGAGTACTCTGTAGAGAATACCGGCCCCGGGAGAAGAGACTGCAACAAACACCAATGCTTCTTGAGCACATATTTTTATACTGCTTCCGTAGGTGGAGTGTGCGTGTGTGTGTATTCCATGTCTGCTCTTCAGAACTGGTTTGGGTTTGTTCCCCTTTAATGTGTCCTTGCCAAGCCACCTTCCAGACCTGGCCTTTGCATGCAAGGATGTTCTACCCAGCCCACCTCTGCACCAGGTGCAGTGCACACCACACAAGTACACAGAGGTGAGAGCAGGCTGCACCCAGCTATTTATGACCTCCCCCCAACCACTTCACATAGACCAGGAAGGGAGACACAAATCTTGGCCCCTCAAAGGACTCCTTTCCCTAACAACGGATACCCCCCTGCCATCTACCTAATGGCAGCTGCATTAGGAAGGGCCCTGGAACTTCTAAATACAGCCTGTCTCCTCTTCCTCACAATAGCGTCTGGTGTTGCCTCATCCCTCTAGGAGGTGCCAACAATACACATATGCTGCCTAGAGAAAGCAACCTCCCTTCCGTCTTGTACTCCCAGTTACGAAAATCGATCCTAGGTATTGAGATAGGGTTAGAAAGCGGCAAGACCAAAAATCAACATCACCAGTATGCAACTGTGCACACAGGACAGGGGGCACGGCTCCATATCATGCAGGGCGCATTCCCTTCCCAACAATGACTAATTTGAATATTTGTTTTTTAACCTTGTTCCCAACACACACCGTCTTTCAATAACATTAACTTGTCATTTAATACAGACCTTCATATTGCACTTCTGTGATTGCCACGAGAAACAGGTGTTATTCTTATCTAATTAATGGTACTCGATTTACCGACCTCGGAAGGATGTAAAGATGGTCTGCCTTAGCTGGCATTTGAAGTTGTGACTGCTACTCCGTAGGTTGAGCTTTGTAGGTAGAGGATGGGGCATAATGTGGCATGTATGGGATGAGATTTGTGAAGGGCGGCGAGAGATACAGCCATATAAGCTGATACTTCTAAGACTACTGGCATCATCTTCAAGATATAATGCAGTGCTCCTGTCATAACCTGAGAATATTTTTTCTGTGCTTAATTGTGGAGGGAAGCACCGCGGGTGGATAAGAGAAGGTTGCATGTCTTGATATTTACGATCTATCTTTGTGTGGGTAACTGATTCTTTATGCATCTGGTATAGGTTTGGGAGTGTTTACTGTATGTGGGTCATTTGTGTGGGAACATTCAGCTCTTTATTACCTTCCAGAATCCCAGCTGTTTGAGGTGGTTTCTCATCTTTGCTGTTAATTAGTTTCAGAGAGAAGTTGTCTGAATGAACAAGAATCACTATCAATGCATGTGTTGTTGAATGGTGGAGCCAGTCTTTAGTGAGTACACCTAGTTTTCATGCATCACTGATGTGAAGGATGGTCCTGTGCGAGAAGGGCTGAGTGACGCGAAGGTGTTTCCCATCTTGGGGTACCCACTGGAACACTCGCCATGCTAGTGCATGAAGCAGTTGTGTAGGTATAGTAGTTCTAGGCTGCTGCATTTTGAACCTTAATGGTGAAACCTAGTAGATGGAAAATGCAGTAAAGTTTTGCAGCACGAGGAAGGCACTGCTGGGTACATGATTAATTTGCAGCGCTGGGGATAAGAATGCTGCCAGACGGCCGTTGGAAAGCAATTCTCCCAGTTCCTGCTGGTGTGGATCACAATTTATAAGGAGTTCATTCTGAGGTGGTGAATTAGCATCTACTGGTCTGTGACTCTGAAGCAGTGGTCCCAGCCAGAGCAGTCTATAACTTTAGGTTTTCGGGTTGGAACATGGATCTGTGTGTTATTGATGTAACGCTACATTGAAGAGCATGAACTCCGGTGGTAAGCTAAGGAATAAGCACTGAAGAGGAGTTGAGAGATGATGAAATCTTGCAACACACCAGAGTCAGTACTGTACCGAATGAAAGAGTATGGTAGAATCTCACTGATACTTGGATTTGTTATATTCTGGAGTACTGAGGTCTTCTAGACTCTGTAGCAGGGTGGGGTCAGTCACTCTTATTTTCTTTGTTGAGGATCTGGGTGACTGTTCAATCATTCACTGGAGACTGGTGGTTAGTTCACCGGTACTGCTGGATTGATGTTTTGTGTCTTCAAGTTCGCTTCACATAGGAGGTATTGAGGACATTTGGGAATATGCCTGAGGTCTATGTCAGTAACAGAATGGGACAGTTTTCTGCAGTTCAAATGGCAGCAGTTTAACAAGTAAATGTCTAAAATACAAATCTAGCATAATTTAAAGCCTAATACATTGTATTGTTTCCAGACAGTGGTGTATGTCATACCCATTCCAATATGCCTGTCAATATGACTTTCTCAATCGGTTGAAAACTCCAACCATGATCAATAACACTGCCCATAATCCCTTTCATTTCAGTCATTGCCAGTGGCCTTAAACCTAGGTTCCTTGCTACGGCCAAAGATCTCACCGCTTTGTCGTAGTTAAAAGCCGCTACCAACAAGAAAGTGTGTGAATGGATGTTGTATTTGTACACAGGGCACGAGTCTGGGGTCCACGCGGGTGGAAGGCATCCACCCAATATTTTCACAGGGTGAACGCCGTCCACCCTGCCAAGAAGTTGGCCCCCACTGAATAATGTGCAGAACTCGTCCTGGTGTAATTTCCAAACACACTTTCAGCAGCACCTGCACGTTGTCTGCTTTCCATCTGCAACAAGCAACAACGTTCAGGTGGGGACGGGGTTTTCTTATTTAAGACTCCTTCTGGGCCCACAACAAAAGCCGAATTTGAGGGCGTCATCAGGCCTCCCTTTGTTGGAGTCTTCTAGGAATACTAACCCCTGTTTGTTGTGGGTAATCAGGCTAGTAGCAGATGATTTAATGTAATGTAATGTAAAAATTATTTATAAAGCGCGCGGACACCAAAGGGTTTCATGGCGCTAAAAAACGGATGTGCAAAAGTGAGAGACTGAGTGCAGTTGTTAATCGTAGGCTTGGCGGAACAAGTGAGTTTTTAACATTTTCCTGAAAGATGAGTAACAGGAGATAGACCGGAGTTCGTGTGGGAGAGAATTCCATAGTTTGGGTGCCAGAAATGAAAACCTGAGGCCACCATGTTTTTTCCGTTTAAAGGAGGGAACGGAAAGAAGGTTGTGGTGTAAGGAACGGAGGTTACGAGATGGAACGTAACGGTGAATCCTAGATGCGATAAAAGCAGGACCATGGCCAGTTAATGACTTAAAGGTGGTGCAGCCGAATTTAAAGATACAGCGTTTTGCCACCGGAAGCCAAAGGAGCCTCTTCAGCAAAGGGGAGACATGTTGGTGTTTAGGTTAATGAAAAATAAGTCTCGCCGCTTGATTCTGAACCAGTTGTAGTTGGCGAAGCTGGTAGGCTGGAATGCCAACGCAAAGAACGTTGGCGTAGTCAAGGCGGGAGGTGACCAATGCCATAATGACTAATATGAAGGCCTCAGTGGTCAGGAACCTGCAAATTTTTCGGATTCTCCGAAGGTGGAAGAAACATGATGAGGTGACTGCATTAATCTGAGGTTTTAAAGAAAGATCCTTGCTCATGATAACCCCTAGACTCTTCATGGAGTCAGCAGGGGAGGGAGCGGAGCCCCAGGAGGGTGGCCAGAAGTTGGGGTTCCATGGATTAAGAGACCCTCCAGTTAAAACAAGCTCCTTTGTGTCGGGGTTAAGTTTCAATTGGCTTTGACGCATCCATTCGCCAATAAAAGTCATAGTAGACTGAAAGTTGGCGATGGATGTGGGAGAAGAATCAAGATTAAAGACCATTTGAATATCATCAGCGCAATTGAGGATAGTGGCTGAGCCATTACATAGGGATCGAATCATGGGTTGCATATACAAGTTAAATAAGAGTGGCAATAAGGCAGACCCTTGTGGGACCCCACAGGTTTATTTCCTAGGAGTGGCTGAGAAGGTGGATAGATGAACAGCCTGGAAGCGGTGAAGTAAGAAGGATCTGATCCACTCCAGAGCCACGCCCCGGATGCCGGCGCCGTTGACACGGTCGATCAAAAGATCGTGATCGACCGTGTCAAAAGCAGCCTACAGATCCAGAAGCACAAGCGCCTGGGTGATATTATTATCGGCTCCCCTCCTGAGCTCGTCCATCACAGCCACAATAACCGCCTCAGTGGAATGCGCCGGCCTGAAACCCGCCTGCTGGGGGTCTAAGAATTGGGAAGACTCAATAAATGAACTAAGACAGTTGGTCACATGAGCCTCTAAAATTTTACTAAGGAACGGGAGCAGGGAGATAGGGCGGAAATTGCTCAACACAAGGGGATCGGCATTGGTTTTTTTTAGAATGGGTACCACTGCGGCGCATTTGAAGGTATCAGGGACAATACCTGTAATCAAGGAGTTGTTAAGAAATGAAAGTAGGGGATCGGGACAAGCCCGGAAAGCTTCTTTTAAAATCTGGGGAGGACAGCAGTCATTTGGGGAGCCTGAGCTTACTCTGTTCAAGAGGGTCAAAAACTCTGCCTTAGAGATCAGAGGAATCTGATCTAACAACAATGGATTTTTACAGATGGTTATGGGGACCGAGGATGGAATAGAAGGAAGGATATTGTTTTTAATAGTGATAATTTTATCAATGAAAAAAGCGTTCAATGAGTCGCACAAAGTCTGCGAGGGGACCGGTTTGGCCAGCACCCGGTCTGGTTGAGTGAGCTCATTAACGATAGAGAAGACATCTTTGGATTTGAACGAAGAATTAATGATTTTTTGAGAGAAATATGTAGTTTTAGTTTGTAAGATATCAATCAGGACATTTATAGAGCGCACTACTCACCCGTAGGGTCTCAAGGCGCTAGGGGGGGGGGGGGGTGCCGTTACTGCTCGAACAGCCAGGTCTTGAGCTTCTTCCTGAAGGAGAGGTGGTCTTGGGTCAGGCGCAGGTCGGTCGGGAGGGAGTTCCAGGTCTTGGCGGCCAGGTAGGAGAAGGACCTTCCTCCTGTTGTCGCTCTTCGGATGCGGGGGACGGCGGCGAGGGCGTGGCTGGTCGATCTGAGGTGGCGTTTGGGAGCGTAGAAGTTGATTCGGTTGTTGAGGTAGCTCGGGCCTTGATCGTGTAGGGCTTTGTGTGCGTGGGAGAGGAGACGGAAGGTGATTCTTTTGTTGACGGGGAGCCAGTGCAGGTCTCTCAGATGTCCGGAGATGTGGCTGTTTCGTGGGATGTCGAGGATGAGTCTGGCTGAGGCGTTCTGGATCCGCTGGAGTCTCTTCTGGAGCTTGGCGGTGGTTCCGGCGTAGAGGGCATTGCCGTAGTCCAGTCGGCTGGTGACGAGGGCCTGGGTGACAGTCTTCCTGGTCTCGGTGGGGATCCACCAGAAGATCTTCCGTAGCATGCGCAGGATGTTGAAGCATGACGAGGAGACGGCGTTGACTTGTCTGGTCATGGAGAGGGAGGAGTCCAGGATGAAGCCCAGGTTGCGTGCGTGGTCCGTCGGTTTGGGTGCGGTGCCCAGGGCGGGGGGCCACCAGGAGTCGTCCCAGGCGGAGGGCGAGGAGCCCAGGATGAGGACCTCCGTCTTGTCTGAGTTCAGTTTCAGGCGGCTGGTCGTCATCCACTCGGCTACCTCTTTCATCCCTTCGTGCAGGTTGGCTCTGGCGGCGGCGGGGTCGTTGGTCAGGGAGAGGATCAGCTGGGTGTCGTCGGCGTAGGAGATAATGTTGAGGTTGTGTTGGCGTGGGATGGCCGCGAGGGGGCTCATGTAGACGTTGAAGAGGGTGGGGCTCAGCGAGGATCCTTGAGGTACGCCGCAGATGACTTCGGTGGCCTCTGACTTGTACGGTGGTAGGCGGACTCTCTGTGTTCTTCCGTCGAGGAAGGATGTGATCCATTCCAGTGCCTTCTCCTGGATTCCGATGTTGCCGAGGCGCTGCACTAGGGTGCGGTGGCAGACTGTGTCGAATGCCGCGGAGAGGTCCAGGAGGATGAGGGCCGCTGTTTCTCCGTTGTCCATCAGGGCTCGGATGTCATCGGTGGCAGCGATGAGGGCGGTCTCGGTGCTGTGGTTGGCTCGGAAGCCAGACTGTGAGGGGTCGAGGGATCCATTCGTCTCGAGGAAGGCGGCCAGCTGTTTGTTGACGGTCTTTTCGATGACTTTGGCCGGGAACGGGAGGAGCGAGATGGGACGGTAGTTCTTGAGTTCGGTGGGGTCCGCTGTAGGTTTCTTGAGTAGAGCGCTGAGTTCGGCGTGCTTCCAGCTCTCAGGGAAGGTGGCGGTGTCGAAGGAGGTGTTGATAATGTCCCGCAGGTGGGGTGCGATGACAGCGTCGGCCTTGTTGAAGACGTGGTGAGGGCAGGGGTCGGTCGGAGATCCGGAGTGGACGGAGTTCATTGTGCGGACGGTGTCTTCGGTGCTGATCGGAGTCCAGGCGCGGAGGGTGGTGGTGGGTGGCGTTGCTGCGGTTGTGGCGTGCGTCGGTTGGGTGCTGAAGCTGTTGTGTATGTCCGCGATCTTGTTGTGGAAGTAGGAGGCGAGGGAGTTGCAGAGGTCTTGCGATGGGGTGATGTCGTTGTTTCCGGCGTTGGGGTTGGAGAGCTCTTTCACGATGTTGAAGAGTTCCTTGCAGTTGTGTGCGTTGTTGTCCAGCCGGTCCTTGTATGCATAGAATTTTTATAATGTTTTAACAGGGTGATATAGATAGTTTTCTCCTTGGGGGTATATTGACGCCGCCAGCGGCGCTCAGCCTGCCGAAGGGCCAGTTTTTCCTTCTTCAATTCATCCGAAAACCATCGCTGAGCATCATGAGGGCGCTTGGTTTTAATTTTTTTCAAGGGAGCGACTTTATCGCTGGCTGATTCCAACCAGCTAGTTATACTTGACGCTTGGTCGGAGATGGAAGCCAGTTCTTTAGGAGGAGAGGAGATCAGGAGACTATGAAATTCGTTCTGGTCAGCCCGCTACCAGTTTTGGGCTAAAAGGTTATTAACAGGGATCGGAGGAACATAAGGGGTCTGAGTAATGATGAAGGAAATAAAGGAATGATCCGCCAAGGACAAGGGGAAATGAGGAAGGGGGGGTGATTGCAATGTTAGCAGTCCAAACTTGATCCAGGATGTGCCCCTTGATGTGGGTAGCTTTATTAATATATTGGGAAAAATTCAAGCCAGTCAAAAGATCCGAGAATTCAACCGACAGGTTTTTTTCACGTGGATCTAGAGGCCAATAGTTGAAATCGCCAATGACGATGATTCTGGCATGATTGATAACGAGTTGAGAGATCAATTCTCCAAAGAGCTGAGGGAATAGAGGCATATAATCAGGGGGTCGATAGAAAAGGGCACAAATAAAGGAGAACTTAGGGGAGGTAAATTTCAAAATAAGACGTCGACACGAGGGAGGCTGACCCTTTCTAAGATGGTAAATTTATGCTTTTGATGGATGATAGCTGCGACTCCGCCGCCTGTTTTACCCTGGGTTCGATTTGATTGAAGAATATAATATCCAGTAGGTATTGCGGCTAAGATATCGGGTGCAGAGTCATCCGTTAACCAAGTTTCTGACAAAAGAAGAATGTCAATAGTATTGGCGTCAAGTAATTGGAAGATCTCCAGTTGATGTTTCACCATCGAGCGTGTGTTTAGATAGGTGATGGCCAATGGGGCTAAGACCGGGGATGTCGGTCTAGAAGGCCAGTGGGGGATCTCAGGGAGCATAACAGATGGTAGTCGCGTGTGTTGGCCGGGGCAAGTAGGTCCATATGTAGTCCATAACATAAATTGATCAATATTGCGACTCACAGATGTTTGGCAAAATGTGCCACAGCATGCAACGGGTTATTAAGTTAAACTGTGTGCGTCGAAATCCTTAACTTTATTAATGCAAACTTCACAAACCCCATCTGTTTTTAAAATTCACTGGCAGATGAGCCACGGGTCAAGCAGAGGTTACTTGGCTCAACCCTGGGGGTTGCAGCCTTTTACTCTTGATGTCTCAAGGCCCAACCTACTATGGATCCTGAGACACTGGGCTAAGTACCCCTTCTGCACTTGATTCTCGGCAGTAATGTGGATGGACAGACCAAGCCATTCACAAACAGCTACACAGTCCCCCTGAAGGCAGGGCTCTAGTGTTTCTTTAGGCGGTTTCCCAGGTCCCACTCCCTCCTAGCGAGAGTGGTTATTCTCCATTCACTACAGGCAACATCCAGGGTAGGCCTCACTAGTAGTCCAAGTTTCAAGAACCCACTCTGAATCTATTTTAAATTCAACAGCATCCCAGTGCCACAGTCCTGCAGCAATGTTGCCCAGGGCAGAGTGGCCTAAAATCAATCTTACCCTCACACTCTGCAGAATCAGAGTGTCTAGAGTTCCTGAGTGTGCCCATTTCACGGACGCTTGAGTGGTAAAAGTTGATCTAAGTAAGTTTACGGAAGGCAGCCAAGGTGGGCTGCACTCTGCAGAGTTCCTCAAACTCAGTCACGCCTCCGCAGCAACCAGGGGTTCTATGTGGCGACTCCTTGCAGAATAAGTCTCTGTTGGTGTGAATCCTTCGTCTTAGGCGGGTGTGCAGAGTCCAACAGCAGCCTCACTGAGGAGAAGACTCCAACCAGGTTGCGTGTTATGTTATGTTAAAGTGGCTTGTATAGAGCACAGCTGCCCCAGCGAAGGGGCGTCCCGGCGCTTTCAGCTACAAGGTGATGGACGCACAGAAACATAATAACAGCCAGAAATACATAGAAATACCATAGGTTACGCTAATGGGAAGAGGAGAGTCTTGACCGCTTTCCTAAAGGCGAGTAAAGTCCATACCACGGATCTGTTCCGGCAAGGAGTTCCACAGCTTAGCTGCCAGGTAGAGGAAGGAACGCCCTTCCGCCCGGCTGCGCTTAACCCGAGGGACACCGACCAACTGCCGGCCGTAACCTGCGCTTGGGAACATACAGAGTGAGCAAATTGCTCAACAAGCTGGGGTGGGCTGATTTCACAATTTTAAAGGATAGGCACAATGCCTTAAATTGAATCCTACTCTCCATAGGAAGCCAATGCAGTTTCCGGATAGTATCAGCAGCAGAGCAGAATCGTGGGAGACCTACAAGCGCTCTTGCGGCAGAATTTTGGACGCGTTGTAGCCAACATATTTCGGCCTTATTAGCCCCAAGTAAAGGAGAGCTGGCATAATCAAGGCGTGAAAGAATAGTAGCCTGTATAACCAGCTGACGTGTAGTGGGATCGAAAATGTTCAAAAGGGGCTTAAGACCCCGCAACAGGCCGAGACAAGTGCCGGCCACTTTCCTAGTATGATCCTGAAAGCTAAGGGAAGCATCCATCCAAACCCCAAGATTTTTTACCAGGGTCTTAGGCGTGGGAACTGCACCCAGAACGGTTGGCCACCACTGCTCGTTCCAAAGATTAACGTTCTTCCCAAACAACAAAACCTCGGTTTTGTTGGCATTAAGTTGCAAACAGTTGGAAGCCATCCAACGAGCAACAGCCGCCATCCCATCTCTAAACCTAGAGGCATTAGGAGAAGAACCTTCCGCCAAGGTGACAACCAACTGCGTATTGTCGGCATATGAGACCATAAAAAGATCCCATAGCCTGGCGACCGCAGCCAGAGGCTGGACATAAAGAATGAACAAAGCCGGGCTCAGGGCGGAGCCCTGGGGTACTCCCTGATCAATGGGATGGGCTTGGGAGAGAAACGGAGGAGCGGACACTCTGAAAGATCTCTCGGTGAGAAAAGATCTGAACCATTCCAGAGCTGACCCGTTCACTCCAGCTTCCTCAAGCCGCTGTAGCAAGAGGTTATGTGAGACCGTGTGAAAGGCGGCACTAAGGTCTAACAAAATAAGTGCCGCACTTTGACCGTCATCAAGAATGGACCGCAGGTGCTCAGAGGTGGCCAAGAGAGCGGTCTCCGTACTGTGTCCCGATCGAAATCCATTCTGAGAAACATCCAGGATATCATTGGATTGCAGGAATTGAGTGAGCACTTTGTTAACATGTGCCTCTGCGACCTTCACCGCCCAAGGGAGCAGGGAAATGGGCCTGAAATTTTCCGGCTTGGACGGGTCCAGTGTAGGTTTCTTAAGAATGGGGGACACACAAGCCTGTTTCCAAAGAGCAGGTACAATAGCAGTGAAGAAGGAGGCATTGATTATATTACGGAGAGGGGCCTGGAAGATGGAAAAGGACTCTCTAAATTGAGAAGGCCTTAAAGGGTCAGAAGGTGAGCCAGTTTTAATTTTACCACTCAACCGAGTGAGCTCCTCCTGAGACAAATGAGGGATGGCTGACAGCGTCTGCCGCAGTCCAGTGTCTGGGGGCACTGGGATAGAGCAAGAGGGGGCTAGAGGGAAAGAATGGTAAATGGCACGCAACTTTTCTACAAAAAAGGTGGCTAAATCATCACACTGCTGTGCCGATGATATAGCAGGCATCGAGACCTTCTTAGACGTAAGATCTTTAAGAATCTTAAAGATACATTTTGCTGGGTTAGGGCTCAGCTTGATTTGACTCGCATAGTAATCAGCCCGAGATTTACATATGGCTTTATGGTACTGCTTGATGAATTTTTTCTCAAGATCATAGTCCCTTCTCCACTCTCGTTCAGCTTTTTTTACATATTTTCCTTAATACACTCAAGGAATCGGTGTACCAGGGGCTAGTGTTAGACGATCGCCCCTTGAACCATTTGGCAGGGATCAGAGTCAAGACCGAGTTTTATCCAGTCACAAAATGAGCCATAGTCAGATTCTGAGTCAGATAAAGGGCCCAGAGGGTTCCTGGCTAGAAAGTCATGTAACTCCTCAATTTTCAATTTACGCCAGGGACGTTTGAGAACCAATTTTACAGAATCGTTGTAACGAGGCTCTATGAGCGGGACAGACATGACAACCAAGGCATGGTCAGTCCAGCCAATAGGAGTAGGTGTATCCACCTTAAAAGACTGAACATTAGAAAATATAGGGTCCAACAAGTGCCCTGCAGCATGTCTCCTGGTCCCGTTGACCCTCTCCGGCATATGGATCACTGCATCTTCAAGGTAAACTCGCTCTGGCCCGTTCACCGCATATTCACGGTAAACGGGCTCGGGCCCATTCGGCAAAGTCAACTCCTCGATGGTGGCCCCTCCTTACATACGCGGTTGCGGCCCACTACTGCACAAGGCTACTGCCCTCACTGCACTGCAGTCTTCTCATGGTGGACCCTCCTGACATACGTGGCCTTCTGCCCTGCACAGGCTCCAGCCCGATCAGCACACCGATGCACACAGCTTAACTCACAGAGGCCCACTTCTGGCATACGAGGTTCGCCGACTTCGTCCTGCACACAGGCAATGACCTGATTGGTGCAGTAGACATCTCCTCAGACCTCGTAAAGGGAGTCCACTCGTCCAGGCTCCACACTGGACCGTGCTCTCTCTAACACTTTCCTCTTCATCATGGGGCACACTGGTCTTGTCAAGCAGGGCGGTGCTGGTGCTTTATGCTCCAAGGTGGGTGATCTTAGATTCCCTGGGTGATGTCCACTCACCCAGCAGGCCAGACCAGCAGGTCCTCCTTACACAACCAGTCTGGCTGCTTGGCAGATGACCATTCTGGGGGTCTTAATCTCCCCTTCTTATACTTCATTTCCAGAAGCCAAATGTGATTTAGAGTTTGAGTCCTTGAATTTTATGTTGGCGTCTGCTTCTTTTGAGGTGCCCACCCCTCTGCCCCCTCTCCCTCTTGTAAGCATTCTGTCTGAAAGTAGTCTGTCAAAGCAGAAGCGACTCCAAAGCTGATAGCCCAGCAACACAAGCCATAGAAGTGACTAGAGCAAGCCACTGAAATAGTGTGCCCTGCACTATCCACATGCAGCAATGTGGTAGCAGCTGACCAGTTGCCACGCCTAATGTAATCATGGAGCCGAGTAGCAAGATGAGCGCGGCGGGGTGCTGAGGCCCGACCACGCAGTGTGCGGTCAATAAACAGAAGCACCTGGATTGGAGTCAGGGCAGCAGAGTGGCTTGGAGATGATCAGAAGGGAGGAGGGAAGTGGAGTACCAGCATAGGTGGCTTACAGCCCGTACTTGCTCAGTTATAATTGTTATATGGAAAGTGAGACTGGGGAATGTTGGACATTGAGGCGTGGAGAGAGGCCGTGTGTTTGAAACCTCTGAGAACAGTTCAGAAGATCGTTAAAAACCCCAATTGATTATCCCCACGGCATCCACCCTTACGGGCTACCCCTCCCCACCCCCTCCACAGTAGCGCACTCGCGCAGCTCATGCATGTGCCTGCCTGCCTGACCGCTCCCACAGTGCCGATCTATTCTTCCAGCGTTTCCCAGCTTCTGACTTTCAGACGCCGGTTTTTGCATTTGCCCCATTGAGCTTGGCGCCTCTGTGCTTCAGAGCTTTTGATTTCGCTGTTTCACGCCACGTAATTCTTCAGTTCAAGGAAACCGTTGTGGTGCAAGAAGCACTCTAAAAGTAGCAGAAGGGGCAGCCTGTATTAAAATATAGTTGGAATACCTATGAGAGGACAGAGCACTGGGGAGGGTGGTGGAGGCGATGACTGCAAATAAATATGTTCACAATTATTAATTTGACAGCTACATTTTCTCCCCTAATTCTTCGTCCTAATTGAGCCCTTCAAGGTCTAGGTAAGAGTATGGAGAAGTCAACCAAAAGGAGGAAACATTCAAATCTACTGATCCGGTCAGGCCTTTGAAGAAGAAGAAGAATGTGACTTTCTCCCTCCCTCAACTACCTCAAAAAGGAATTTTGTCACAAAGCATTTTAACCGTGGCTCTAATCCCCCGGCCGATCAAAATCTGAGAATACAGAACATTAGTGAAGTTACTGCTGGCGATTCAGCTCATGGGGAACGCTGGGAGGATTAGTTGGCTACTAACCTGGAGGAAGGCCCCAGCCTCATCTTCCTCACGCCTTCGCTTTCCAGAATCTCTAGAAGAAGGAGGCTTCAAGAGGTGCGAGGTCCAGCTCGAATGCTTTGGATAATGGGTAACACCTCCTTGACACAATAGCTATTAAGCCATGTGACATTCTCTAATCATGCTGGAGTGTCCTCATCGATTAATTTACAACTTTCTGCATCTTCATCTCTACTGGGCATCTTGGAGACTTTTGTGGAGGCTAGCTCCAATCAAGTCCAGCAAACCAATTTTCTGCAGAAAATCCATTTGGAACTTCCTACGGTTAACAACTGTTTGCTATTTGTAATGAACCCTGCAGTACTCATGGGTTCTGGAAGCCATGAGTACCCAGGAATCCAGTCTACCCCCACTGAGCTCTCCTTGCCAGGAGCATAGCAAGACTCCTAACTCAGTTTACATTTCTAAACGCCCTATGTTTGTTAGGAAAAGATTTTATGGATCGAGTTGTTTGAAATTCTCATCTAACTACTATTTGTCACAGTGTAGGTGGACAAGTAAAAGACCTAGGAAGCTGGGCGGGAGGACAAGCAATAGGGATATACAGAAAGGCAAAGGGGAACAGCTGCAGGTGAGCTCTGGAAGACCTAATAGGGTTCATCCTCAGCTTCCTAGTCGTAGGGCTATGACAGGGTCAAGTTTCAATGTGTCTCAAATATAGAGAAAAATCGGGTAGGTGGTAGGAGAATCCCTGTAAATAATCAAGTACCTTTACAAAAACAAGCATCTGGCCTGAGAGTTAGAGTGGGCTCCAAGGGCACCAACTCGAGAGTTGGAGCAGGTACTAAGAGTACGAAGGCCCTAGACTTAATGTAAAATAGGCCGACAGTAAAGTTGCTGTTAGATCAACAGCCCACTCTTGCGCCGGGGAAAGAGTACATTACTATTAAATGTCGTATGTAAGGGTGAGAAAGCTAGAAATTTGAGATCATGGAATTGGTCAAAGATTTTAGCTGTGTTCCAACAAATCCCCTCACTGTCGGGAATTTCTTTAAGTAATCTAACATAAGTGGGTGTTTTGCCCGGAGAAGAGGGGAGAGAACTAAGATTGACTTGATCTCCCCCCCTGATTGCAAACCGGGTGGTGAACGCAGAACAAGATCTATCTGGAGGTTGGGCTCGGAATAAGGATACCGCCAAATGGTAGGTGTACTTAAAGTGGTGTTGTCCCGACTTCCAGCCCTACTCTCTAAAGAGGGGTATCCCCAAGTAAGTGGGAGTATACATTCCTCTTGAGAAGCATGGGAAAGACCCCCACCCCAGGGCGTGCCTTTCAGAGATTTGGGGTGACTCACGGATAATTTGAGACTTGTATTTATGCATGGCAGGGCCTTCGAGCAATCAAGGTCTTCCCATAGAATTACACAAAATAAAAGGTTCACCCCCCTTTTGTAGCATTTTCAGGGTTTGAGAGATGGGGAAGGTCACTGATTTATAGAAAGAGGAATCCTCTTGTATGCTGAGAATCCGAAATCTGAATATTCATGGGGTTGCCCAGCTTTTGAAATTAGGCGGTTTGTTTAGAAAAGTAAGCCAGCACCATATAGTGTTCCTACAGGAGTCCTAGTTACGAGAAGAGAAATCAGTTAAATGTATGGGTAATAAACAAGGGATAGGTAGGTTCTCCAGTGGTATGTTAACCCTCTCTACTAAGATAGTTAAAAAAATGTTGGTAGTAACCTCCCCAGTCATGAGAGTACAAATCATGCTATGGGTGAAGATAAATGTTTGTAGGCAGTTTGTTTTGATAAATCTATATATACCTAAAGAGGAGCAGCACAAAATAAATGATTGCATTGATACTCTTGATTGCTTCTTCAAGAAAGATGGGGCATTTCCTAAAGCTGTGCGGATTCTGGCTTGGGATTAAAGCTGGGGGTTTTGGAACACTATAATATACCCAATGCCTCTTTTTCAAGAGGCACACTTAAGAAAGAGGAAATGTGTAACTAGTTAGTAGATAATGGACTTATGTTCGAACCAATGCTTTGAGAAGTATACGCTAGCTGTCCAGACATTTTGTTCTGGTTCCTTCGGCTGCCCGATCGATTATATGTTTGTTCCAGCTTGGCAGTTTGGGTATTATTCGAATTTTAAAGCAATGGGCTTTCAGCGAAGTGATCAATGGGCTCTCTCTGGTGACTTAATGTTTTGGGAAACTGACAGGCACTGACATGGTCTTACCGCTAAGCAGGAGTTTTCCTCAGAGGCTTAAAACACACTTGCATCTGCCCTTTTTAACCTTTCTGGGCGCGTACCAAGTGTCGGACAACCTGAATAATAAGGTTTGATAAAATGTGCCAACATGTATTCAAGTGAAATATATGGCCCGAGGGAAAGTCCATGATAGAGGTTGGTTTGACGTGTCCTGTCAGAATATGAAATCTCACTTAAGAAAGGTTACTCGACCGATCAAATGAGGGGTTACAACTCTTTCCAGGGAAGATTTGAGGCAATTAAGGAACCAGTATAGACACCTGCCGAGAGAGAAAAAAAACTGCCTAAAGACAATTTACCAAGGAGACCAGAGAGCCTTCAGGCAAAAGGTTAACAAACTCAGCAATGCACACCATGGAGAGCTTCCCTGTATGATCTGTGGATATCATTCATACCTGGAAGTCTCATACTCACTTTTAAAGCCAACTAATTAAGATCTGTGCCCAAATTTCAGTTTGATCTGCGATTGGTTTTCGGGATAAAGAGATGAAGCTGACAATTGATCACCTTAAGTTAACTAGGGCTGTGGGGCCAGACATTCGGGAGTGCTGACTGAGGTAAACAGCGATTGGCAGGCAAGGGTTTATGCGCACTTGTTAGGTTGGATAGTTACAATGGGATACTAACTTCGTTCATGTAAAGGCAGCCTATTATGGAAAAAGGAATTGGCAATCCCCCCTCGAGTTATAGGCTAATAGGCCTTCTTCATATCTCTTAGAAGGTTTTTGTTTCTATCCTTTTATCTCATTTGGAGAAATGGGTCCAGATAAATAGGATCATTCCCATCGAACAGGGTTTTTTTTTTAGGGAGGGTCATTTTACAGCGGATCACTGCTTTGCCTCGTGCACCATTAGTGAGAAATATGTGGTAGTAAAATAAAAGCTATGTTGCTGTTTTATACATTTTTGCACAGGCTTTGACACAGTTCATAGAGGAGTACTGTGGGAAAAGCTCATTCTCTGGAAAATACCAAGTGAGCTTATTTGTATGATCCAGGCACTGCATAATACTAACTGGGAGCTGGATAGCTCGGAGTGTTTGTCCAGGAGGATTCCTATCTATAATAGTCTACCGGCAGGGGTGTATTCTGGCCCTGACCTTATTTAGTTTATTCTTGGCAAATTTACCCTCATTCTTAATATCATGTAATTTGTTTCCTCAAAGTAGGGACCGTGCATATCCCTTGCTTGCCAAATGCACATGATTTAATTTTGTTGGCCTATACTCCACTGGGTCAACAAAGGAAATTCCCGAAGAATAAGTATGAGATATAACTAAGATAATGGTGATGTAGAACCCCAGTTGAAGAGGGAGATGCATATAAATAAAAAATAAATAAAAAAAAAAAAAAAACACCAAAGGTGGTGATGGACGGAGCGTTGACAATACAAACACTCACCCCCAGTCAACTGATCTGGGTTTAATCCATCACCGTTCTTTAGCTCACTCCGCCACCCCAGTTCAGACATGGCTATATGCAAATCAGTCTGACCCTATGCCTCATGGGAACAGTCCAGCCCGAACTGCCAAGCCATGTCTTCCCTGGACCGGAATCAAGCTTCCCAGGACCGGTTTCTGGCATTACAGCCGTCTTCAGCCGGGCTTGCTTGACTCCAGTGGCAAAGTGAGCAAGGGACTCACGTCTGAGCATATCCTGCCAACTTAGGACGAACAAAGAAAAAACAAAGGTGGTGATGGACGGAGCGTTGACAATACAAACACTCACCCCCAGTCAACTGATCTGGGTTTAATCCATCACCGTTCTTTAGCTCACTCCGCCACCCCAGTTCAGACATGGCTATATGCAAATCAGTCTGACCCTGTGCCTCATGGGAACAGTCCAGCCCGAACTGCCAAGCCATGTCTTCCCTGGACCGGAATCAAGCTTCCAAGTACCGGTTGGTGGCATTACAGCCGTCTTCAGCCGGGCTTGCTTGACTCCAGTGGCAAAGTGAGCAAGGGACTCGCGTATGAGCATATAAATACCTGGGACTTACATTTCTAGTAACTTAAAGTGGGATGTCCATATGAGGAGCAAAAGATGTAGAGCTCAGTTAAAAACCAAGTCTTTAGCTAGGTTTAATCAGATGTATGGGGATATGTCTTTGGCGCCTCTCATTAAACCTTTTGAAGGAACATACCATCTCTTGCTATGTATGGTGCTGAATTTCTTGTACTTGGCCAATCCCTCAATTGGGATGTGGTGGAAAGTACAGTCCTTAAGGGCCTACTAACTTTACCTCCGGCTGTACTGGTCCCGGGTATAAGAAGAGAATTGAATCTGGTCCCTTGTATGTACTGCCCAATTCCTGTTTGTTGAAGTTTTTGAATAACTTAGTGCAGTGTACTGCAAATATCAAAATGATGCTGGGAAGAGATCCTTGCCAGGTATGGGGAGTGGGCCCAGGATGTTCGTCAAAGGATACATGATTTTAAATCCCTTCGCACAATATGGGGTACAATAGAAAGTTGGTCACCCATTCATATAAAAAAGGCACTGAGGGAATCGGACCACAGAGTGGAATTAATGATGGATACCCACCCTCTCGAACTTTTTACCTTTCTGTGAAAACTCAAAGTCACTGTGATAAGCTTGCCAAACTCACTTTTGGAGAGGTGTTTATTTATGCTTACACGTCTGAATAAGCTTCTACTCTTTATTTTCTGCATCTCTTCCTTAATATAAAACTGCATTTCCCTTGTAGCATGGTATATTTCTTTTCTTTAACTATGGTGGTGTTTTTATCTTTGAAATTCGATTTGTACAACATACCTTAGCCATCCTGTTTAGGGAAAATATTTGCACAAGTGTTTATGAGGCTTGCAATGTAAGGTTAAACATGGTTATATTAACCTGTTTCTGGAAGATGGCAGTGCAGAGGCATACGAGGCTGTGCATGCACATAGCTATCTGTATATGGGCATGCCATGCTGACTGAACGGACAAAGCTGTTCTTTGCATACATGGTACGTGTTTATAGGACAATGTGCATAGTCATTTGAGGCACGACATGTGCATAGGAGACAATACTTTTCAAACATGGGCAACGTAAGAGTTTTTAATGAAAACAAAATTATATATATGGTCAAATTTTGTAAATTTACACACAAAAAATACAGTAATCGGACAAAACAGATATTCAATGAAAAGTACAAGCCATTATTTAGAGACTATAACAAAAACGCTCCATGATCGCCTTGCGTACTCATGAGATGTAATCCTCAAATAATTCTAATATCAAGCGGAAGTTGGAAGTGACGTTGCGGACGCCATGCTAGTGGGAGGTTCAGAACGACGACCCAGTTTTGCTTGAGATTCTCGATTCCAGACTCTCAGCCCTTGTCACCCAGCCTCCGACTCTGCCATTAAAAACATTGGTCAGTAGGACGTGCGAGCCTCAGGAGATTCAAGAGCCCAGCTGAGGTACTTGGAGGACGGGGATTGTTTCGCCATGTGGGTTCTGCGTGTGCTGGAGAGTTCCTGTGTCCGGCACTTGGCTGTGGAGGTCAAGAGGATTGGTTATACCACAGGTGGTGCAAGAGAACGAGTAGGTGGACCACAACGCTTTAGGTGCTGGATAGAGCTATGGTGCACAGAAGCAGTCGGCCCAGGTGTCGGTGAGGCTTGATCACCCTATAGCCCCCCCACCTCTCCCTTTTGTGCCACCCCTGTTGCTTCGACAATCTCAGTTCCTTGAACATCAGATGAAGGAGAGGTTGGTGTGTTCATGCCCTCCCTTATTTGGTTCTCCACAAAATCCAGTCCTATTAGGAATAAGTCCCCCCATTTAAAAGTGGTGAAGGGCTCAAACTCCCTTTTCCATTTCTTCCAAAAGGAAGACATGGGGCCCAGTGAGATCTTTCAAACGTTGGCTAAACGAGAGGTCCCACTTGCCTGCTTGAATGCAAGGATTCCTGCAAAACAGGATTCCTTGACTCATTAATCTACACGAATAGGGCACTCAGTAGGTGGAAGAAAGAAAACAAGTTACTTACCTGTAACTGTTGTTCCCCAGTATTGGTAACTTTCATAGATTCCCATGCTTTTGTATCATTCCCCGTCGTCGGAATGGGAGTCTCGGTAACAAAATAACATAGCAGTAGGTACAAAGAGAGAGAAAAAGGCCTAGGCCTCATTCCCTTTTGTAGCATATCTGCCTCTTTTTGTAAAAGAGACCAAACTTAGACATCAGCCAATCAGAAGAGCCTCACCCCATAGAACCCTCCTGAAGGAACTTCAGCGCCTCAGATTTTCGTAGCCGTTGTGTAACAGTCACCATATCTGCTGAAGACTGAGCTTTACTCGGGGAGGTGGGTGGGCGCATGGGAATCTATGAAAGTTACCAATACTGTGGAACCACAGTTACAGGTAAGTAACTTGTTTTCTTGCCCCAGTATTGGAACTTTCATAGATTCCCATGCTTTTGCATCAGAGTAGCAAGCAGTCAGCCATAAGCACATTTTGTGGCATAAATAAACATTGCAATAGCCATTATCACATGAGAACCAAAATGTGCAGAATAAAAGGAAGGTGGGATAGAAAGGAAAGCTCACCAATTAGTGGAAGAGGTTCCTCAGGACCGCTTGGCCTACAGCCGTATCTTCCTGTTGCAAGGAATCCAAGCAGTAATGCTTCGGAAAGGTGTGCACACTGCTCCAAGTCGCAGCTCTGCAAATGTTCTTGATGTGCACTCCCGCAAAGAGTGCCGTTGTAGAAGCCACCGATCTTGTGGAATGTGCTCTAACACTGCTGGTCAGCGGCTTTCCAGCTGAATTATGGCACTGTAGAATGGCACTCTAATACACCTTGCAATCCCTTGTTTGGAAAGAGGGCGGCCCTTCTGAGGACCACCAAAAGCAATAAATAATTGGGAGGATTTACGGAATCCGGAATCCTTTGGTGCGATCCAAGTAAAATTTTAAGCACCTTTGTACATCCAGAGAATGTAGCGACCTCTCCGCTGGTGAAGTGGGGTGCGGAAAGAAAGCTTTAAAAATTACAGGTTCATTCAAGTGGAAGTCCGAGGGCACCTTGGGTATGAATTTTGGATTAGTCGGTAAAATCACAGTGTTCCTTTTGAATTGGAGAAAAGGCTCTTGGATCGTGAGCGCCTGCAATTCCCCAACTCGTCTTGCTGATGTGAGGGCAAGAAGGAGAGCCAACTTCCATGAAAGGAATTTCATATCTGAACGATTTATTGGTTCAAAGGTCCCGTCATGAGCTGTGTAAGGACCAAATGCAATTGCCGTGGGGTAGACACGAAATAAACCTTTAAGAAATTGTTTTATTATCCTGGAAGACCAACGAAAAGAGGTCCAGACGCTGAACGTCTGTATCTGGAAATTGCTGCCAAATGAACTTTTATGGATGAATGGGCCAGCACAGACTTAGCCAGGGACAAAAGATAAGGCAGAACTTGATGAGGTTGTGAAGAGAAGGGGTCAACATCCTCCGTCTTGCACCAAATGCAAAATCTTTTCCATTTGAGACGGTGTGTCTTGTTAGTGGAAGGGGCTCTAGCCTGGGAGAGAACTTCCTTTATTTCATTTGAGATGGGAAGGTTCATAAACTCTCGCTGCTCAGGAGCCATGCTGTCAGGTGCAACGACGCTGGATCCGGATACCGAACTTGCCCTTCGGACATTGTGAGGCGATCTGGAATCGTCCGCAAGGGAATTGGAGGAACTAGTGACAACAGGTGGAGTTCCGTGAACCAGAACTGTCTCGCCCAAGCAGGGGCTATCAAGATCATCCTGCATGGTTCCACCTTGATCTTCCTGATAAGCCTCGGGATCAGTGGTATGGGGTGAAAGGCGTAGACAAATGTCCCTGACCAGGCTATCGAAAGCACATTCCCCATTGACTCTCGGTGGTGAAGCCTGCTTGCATTAGACCGGCATTTCTTGTTGGTCGGCGTGGCAAATAGATCTATCGCAGGCTTTCCCCACTGTCGGAAGACCTCGTCCAGAACTTGTTGGTTCAAGTCCCACTCGTGACTGACTGAGGATGACCTGCTTAGTCTGTCGGCATTTTCGTTTAAAAACTCCAGGCAGGTGCTCCGCCTGTAGTGAAATCCCATGTTGGATCGCCCATTCCCATATTTCTTGAGCTTCCTGAGACAACGGAAGAGACCTGGTTCCCCCTTCTTTGTTCACGTAATGCATGGCTGTGGTGTTGTCTGTCCGGATGAGAACTTTTGAACCTCTTAGACGAGGGGGAAAAGCCTGAAGATTGCCCTGAGCTCCAAGAGACTGATGTGGAGCCAACGAGTTTGAGGAGACCAATGCCCACTGACATGCAGGTCCTGTAGTACTGCTCCCCAACCATCCAATGACGCATCCGTCGTCACAACCTGAGGAGATGGATCACTTACGAAGGACAGACCTTGGGACAAGTTCTCCTGCTGTGTCCACCACACGGCAGCTTTTTTCATTGCCGAGGTGATGGTCACCTTGTCGAACGACCAGTGAACTTGTCTCCACTGGATGTCCAGTTGCTCTTGAAGAGGACGCATCCTCAATCTGCAGTGTGGAATCAGAGGAATTCATGAAGAGATTACCCCCAGAAGGGATTTGTAACGGCATACTGAAAGACACCTTCTTCTTCGTAAGTCAATCGCCATGGTTTGCAGTTTTTCTAGTCTCTCCAAGGTTGGGAATGCCTTCATAAGATTTGAGTCAAAGATGGCTCCCAGGAAGCGTGCTGTCCTTGACGGAACCAGAGATGATTTTTCCCTGTTTAGAGCGAGACCCAAATTCTGGAAGAGGTTTGTGCACACGTTGACCGCTTCCCTCGCAGACTCCCTGGACAGAGCCTTCAGCAACCAATCGTTCAGGTAAGGGAAGACCTGCAAATGATTCTTCCGTGGAAATGCAGCTACTGGTGCCAGGACCTTTGTGAAAATTCACGGAGCTGAGCGAAGTCCAAAGGGTAAAACCCTGAATTGGAAGTGGCTCTTGGCTACTGTGAATCGTAGAAACCTTCTGTGTGCCGGGTGAATTGGTACGTGAAAGTACGCATCTTCGAGATCGAGCGTGGCCATGAAATCCCCTGGATTGACAAGACGTAAAATGTCTTGAAGAGAGACCATCCGGAAGGATAGGGAGATGAGATAGGTGTTGAGCTACCTGAGATCTAAAATTGGGCGCCATTTCTCTAGCGTCTTCCTGACCAGGAAGAACCTGGAATAGAATCCTTCTCTTTGGGCGGAGGGAACCGGCTCTATCGCTCCTTTCAGGAGCATCTGATGAACCTTGAGCCGCAGAAGACGCAGATGTTTTGATGGAATGGCAGCAGGGGGCTTGGATGGTGGGATTTGCGTGAATTCCAGAGTATGGCCCTTTCGAATGATGTTGAGCACCCATTGGTCTGATGTTATCTTGGACCAATTTCGAAGGTATTGTGAAACCCTGCCTCCTACTGATGATTTTGCAGAGGTGGGTACAGTAGTAAGAGCCAGGAGGCCGCTATTGTCTTTTGGACGCATCACGCCCTTGGCGAGCCTGCTTCCCTCTGTTGTTAGGCCTTGAGTGATTTGTAGACTGACCTTGCCTTTGCTGGTACGGTTGATGGTACTGATGTGAACCTGAGCCATATGATGAGTACCTCTGCTGTTGATTAGAGCCTCTGTAGGAAGTGCTCTTGCCCCTAGAACCCCTAAAAGGAGCTTTGCGGTACTGAAGCGTACCCAGAGACTTAGCAGTCTCAGTATCTTTCTTAATTTCTTGGAGGGTGTCATCAATCAGCTTACCAAATAGTGCTTCTCCATCAAAGGGCAAATCCAAGATCTTATTTTGGATTTCGGGCCTGAACCAGGTCACCTTAAGCCACCCCTGGCGACGAAGAACTGCAGCTCCAGCCAAGGAACGAAAATCTGTTGTGGCAATTTCCATGGCACAGTCTATGACTTCCATTGACGTTGCTTCCCCTTCTTGCAAGATCTTTTTTACCTCTGTCTTGGACTCCGGAGGAAGTTGATCTACGTGTGGCGAGGAAGTTGATCTAAGTGTGGCGATCGTACCTGCCCAATAGCGCCAAGGCATTAGCTGCTCTCACCAACAGACTCGCCATTGAAGAAAACCTTTTTCCGGCGTTATCCAGCCTCCTGCCCTCTTTATCCGGAGGAGTCATCAAAGGAGCCGAGGGGTTGCGAGACTTCCTCTGTGTAGCTTGTGAGATTACCGAGTCCGGTCGCGGGTGCCCCGTCAAAGACGCCGGACCATCCTCAGGTGCTTTGTATTTTTTGTCGAGGCGCGGTAGTACAGGGACCACCGTCGCTGGATTTTTCATCGCCTTAAGGCCTTCATCCCACAGATGTTGAACAATAGGGATGGACCTCATTACCTTCCTATAAGGTTCTTTAAAATCATATAAAAACACACTCAGTGGAAGTAGAAGGCATAGATAGCTTGAATCTGCCAGCCGCTCTCTCCATTAGCTTGTGAAACCCCCCTATATCCGCTGGTGGGGAGTCCACCGTATCGGGACACGGAGATGCTGGGTCAGGAGTGACATGCTCATCCAATTCCACCCCTTGACCAGGCCTTTCATCAAAATTTTCATCCTCCTCCGATGAATCATCATGGGTGTCCAATGGAACCGAAGGCTCTTGTGGAACCGGAGTCTGTGGCCGAGATGGTACCTGAGATGGCCGCTGGGGCAGGCAAGTCCTGCATAGGTGGGACGGTAGCAGCAGCAGGTTGTGAACATCTTGATTTATAGTCTTGCAGCATATTGTGAAGGTCCTGCAATAATGATGAAGGAACCGATACCATGTCCTGTTTCGAGTACTGTTGTGGCTGGGAAGAATGATGATGGTGATAACCACATTCCTGGCTGTACTCCCCGTTAGAATCTGTCTCCTCACATTTGACGAGAAGCTGCGAAGGACGATTCGCATAGCCATACGCGTCCTGTTCATGATCTTCTGACTCATCGTCATCCTCCTCTAAAAGCAGAGCTGGAGGCAAGGGGGTAACTCTCCTAGGAGATGTCATGTCCGGTGTGATCCTTGTCATAGAGATGGTAATCCTCTTTTCCGACGACAAAATCGTCGACGATCCAGTCGACAATGGAGTTGTCAATATTGCCGGCGTCGTCGACGGAATAAACGTCGTCGACGAAAGAACACTCGACGACGAGATGGGTGTCGTTGATGCCGTCGACAAGACTGTTGACGCTCCTGCCGTCGTCGTCAATGTTGTCGTCGTCACCACCGTCGACAAACCCTTCGTCGTCACTGCCGTCGTCGACATCCTTGTCGTCGCTGCCGACACTGGTATCACTGCCGTCGACGAGTGCTTCCTCACGTCTATGTCGATTGTCCCGTCGACGAGCCCGTCGACGGTACCATTTCAAGAGCAGGCTTCAACTCCTTAGACGAGGCCTGCGTCGACGACGCCTTCATCGTCGACGACTTGGTACTCCTGTCAGGTTTTTTTTTTTAGGCCTTAGAAGAACGCTCCACAGAAAGAGAAGGGGAAACCCTACCCCTTTTGACTGACCTTCTAGAAGATGACGCAGATGAAGAGTCCACACTGTCACTGGAGACTGTGTCCTTACGGACTTCAACTTCTGGAGCCAGGTCAGAAGCCTACCCTCACGATCCCGGAGGGTCTTGGTGGAAAAGGTGCGGCAGATCTTGCAATCCGCAGCCTTATGGTTAGGATAGAGGCAGTAGATGCAATCCATATGCTTATCCTCCACAAAAAGCCTTTTCTTGCCACAGGTGGAACATGTCTTAAAAAGGGCCTTCTTTTCCTTTTCAGACATCCTGGAAGGAATAGCTAACAATCCTGAAAGAGAAATTCTTAAGAAAACTGCTGAAGAGAAGAGTTTGAGCAGAGCTCAAAGGAGACTCCCTAAGCACAACGTGCGGTAGAAAATCTGAGGCTCTGAGGTTCCTTCAGGAGGGTTCTATGGGGTGAGGCTCTTCTGACTGGCGGATGCCTAAGTTTGGTCTCTTTTTACAAAAAGAGGCGGATATGCTACAAAAGGGAATGAGGCCTAGGCCTTTTGCTCTCTCTTTTGTACCTACTGCTATGTTATTTTGTTACCGAGACTCCCATTCCGACGATGGGGAATGATACAAAAGCATGGGAATCTATGAAAGTTCCAATACTGGGGCAATCTCAATTGCCATAATGGGGATTTCACTCGACGAGATGTGGATATTCAGCGGGGAAAGCGATATTCAGACGTGAGAATTCGCCCTGCAACTTTGTTGTGTAGTCAGCAGAAATCAGCATTAAAGTTTTTTCGCAGTACCCCTACGGATTTATCAGTATCCTACCCTGAGGGTTCACTGACAAAATATCAAAACCACAAATACCGTGGGACATAAATAGTGCGGCAAAAAATATCATGTACAAAAATATTGTTATCCTACACTTATAATGTAATTAACAAGAATATCGATAACAAATATTGCTATACACTAATATCAAACACAAAAATATTGTTTTTTTAAATAAACATAGCAAACATTAAATATATTAACAATAAGCAGTAATATAAAGTAAGGATTATGTTACTTACCTATTAAGCATCTATTCCTGGCCTGTAGAGCTGTAGATTCACATGCTTGGCATACTCCTGCCATCTAGTGTTGAGTCCGGATGTTTGCAAGTTGTTTTTCTTCGAAGAAGTCTTTCCAGTCACGAGGAAAGTGCGCATGGGCATCAACTCCATTGTTAGATTGTTTTCCCGCAAGAGGGCGAGAATGGAGTATGTAAGTGAGTAGAGGTGTCCATGCGTATGCATGTATAAGTAAAAACTGCAACAACTATAGGTTCTCGAGGAGGCGGAAGGGCGCATGTGAATCTACAGCTCTACGTGGCAAGAACAGATGCTTACTGGGTAAGTAACATAATCCGTTCGAGGTATGTGTGCTGTAGCTACACATACTTTGCATACAATATAAAGCAGTATACTTCCAAAGCGGTGGCTAACTGGTAAGTTTTGCAGTTGTTTGAAAAAGTGCTTTAAGCACTGCTTGGCTTACATTAGCTTGTTGGCGTGCTAACACATATACACAATAGTGTTTGGTAAATGTGTGTGGTGTAGAACATGTCGCTCCATATGACAGCTAAAGGTATGTTACCAAAAAAGCCACAGTAGCTCCTATTTTGCAAGTGGAATGCGCTATATAGGGTATAGATAAAATTCTTTTAGCTTTTGCATAGCATGTCTGAATGCATTTGACAATCCATCTTGAACTGCCAGATTTAGAGATGGGATTGCCTTTCTGAGGTGGAGCAAATGCAACAACAGTTTGGTTTTGTAAAACTCTTTGGGCCTTTCTATGTAGTACAATAAGGTTCTTTTCACATCAACCGCGTGAAGAGCTCCTTCTGTTACAGAATCAGGTTATGGAAAAAACACAGGTAACTCAACTGATTGTTTTATATGAAAGGAAAAACTACCAACTCTCCTCAATGAAGTGATTGCAATGAGGAAAGCAACCTTCCATGAAAAACTGTAAAGGACAATTATGCAATGGTTCAAAAGGTGGACCCATAAGCTTTGTTAGGACAATGTTAAGATTCCACACTGGTGTAGGGGGAATTCTTGGTGTTATTACCCTTTTCAAGCTTTCCATAAAGGCTTAGATTACTGGAATAGTGATCAATGCTGCCTGTTTTGCAAATACGCAGCCACCGCAAGGTGCAAATGAATAGATGTATAAGTCACTCCAGTTTGCTGTAAGTGCAACAAGTAATGTTTTGTATAGAAGCATCTAGAAGATTGATGATGATCTTGTTACTACAATAGACAACAAATCTTTTCCATTTTGATGCATAAAAAGCTCTGGTAGTAGGCTTTCTTACCTCCTTTAGAATAGTCATACAGTCTGGTGGTAGATTTAAATAACCAAACTTTATGACTTCAAGAGCCAAGTCGAAAAGTTTAGTTCTTTGGAATTTGGATGCCTGATTTCTCCATGGTTCTGAGTGAGGACCCTAGAGTTGAGATGTAGCTTTTGATGTGGAACTAATGACGGCTCCAACAGGGTGGTGTACCATGGTTGACGGGCCCATTTGAGAGCTACCAGAATCAGTGTGAGGGATGTTTGTCTGAGCTTCCGAACCAGACATGGAATGAGTGGGAGAGACGGAAAAGCGTAGGCAAATGTCCCTGACAAGTTCATCCATGGGCATTGCCTTTTGAGAGTGGGTGTGGGAACCTGGAGCAAAGGTTTGGAAACTTTTGCATTGACGATTGTGGCGAACACGTCTATTTGTGGGAATCCCCATTGTTGGAAGTATGGAAGGAGAACTTTGGGATGAAGTCCCTACTCGTGAATTTGCTGCCTCTTTCAGCTGAGGTCGGCAATCTGATTCTTTAACCCTGGAAGGTGTTCTGCCAGAAGATGCATCCTGTGATGGATTGCCCAATTCCAAATGGCTTGAGAGAGGCGTGACAGTTGGAGAGTGTGTGTCCCCCCTGTTTTTGTACATAGTATACTGCTGTCAAGTTCTCTGTGAGGACTAGGACAATTTTGCCTATGAGGTGAGTTTGAAAAGCTTTGAGCGCTAGATAACTGATAGAAACTCTAGATAGTTGATATGTATACTTTTGTGCTTGTTGCTAAACAGATCTTGTATTGTGTAATACTGGAGATGGGCACCGTAACCTGTCAGAGATGGATCAGCTGGGAGTACGATCAGTGGAATAGGGTCAATGAAAGGCCGCCCTTTTGATATATTCTGTTGTTTCCACCACTGAAGAGAACGATGGGTGCGGCCGCCTAGCAACAATAGATGGGTTAATTGACCCAGCCACTGATTCCAATGAGGTGCTTAGCACTCTTGTAGGGGAAGCATGTAGGGTCTTGCATGGGGTACAATTGTGATGCAATATACCATTATTTCCAGCAGTTGCAGGAACACTCTAGCTGGTAATGTTTGGTTGGATTGAAACTGTAGTATCATAGACTGAATATTGTGAATTCTGGCTACATTGGGAGAGGCTAGAGCTTTGACAGGGTTGAGAGTGGCCCCTAGATAAGACTGCATCTGTGTAGAATGTGATTTCTCTGCATTGACTGTGAAGCTCAATTGATGAAGTAGGTCTATTTTGGTCTGAGTGTGTCGTAACAGTTTTGGTAAGTGCTGGCTTTGATGAGCCAGTCGTCTAGGTAGGGGAAGATGTCTTCTGAGATGAGCTGCGACTACTGCTAGACATTTGGTAAATACTCTGGGAGTAGTAGTCACTCCAAACGGGAGTACTTTGAATTGGTAATGTTTGTCTGATATTACAAATCTGAGGTATTTGAAATGAGCTGGATGAATTGGAATGTGAAAATATTCATCTTTTAAGTCTAGAGTAGACATAAAACCTCCCTTCAGTAGAAGTACCTGTTGGAGGGTTACCATGTGAAAGTGCTCTGACAGTATATATTGGTTTAACTCTCTGAGATACAGAATAGGTCTTAAGGAGCTGTCCTTTTTGGGGTTCAGAAAGTAGAGAGAGAGTAAACCCCTGTCCCTTGGTACTGTATTGGAACTGGTTCTATGGCTCCCTTTAATAACAGATAGCACAACTGCAAGTGGTCTGGCGACAATTTGTTAGAGCGAGGTAGAATGTTTTGGAGGATTGGCAGTAAGCTCCAGGCAATAACCATGTTGGATAATTCTGATCACCCATTTGTCGGTTGTTATATATTGCCAAATGAGGAGAAACTGGTGAAGTCTTCCCCCGACAAGTTCGGAATGGTCGGAGGGAAGAGTCACTCCTTATTAGGGGAAGGGGAGTAAGGGTTGTGTTGCCCTCACCCCTGGCTTTGGAGTTGGTTCCTCTACACCCGCCTCTAAAAAAGCCTCTTGAGGAAGAGGACTGGTTATTACCTTTGTAAAAGAAAGCATTCTGGTCTGAGGGTGTGGTTTTGGACCCTGCTCGGTAAAAGGAGCGGCGAAGGCCTCTGTTTGAAGGAGACTGGAGCACTATGGTGTCCTTTTTCATTTTCTCAAATGCCTGGTCGACCTCAGGGCCAAAGAGACGTTTTTTGTCAAAGGGTGTTTTTAAAATAAATTGTTGGACTTCGGGTTTAAAGCCAGAAATCCTAAACCAAGCATGCCTTCTGAGTAGGGCGCTAGTGTTGACTTCTCTAGCTGCTGTGTCAGCAGCATCTAGAGCACCTCTCATTAAAGAATTGGAAATGTGCTTTCCTTCATGCACCAAGTCTTCCCCTTTTGCTCTATGCTCATCTGGGAGATATTGGAGCAATTGCTCCATTGCATCCTAGTGCGCCCTGTCATATCTGGTTAAAAGGCCTTGCGTGTTCACAATGCGCCAGTGACTGGCAGCTTGAGCATCTATGCATTTGCCAGAAACGTCTATTAGCCTGGATTCTTTATCCGGGGAGGAGCGTCCGAGCATTGGACACTTCCATTGAGTCTAGTGGTAACTGGCCATTAATAAATACCAGATCTGTTGGGGAGGGTTTATATTTTGTATCAACTCTAGGAGTCAAGATGCGTGCAGGCACAGGATCTTAAAAAAAGGTCAGCAGCGCGTCGCATCACACCTTTAAGAATAGGGAGTATTTGGGTCGACCCGTCTGTGGATCCTAGTCTCAAACAAAAAGTCCTCTTCTAAGGATTCTTTGCGTAGTACCACCGCATGGTATTCTGAGGCCCTGGCAATGAGTTCCTGATGAGATACATGGTCATCAAGTGTAGAAGACTTGGCAGGTTAAAGTTCTGGATCATTGTCTAATGGAGGGTCAATTGTGTAATCCTTTCATGGACCTACTAGTAATTGCACGCCCCCCTCAACAATATCGTCAGGCTGAGATAATGGATGTGATGTTAGGTGTGATGTGCAAAGGATTTAAAGTCGGAAAAGAGGGTGGAAGTGGAGGGAATGCTGGTGTTGGATGAAAAGGGCTGATATCAACATTCTTCTTCTTTAAAGAGAATGTGTAATGACTGTCGTCATCAGGAAGCTTGTGTTTATGAGGCAGCTCGGTATGACTATGTCCCGTACCTGGGTTAATAAAAAGTCTCTTTTGTTTGGGATTTAATTTTGGAGGAACAATGTCTAAATCTGGACTTTGAACCGGATGGTTTCGGTTACTGAAGAGGATTTGGGTCAGTTCGGTCCCAAGCCGGAAGGCTTGACTGGGTGTTTCGGTGCGGAGCTGGAAGGCAAGGCGTCGGAAACGTAATCTCTGTGCAGACCTAGGTCAGAAGGCAGTAGTGGTGCCGAAGCCTTAGATTTTTGGGGAGTAGGTTGATGGGACATGGGGTCTTTGGTACTCACATCACCCTTTCCCAGCAGAAGCTATTCGACGTTGAGGTCTATCTTGAGCTCCGAATCCAACTCCGGCACAGAGAAGGCCCCTTCCTTCTCCACCGCTGATTAACCAATTTCTTCTTGCCCGGACTCCTCACCAAAGATATGTGGCATGTCTGTGATGTTTTGACGCTGCATCTCTCGGCGTTGAGCCTGAATATCGCGAAGGGTTTTCTTCGACTGCAAGCTTCGCAGTTTTCTTTGTGCTCCAGTGCAAGAACAAGTTACACACCTGGTGTGAGTTGGTTTGCAAATATTTTGCGTTGCACTGAGCACAGAATTTGGAAGGAGTCTGTTCCATCGACAGAGAGCTGGACTGACGCGGTTAGGCCTGAAGACCGCCCACAAAGCTTTCCAATCAAAAAAGTAGATTTCGTTGACCGGTACATGGAGAAGAGGGAACGCGTAGGAAACAACCAGGGGAACCCAAAGGTCGGCTTCGAACCGGAGCACAGCAATACACGTCCGAACCAGACGGCGGAAAAAACACAATCTAACAATGGAGGTGATGTCCATGCACGCTATCACGAAGGAGTCACCTTACCTGGTGACTGGAAAGACTTCTTCGAAGAAAAACAACTTGCAGACATCTGGACCCCAAACTAGATGGCAGGAGTATGCACAGCATGTGTATATACAGCACACATGCCTCAAACCTTAAATATATTTAAATATTTAAAATTATTTATCAATTTTAGACTTATTTAAAAAAGAACTTGTATATGTTAATTTAAACATATAATTCAAAATTATTAAAAGAATTACAATTAGTTACAACTTACACATTTTTTTAAACATATATATATATATATATATACACACATATACACAAATTACAAACTGTACCAAATAAATTGGAAAACATACCAAATTACTTACACACCAAAGTAAACAAAGCAAAAAATTACATTTTACTAGAAATATATTTTATATTCCAAACACTAATAAATAAATAACATGTTAAATACACAGAAACATCATAATATAAATGTAAACAATATAAACAAAACTATAAAATTGTAGGAAAAATACATCTACTTTTCCCATTCCAATCTCTGCAACAGTAGGGAAATTGCTGGACTCAGGAAGGGTACACATTACTATTCCCAATGTAGTCAGTGCAACACTAGGTAAAGAGTTGGATTACAGAGTGATAAAATGTACTATTCCCACTCCAGTCATTGCAACCATAGGGAAATTGTTGGATTGCGCAGGGGTACAATTTACTACTAACACTCCAGTGTGTGCAACAGTAGAGAGTAGTTAACGTCAAACAAATACAATATTTTAACTACATTAAATAACAAATATAAATATTAAAATTTTAAATATAGAATTTTTTTAATGAAAAAGTGCATTACCATATTTAAATATTTTACATTAAAACAAATATAATTAAGATACCACAGTAAATGTTCACAATTAAAATAACCAATATAAAGTTATTTACAATCAAAAAGCATAAAAATTAACATATATCATCAACATTTTTTAAATAGCTATTTTTAATTTTATTACTTAAATAACTTCCCACCCTGTAACTCCACAAAGTAAACACACCGCAAATCTATCATGAAATTATAATTAAAATTTTTACATAATTAGCAAATAAACAATAGTAATTAACTAAAAAAATCATTATATTAACTTCCCACCCTTTATTCCTAGAAACCCAAAAAGCGCACCGAATATATGTATTTAAAAAATATCTTAATTACATAATTATCAATTTAACAATTAACTACTAATAAATTATGTTGAATGACCTTCTCATCCTTTACCTTACAAACACAGCCTCATATATAACTTAATAAAAAACTGCAAAAACCACAACCCACGCCAAAAGTATTAATACAAAATGTTATTAATTGCACAATTTACATATTTATCAATTAAATAGTTAATATGAATTCTATGCGAGGACCGGAGGCGAGGATTATGCTTTACTCTCTTCGCTTTATTAAATAGCAGCCTTTTAAACAAACATTTCTTTAAGCTTCAACGTAAAGCGAAGAAAAAACTACCAGTCCAAAAAGTTCTTGGGAATGACATCATAACGTAACCAATGAAGTCCAACAGTAGTATCCATCCATGGCCAATCAGGGTCATCATGAGGGTGTAATAGTCCTCTCACCATACTGATCCCCCTCTTTCTTCACTGCTCTCTGCCCCAGTTACGTGTTTCTAATCTATTTCTCCGAAATTGGGATTGAGAGTGTGTTTTTGGTTGTTGCAGCCGTGAAAATGTCCTGCTTGATAATTGCCTTTTATTAATGGCGTTTCCGCTTGTTGTGCTGGTCGCTGGAGCGTCTCACACTCCTTCGCAACCATTCATTGTGGTGCCGCGGTGATGGACCTCCGCCGACTAGCTGGCGCTAGACTCCAACGGCTTCTCGGCTCCTCTTGCGCGCGAGTCCCGTCAGTTTCAATTGTCAGGACCAAGCGCGTGCAGGGAGCCGGAGGCGCCACAAGCCTTGCCTGAGGGACAGACAACCCGTGGAAGCGGTTTGTATGTTTAAAAACATGAATGCCCTGTGAACAGGGTCTGTATTTGTGTTTAGTCCGACTGGCCTTTTTTTTGCCAATTTCACTGACCGCGAAGCTCCATAAAGGAACACACGTCCACAGGCTTCTTTCCCCCTAAGAATAGTGGGACTAGGGGAGCAGTATTCCAGGGGCATATAAACCTATTGTGAAGCTCTGCCCACGCTAATAGTGACTGGAACCCAGTTGTTAAACAGCAGCCTTTGTATGCCATACAAATCTCCCCGAGTGTGAGGGGCTGTTGCATGAGTGACAGCGGGATTGACAGTGGGATTAGATCTTTACCTGAACAGAATACCGTTCCCGAACAAAAGACAAGTCAATAATCCATATTATATCAGAGCGTCAGTGCAATAAAGTGTCAGTCTAAAATCTTATCAAATAGTATTCTTCTTTATTTTCTCATTTCTTACGTTTTCTCATCCTGTTCACAACCGTAGATAAATTACACATTGGTGCAAGATGGCAGATTGGTGTAGATGGTATAGCCAAGATGTAGGCAAAATGTCACCTATATACGATACTATGACGGCGACAGGAGAATTCTCCGAAACTTGATACTTTGATCCACAAACGCGCTGACTGGAATATAAATCTTATTGAGATATTTACAAATCAGGTATGCCTGATTTTCGAGAGATACAAGCTATATTTTGACCCATATTGAACGGGACCACTTACAGGTTTTACCGGGAGTGTGGTGAATCGGTTCTCAGAAATCACGTCTGCCCTGAGGAAGTCGTTGGGCGATTTACCCTAGACGAAACACGTGTTGTCTACAGGCTACATCTATACCAACTACGCTAATGTGCCATCATGAACCAATATGTAATATATCTACGGTTGTGAACAGGATGAGAAAAATTTGAGAAATGAGAAAAAAAAGAAAAATACTATTCGATAAGATTTTGGACTGACACTTTATTAGACTGACGCTCTGATGATATAATTTGGATTATTTACTTTTCTTTTGCTCGGGAACGGTATTCTGTTTTGTATTTACCATGTGTACCTCTAGTAACAGAGGATTGTTGGAACGTAGGTGGCGGTTTCCTTTCTGTTCCCTTGATCACTTTTTAGATATTCGTGATACCCTGACTAAAATATTCTTTATGCGCAAGGTTTGACCTAGCCACGTTTCGAAGTCACATTAGATCTTTACCTGCTCATTTTCCCTTAGGCGCATAACCCAGACAGTCATGGAAGCCTCAGAAGAGGGTTATGAAGACCCCTTAGACAATCTTCCATGGAATGACTCCTTCTTCGGCACTGTAGATGCCTCCATATACCGCGCAGTAGACAAAGCCATAGCTCCCATTAAGGAGCGTCTTGCACAACTTATCGCCTGTGAGTGCACAGAGATGCCAGCCAGCACCTGTTGCACCTAACCCTCTTGCCCCACCAGACCCAGTAAATGCTGATGCAAAACCAGCGAAACGTCCTAGAGAGGACGGGGTGGATGTGGATGTGTTTAAATTCTTAAGGCAAGCCTTTATGGCAAAGTCCCTGCCTACTTTACCGCTCTCAGAAGCAGAACCCCAAGGAGTAGGCCCTCCCCCCATCCCCAGATCTCCAGGAGGACGACCTCTCTGATGAGGAACAAGGCATCAGCCTTCTTGTTTATCTGGACGACATGCTTATCATGGCACAGTCCCCAACTCAGCTGTCGTGCTACCTGCAGACCACAGTGGACCTCTTAGCGCGTGGGGCTTGTAATAAACAAAGGGAAATCCCTCCTGGTTCCATCCCAGTCAGCAGTTTTCTTGGGGTTCACGATCAATTCCGTAACTTCCACCCTCAGCCTACCTTTTCGGAAAATAACGAAAATAAGACAAGAGTTATGCCGCACATTGGCCAGACCTCGGACTTCTCTGTGAGAGATTGCTCGCTTTGTAGGTCTCCTATCCTCCTCTATCCAGGCCATACTTCCGGGGCCTTTACATAATCGAGCCCTGCAGCGGCTCAAGGCAAACAATATCCAGAAGGCTCTCATGTATTCCCAGATGGTAGAGCTCACGGACGAGGTGAGAGAAGAGATTTCATGGTGGCTCTCCCACATGGAGGCATGGAATGGAAGACCAATCTTCGGTTCCTCCCCTGACCTGGTCATAGAATCGGACGAAAGCACCCGATGGGGCACTCGATTTTTCCACAGGACGGTCACTGTCTCTTCAAGAACAATCGTTACACATCAACTGTTTAGAGCTTCTAGCAGGCTCCTTTGTGGTCCGATGTTGGACGAAGGACAGTGAGCAGCCTTGCATGTCACTCAAGATGGACAATGTGTCGGCCGTCAGATAGATCAACCATCTCGGGGGTATGCGCTCCAAAGCTCTCTCAGACCTGGCGACCAGGTTTTTGCAATATTGCCTAGAGCACCAGATTTCCGTGACAGCGCAATACCTTCCGGGCCAGGAGAATCAGGTTGCGGACTGGCACTCCCGCCACCTGAGAGATTTCAGCTTGTGGAAGTTAGATTCGGAAGTGTTTGCAAGGCTACATGCAAGATGAAGTCTGTTCTCAATAGACCCGTTTGCATCCTGCTTGGATTATCAGCTGCCCCAGTTCTTCATCTGGAGACGGGACCCGCTGGCGACCACGGCGGATGCCTTTGCGCAATATTGGGCTCACAAACAGGGATATGCTTCCCCCCCTCGCCATGATCACCTGGACAATGGCTCTGATCAGACGCCAGCGGAAAAAAGTGGTTTTGATCACCCTGATTTGGAGATCTCAAGTGTGGTTTCTGGTTCTACCGGAACTTTCCTGGGATTCTCCAATCTAACTCCCCCAGTTTCCTCATCTCCTTCTCAATCCGGACAGGGTTCAACACCAGTTAGGCCTTGATGGTGCACTCACCCAGATGGCATGACGGATTACAGGGGACAATGGGCAGTCCCAGGACTTTCGAGCCCGGCTCAGAACCTCCTTGACAAGGCTTGGGCGGACAGCACAGTCAAGAGGGACACGGTGTCTGCAACGGGGTTTTGATCCGTTAGGTGTTGAAGTGGTGCAGGTAGCCAACTCCATAGCAAAGCTAGCAACGGAAGGCCTAGCATATCGATCCGTAAATACCTTCAGCTCAGCAATATCTGCCGGACAGAACCCAGTCGACGGAGACCCGGTCGGGGAGCATGTTCTTGTGTGTAGACTCCTTAGGGGAATTAGGCTCTCACTGCCACCATCGCCAAGGTAGTCAACACTTTGGGATGTTAACAGAGTACTAAACCTCTTACTTTCTTGGCAACCAAATAGATTCTTATCACGTAAGGAGTTGTCTACCAAATTGGCAATTTGCTGTGTCTAATCTCCTCCAGAAGAGTCTCTGATGTTTGGGCCCTGGATATAACGGGCAGAATATTTTCACCTTCCGGGGTATCTTTCACAGTGGTGGGAAGGACCAAAACTAATACAAGGATTATAGACTATCCAGTCTTCCCTGACTCCCCAAAACTCTGCGTAGTCCAGTGCCTCAAGGAATACGAACAGATGTTGGCAGAATATCGCCCTCCGGGGGAGAGAAAACCTCTAATTGCATTAAAGAAACCACATTTGGTGGTCACCTCACCCACAATTGCAAAATGGGTCATGCAGGAGGCAAGCATCGACTTGACCATGTTTGGAGCCCATTCTACCAGGGAAGCAATGGCATCTGGAGCCTTTTCCCTGGGGCAGGGTTAGAGGACATTATGAATGCCGCAGATTGGTTGGCAGAATCTATTTTTAAGAGATTCGACTTCAAGCAGGTGCTGGATATGGCTCATTTTGTAGTGAGCAAGCTTTGAACCAGCATAAACCTCGCCTCCGCTAATGACAGACTGAAAATAGTTCCTAGGTCTCGTGTGGGAATGTTTCAATTCTATGAAGGACGCAGAGGCGCGGATTCTCCCGCCCGGCGAGAAGCCATTTCTCTTCATCAAGGACCCGCCACAAGATGCAAGTAAATCATTTAGAATGGACTTCTAGACCTAAACGGACAGTCACTGTAATGCTTTCTCTAGCTTATTGTCTGTGCGACATGCTGCGTACTCAGAGTATCCCTGATCCGTCTCTTTTGTTCTTAGTTTCGGACGGATCCAAGTCAGACCAACAAGATAATCACTGTGGCATGACTCGTGCGAAGAAAGAGGGGGATCAGTATGGAGAGAGGACTGTTACACCCTCATGTGGACCCTGATTGGCCACGGACGGATACTACTGTTGGACTCTCATTATTATTTTTTTCTTCGCTTTATGTTGAAGCTTAAAGAAATGTTTTTTAAAAGGCTGCTATTTAATAAAGCGGAGTAAGGCATAATCCTCGCCTCCACGTCCTTATTATTGAAACTTTCCTACATGAGTTAGGAACATTTTTCATTAATTATAATTAATTTACTTCCCACCCTGTACCCCTATAAACCCCACAACCCCCTACAGCACTAATACAAATAAACTATCAAATGAAATTTAAAAACTGCAAATTTACAAACTATATAAAAAAAAACCAATTAGACAACCAATTCATAACACACTCATTTAAAATATATACTAAAATACATACAAAGATTAATGTTATTTTTGTAAACTATATTAACAGATATATTTAACAGATATTAAATCGATAATCCTGCTCCTCAATATTTTATTTCGTATGAATACGGACCCTGAAATCTCAGCCACGCCGGATTTTGAGCTACTTGGGAGCCTTTCCTGTAACCTTTCTGGGCATTATGTTGAATATTTAGAATGGCTCAAATGCCTGGAAAGAATTGTTTATCTAGTCTCACTTTACGAGAAAAATCTGTTAATAGTTCTGATCATATCCAAGATACTATTTTAACAATCCTGAAGGTTTTGGTTGAGGTAAAATAAGATGAGGACTCTACAAACTGGGTTTCATAGTTGATAAAAGAGAGAGGGAAAGGCAATCCCCCTAATTCGGTTTTAGATGTCCCTCTGAAAAAGCCTACAAAGAGAATGGTGGGCTACCAGTTGGTAAACCAGAGTGTCTAGGGATGGATGACTCAGAACACCCAGACCAAACCCTCTTTTGAAGATATTGGGTTCCAAGTTAGTAAACATAAGTGCTAGACGTTATATGCAGTCTTATTTGCAGAATGAGGACAGTTCTGTTTATTCCTGAATCTTTTTTATCCCTGTTCACCGAGTCCAGCAGTTGTAAGTTCTGTGGAATCCACCACTGCTCTAGGATGGACACCATTCCTATTTTTAAGCTTAAAGAATCTAGTAAAGCAAATACAGTAGATGCCCATAATCGTACTCAGCTTGGAGACCAGAAAAAAAGACTGCTTACTTTGAAAAAAAGAGTAAAACAGAGAATCTCAACGAAACATGCAAGGAAACTTAGTTTTTTAAGAAAAAGGTAGAAGTGTTTCCAGAGAAGCAGGTGTCTACAATTAATGACGGGATTGTAAACGATTTGACGCCCAACGAAGCATAGTCTTCAAAGCAAGAGTCTATTACCATTTACCCTCTCGAAATAGGAGTTGAGGTCTTAGATCCAGAAAATCACCATCCTGCTTCCAGTCAGTTGTCAATCACAGTCAATCCATCTGCTAAACCCTTATCCGGCGGTGGGGGTATGGATTGGGTCTTGTCCAGGGACCACACAAGGGGTTCCATAGTACTCTATGAGGTTGGCCTCGGTTTTTTGTACTGCTGATACTATGTTATTTGTCATGTCCAAATGTACCTTCTACTGTGCTGAGCATGTTTGAAATAAAAAGAATTAAAAAAAATAACCTTACTAACCTAATCAAAGCCTGGGAAAATGGCGTACAATCTTCGCCGCTGACGGTAGCAACCTCTAAGCTTGATTTTGTGGCAGTGTTTAATTATAATATAATTTTGATTGCATGTTTTTAGCATCATGTTTTACTGACAATGAGAATCTTAGGGTGGTTTGAAGTAATGATATGTCTCTTGTTAAGATATCTTATTTAACCACGGGAAACAAAGCAACATTGTTTTTTCAATCTATTGGCAGTAGCTAATTTGACTCTACAAAATAGTGATTTTTTCCAATGTAGAGGAATTGATGTCATAACAGTCCTTTGAAAAAGGACAAGATATGAGCCAAAGTTTGATAGTATAACAATGCTCCCCTCTAATGAGTGTTACTCCCTGCCAGGGAATAAGATCCATCTCTTGGTAGTAAATGGAGGGAGGCATGTTCCTAAGCATGATACTACAGGGTTAAGATCCTCTTTGTCAACAGAGGATGATTTGTCCACATGGAATTGGTTGGCAGGTACCCTTAACTCGTGCTTTTGGTCTGATGTTTAAACCTTATAGTTAATAATAGTTAAAAATAGCTTCTGGAATGCTGATGGCTAACAGATAAAATGGATTTTCTAAACACTTTGAAAGCTGAAGTGAGCTGCATCCTGTAAATGTGATGTACTTCTGATTTAGTTTCAGATGGTTATATTTTTGTTGTTATGCTGCACCCTCAAAAAGAGGATAGGCTAGAGGTTGCACAGCTATTTTATTAAATGATAATCTCAACAGGAATTACTATAGTATTTCCGACTGTACAAATTATTTTCAGGCTGTAAACATTATTCCAACTCGGGTAGAAAATGCAAGGGATTCTATTCTAATTATAAATACTTATATCCCCCTGGATCCCCTTTATAATAAAATGCCTCCCGTACTGCGTTACTTCATAAAATAAGTCACGGACCGGGGGTGAATATCAAGGTAATTTTAGTTGGAGATTTGAATTGTCAAGTTTCTAACTATGCCATCGGCCTGTGAGGATGTAGAAAGAGAAGAAGGATTACAAATTCCAAACATCCATTTCTGTCAAAAATAAAACCAGATAGAAGGGGACTGGTATTTCTGGATCTTCTAAGAAAAAATGACTATTTGATAGCAAATGGTAGGTTCGATTACTATTCCCCTGTTCCCTCTACTCATAAAACTTCGACTGGTGGTGGCATAATTGACTATCTTACGGTGTCCTATTCAGCCTTTAGTCTCTGGTCTTATTTAAACATTTTAGATAGCCCTATTAGTGACCATAGAGCTTTTGTTTTCTCTATAGAGCTCAGAATGGCCCTAGTGGGGCAGAGTAAACTTAAAAGGGGCACCATTAGTTTTAATAAGAGCTCAGGTAGATGCTACTGGTTTCCAGCCGGGGATTCGCAAGCTGAAAGACCTTCTAGAAAAGACCACCAGTAACATAGGTGCCTGGCTCCCTGATGTTATTTATTTTCTCATTTTATGAAACAAGTTGTAAGTAGGGGCGGTTGGGCTTATAAAAGGTCATCTCAAAACGCGCATACTAGGTCATTCTTGGCTTATACAAGGTCATCTTGGAACTCCTCACAATTACCTATCCTTATCTTGAACAAAGAAATAAATAGACTGGTTAGGACACATTTCATCTCCTTCTCACTTGATAAAGTTAAATAATAGCAATTTTGAAAAGGAGAAGATGACAACTAAAAGGTGGACAAAACATGAATCATATTATAAATTGATTGATTTTAGAGAGATAGTTACTCTAGAGTCATCAAGAAAATTCTGCTAGAATATTAGACTATTGTGGAATAATAGATAGATCCTGCCCCTCGCCCATTAGGGAAGACCTATGGAGTAGCTTTATCTCAGAGCTATATGCTACCAACTTTGAAGATGTTGTTTTGGGAGACTATCCTCCTAGCCATAAGAGGGGGGTCAGTGAGTTATGGTCCACCCTCTAGGGCTGAGATCGTGACCTCAATCAGTTCTTTGAGAACCTCTGGAGCAATGGGTACAGACGAGGTCCCGATCTCGGTTTTAAAAAGTAAAGACAATGTTTTGGCAACCATTTTATCTTCGGTCTTTGAATATGGTTATGACAAATTCATTATTCTTGCACTGTGAGTGTAATTATCCCACTTTTTAAAAAGGGAGACTATAAGCTCGTAATTAACAAAAATTGCTTTGTTAGATGCAGTGGGCAAGGTCTTCACTAAAGGTCTACTAGATCCTCTTCAGACGTGGGTTAGGAAGGCATCCATAATACCATTAGAGCAGATGGGCTTCACAAAAAACCATGGCACCATGGACAATACTACAGACCTGCAATTTATTGTAGAAAATATGGGTCAGTTAGAGGTTACCCAGTTTATTCAGCTTTTATCCACTTTTCTACAGCATTCAATAAAGTTGATCGTACTACTTTATGGAAAAAGCTGTATGAACTGGGTATTCCTCAGGACCTTATTATGCATAATTCTTGCCTTGCACTGTTCTATATGTTGTCCGGTCCTGTTGGAAGGGACCTTGGTTGAAGCAGGGTGGCTTGTTGGCCCCACTGCTATTTTATTTTTATACATCTGATTTACCAGCTGCATTTGGGTAATGGTTTAGGAGATCCTCTGAGTATTAGGGGTCGCTCAGTCGCCTGCCTGCTATCCGCAGAGGATATAATAATTCTTGATCATATGCTTAAAGGTTTAAATAACAGCCTTGCTGCTGTACCGCAGTACGCAGGGCCTCATCTTGTGAAAATTAACATTGCTAAAAGCAAAGTCTTATATTTTCGGGCAAAAGTCCACACAACTACTTTAATTACTCCTGGTACCTTGGCAGGGTTTCATTGGAGACTGGGAAAGTTGTGTGTAGCATTTTAAATGATTTGGTGGATATTTTAAACAGCATCTGTAAAGCTTAATCCCAGATTAAGGGGTTGGGTGTATTTTATAGAGCACTAGGGTGGAGGCATTGTTCCTACTTACTATATTTCAATCCGAAATCCTGGCTACTTTATTGCAGTAGAAGTAACTGATGTTGCCAAATGGGGTTTCCTAGACAAAATTGAAGAGCAAATTTTGACGAACTTGGGCAAAATGAATACCCTAGTAGCAGTTGTAGCCTTACAACTTGAATTTGGGTTAAAAAGTTCATTTGTGCAAGGTCTGGCGGGAGTGGTTCTTTAGGGACATTGTATAATGAGTAGTGATTCTAACTCATTAAGAAGTTATATGTGTGTATATAGATGTTTGCGATAAAAATAGAAAAATCCACGTAAGGAATTTCCCATAGGTTTTACTCGTTAACTTAGACTCGAGTCATGTATAGTATATGTCTGTAATCCAAAAGCTCATCTTAACCTGACCTTTTCTTACTTAAGTTTCCATCTGGGTCACCGAGATTTGTGGTAAAAATAGAATAACTTCAGATGGTAAAGAATTCTGGTAGTTTGAGAGAGAAAAAACGCAACAATATTTGGCCTGGAATATGGATAACAGTGTCAGGCGCTTTTGGGTATTACTTCGCTTTAATGGGGTATCCTTAAAAGTTTTAACCTCCAAATGGTAGAAATCATCAAATATATGCAATCTTTTGCAATAATGGTGTCCAAGAGTTGAAACACATGTTTTTTGTTTGTCCCTCCTTGTTATTATATCAATGCAATTTTATGAGACCCTTGTTCTTACAATATCAAGTATGACAGACAGCTGATGCTATACAACTGTAATTTTCCTACTAATAAAATGTTTTGTATAGGAGTAACTTTTTAAAAATGTTTTATAAAATCGGTCTTGAATTTTTAATGTAGTTTTATGTTTTTAGACCATGAATTTGATTGTACCATTGTGGATGATTGAATAGGTATTATTTATCCATCACATTTTGTTATTACATTGTCATACCTCTATGAGACCTCTGTCCTTAAATCAAACATCAACCTTGAACGACAGCTTTTGCCAGTCAGCCATTATTTCCTACTCGTAATGAATTTTGTTTTGCCCAAATTTTTATTATCTTAAATGCTTCTTAAATCTGTATTTAATTTTTTTCATAAGCTTCTTAGATCATAAAATTACCTTGGTGGTTTCTTTTTGAACCTTTTTGATCTATTATGAATGTGTGAAGTTAATTTCACGTGGACCTCATTTGAGTTCCAAATCATGAATGAATAAATAAATGAAAAATAGCGAATTTATGGCTCGAGGCATTTTAGGAATTTTATTGATAGCTGTTAATGATATCATACCTTTATAAAATTATGCTCTTTGAGGGCTTTGCTCTTAAGAATGGTATTCGATAATGTATGGATATTCTGTCAAACTCTAAGCCACGTGTCATTTAAATGGTGACTTCTGTCTAGGACGGGAACTTACCCAAAATTAGGTATTTACTGTATACTATCAGAGTTTGTGTGAATAGGTGCTAAATTTTATATTCTGTTTCTGTCCTTTTCAGATAGAGCTCCAGTCATCGTATAAGACTGATAATATACTTGAAATGAGAAATATGGCGGAAAAGGAAAAGATGTGAATGGTGGAAGTAGGCAGCAATGTATACAGTTTGATAAATAGTAAGCCAGGTCGAATACCAGCCAGATAAAGAAAACTAACTAGTGTGCCACATAATGAGTTAACCAACAAATGGTCATAAGTTGTGTAGCAATAGGCGGGTGAACTTCAAGGAAGTCTGCAACACGAACAGCCCACAAATAAGGGTTGTATGGCTCAAACTTATGTAATAGAAAACTAACATGTGCAAATAATTAGGTTTTGTTATTTTAAATGTCATTTAATTTACCTGGCTTCATCACGCTTTTGCTCAACCTCAGCCTCCAGTTGCAGCTTTCGGATTCGAGCCTCCTCTGCCTTTCGTTGTTGCTTTAGAAGGAACGCTGCACGCTTCTTTGCCAGCTCATCTTCGGCTTTTCTATCATCCTAAAAATTGCAAAATTGACACAGTGAATTGCTTGATTATATACAGGGTATAACACAACAAAGAAGACTACCAAGTTATTATTTTGGTTACCCAAGAATTCGTTCAAATGTTTACTAATCTCAAAAATGCTGAATACAAATAAGGTACAGCAACTTTAACTTTTATAAATTTCACGCAAGTTGAACGCCTGTTCTTTTTAACTGAGTATTGTGATTGAGAAAAGACTCCTCTATTAGAAAATAAACCTGAACAGTGTATGCAATCTCAGGTTTAGTGTGGTATTATGTTAAAAATTTAGATAAATAGCAGATCCACATATACATACAGCAATAGTGCTGGAAATGTAATCAATTACAGTGCGCGGACATTTTAAGAAAATGCACATCGTCCACTTTTCTCAACTCATTACACATACACATTTTGTTTTATTGTCATTGGTGGTTCTAACGAAGGTGCGATTACAAACATGTTTGGTGATGATTATTGGACTCACATTGCAACATAAAATATTTCCAAAATGTTTCTATTGAGTTAGTAAATGCACTATGATAACTCTACAGATCCAGGATTGTCACTCAAAATTTGAAGTGCTGTCATTTTTCATTGGAATGCAACTTTCCTCTCACAAGAAACCTGTTGATTTCAGAGAAAACTATTGGTCTTTAGCACCTAGAGAAAACATGTACATTGGGTGCTCTATAATCAGGTGATCATCATTACAGTTTCTAATCTATCCACCTTGTAATTATAGGGGACTACATTTAGCTATCAGAATTTACATTTATAATAAACTAATATTCACCATTTAATGCATTAGTGCCCGAAAAGGTTATACTAAAATAAAATCCCTAATTATTTTCTATGGCATGGTATTCAATTTGAGGGTATCATCTTCAAATAATTTTTGAAAAAGGAGGTATTCTCTTAGGCTCGCTGTACATTAAATACGTTAAATACCTTGCACTCAAAAATTGTAAAGTATTGATTAACAGGGTTGATAAGCATGAAACATAATAATAGTGGTATATGACAAGGCCAAGAAGGATCTTAAATCATGATAAAAATAAACGACAAGGTAAGTGCTAGTGCATATTTCTAGTTAAGGCTAAATAGAATACCAAATTGTTAACAAAATTATTTGAGCAAAGTTATGTAGATGATGGTGGTTAGCCACTTTGAAGAGAAGACTAAGCAGATTCTACAGATCAATGACTAACCTCTGAAACTTGTATGTATCAATCCCCTCATGCAACACTGGTTTAAGGTGAGAGCTTGGAATGAAATCTGATGAAGACATTGTGAAATATTATCCAATTAAAGTGAATGCTACTTAAAGAGATTATTATGTGAGGTCCACATGGCTGCACTACACAACTCAGAAATTAGAACACATCCTTCAAAGAGTTATTTGCTCTGACAGTGGTAATTGACTATATACTAAAGGCAGTATATTCCAATAAATTCTGATGTCTATGACATAATCTACAATGTGAAATCGGAGATTAACAAAATCAACAAACTGAGGGGAGGGACAAAAGGAATTATTTTTACGTAAAATTCTGACGTGATGAACGTAAATGAAAAAACTGTTGGTATAAGGCTTGGCTTAATGGAAGAGATTTTAGAGCAATTGAAGTTACATTTTTATTCCCGTACTGGCTTAAATGCAAAGGTAATAACATGTTGTGAAGGTGTGGCAGATCCTAGGTTCAATTATCAAAATCATCTCCACTTCAACCATCATGCTTTTTGTAAATATAGCCTAGCTTAAAGAATATGTATTGCCCTAAAAGGAAGCTGCTGAAAGGCCTGGCATCAAACTAAAGAGATATCGGGGTGTGAGGTAGCATCTGGTCTCTCTAGTTAGAAGGGCACAGGGTGTCTATAGCTTGAATGGCTCACCTTTTGAGAGTTGATGTAGGTAAATGAAACAGAATAGCCTTGTTCAAACTTGAGCTATAAAGTTCACTGTGTACACTTCTCCAATCATCCTGGTAAACAACCTTTGTGAAAGGGAGTAAAGGCCAAGGCAATGAGACCATGTAATTGCATGAATATGGGAAACCACCTTTACAATGCATTTTCCATGCAGTACCTTTACCACGTATATGCCTTTACAAAGCAAGTCTTTACGATATAAATATGCATTTACAATAAGACTAAGTATATATCAGGCAAGTGAAACTATATATCTATTAGTATTTAGCGTAAGGGAGTTTTATGGGTTGGGTTTAGGATGTTAAAGCTTTATTTAGGGTTTAGGGGTGGGTATGGTTGAGTTTAACAGTGGGTAAGAGTGTTGGGTGGTAAGGATATTTTTAAGGTTTAGGGGTATGTAAGGGTATTGGGTGGTAAGGATGTTTTTAGGGTTTAGTGGTTAGGGGTCAATAAGGGAATATATATATATATATATATATATATATATATATATATATATATATATATATATATATATATATATATATATATATATATATATATATATATATATATATATATATATACACACATATATGTGTGTTTGTGTGTGTATTTAAATTCAGTGATAAAACCAAGGTTACAGGGATGTTCTAGTTCAGCAATAGAATTATAAAAACCATAGAAATTCACTGAAAAGAAACAGATTATAGGGACGTTCTACTTAGGCTCCGATTTCACTGGTACAAAACCATTTGTATTTTTTAATCTATTTCCTAACTATAACGTCCCTTTAATCTTTGTTTTTTTTAATGAATTCCCATGTTTTTTTTAAACTACTAGGGGTGTTTGCAGAGTAGTGGAGAAAGGGGGAGGGCCACAGCTGAGCTCTCCACAATCCAGGTGTGTGGGACTTACTGGATTGTAGCTGGCTTGTGGATCATGAGAAAGGTTCTACTTTAGAGAATATTCCTACAGGCAAACATTTGAGCCATTTGCTGGTGAAACACGTTCTGAGTGAATTTATTGAGTTATCTAGGCCTCAGGGCCGTGCAGCAGCTGATTACCTCAGAAACGTTAAGGGAGAGGAGATTAGTATTTGGCTTTAGGGACAACCCATTCTAAAGGGAGGAGACAGTTATGAGAGATTTCCCCTTGTTCTCCTACATAGAAGGACAAAAATACAAGCATTTAGGGAAGATTAGTTTTAAGTTTACAATTGAAGGCCAAGGAACCTTAATCTGCACAGTTCCTCCTACATTCTTTCAAGTGTATACATTTATGAAAACGACAAGACCTCATTGATGACAAAAAATCTTGACCCCTCTTTGACAGCCTTCACTATTGTTCGGTATGTCTTCTCCTTTGTCAAGAAGACTCTTTTTAATGACAGACTTCAATGGCAGACTCATCAATGAGTCTGACCCAAATGGTAACCTTTGTATGCAATTCCACTCATGTATATTTTAAGGGTAATTGCTGAACATCCAGATAAAAAATTAGAATAGGATCATCCTCGTGACAGGAGATCAGAGCGCCTGTCAGATATAGCATGCGAGTCATTAAGTGTCTCAACAGGACGTTGAACAATATGTAAAAGAGAAAGGACAGCAAAACCCCTTCTAACATTAGGCCTATGACCAGCACCTCCCTTGCCTTCCATTACACATGTTCTGCATATTCGCAAGGTGACCTACCATACAGATCAACAAAAAACATTTCACATTACCTATACTAGATGATGATAAACTGCAAGACAGTTCTGGCCCAAGCAATGGCAGTGCCTTTCCCTCCTTGGTTCCCTCACTGCCATCTAGTCCAACCAGTATATTCTTCAAAACCCTTGCCTCTGGCACTTTAGACCTCATTGCCGGAAATAGTTGCAATAATTCCTAAAATGTGCTACTAAAAAGTAAACTCTCTAGAAAAGCAAGGCTTTAAAAACTTCAAGAAACAACCCCTAAAATTGATTAAATCCATTGTTATTGGACCACCTGTGTAAAAACATCAACGATTTAAGATATGCACCTACTGCTTCACCTGGACTGTTGGATCAACAGCACACATGTCTTTAGAAAACAGCATCTCCATTCTCAGCCCTTCAGCAGCCTTAAATTCTAGAGTGCCCATCATATTAGTTATTGCTGCAAATGTTGCGGTCATAGTGACTAGGAACTTAAGAAGTTACCACAGACACGATCACCACATAGTTGCTACAATGCATTTTTTACAACGTGTTCTTTTACCACACAAAAATGCTGGTAATATGTGTGTGTATGTATGCATTTTTAAAAACCCCTCTCGATCCTCAAACCCCCAAAAATCCTTACTACCCCATATTTTTTACCTATCAGCCACCGAAAACTCGATCCTCCCACAGGAACTCTGCGATACCCTCGCCGGCAACTTCTACAACAAGATAGCAACAATCTATGAAAACTTCGGACCCCAACCAATCGACTTCCTCAGCAGCCTATCGACCACCACTGCCAACCACCCGCTCCCCGCCTGGGACAACCCAGCACACCAAACACAATCACTCTTAAGAATTCCATCCACTCGGGAGCACCCACCAACATATGCCCCCCACCAGCTTTTCAACCTTGCAGGAGACTAGATCAGCCACTAGTTTACCACCATCCTCAACTCCTCCATAACCACAGCCACCTTTCCAGATGCCTGATAACACGCGGCAGTAAGCACCCCCCCAAAACCCCTCTCAAGAAACCTACCGCAGACTCCAGAGAGCTCCAGAACTACCATCCCATCTCTCTGCTCCCGTTCCCCAACAAAGTCCTGGAGAAGGACATCAACCTCCAACTCACCGAACACCTGGAGAGAAACAAGCTACTGGACCCTTCACAATCAGGTTTCAGAGCCATCCACAGCAGCCAACACGGCCTGATCGCCACAACAGACATCAACACCCTACTTGACAGAGGAGAATCAGACTCCCTGCTCCTGCATGTCCTCTCCATGGCCTTCGACACTGACAACCACCACACACTCATCGATCGACTATGCCAGATTGGAATCACAGACTATGCGCTCATATGGATGGCATCCTTTCTCACAGGCCCCGCCCAGAGAGTCTGCCTCCCTCCCTTCAACACACCTCACAACCCAAGCACATCATCTGCGGTGTACCCCAAGGTTCAACTCTTAGTCCAACCGTCTTAAACATCTACATGACTCGAGAGACCTCGTCAGATCGCACGACATCAACATCACCTCCTACGCCAATTATACCCAGCTCGTCCTCTTGCTCTTAGCGGACCACACCTCAATGAAGGCCAGCTTCCACAACTGTATGAAGATCGTCTCAGACTGGATGAAGCTCAATATGGACAAAATGGATATTCTGATCTACGGCAGACACACCGCTCTCTGGAATGACTCCTGGTGGCCGGTGGAGTTCGGACCCACCCCCACACAGAAAGACCAGCCTGCAACCTCAGCATCATCCTGGACAGTGAACATTCCATGAAACGTCAGGTCAACGCAGTCTCCTGAGCATGCATCCACA